>NW_026596051.1:23094057-23130479 GCF_907164565.1 Psammomys obesus | reverse complement strand
AGATAGATAGATAGATAGATAGATAGATAGATAGATAGATAGATAGACAGATAGATAGACAAAGAGAAATAATGAACCCTGAGAGCATGAAGGACTTCAGTTCCCAAAACAAGAAGAAATGATTTCAGATAAGTGCAGACGAAAAGTCAGAGACCCAATTATCCAAGCCCAATTTTAGTATGTTAGAATACCAGAAAACCTCCAAAATGTTTTTCTTTCTTATTTGTCTATATGTTTGTTTATTTTTAATTTATCTAGTTAGTTATTAAATTTGCATGCCAATGGTAGCACCCTTCCTCCTCTCTTCTTGGTCCCACCCACTGTCCCTCTTCCTCCTGTTCTCCTAAGAAAAGGGAAGGCCCTTCTTACTAACTCAACCTAGCACATCACATCGCATTAAGCCTGAGCACATTCTGTTCCATGGTGGCCTGACAAAGCAGCCCCACCAGGGGGAAGTGATCAGAAAGCATGCAACTGAGTCCATGTCACAGACAGCCCCCTCTTCCCTTACAAGGGAAACATCAGAATGGCTAACATAAAGAACTCAAGTAGGAGCATATGTTGGAGAGGATGTGAAGAAAGGGGAACACTCCTCCATTGCTGGTAGGAGTGAAAACTTGTACAACTACTTTGGAAATTAATCTGGTCCTTTCTCAAAAAAAGTAGGAACAGCTCTACCTAAAGATCTAGCTAGACCACTCCGGAGCATATACAAAAGATGTTCTATCATACAAGAACATTTTCTCAACTATGTTCATAGCAGCTCTCTTTGTAATATCCAGAAACTGGAAACAACCCAGATATCCCTCAACTGAAAAATGGATAAAGAAAATTAGTACATTTACACAACGGAACACTAATCAGTTATCAAAAAGAAACTGCTTTTTTATATGTGTGTTTTGTTTATGTGTTATGTTATACCATAATGAGACAGTATGTGTGTGTGTGTGTGTGTGTGTGTGTGTGTGTGTGTGTGTGTGTATGTTTATTACTCTTCTGGTATAAAACTAAAAACAAAATCTTTAAGGAAAGTGTTTAAGGGTTTAAGCACTGAAATTTGTAACATAACAAATTTAAATAAAATGATGTTTAAAATGATATTTACCATTATATGTTTTATATTGAAATAATTATCTAGCAACTAATAACCCAGCTCTTTCTCTAGACAAAACCAGGTAATTCCTTATTAACTTTTGGACAAGAAAGAAACCCAATTTTTTAAATATTTTTTTATATTAATCACAAGTTATTTACTTTGTATCCAAGCCTTATTCCCCTCCTTCATTCCCTCCCAACCCATGCTCCCTCCTTCATCTCCTCCCTGCCCCTTTCCAAGTCCACTGATAGGGGAGGTCCTCCTCCCCTTCCATCTGATCCTAGCTTATCAGGTATCTTCAGGACTAGCTGCAATGTCCTCCTTTGTGGCCTAGCAAGACTGCTCCTCCCTTGGGGTAGGGGGAGAAAGTCAAAGAGCCAGCCACTAAGTTCATGTCAGAAATAGTTCCTGTTCCCCTTACTAGGGACCCACTTGGATACTGAGCTACCATGGGCTACATCCAAGCAGGGGTTCTAAATTATATCCATACACACTCCATGAAAAATATTTCTTCTAGCCAATCCTGTGTCCTACTGGGTCAAACTATATTGAAATGTTAGAACCTTTTAGTTAATTTCTTATTACCAAAACTACTATGACATGGACTAGCTAAGATATAAAGAAAATAGGTTTACTTGGGTGGTAATTCTGAAAGTCTAAGTGAAGAGGCCATATTTGTTGATGGCCTCCCTGCACATAGAATCTTAAGCTACCAGGCATAGCCCTCTGATAGCAATACAATATCCATGCCTCTTCTTATGTATTCTCTCTCCATCCCTCTCTTTCTCTCTAGTTTATCTCTTCCATTTTCTTCTCCATCTCCCTCTTTTTCCATCTCCAGTCACATTCTATCTTTCTGTATATTCTTGCTTTGTGTCTCTTTCATTATGTATCCACTAATTTTATATATCAAGGGTTAAATGATGACAACTTTAATCTAATGCTAATAAGTTCCAAAGACCTTTTACAAACCCCATAGAGTATGTTTCTATTCTTATAAGACTTCAGAATGCTCATTCATTTTGAAACAGGAGCCTCAGACTATACAGCCTATATATATATATATATATATATATATATATATATATATATATATATACTATAGACTCATAAGAAGGATAGTCAGAAGTCACCTTTCAAAATTCAGAAGAAATATAAACTTAAAAGATGATAAGAAATTGTCATTGCTGTGAAAATACACTTATTTCTTCCTTGAAGAAATAAGATGCTAAGGCATCTTCAACTTTGTTAGATAGTCAAAATAGTTTTCTCATTCTACATGTTTTGTTAAAATGTTCCCTATGTCTGGATATTCTTCTTTATTAACATCTTGACAATACATGTTCACCTTTCCAGACTGTGTTGAGACTTTTTTTCTCTGCTCATAAGCAGCTTTGTGAGGTAGTAGGCGAATATTCAGGTTTTTTTTTTTTCACTGAACAAATAAATACTAATATCTATGCCCATTCTTTATAAAGAATTAATCCAAGACCCAAAAAGTAAAAAAAAAAAAAAGTCTCATTCTGCCTTGCCCATTATGTAGACTTAATAAGAAAACATGCCAGTACAGAAAGGGATGTGAACAACAGACTGCCGGTCCTCAGCCATATGATCTTTTCTGCCATTATAATTGTAGATCAGGTTTTCAGGTTAACTCTTGGTAAATTACTTGTGAGACAAGATCTTTATGTAGTGTTATTTCCTTAATAATTCAATAACGCAGTAATTTCAGCCCCACTGCCTCAGTTGTTATTGAATCTAGGTCCTCACATGTGTTAGGCAAATGCCCTATCAATGAGCAATACACCCTGACCTTGCCTATGACAAGTTTTTCTCAGTCATTGTGTTTAGATTATTAGTTTGTAGTTCGTTTTTGCTGTTCAGTTTTGTTTCTTGCCAAAAGCAAGCTTCTGAGCCCAGATTTGAAATAAGCAGATGAGAACCATGGTAAAAACCTGCTGTCAGATAAGATTTAGACAAGGCTTGGAGTCTTGGCAATAATTATTGGTAACATTGTCAGCAAGACTGTAAGATGATTAAACAATACCGATTACCCTGTTCTCATGGGGGTTTCATGGTTTTGCCTTTCTTGATTTATTTGGCCTTTTGTTTGAGTTCCCTGTTTTTCTCATAAGGACCCCAGTGATGGTAGGGTAGGATAGGCTCTCAGGGATACACTGACCTTAGAAACAGGCCTGAGAGGCAGGATCCGGGTTCAAACAGTTTAAGGAAAGAAGGGCGCTTCAGCAGGGTCCCAGGAGAGACAAACACTGGCCATTCTCTCCTGCTTCATTACCTCACTGAATAGAGTCATTACCTCACTGCTGAGAGCCCACTCTTGCATTCTGTATCTTACATGCAATGGGGACAGATATCAACATCTGGTGTCCACAGTGTGTCAGAAAAGTCTTGGGATTTTCTGAGGTTGTCTTATTAGAGACCCGTGAAAGCAGAAGAGACACAGCAGAGCGCTGTAAGAGAAAACCACTCATCCTGTAAGTGACACAAATGCTTCTCTATCATAAAAGGAGAGCTTGAAAGATAGCTGCTTACTAAGTTTCAGGCAGGTGACAATGCATGCTTTTGAGGAAATTATCAATGATTTGGTAAAATTCGAGGGAGGCATGTAAAAAATCAATGAGAGACTAATACTGAAGAAAAACCTCCTGAGAGCACACGGTGAGACACCTGGCAGCCTGGTGGGGAAGGTGTTCAGTTCTTGGTGAAAATGATGGATGGAGCATTAATCATGTTCCCTCCCCCAATTCTTGTGCATTTCTAATTGACTTCAGGGCTCTCCCAACTGGAACTTAGCCTTTCTTGCCCCTACTTATAGCTTTTACTTTTGACCTTGTAAGAAAGAGGAAGGTGCAGCATTAGCCCTACTTGTTTCAGACAGTGCATTTATTAATTCAATAAAGGGAATGGTCACAATAATCTTCTACTTTAGACTCTATATAAGACTTGCTGGGGAGAATCAAAGAACAGTTCATTGTGGGGAGTTGTGAAGTTCACATTCTGTCACAGCATAGTTTCAGATCTGCCGTTTAGAAAGTGTGATCCTCAAAAAATCACTTCCTCCTCTAGGAACTGAACCTTCCCCACTCTTGAAGCAGAAGTTACGACTACAAACTCAATGTAGATGCACGTTCTTTTTACATGTTGAGGACATGATTATAATTAGAATAATTGGGAATTTTGTTACTGTAAAATCAAAGCAAGCATTTCAAGCCGTGGATATTGATTGGAAACATCCTTCAAGGTCTTTGGATAATTAATTAAAGCCCTGTGGACTCCTTTCAGCGGAGGAGTCACTATTGACTAATGTCACAATAGAGTACACTAAAAGAAGTCACCACAGAGATGGATCCTAGCATCCACTTACTCTTTTTTTTTTTTTTATTACAATATACTAACCTTGTATCCGGCTGTAGCCACCTCCTTCTTTTCCTCCCAGTCCCACTCATCCTCCCTCTTCTCTCCCTATGTCCTTCCCCTAGTCCACTGATAGGAGAGACCCTCCTCCCCCACTATCTGACCCTACCCTATCACATCTCATCAGGATTGGCTGCATCCTCTTCCTCTGTGGCCTGGTAAGGCTGCACCCCCAATTGGGAACTGATCAAAGAGTTGGCCACTGAGTCCATGGCAGAGATAGACCCTGCTCCCCTTACTAGGAAGCTCTCTTGGAAACTCAGCAACCTATGGTCTACATCTGAGTAGGGATTCTGTGTCCTCTCCATGCATGGTCCTTGGTTGACTGATCGGTCTCTACAGGGCTGCTGAGCCCAGAATTTTTGGCTCTGTTGGTCTCCTTGTATAGCTTTTATCCCTTCTAGGTCTTTCTTTAATTTTCTTTTTTTATATTTGTAAATATTTTCTTTTATTCCTTTTTATAATTTATTTATTTTTATTTATTACAATTTATTCACTTTGTATCTCAGCTGTAACCGCCTCCCTCATCTTCTCCTAATCCCACCCTCCCCCCTTCTTCTCCCATGCACCTCCCCCAGGGAAGGATAGGAGAGGTTCTCTCCGCATTCTATCTGACCATAGACGAATAGGTCTCATCAGAACTAGCTGTATTGTCTTATTCCTAAAGACTATACCTAGCAGGGTATCAAAGCAGATGCTGAGACTCATAGCCAAACTTTGGGCAGAGTGCAGAGAATCTTATGAAAGAAGGAGGAGATAGAAAGACCTTGAGGGAACAGGAGCAATGGAACCAAAAATTCTGAGCCCAGAGGTCTTTTCTGAGACTGATGCTCCATCCAAGGAGCATGGAGATAACATAGAACTCCTGCACAGATGTAGCCCATGGCAGCTCAGTGTCCCTATAAGGGAAACAGGCACTGTCTCTGACATGACCTCAGTGGCTGGCTCTTTGATCACCTCCCCTGAGCGGGGGTAGCTTTACCAGGCCTTCAAGGTCTTTCTATCTCCCAGTTCTTCCATTAGATTCCCTGAACTCTGTCCAAAGTTTGGCTATGAATCTCAGCATCTGCTTCGATACCCTGCTAGGTAGAGTTTTTCAGAGGCCCTCTGTGGTAGACTCCAGTCCTGTTCCCTGTCTTCTCCAGCTTCTGGTGTCTATACTGTTTGCTCTCTGAGTGAAAATTCTTTTTTTTTTAATTGTTAAGGAAGAAGTCTTTTCTTTTTTTCTATTTTTTTATTTTTATATTAATTATAGTTTATTCTCTTTGTATCTCAGCTATACTCCCTTCCTCCTTCCCTCCCAATCCTCTTCTTCCTTCCTCTTCTTCTTCCATGCCCCTCTCCAAGTCCACTTGGAGGACCTTCTCACCTTCCATCTGAGCCTAGTTTA
The DNA here is from genome assembly GCF_907164565.1 of Psammomys obesus. NCBI lineage: Eukaryota > Metazoa > Chordata > Mammalia > Rodentia > Muridae > Psammomys > Psammomys obesus. Next base: position 23,124,558 of record NW_026596051.1, on the reverse strand, counting down.
TCAGGTCTCATCAGGACTGGATGCATTGTCCTCCTCTGAGGCCTGGCAAGGCTGTTCCTCCCTCAGGGGGAGGTGGTCAAAGATCCAGCCACAGAGTTCACGTAAGACACAGTCCCTATTCCTGTAACTAGGGAACTCACTTGGGTACTGAGCTGTCATGTGCTACATCTGTGCAGGGGTTCTAGGTTATCGCCATGCATGGTCCTTGGTTGGAGTATCAGTTTCAGCAAAGACCCCTGTGCCCATATATTTTGGTTCTGTTGCTCTCCTTGTGGAGTTCCTGTCCTCTCCAGGTCTTACTAATTCCCCCTTCTTTCATAAGATTCCCTGCACTCTGCCCAAAGTTTGGTTATGTGTTTCAGCACCTGCTTAGGTACACTGCTTTGTAAAGTCTTTCAGAGGCCCTTTTTTGGTGGGCTCCTGTCCTGTTTCCTGTTTTCTCTTTTTTCCAATATCTATCCTGTTTGTCTTTTTGAGTGAGGATTAATTGTCCTACCCAGGGTCCTCCTCCTTGCTTAGTTTCTTTACGTATACAGATTTGTGTAGGTTTATACTATATTATTATGTCTAGTATCCACATATAAGTGATTATCTATAGTTTGTGTCTTTCTGTTTCTGGGATACCTCACTCAGGATGATCTTTTGTAGATCCCACCATTTGTCTGTACATTTCATGATTTCCTTGTTTTTAATTGCTATGTAGCATTTCATTGTGTAAATGTACCATAATTTTTGTATCCATTCCTCCACTGAGGGATATCTGAGTTGTTTCCACGTTCTGGCTATTATGAATGAGAATTCTTCATGAAAGCTAAATGATTGTGCTACTTTTATATGTTTGTTATTTTGTATGACTAGTTATTGCATTCCTGTGAAAATTTATATACACCTATGGGAACCAAGTCCTGTGATCAAAGCCAACCCGCCATGTCTTCCTCTTTTACAACTGTATTTTAAGGCAGATACTTCATTATTCAAGTCATAATAGTCTTTATCATACATAAATTAGCAAAAATTGACCATTTACTTAAGGGTCTTGCATTCAGTATCTTTTCATTGCAATCTCAGAGACCAGTTGTCTCTGTGTGTTTGTTGTCAGCCTCAGCAGAAGCACAAACCCCTCTCAGGTTCATTGCTTAGGTGAAAACCAGACAAACGAGTGGATTGACTGAAAGATATGTAGTACTCCAGACATTAAATTAGAGTTATCTCATCCAGCTGCTGTAGATGGCCTTATGTTTTAATTTAGCTCACATTCATTCTTGTCATTTAGTTTATCTTAGTTTGTGTTTGACATTTCATTTTAACATTTTGTAACAGCTTAGCGCCAACAGGTATAGAATAAACATTTTAGCACAATGACACACATATAAAAACACTTCTTCATAAATTATTTATTCAAAGGTAAAACAGCATAGTAGTAACAAGTTTACTGCTGTAGTTAGGAATTCATACTTCAAATTTCTTTTAAGAAGAAGTAAATTATTGTTCATTTATTATAAATTTAATATGGGTAATGTATTCACATTATTTCCCCTCTTCTCCCTCTAATTCCTTTCATGGACATTGCCTTCTCCCTCTCAAGTTGATGTCCTATTTTTCTTACTATTTTTACACACACATACACAGACAAAACACACACACACACACACACACACACACAGAGTGAATCCATTTATCATTGCTTATGTATAACATACATAATTTTAGGGCTGACAACTTGTTACTGGATCATGTATTAGCTGGCTATCTCAGGGATTCATCCCTAGTCCCTACAGCAAATTGATTATTTCTCTAATTACCTGAAGCGTTTCATCTAGGGATAGGGGTCTTGGGATATTCCCTGGCTTATTAACTGGTACTATCATTGCTCGGGTCTTGTTTAGGTAACTCTGTTGTTGAGATGCAGTTTTCCTGTCCTATTTTAAAGACAAAATCCTATGTCAGTCCTTTATCTCAAAAAAATGAGACAAAGTGTCATACTCAATCACCATGTAGGCTAAATCCTCAGCACACCAGAATGTAAATTTAATGAAATACACAAAGCAAGAATTAAATCACTGAAAAGAACCTAGCCCAGTAGATGATGTCCTGATTAGAAAAGATTGATATACAAATATATCAAGAGGAGAGACCCCATCCAGACACAGGAAAGTATTATTATTTGTTAGCTAAGAAAAAGGTCTCCTGAAAAACATCTACTGTTTCATTTTTTTTTTTTTTGGCTTTTAAAAATTATTTATTTATTTTTATTTATTGCTGTTTATTCACTTTGTATTCCAACTGTAGCTTCCTCCTTCATCCCCTCCTAATCCTATCCATACTCTCTCATCTCCTCCCATGCCCCTTCCCCAGTCCACTGATAGAGAGTTCCTCCTCCCCTTCCATCTGACCCTAGCTTATCAGATCTCATCAGGACTGTCTTCATTGTTTTCTTCTGTGGCATGGTAAGGCTGTACAGGCCCCGCTTCAGGGGGAGGTGATGAAAGAGCAGGCCACTGAGTTCATGTCAGAGACAGTCCCTGTTCCCATTACTAGGAAACCCACTTGGACACTGAGCTTCCATAGGGTATATCTGTGCAGCAATTCTAGTGATTTTTGTTTTGTTTTGTTTTGTTTTTTAACTCTGCCCTCTTAAACTGTGTGTGAAATGATGTCTTTGCTATCGAAGCTACAGAGTCTGCTATTCTTTTGTTGTTGGTAGAGTTCCCTCAACATCCATATGACCAGGTATCACAGGGTGCATATGAAACACGGTTTTGGCAAAGAGGGAATTAAATAAAAACACTTTGTAAGCACTAAGAGAAAGACAAGACTAGGGGGAAAAGTCACATTTATTCAATGTAGTCAACATGAAAGCGACTAAACTGTTATGGGTTAAAATGTCTCCCAAAAAGAAATGCTGAAATACCACACACTAATAACTCTGAATGCAGCCTTATTTGAAATTTGAACAATCACTGAAGCAATAGATAGGTGGGGTCATTCTGGAGTGGTGTGTGCCTTAGTTGTTTTAGGGAGAGAAGAGACAGACAGACAGACAGACAGACAGACAGACAGGACAAGGGTATACTATGTGAAGACTGTGTTGAGATTAAGGTTATTAGCTCACAAACCAAAACCCAGTAAGCCCTGCCATATCACTAAAAGTGAATGAAAGACTGCACTGACTCTCCCTGAGGATTTGAGAGATGTTCAAGATGGCACCCTTCCTTCAGGCTTGTAGCATGCACAAGTGTCAGAAAGTGCATATCTGTTATTTAAGCTGCCTACTTTGCTGCAGTTTGTTTCTGCAGAGCTAGGAAAGTTAATGCATGCAACCCCAGATATTTTAAAAATGTACCGAAGGAAGTCAGGTTATGGTGGATGTTAAGTATTTGCCAAACGCTTTTATCTTCTTCTAAACTCGTTGCTAGAAGCCTGACCTAGAGTCTGTGAACCCAACTCTAGCTTGGCAATTTGCCCAGCGTTGGCACTTATTCTGTCTATTCATGATGTAAGAAACACACACATATAATTTTGATTGATTTTGATAGTGGAATCTATCAGCCATTCTACATAGAGTGGGTTAAAATACAGCCAGGATTAAAAAAGTATGCATGGGCGCGCGCGCGCGCACACACACACACACACACACACACACACACACACACAGACAGAGAGAGAGAGAGAGAGAAACTGTACATGTCAGTGTAGAAGAAAACTAATATCTCAATATGTATAAATTCTACTTCCTCCACATTTTAATCCGCAACTATTGCTGCACTTAACATACCTACATATCTCTCTGCTCATGAGCCCAGCTGTCTGACAGAATGGAATTGCTAGAGCATGAGGTGTGTGTACTTGAACTCTGCTTTGCAATGTGTCTACAAGCAGTGGCTAATAGTTTCCAGGAATGTAGCAAGGTTGTGAGTAACACTGAGGCTTCTACTCTATGAATTGTCTGGACTTATCTTTACCATTTCTCTATTAATGGATAATAGATCATTTTCATTTTATAATATCTATGTATTTGTACCTGTATCTCTCTGCTAGATATCATCTTATGTGAGTGGTTTATTCACTTCAAACATATCTTTTCCTTTCTAACTGCTGTTCTCTTTGATATACAGAAATGTTTTCATTTTGGTGACCACATAACTAGAAGAAACAGAGTGTTCAGATTAGGGATACCTGTCTGTGTTTTGCTGCTCTAACACACAGCCTCTTGAAGTTGTTTGGTGGAGGGTATTAGTTTACATGGAGGAGAAACCCAGTCTCATCTTTCTTTAGCTTTTCAAATAGTTTCCCATCAGGATTCTGTGTCTGTTTTGTTTTTACTTATATTGGTTTTGCTTCAGTGTTAATTTCATATTCCTGTATGTGTAGCATTTAAGGAACTTTCCCTGTAGATTTACGTAATTAAGCCTATATCACTATTTTATAGCCGTTATCTCAGTTTGGTCCTCGAACTTGCTGTAATATGACTCTCTAGATTATTTTCTAATTGTTTTGAGATTTTAATAGAAAAATTGTTTTTATACATTTTATACATGACATGATGTCTAGCCAAGACTTTGCCACATTGTTAGCAAAACTTGGGCATGAATCGCAGTGATGATGAAGATGGAGATAAATAAGTCTTCCATTCACAACTGAGGAGAATTTAAAATGACATAATAACTTTAGAAACCAGCTTTGAAGTTTCATGCAAAACTAAGCATGTTTTCTTTATTCCATCTATCACTTACCCGAATTCAGTTTTATTCAAAGGTGTTGAAGACTATGTTCATACAGACCCCTTCAAGCATATGCTTGTAGCAGATTTATGCATAATTTTCTAAATTAGAAAGAACCAAAATATCCTCTAGAAAATGAATTGATAAAGTGTGGTGTACCCTGACAATGGAATATTATTCAGTGCTAAAGAGTGAGCTGTCAAGAAAAGACTAAGTGAAGGGTGCCAACTTTAAACGTCTGCATAAACCAAGCATATGGCATTCTAGAAATGTTGAAACTGTGGACACAGTAAAGACATCAGTGATCTCCAAGATTTACAAAGTCTAGAGAGATGAATAAGCAGAACCTAAAGGAGGGATTTTTGCTACTTATTTTGTTTGATTGAGACAGGATCTTGCTTTGTAGCTCTGGCTATCCTGGAACCCAATATGTACAAAAGGCTGACACTAATTCACAATGGTGTTTTTTTTTTTTTTTTTTTTTTTTTTTTTTTTTCTGTTACTGCCTCTGGAATCCTGGGATTAAAGTCATGCACCTCTATCTATTGACACAAGGAAATTTTAACAGAGAAAATACTTATTTCATGAGCTATTGTAGTAGTGTATACATGCCTTTGTACCTTTGTCCAACCCATAGAAAGAATAGCACTGAGTCAGCTTTCATGTAAACAATGAACTCTGAGTGATATTGCTATGTCAGAAATATGCATCAGATGTAACAAGCACACAGTTCTGAAGGGAAAGGGGAGTTGCTAAAGTCTAATTTCAGGAGGTTGTATGGCCTTAGGCTATGCATGTTCAGGGACAGGGATTGTATGGATATTTTCTGTACCCTTGCACTTTGCTATGGATCCTATCTGCTCTCCAATGAAAAGGTTTCACTTTGATCGTTTGTTTTTGAAAATTTAGTAACTCTGAATGTGTTTCGTGAATTTCTAGCTTGTATTTTTGGCTTCTCCCATGTTCTTCTCCAGATGTGTTCGAGATAAAAATATCATGAAAACATTACTCTACTCAGCTAACACTGTGCCAGTGCCTTCCCTTGACTTGGTTTATCATCAGTGTACCTCCCCTTCAAAGGCACTCTAAAGCGGGCGTTGTCAACCTGTGGGTCACAACACCCTTGAGGGCTGCATATCAGATACCCTGTATATCAGATATTTACATTACAACTAATAACAGTACACAAATCACAGTTATGAGGTAACAATGAAATAATTTTATAATTGGAGGTCACCACAGCCTGTCTTTGAAGATCAGTCCTCGTCCCTTCTTTGTTTTCTGCTTCTCATTCCACAAGCATCCATCGCCAAGAAAATCAACATTAATACTCATCACAAACGCAGAAAACAGATCCCAGAAACCATCTATGGAATCCAGTAAGAAAAGTAATTCTAACCTTTGAGTTGTTGCTGTAAAGCTGGTCACAGTGAAGAAAAATCAAATAACAAAGGTATTGTATTTAACTGCTATCACTGTATCAACAGGCTGTTGAGTTTTTATTTCAACATTTAAATAGAAAACTAAGCTTACTCTATTTAATTTTCATGTGTATGTGTAGGTGGTATCTAAGTTTCTGGATTTGCCTGTTTCTATCTGTGTGTGTGTGTGTGTGTGTGTGTGTGTGTGTGTGTGTGTGTGTGTGCGCGCGCTTAGGCCTGAGGAATATTTTGAGTATTTCCTTTCATTATACTTCACATTCTTCACCAAGGCAGGACTTTCTGCTTTCCCCTAAATTCACCTCACTGGCATAGGTAGTCTGGCTAGCCAGTTTTTTCCTACTTTCCCCTGTATCTGCCTTGTGATTTATCATAATTAAAGGAGGGCTGCTACATCTACCAGGCATTTATTGGGATTATGGTGTTATATCTGCTCCTCACTCTTATATAGCAACTACTTTAATGAAGGACACAGTTCCTCCTTCCAATATTAATTTTCAAATGGAATTTGTATTTGAAATTCTCATTTCTGAAAAAAAAAGTTGAGAATGAATTAATAATTTTCAGAAACTGCTAATGAATTGGCCTTCACTACAGGGTCATTGTATTGTCTACTCCGTAAGGACAAGAAGATAGTTCAGAGCTTATTTCAAAACAGTTACATGTGACAACATCCTATAGAAAGTCAGTTAACTTTATTTATATCATAGAAACAAGTAAGATTCTTGCAACAAGATTTTTGTGTTGAAAATCAATTGCTAAACATTTTCCTCAATGCCATTCTCTATTCTTGTGAGAGTTAAATATTAAAGGTCATATTATTTATTTGTATAATGATAATATAATTTTAGGCCATTGTATCATAACAGAATGACTCACTTTGGACACCCACTAAACAGAAATACATCCTTATATTTGTTTGTAGAACATTTCTATATTTTAATTGCATCCAAATACAGCATTCAACACAATCAAAATGTTGTGTCAAAAGTGTAATCTTAGCTGTGCATATTAGCAATAATGTGTAGTATATGGCTGTGATGAAACTGGCATAGACTAAAGCAAATGTATGCTTAAGCATAGAGTCTACATTTTCTCTGACACTCCACTCAACTATCAGCTATGTTCAACTCCTTGATTCACTTCAGCTGAAATGGCTTAACATTAGAGTAAAGATGTTAACAGTAAGTGACAGAATAGCTTTTCAAAAACAATTGAGAGTTTATTTCAAAATTTTTTATTGTTGTTATTTTTATTATTCTTGTTTCGGATTTTCAAAACAGGGTTTCTCTTTGTAGCCCTGGCTGTCCAGGAACTCATTCTGTATACTAGGAAGCCTACAGTTATTCACTGCTTCTGCCTCCCTGAGTGCTGAGATTAAAGGCAAGCATCACTACACTGAGCTGGGGCCCCAATTCTTAACAAACAGAACTTAAATGAAACTTTAGTTTTTCATGCTTTCAATCAAATGTGGCTGGATGCTTTACTCTGCAGTAATAACCTTGAATTTATTTTTATTACAGCAGAGAAACAATTGAATAAAGCACACAATAGGAGCTGAAGATTTAATTTTGATATAATAATTGTATTTTGTAAAATTCAATTTACCAGAATAATGTTTAATAAAGCTCTGATATTTAATTAGATGTAATTAAGTTCTTCAACAAGGGCCAAAAATTTGGTATATTTTATGATTTCATTCTAGCCAGATTTGTGAAACAAAGAAATACAGAGACAATGGCACTATTTCCTGTTCTTACAAAATATCTGTTCAAAACATACTCTAATGGATGTAAAATGGAAGCAGTAACTATTTCAACATAAAACTTTAAGTTGATCATATATCCACTCTAATAAATTTATTTTCCAGTTAAAAATCAATTACTTATTATAATATGCTTGGAAAATAGAGAATAAGCATGAATGTCAATAATTTTAAATGTGTTAGCCATAAAATATAACTTTGGAGATCATCAAATGTAATTTTCTTTAAAAACAGTAACACTGTGTTGACAATAAAAATTATTTTCAGAGAAATACCAGAGACCTGGTATTTCAGGAGATATGGCTAAACAACTGATTCAAATGATACATGTGTATGACAATGATCATTTTACATCAGTCCCTTAAAACACGTCGACAAACATAAAGAATGTTTGTGTTCTTTAGTAGCCGTAGGTTTTATAAACATGTTATCTTAGTTTTAGAAACTACTTTATATTTGAAAGCCCTCTGTGAAACCAACAACAAAAATGAAATAGTAAGTAATGAAGCAAAAACCTGTAGATTAACCTTGCCAACTTGGTGGTACTGAGACTCAGGTAGGAATAAGTAGTGGTGTTAGAGTGTGTCTGTGAAGACAACTCCAGCACTCAATAGATCATTAGTGGTCTGACCTAACAGACTGAATTAGTCCCCCAGTGTATCTAAAATATGATGGTGTGTTAGGGAAGATAGTTAAAAGTAGGAGTTAGGTCCTCACTGGAGGAAGTAATTTACTGCAAATGTCCTTAGGGTTACCCCCGGGCTCCTTTTGCTAGGGCTCCTCTCCACATGATCCGATGTTTTTGATATCTAGCAACCCTGATATATGCGGATGTAATTGCCATGGGTTCTATAAGTGAAATACAGTCACTCAAGTTGTGGCCTCAAATGAGTAATTCCTACTTCAAATTGTCTCCTGTGTGAGCCACAAAGATGCAAAGGCAGCTGATGCACCTATGAAAGCAATCTCAAATGTACCTCATTCTGAATGACAAGTCTACTGTTTCACTCACCATACATTTTTCTACTAGAACTGTGGCAAATAATGTGTTCATAACACTGGGAAACAAGGCATGCGATACCCTTTGTCATTCAATCCAACTCTTCTTTTACTATTATAGGAATAATTCTTTTCTCCTAGATTCTTGTTTCTTCAATAATTAGTTACATAATTATCTTCTACCCAGAAACATCTTCTTAATGTGAGTCTTCAGTATAATTCTGAATTCAGAGGTACAACTTTGTATTAACAAAATCAAGGTCATGGGGGGGGTGGAATTTTTAATAGTCCTCTAGGGAGTAACTGAAAGTTGAAAATAGCAGAGACTCTGAAGCAATCACTAGTTTTTGTCCATTATCCTCACCTATCATACTGTGTGTGGCATCCCATAGATGCCATGGCAGGGAACTTCCTCCCTACATCAAAAAAGTCAATTTCTTCCAGGATACAGAATCAACCACTATTCTTTAGATGCTTTGCTCTAGCGGAAGCATTGGATGTTGAATGATAAAACACAATGAACAGAGGGAGGAGCAGCAAGGAAGAAAACCCATCTACTGATTTATTAAGAGAATTATCCTTACACCCTGAAAAGATTCATAATCTACTTAGCCCCATTCCTGATATCTAAGAGAGGGGGATGGAGAAGCTGAGCTATGTCTGTTCTAACCAGCCATGCATTATTAAGCCAAGGTGAAATATGGGCATAGTACACCCATTTCATTAAACATCATTCATCGTATTATAGTCGGCACAAATTTTCCTTGTGCTTTTCCAAAAGTAAAGATTTTTATGACCATTCATAATTGTAAATAATTAAATACTTTTTGCCTTGATATCATAAGGTTGGACTTTTGTTGGTGTGACACCACAGTTACAAGCAAAATCATCAAGTAAAGTAAAAGATGTAAAGGTAAATAAAAGCATCAACAAATCAGAGACAATTCCATTCATTTCATGCGTACACATAGATGAATGTGAACAACATGGCTGCTGCTGTCTGAAAGCAACATAGAACTTCATAGTATGGTTTTTAATCTGATTCAATTCTTTACGCTTTTACTATTTCACAGTTGAGTCATTCATGTTGATGTTCTCTTGAAGCATCTATAAGAGTGTTTCACGTCTTATAAAATCATGGACACATGGGTCTAAAGAGACTCTTCCATCAATGCAGTATGTAAGCAATGTTTTCAAATGTCAGTCCTGAAATTTTACACTTACAAACAATACTAAACTGACTCAGCAGGTCACATTTATATATCTATGTGTGTAATATGTAGCAATTATAATCAAATAAAAGAAGCCCATGGATTTTAGAGTAAAGGGGTATATCTTGGAGGAGATGCAGAGAGAAAAGTGGATGGAAAAATTGACATAATTGTATTTTACTTAAATTTTAAAAATAAGAAAAAATTAAACATTTTTAAAAATGCAGTTTATATCACTGTCATTGAATACAATGTTGGTGATAAGTATAGTATATTTTTTCATCTACTTGTCATTCTTTCCAGTTTCCTGTACACGTCAAAGAAGCATAAAACATACACATGTGAATGAAAACGTACACACACATGCAGGAAATAATCAAATCAAAATCATTAATCAAAGAGCAAATGCAAAACTCAGTTGTTCCTTAAGAAACAAAACCAGCCAGAATTATAAAAAACACTGGGGAAAGGGTCTGAGTCATGAGCTCACACTGACATGGGGGCTAATGGAGGCCGGAATTTACTGGCCAAAATCTGTGTTTCTCAAGTGAAGAACTGAGAAGATGGCATTTTGTGGACATCTGGGAACTGGTGAGGAATTCTTCCCCTTACTGAATTCTCAAGAAGTAGCCAGGGTGCGTGGAGATGTCACACCGCCTATGTAGGCGAACATGAGAACTCACAGGCTACTCCCTTGTAAATCTCCCAATAGCACCATGTGTTACTGTGCTTCCTTCCCTGAAGGGACCACCCAACTCAGGATCCTGGGTCACAGATGTCGTCAGACTGTCCCCTCTTTTTGTAACACAAAACTGAGACAATTTCTTAGATCATCTACTGTGGACAGAACCCAGAATTTCAAACTGTAAAGTGGTGGGAAAATGCTTTTGACATACTTTTTATTCAATGTTTTTAGAAACATCTATGTGAGGGGGAAATACATTCTCTCTTGTAAGCATTTCACTGGGCAGTTTTTCAAATTAATGCAGTTTAACTATTACATTAACTTAATGGCTATTTTCCCCTACTTTAACCATGTTAAATGTGCCGGCAATAATGAGCTTCTAATGCTGTCTCTTTTAAGTCTCAGAGGCATCTTTAGAGTAGCTGCTTATCTTGTGGATCATAAAGCTGCATAATTTAGCATTCAAACAATTCATTTAAAACTGAAGCCCTCAGAATTAACTTTAAATTAATCAGAACAAAGTCATCTGAACCCACAGGTTTGATTTAGGGCTAGTTAGCAAATTTGCAAAAGAAGGGGTGAAAATAAGTTGTTGACGAAGTGCCAACTTTCTTTCTTTGAATGGAGTCTTCCAAGCCAAGAGATATCAATACAGGCTTGATAGTTTGTAATTCACATTTACAATGGCCCCCACTGTGATAAATCAGGACTTTAATCTTGCTATGGGTTGTTAATTTCAAAGCTACTATTTATTTATTGTTTTAGTCTCATGTCAATGAATTAATTTCAAATTTGAGGACACCTTGCCGGAGTTCTAAAGATTTTAATTGCTGGAGTATCTTAAATTTTCAAAGCAATAGTAAGTGTATTAGAAGTTCCGAATCATTACAATGCTCTGTAGCATGCTGGGGAAAAGAAATCAAGGTTTGTTTATCAAGAAGGGATATCAAGGTCAAGAAAAGGTGAAAATTTTATACTGAATTTCAAATGTTCATTCTGGGATTTGAGACTTGAACTTCATTTGTGTCAACATTCAGAAGAAGACAGGGTTTCTGTAGTTCTGTCCCAGTCCTGTATTTCTCATGTGGAATATGAGAATTTGGTAGACGTTATAACAATAAAGAAGTATGTGCTCAAATATTAGTGATGTTGCTCCCCTGAAAACCCCATTTTTTGTTTTGTTTTTCAGAAATACTTTTGCTTCTGCCACTGACTCTATGCAAATCCAGAGCAGAGGATCACAGATGCTTTTAGTAAAAGGTTAATCAGAAAAACATTTCAGGTATAGTGTTAGTAGGGTTCTCTAGAGTAACAACAGAACTTGTAGAAAGAGTTGCTTTGTATATGTATAAAAGGGATTTACTGGAATGACTCACAGGCTGTAGTCCAGCTAATCCAAAAAAAAAAAAAAAAAAATGACTGGCTGTGAAGCTGTGAACAGAAGGTTCAAGAATCCTATAGTTGCTCAACCAAGAAGGCTGGCTATCTCAGCTGGTCTTCAGTATATGCTGGAATCCTGAAGAAGTAGGCTCTGATACCAGGGATGAAATGGGTATGCTAGCAAGGCAAAGGAATGCAGGACAAAAGCAAAATTTTCCCTCTTCTATGTCCATATCTAGACTTCCAAAAGAAGGGATGACCCAGATTAAAGGTGTGTCTTCTTGCCTCAAGATTTGAGTTAAAGGCATTTATTTATCTTCCTGCCTCAAGAACAAAGATGTGTGTCCTCCTACCTTAAGTTCACTCATTTCTCCTTTTTAAATTTTATTTATTATTATTTTTAAGAATTTACTCATTTTATATCCCTATTGAAGCCCCTCACTCATCTCCTCCTGGTCCCACCCTTCCTCTCTCATTCCCTCTATCACCTTACCCTAGTCCACTGAAAGGAGGAAATTTTCTCCCCTGCACATCTGACCCTAGTTTATCAAGTCTCATCAGGACAGCCTGGATCCCCTCCCTCTGTAGCCTGGCAAGGCCCCACTATCAGGGGGAAGTGATCAAAGGGCAGGCAACCAAGTTCATGACAGACAGATCCTGCTCCCCCTATGGGGGAACAAACATGGAGACTGAACTGCCTGCCTGCTATATCAGACCAGGGGTTCTAGGTTCTCGCCATGCATGGTCCTTGGTTGCCACATCAGTCTCTGCAGGCCCTGTTGGGACCAGAGATTTTGGCTTTGCTGATCTTCTTGTGGTTCTTCTGTCCTCTCTGGTACTTTCATTCCCCCACCCTTTTTTCATAAGACTCCCTGTGCTCTGCCCAAATTTGGTTGTGAATTTCAGCACCTGCTTCAATCCCCTGTTGGGTGGAGCCTTTCAGAGAACCTCACTTCTGTCCTTTTGTCCTGTTCCCTCTCTTTCACCACTTCTAGTGTCTATCCTGTTTGCCATTCTGAATGAGATTTAAGCATACTCTCTAGGGTCCTCCTTGTTGCTTAGCTTCTTTAGGTCTGTAGATTTTAGTATGGTTATAATATATTATATGGCTAATATCCACTTATAATTGAGTATACACCATGTGTACCTTTCTAGTTCTGGGTTAACTCACTCGGGATGATCTTTTCTAGCTCCATCCATTTCCCTGCAAATTTCATGATTTCCTTGTTTTTAGCTGAGTAGTATTTCATTGTGTAAATATGCCATAATTTCTGTATCCATTCTTCCACTGGGGGACATTAAGCTTGTTTCCAGATTCTTGCTATTACGAATAAAGCTGCTAGGAACATAGTTGAGCAAACGTCCTTGCTGAATGTTGGGGCATCTTTTGGATATATGTCTAAGAGTGGTATAGCTGGATCTTGAGGTAGCACTATTGCTAATTTTCTGAGAAAGAACCAGATTGATTTCCAAAGTGGTTGTACAAGTTTCCATTCCCACCAGGAATGGAGGAGGGTTCCCCTTTCTCCACATTCTCTCCCAGTATGTGTTGTCATGTGAGTTTTTGATCTTAGCCATCCTGATGGGTGTAAGGTGGAATCCCAGAGTTGTTTTTATTTGCCTTTCCATGATGACTAAGGATGTTGAGCATTTCTTTAAGTGTTTCTCTGCCATTTGCTATTGCTTTGTTGAGAATTTTCTGTTTAGTTCTGTACCCCATTTCTTAATTGGATTATTTAGTTTGTTGGTGTCTAATTTCTTGAGTTCTTTATATATTCTGGATAGTAGCCCTCTGTCCGATGTAGGGTTGTTGAATATCTTTTCCAAGTCTGTAGGCTGTTGTTTTGTTCTTTTGATAGTGTCCTTCATTTTACAGAAGTTTTTCAGTTTCATGAGGTCCTATTTATTAATTGTTGATCTTAGAGCTTGAGCTGTTCGTGTTCTTTCACAAAGCAGTCTCCTGTGCCAATGAGTTCAAGGCTGTCAAATAAAGCAAAATTCTTCCACAGGTGTGTGCTCCATTTCTAAATTGTAGTTTTTTCCAGATGTAGTCAAATTGACATCCGTGAATAGCCACACAGATATTTTGTGCCATACCTGTAATATAATCTCCACTGAACTGACTCATCTCTCCACAGAGAAATACACTGGCTACAAAGAGTATGTAATAAACCTGTATGTTCTACAATGAAACCTTTATAAGAATGGAATAAATTTTCCAACTCTTGAACTTGAGACCAGGAAATGGAATAGGAATTGGAGGGAAAAAAAAAAGGCTGATTCAAAAACTTGTTTACTAGGAGTGATTTCATTGTTTGAAGGTCATCTGGAATCTAATAAGCACCTCCACCTGATAATTTCCTGACTTCACAAATCACTTAATCTCTAACAGCCATAAAGCAACCTTTTGTGAAGTAGAAATAACTATCTGTTTTATATATATATATATATATATATATATATATTTATTTATTTATTTATTTATTTATTTATTTGGTGTCATGGTTAAAATTTGTGTCATCTAGTGGAATTTATCAACTCTCTTTCCTCTTCTAGTGAGCCCTTATCGCTTGCTAAATGGTATCTAATCAAGAGCATTTTATCATTGCTTATGACCTCTACTCCTTGAGCATTGAACAACAAGTGATGAAGGAGTCTATACAAGAGAACCATTTACATTTGCGGTTTTAATTCATTCCTGTCTCTGGATGTGGTCACTTGGCCTTTGTCTTCTTTTGGAATGATTTGACTAAATATAAAACTCTGGAGTTTACTTTAAAGTGGGCTTACTATAAGAACTGATGACATAAAATGAGAGGGTGAAACTGAGGCTCATTATACCTTTCTGCTTTGTCATTAATTTTAGAATAGAGCCATTTTATCAAGATTCAGCATATACAAGTACTCATTTCAAATAAGCTTAGTATTACCTCAATTAAGTTTCTAAAATTGTGGTGCTCTTGTCCCCTCCATGTCCTTCTACCCTGCCCCCTCTTTTTCCATAAGACTCCCTGTACTCTGCCCAAAGTTTGGTTGTGAGACCAACAAAGCAAAAAATCTGAGCCCAGGGGGTCCTGCAGAGACTGCTGCATCAACCAAAGACCATGCACAGAGTACCTAGACCCCCTGCTCAGACCTAGCCAATTGGTACCATGTGGGTTCCCAAGTAAGAGGAGCATGAACTCGGTTGCCTACTCTTTGATGACTTGTCCATTGTGATGTTGTCTTTCTAGGTTACAGAGGAAGAGGAGCCTGATGAGGCTTGATAAGGTATGGGCAGATGGCAGAGGAGGAAAACTCCCCTTTTCAGTGGAGTAGGGGAAGGGGATATGACAGAAGTAGGAGGGAGGGTGGGACTTGGAGGAATTGAGGGAGGGGGCTTTAATCAGGATGTATAATGAATAAATTAGGAAAAAATTTAAAAAGTTTCTAATATTGAACCCATTGTACAAGGCAAAGGAATGGAGACAGAAAGCAAATAACTAACAGCCCAAGGCCATGTTGCATCCACACCAGATCTGAGTTCAGAAGTAGGTTCGACACTTATTAGATACAGATATATAAATATAGAGAGCTGTACATATTTCTATATGTAAGTAGTGGTGGGTACCATTCATTCATTCAGGTTTTAATGCCAGAAAAATGCTAAGTGGATCTGAGTGACTTTGTCTCACTCAATATTGTGAGACTTCGGTTTTACAACCAGAAAATGAAGATAAAATCTTACTCATTTATCTTCTTCAGAAAAAAAAAAATAAAGATTCACTATAAAGTCATAGTTGGCTACTTCCTAGTTCCCTTTCATTTACACCTTCATACTCACTATTTTCTGTCTCCTTTTGACCCACACAAGTCAACAACTGTTGCTCCAAGAAAACTCAGTAGCAAAGCAACCATCTTGATCCTGACTTGCCTTGTTCTCTCTTCTGAGAAACTCCCTTTTCTCTCCTAGTATATACCAATGCCATTCAATAAACAATAACTTTTCTTCATGTGTAAGGTTGGATTTACAAGTCCTTCCTGGAATAGTGTCTCATTTCAATCTAAAAAAAAAAAAAATCCTGGAAGAAACATTTGCTTTCAATGACTATATAAGACATCTGAAAGTTACCTTGAAGTTACTTGTTGAAGGAAACAGCCACAATAGAGTGTCATTTCAGATACTGAATCACCTCATTTAAGTTTAAACCGTCATCCAGGTGGTGAGAGTTGACTAATATGGGTATAAATAAAGTCTTCTCAGGACAAGTCTTCTATGTTCATTTGTCAATATTAATTACTATATAGCAACTATTTATTGTTTTAGAATATTTTATTTAGAATTTGACAATTTTCTACATATATATAATAAATCTTTACCACATCTAGATCAAATGTCCCCTCTAACTCCCACCAGTCCTTCTTAATACTTACACCTTTCAAATTCATGTCCTCTCTTTTTACAAAAGATAAGCCATTGAGTCCAGGGAACACTGGCAGCACGTTCACAGAAGTTAGACCATCCACTGTAGCATGGAGCCCTCTCACTAGCCACATTCCAAAACCAATAAAATTTCCTGTCTCCATGCAGATGTTAAGTGTTAAGTTCCTTAGAGAGTAGTAGAGCCTCATGAGACACACTCCTGTCCATGATGAAATGTTGACTTGATCTTGTGCAGGAAACCACAGCTGCCCTGTCCTGTAGAAGACAGGAGTTTAGAGCACTTCTCCACAGATGCTGATTCTTATATGCTTATACTTCTACTTTGGTCATATTACTTGAGTTTTGTGACAGTAAAGGTGGTTGTTGTTGATATAAAAGTTTCTTTTATGACTGAGAACACAACATTCACTTATTCTTAGCACTTTAAACAGTGCATCTCTGCAGTCCCTGCTGCCCACTGCAAAAAGAAGCTTCTCTGCCAAACATTAAAGGTAGCATAGAGTGGTGGCTATAAACATACATTTTACATGACAGATTGGATTGATAATATTTTCTTTAACAAAATGACTGTACTAGTTACTCTCTCTAGGCCCAAGACCTTCCCAACTTTAGGATTCTGACAAGGTTTAAAGTACCAGACATAAATTCTTTTCTGTGAAAAGTGGTTGGTTATTCCCATGATTATGTCATGCTCACAACAATGGGAATATTTTCTGTGACCAGTCAGTATTATAGCATAAAGAGCTCACTGATTGATAAATCAATTGACAAGTTTCCTTTCCCAGTGGTTTTCACAGAATCTTCTGGTACTCTGAAAACTCACTAGCTGTGAGAAAGGACCCTAGTTAGAAATACCTTGACCCTTAAAGGGCTAACCCCAACATGTGGTCTCTCTTTTACTCCTCTATTATACTCTCTCTTTCTCTCTTTTACACTCTTACTCTCTCTCTCTCTCTTACATTCTCATTCTCTCTCTCCCTCTCCCTCTCTCTCTTGGGGTGCCCCCATTCCCATTTCCCTTTCTCTTTCTCCACCATGTCCTGCTCCCCCCTTCCTCCATACTCTCCTAATCAACTTCTTGCAGAGGAAAAAAAAACACAAAGAAACACCTTGAATTCTTTATATCTTGAAACCTAAGTGTACTGTGTTTTCAACAATATAGTCTGACTAAGGAAGGCAACCAGTAACAATGACAATAACCTGGCCATGTTTTCTTGGGAATCCTGAGACTTTCATGACTAATAACTCATATGACAGTATCCCAAATCAGTAACAGAAATATTCACTTAATAATACATGTTTTCTGGGAGCAATATTGTCCAGCCACGGAGAATACATTCATTGAAACTCATATTGTTTTTATATTTCATTAACCTTACAAAAGTGAGTTGATAAAAGACTTTTCTGTAATTCTTAATTTTTGGTTAGCCCACTCACGATTCTTTTATCATCTCTTTTCAGTCCATCACTGTTTAACCCTTAAACTCTACATATTAATTTCCTCTAGCTTTGCATTATATGTATTGTATTGTTTTCTCATGTCCTAAGTCCTCTTTCCCTTCTCCATCTTATTGCCTTTTCTTCCTTTTGGGGCTCTGTAGATCCTCAAAATGAAACACACAAATCCAAAACTTGGGATCTAGAATCCATGTATGAAATAAAATATATTGTGGTGGTTTGAATGACAGTGGCCCCATTGTTTTATATATTTGAATATTTGGTTCCAAGTTGGTAGAAATGTTTGGGAGTTTTAAAAGGTTTTGTTGGAAGAAGTATGCCACTTGGGTGGGTGTAGAGGTTTTAAAAGCCCATTCCATGCTTAGTTAGTCCATGCTGGCTTGCTCTATCTCTGCTTTGTGTTTCTTTTCTCAACATGTAATCCCCTGCTCCAATGCTATGCCTGCCTGCCCAATGCTATATTCCCCACGATGATCCCTTAACCTGCTTTTATTCAATGTGTTTTTAGCAACAGAAGAATAAACTAAGAAAAATCTCCATATTTCTTATTTTAGAGAGTAGAAGCTGAGGGAATCTGCTGATATGACTACTTGATCTAGAATTTCTGCTGCAAATTCTATTTCCTTTTTACTGAGATCAGTTTGCTTCCTATGGAATCCTGTGAGGCCAGAGGAAGCATCCCTTTAGTGGGTAGATGTGTCATTCGCTTGGAAGGAATGACTTTTTAAAAAAATTTTTATTAATTATACTTTATTTACTTTGTATCCTACCTGTAGCTTCCTTCCCCCTCCCCTCCCATTTCCTCCCTTCCCCCCCTTTCTCTACACATGCCCCTCCCCAAGTCCATTGATAGGGGAGGTCTTCTTTTCCTTCCTTCTGATCCTAGTCTATTAGGTCTCATCAGGAGTGGCTGCATTGTCTTTCTCTGTGGCCTGGTAAGGCTGCTCCCCCTCAGGGTGAGGTGATCAAAGAGCAGGCCAATCAGTTCATGTCAGAGACAGTCCCTCTTCCCATTACTATGGAACCCACTTGAACACTGAACTGCCATGACCTACACCTGTGGAAGGGTTCTATGTTATCTTCATGCATGGTACTTGGTTAGAGTATCATTCTCAGAAAAGATCCCTGTGCTGATTTTTTTTGGTTCTGTTGCTCTCCTTGCAGAGCTCCTGTCCTCTCCAGATCTTACTATTTCCCACTTTTTTCATAAGATTCCTTGCAGTCTGCCCAAAGGTTGGCAGTACCTGCTTTCATAGTCTGCAGGGCAGAGCCTTTCAGAGGCCCTCTGTGGCAGGCTCCTAACTTGTTCCCTGTTTTCTCCTTCTTCTGATGTCCATCCTCTTTGCCTTTTGGGATGGGGATTGAGCATTTTAGCCAGAGTCCTCTCTCTTGATTAGTTTCTTTAGGTATTCAGATTTTAGTAGGATTATCCTATATTATATGTTTGTATGAGTGAGTATATACCGTGTGTCTTTCTGCTTCTAGGATACCTCACTCAGGATGATATTTTCCAGTTCCCACCATTTACCTGCAAATTTCATGTCTTCCTTGTTTTTTTATTGCTGAGTAATATTCCATTGTGTAGATGTACCACAATTTCTGTATCCATTCCTCAGTTGAGGGGCATCTGGGTTCTTTCCAGCTTCTGGCTGTTACAAATAAAGCTGCTACAAACATGGTAGAACAAATGTCCTTATTGTGTACTTGAGCCTCTTTTGGATAAAAGAGGAGTGGTATAGCTGGGTCTTGAGGAAGAATTATTTCTAGTTGTCTGAGAAAGCACGATTGATTTCCAGAGTGGTTGTACAAGTTTACATTCCCACCAGCAGTGCAGGAGGTTTCCCCTTTCTTCAGAACCTCTCCAGCATGTGTTGTCACTTGAGTTTTTGATCTTGGCCATTCTGATTGCTGTAAGGTGAAATCTCAGGGTCATTTTGATTTGCTTTCCCTGACGGCTAAGAATGTTGAGCATTTAAAATATATGGAACAGAGCTAAACAGAAAATTATCAATAGAGGAATATTGAATGGCCGAGGGATGACTTTTTAACAGAGCTTTCCAGCTTCATAAGCACCTGATTCTCTGCTTGAAATTCTTTCCAGGTGTTGTCTCTAGTTATTTGTTTTGATTTGAAATCTGGCTTGAAATCCCTGTCAAAAAGGGATGTTGCTTAAAGTACAGAAAGTAAACAAACCTTATAAGACTCAAGAAGTAGATAC
Source organism: Psammomys obesus (assembly GCF_907164565.1). Taxonomy (NCBI): domain Eukaryota; kingdom Metazoa; phylum Chordata; class Mammalia; order Rodentia; family Muridae; genus Psammomys; species Psammomys obesus. Next base: position 23,104,259 of record NW_026596051.1, on the reverse strand, counting down.
AATTCACAAGTCTCAGAAATTTCTTGAAGCTTATGAGATTCACAAGGCTTTTCCCTGAGGTTATATAAGTAGTAAATGTCTCATCACCCATATTCAGTAAGATATTCACTTTTCCACCTTTCTTTAAATCATTCACAATTCTTTAAGTAGCTTGTCCTTGGTACTTAGAGGTGAGCATAATAAAATTATTGGTTCACTAGGGTATTATTGATGTGGATGGAATAATTTCTTCGAAGAGTTCTGTTTTAGTTAGCTATGGATATGTGTTTGTTCATGTTTCCCCAGGAAAAGAAAAACGAGCCCTAGCAAATAATTAAGGGATGATTATTTCACATTCTGGAATTATATACTTTGCTAGTTAAGAAAACTAAGTTATTTCTGGAGGTTACTAATATAACATAATCTTTTAATTAGTTTTTTCTTATAAAAAAGTAAATGTGACACATCATTTTCTCATGGTCAATCCAATTATTAACTTGGTGCCTGATGAACATAAAGCCTTTGTTGATAAATGGAGAAATATATACAATATATACAGGATAATGTTTTGTGAGGTTAGACAAAGCACATAGTATCACTGTAATAATATATGTACATATTTGACCAAACTTCCACCTATCATCATCTGAAGTTTACCAATACTCCTCTGAGGTATACAGGGTGATAATTATTAATTCACATGCTATATGATAAAATGGAAGAAAAAAAAGGGCTTTCTGACATGTTGGCCATAGTGTTTATTTCTATAGTGATGGAAATTTAGCAACTTGTACTGTCTAGTGCACAGAAAGCACCTAAAAATAATATGAATTAAAGAAGAATCACAAGATTATATTAAGAATTTTGGTAATATATAGTCTTAAAGAGTAAGAAGTAGTACTAATATTTCAGATTTATACCTTAAACACATGCAAGTATATGAAAGCAGATCCATTTACCACACTCACACAATTCCACCAGAAACTGTGTTAACACTTGTCAGACTAAAGAATCCTCCTGTAGGGCACATTGAGCTCATTGAACTGACACTGGGCTTGGGCTCAAGCCTTGGCTCTGTTACTTAATCATTTAGTATCTTGTGACAATTTCAGGGAGGGCAACTTTGACCATATGTAAAATAAGAATTTAAGATGCTTGTTTATATTTTGATTTTTCTCCTTATGCAGTTTACACTTGTATACAGATTCTTATTTTGTTCTGTTGTTGTTTTGTTTTACACCTATTATTATAAGATTCCTGTAACTGCATTTTCATAAAAGGAAGGGTGTGATTAACAAGATGGGTCAACAGTTGATATCACCTACCAAAAACCATGGCATGTAAGATTTAGAAAATAAAGTAGATTCATTTTTAATGTGTATAGTTTAAGGAGAAAGCCAACTCTCAAAAATTTACCTCTAACCTCCACACATATACCATCTGTTCTAGTTTTATTTTTGTTGCTGTGGAAAGCACCAGGATTCAAAGCAAACTAGTGAGGAAATGGTTGATTTCAGATTACAAGTAAAGTCTGTCAATGGAGGAAACCAAAGCATGAGTACAAGACAGAAACCGGAAAACAGCAACTGAAGCAGATAAAACGGAGCAGTTTCTTACTGGCTTTCTTACCCTAACTTTCTTAATTACCTTTCTTGTACAACCTAGAACCACCTGTCTAGGGATGCCACTAATCACGTTAGGCCAGATCTTTTTACATCAATCATAAAATGTCTCACAATCATGCCACTCGCCAATATGATGGAGACTTGAGATTTCTAGGCATGCCAAGTTAAAACCATGAAAATCTACCACCCTGTGCCGTGTATGTGTATGTGCACATATATATAGGCTCACATATACATTGAATAAATACGAATACAATAAGCATTAAAGACCTAAGAAATATAGCACAGATTCTAATTGACTGGTTTGTTTTTTCAAAGGCAATGGCTTTCCTCCAAAAAACCTTCATTTATTGTTTATAATTTATACAAAGCACACACTACCCACAGCATTTGTAAGCTTATGCAAATTTGCTCTAAATGCTTCTCAGAGAGGTTGCTATCTCCCACATGTCTGACTTACTGTAGAAAAAAAAATCACTCTTACTTGTCAAAGATTAAGGGAGAGCTTTCAGTGAACCCCATCTGTGTTTCTGGGGAAGTTGAATTGCATTTGAAAGATGGGGGATGCAGCACTGGCCCTGGGGATCTTCAGTGTGTTTTCTAGCAGTTCATACACCTCAGGAGATACATATTTCATTTCATATAAAATAAGAAACTGGAGTTGATTCATTATTTTACATCCTTTTCCTCAACAAGCTTACACTTTGGGTGGGTGTGTTGTTTTGATCATTTTCATTTTGTCAATTTTAGGTCTGTTTTGGTGAGGACTTTATACAAAATGTGGGGTTTCTTTTGGCAATTTCAGATACAATCTGATTTTGAAAGTTTAATAGAAATTCAAACTGAAAGAGGACTATAAATCTTCTATGATTACCTCAATAAGACTGTGGCCTTTCTATTATGGTACACACAGGTGTAAGGATATAATTTTTTTTCTGAGAATTCAAGCCCCTCCTTCATTATCTGAAATAAATATTTGGCAGGTTTCAATTCACTAAGACTGTTCAAGTAAATGTTGGTTATTTTGGCAGGCAATATGCTACACTATGTAACCCATAGGCAGCTCAATCTCCATGTGGGTGCCAGCGTAAGAGGAGCAGGGCTGTCTCTGACATGATCTCAGTTGTTTGCTCTTTGATCACTTCCCTCTGGCAGTGTGGCCTTGCCAGAACTCAGAGGAAGAGGATCCAGGCAGTTCTGATGAGACTTGATAAGCTAGGGTCAGATGGCAGGAGAAGAGATCCCCTTCTTTCAATGGACTAGGGAAACTGGATAGGGGAAAAAAAAACTGGGAAGGAGGGTGGGACTGAAAGGAGATGAGGGAAGGGGCTACAATTGGCATATAAAATAAGTTTAAACAAATAAAAATAAATAAGTTACACTATAGGCAATAGGTTTGTAAAGTTAGATCAGCTGGTTATTGTTCAAACACATAGGTAGGAATTTCCCAAGAACATCAAGCACAGAGATTTTTAAGAACTATTTTATAATTTTCCTGTTTTAAGTTTCTGGGTCTTATTTATTTTAACAGTCTAAGAATATTTCAGAAATACTAGATCCTGGGGTGCCTCTTTTTCTTGTTCCTCCCAGTATCTCATGTAAAGTCAAACGCACATCAAGGAGAATGTCTGAACAACATGATGGTAAGGTCCAGGTCAAGTGTCACCTTCCTTCAGAAGAGCCTGCTGAAGGAGGCATCCTGTGCTTTCCTCTCAAAATTCCTCTATTCCCATAGGCATCATCAGCAAAGCTTAGGCCTTCCAGTCTAAATATATGTTAATGACCTCAGTAGGGTTTCTATCCTAATCTCAAAAACACAGAAAGGCCATGACCCTTCACTCATTTTACTTTTGCTGCATTTTACTTCTTTTCCAAAGATAAGAAAACGCTACTGTGGCAGTTAATAAGATAATTGCCAAAGCTGTTCATAGCTTTCCCATGATGCAGCCAGCCTCCACACATTGTCTCATCTCTTTCTCACTGTTCTTTCTCACGTGTTTGTGTGTGTGTGATCCTTGGGTATGCAAGTCCTTTACATTAATTATTGAAATGCTATTGTATAAAATGCAACAAAAAAAATTCCTCAAACCACTTTAATTTTTCACACTGCATTTGGCGAGAGAAATTTTGTTTTATAGAAGAAAAAGTACTTCATTTCACCAATGTCTAATTATATGTAGATCCACTTAAAGGAGCTATTTTTTCCTCCACAGCCAGATTTGTGGGCCTTGGAAGAGAGTGACTCTATAATGAATAATATGTAGCTAAGATTCATTTCAATCCTGGCCTTGTAAACATTCATATTGCAAAAGTATATTTTCCATACAGAGTATGCATATCATAAGTCCTATTCTGCTCTACTGGGCACAGTAAATTTGCGTTCTGAAAAATCCCCTAAATATGTAATTTTCTGCCAACAAGGACTATCTTATTAAAAAGTCATTTTAGTTTACTGGATATTCCTTGAAAAATAACAGTTATTAAATAATGGGCTTCTCATTCTGCTGACTTTTTTTTTTTTTTCCCCAGTAGCATAGCGACAGAATAAAGCAGTGGCATGTGTCTCAGGATTCCCTTGGTGCTTTGCTGCCTTGGTGGCTGCCAGTGTAGTAAAAGCCATTCTGCAGTTAGTCCTTCATGGAGACCTAAGCATGGAGGTTGACAGGTCCTTACACATTGGAATCACCCTCTAAGCTAAGAGCATTCATATCTTGTGAGGGTTGTTAACAATTATAGCTTTGCTCCAAATGGATATAACTGAACTTATCATTTCAGTTTATTTTATTTCAACTTAATAGATGCTGACAGGTTGGAAAATCAAAAGTATAGATAAGTATATGTACAAAATTATAATAAAAAAAATGTGTGGGACCATACAGTGGTTTTTCCTTTGTAGCTTAAACTAGTGCTGTATAAAAGTTGGAGACAGGTTTTATTAAGTATATCAGAGCACCAGATTTTCCTTGTATTTTATTGTACATATACATGGTAGTTTATTATTAAGTACGATACACTCATGGGCTGCCAAAGAATTCTCACTGTTTTTGTTTATTATAGTAAAGTTATGTTAAATAACCTTATGTATCTGAGAGCAGTTCAGAGCATATGCATAGAATCAATGTCCGGACTAAAACTATTGCCTCAAGAAGGGTTCTTCTTGGGGTAATTTCACATACTTTCTGATTTTCTTTCCTGGGATTTGTACAAATTTCCATCTTTATCAGTACTAGCATGAATGTTTACTTCACACATAGTGATCAATAGGCTGAAAGATTTATCTTTTGATCATCAATGAGAAATGAAGATATTAGTATCTAAATGCAGCTCCATTTTCTATTAAGAGTGTTTATAAATCAACCTAACATTTTAAATATTTCATTTTTAACTGATAGCCAATAATATTAAAGAGGCTCAATGAATAGGCTACTTACTCAGTTAGCACTAAAACCTAAGTTTGAGTAATGTGAACCCACATGGAAAGCCAGGGCGTTTGCATACTCCTCGGATATTAGTGCTGGGAGGCAGAGACAGGGGTGGGTGGGTAGGTGGGTGGAGGATTCCAGAGCTTCTGTATAAGGCTAGCCAGGCAATCTAATAGGGAGATCTAAGTCCCTCACATACATGCCCAGAAATTAGTTTCCATGATGATTCTCAATCCTAAAAAGCCGATGTAAGACTGATCATCTCTGTCAGCAAGGGCACCAGCTATGAGATGCATCCAGAGTCTTATTAGTGTTTAGTTAGTAAACTGTCTCATCATATACTTTCCATGAGTGCCTACTGGTTTCTTTTTTTTTTTTAATTTATTTACTTTTATTAATTACAGTTTTTTCACTTTGTATCCCCCAATAAGGCCCTCCCTCCTCCCCTTCCCATCCCACCCTCCCTCCCCCTTCTTCACACATGCCCCTCCCCAACTCCACTGATAGGGAGGTCCTCCTCTCCTTCCTTCTGATCTTAGTCTATCAGATCACATCAGGAATGGCTGCATTGTCATCTTCTGTGGCCTGGTAAGGCTGCTCTTCCCTCAGGGGAAGGTGATCAAAGAACAGGCCAATCAGATTATGTCAGAGGCAGTCCCTCTTCCCATTACTATGTAGCCCACTTGGACACTAAGATGCCATGGACTACATCTGTGCAGGGGTTCTAGGTTATCTCCATACCTGGTACTTGGTTGGAGTATGAGTCTCTGGGAAGATCCCTGTGTTCAAATTTTCTGGTTCTGTTGCTCTCCTTGTGGGCTTCTTGTTCTCTCCAGATCTTACTATTTTCCACTTCTTACATAAGAATCCCTGCACATTGCCCAATAGTTGGCCATAAGTCTCAGCGTCTGCTTTGATAGTCTGCAAATTTCATGACTTTCTTATTTTTTATTGCTGAGTAATATTCCATTGTGTAGATGTACCACAATTTCTGCATCCATTCTTCAGTTGAGAGGCATCTGGGTTGTTTCCAGCTTCTGGCTATTACAAATAAAGCTGCTACAAACATGGTTGAGCAAATGTCCTTATTGTGTACTTGAGCCCATTTTGGATATATGCCTAGGAGTGGTAATAATGTATAATAGATTCAAGGATTAAAACATTCTTTTTTTAACTTTTATTAATTATATTTTATTCACTTTGTATTCCTCCATAAATCTCTCCCTCTTCCCATCCTAATCCCACCTTCCCTCCCCCTTCTTCACTCATAACCCTCCCCAAGTCCACTGATAGGGGAGGTCCCCCTCTCCTTCTTTCTGATATTAGTCTATCAGATCTCATCAGGAGTGGCTGCACTTTCATCTTCTGTGGCCTGGTAAGGCTGCTCCCCCTTCAGGGGTAGGTGATCAAAGAGCAGGCCAATCAGGGAACCTTCCTCCACTGCTGGTGGGAATGTAAACTTGTACAACCACTCTGGAAATCAATCTGGCACTTTCTTAGACAACTAGGAATAGTGCTGCCTCAAGATCCAGCCATACCTCTCCTAGGCATATATCCAAAAGAGGCTCAAGTACACAATTAGGACATTTGCTCAACCATGTTTGTAGCAGCTTTATTTGAAATAGCCAGAAGCTGGAAACAACCCAGATGTCCCTCAACTGAAGAATGGATACAGAAATTGTGGTACATCTACACAATGGAATATTACTCAGCAATAAAAAACAAGGAAGACATGAAATTTGCAGGTAAATGGTGGGAACTGGAAAGGATCATCCTGAGTGAGCTGTCCCAGAAGCAGAAAGACACACATAGTATATACTCACTCATATAGACATACAATATGGATAAACCTACTAAAGAAACCAATCAAGAGGGAGGACTCTGGCTAAAATGTTCAATCCTCATCCAGAAAAGCAAAGAGGAAGGACATCAGAAGAAGAAGAAAACAGGAAACAAGTTAGGAACCTGCCACAGAGGGCCTCTGATAGTCTGCAGACTATCAAAGAGACTTATGGCTAACTATTGGGCAGAGTGCATGGAATCTTATGAAAGAAGTGAGAAATAGTAAAATCTGGAGAGGACAGGAACTCCACAAGGAGAGCAACAGAACCAGAAAATTTGAACACAAGGGTCTTCCCAGAGACTCATACCCCAACCAATTAACATACATGGATATAATCTAGAACCCCTGCACAGATGTTGCCCATGGCAGTTCAGTGTCCGAGTGGTACCATAGTAATGGGAAGAGGGACTGCCTACTGTTTTTTTATTTGAGAAGCAGATTTTGAGACCCTGTCTCAAAAGGCAGTCGAAAAAACCAGCAAATGTAGACCTTGGACCTCTCCATATGTGCGCACACATGCGCACACATACATGGACACAGGCATATATGTATGCATGCAGGAGCAAACACACACACAATTGATAACGATAAATAAATGTAGTCTTTGCCTCTCATTAAGGAAATGTCCCTGCAATAGACACAACTCTAGAAAACCACAACCAATCAAAATGCAGATTTGTGGAGTCCCTTCCCATTGAACACAGCCCCAAAAAACATCCCCACACCTATGAAACATTGCGGAACAGGATGCAGAAAGACTGTAGGAGACAAAGGAGCAGGGACTTTCCTGTGAGATTGTTAATACTAATAAGTAACATCAAAAGTTACACCTATAAAGTTTCACCAACATGACTTCCCAAATGTGGGCTGAACAATTACTAAACCAAACAAAGAGAAGCCGAGGAGATGGTGACCCTACACAAAGAACTATAGGCAACTCAGGGAAGCTGGAGTAGGAGACATGGTTTTCCCCTGCAAAGAGCATACCAATTGGTAACCAGTGCCAAATAGTTAGCTGGGAAAACATACATGTAAATAAGAGTATAGGGACTCATCAGGTTATATTTGGGAATATCAAAGTATATGCAAATACTTACTTGCATAGAATAACAGTTTATGGAAAAATAACCCACAAATTTTATAGAGAATGAGGAGATTTCAGAGGGAGGACAGGAAAAGAGAAAGGTTATAATTAAATTACAGTCTCAAAAACAAATATTATTTTTGTTTGTTTGTGGGCTTAGGGTTGATTCAAGGTTCTCAGAATGTTTTTTGTATTAGTTAAATTTTTCTGTTGCTTTAGTCCAATGTTTGGCAGGAAGAAACTAGAGAAGACTCATTTACTTTGGCTTAAAGTTTCAGAAAATGTGGTCCATGATAGCAGGAGGCACAAAGTGTTTGGAGTATGTACACCTTATCACACTGTATCTGCAGTTCAGAAACAGAGTTGTGGACTCATTATACTCGAGCATCCATTTTTATTTCATCCAAAACCAAATCCATGCAATGGTACCATTGTATGTATGTCGGGCTTTCTTGCATCCATGAAATTCACTTAGGACTAGAAAAGATCATCCTATGTGAGTTAACCCAGACACAGAAAGAAACACATAGTATATAGTCACTTATAAGCGGATATTAGACCTATATTACAGAATAACCGTACTACAATCCACACACCCAAAGAAGCTAAGTAGCAAGGAGGGCCTAAGGGAGGGTGCCAGAATGTCACTCAGAAGAGAAAGTAGAATAGACAGCAGAAGTAGATGAAGACAGGAAACTGTGCAGGAGATGTAGGTGGGGAGGGAAACAAGAGTAGGGGTCAGTTATAGGAAAAATGGGGTGGGAGGTGAGAGGGCTGGGAACTAGAAGGGAAACTGAAGGGGGTCATCTCTTTGTGCAGCTGGAGGCCTGAGACAGCATAGAATCCTGGGATGATATGGGTGCGACTCTAGCTGAGACTTCTAACAGGGAGGACGTGAAGACTAAGGTGATTACCTCCTAGCTAGTCAGGACTAGTGGAGGGAGGGGAACAACAACTCACCCACAAAACCTTTATCCAAAATTTACTCTGCTTGACAGAAGGCATGGATAAGAGGGAACAGAGATTGAGGGAATGTTCAGCCAATAATTGGTCCAACCTGAGACCCACCCCAAGGTAGAAAGCCAACCCTTCATACTATTAATGATGCTCTCCTATGCCTGCAGACAGGAGATTAACTTGACTGTCCTCTGAGAGGCTCCAGCTAGCAGCAGGTAGAGACAGATGTTGAGATTTGCAGCCAAGAATGGGGCTGAGCTCCAGGTGTCCTGTGGGGGAAAGATGGAAGGACCTGGAGGGAACAAGAACTTCACAAGAAGAACAACAGACACAACTAACACAGTCCCATGGGGGCTTACAGAGACTGAGATATCAACTAAAGAATATGCAGGGTCTGGATGTAGGCCCCCTGCACATATGTGGTCGATGGGCAGTTTGGTTTTTATAGGGGGTGCCTGGAGAATGTGGGAGGAGCTATTTCTAACATGGACTCTATGGCCTGCTTTTGGATCACTTTCCCCTGGCAGTGCTGCCTTGCCTGGCCGCAGGGAATGAAGATATGTTCAGTCCTGACATGACTTGATGTGGTGGGAGGGTTGATACAGGGTAGGGACTACTCTTTTTGTTGTTGTTGGGAAAGGGAGAGGAGAAAGAGGAAGGAGGGGAAGAGGGGACTGGGAGGAGAGGAGGGAAGGATGTAAAGTAAACAAACTAAAATAATTTTTATAATAATAATAAAAAAATAAAGAAACTCACTTAGACAGTCACTCACACACACACAAAAAGAAAGTCCCTCACAGACATGCCCAGAAATTAGTTTCCATAATTATACTCAGTCATATACAGTTGAAGGACAAGACTGACAATCACAGTGAGCAAGGGCACCACCTGTGAGCCTCAACCACCATTTTATCAGTGTTTAATTTTTGAACCGTCTCATCATATATTTTCCGTGAGCTCCTATTGGCTTCTTAATCCTCTCTGTAAGAGTTTGCCAAACCTTTTATAACTTATGGAAGTTAAGAATTTTCCCTTATTACATGAATTGCTACCTTTAAAAATAGAAATATACCCGGAACCTTTAAAAGAACCTGCTTAGTTGTAGAAATTGAAGTATTTATATTATTTCTTACTATTTTCATAGTTTTTTTTTTTCTTTGATTACTTCAGGTGGCTTTTGTCCATGGAAGTTTCCACTTCAATTGGACTTTTTTCTTGTTGCCAATTGAATTCTGGGGACAGTGTCTTCCTTCCTTCCTTCCTTCCTTCCTTCCTTCCTTCCTTCCTTCCTT
>NW_026596051.1:23089331-23094047 GCF_907164565.1 Psammomys obesus | reverse complement strand
CTTCCTTCCTTCCTTCCTTCCTTCCTTCCTTCCTTCCTTCCTTCCTTCCTTCCTTCCTTCCTTTCTTTCTTTCTTTCTTTCTTTCTTTCTTTCTTTCTTTCTTTCTTTTTCTTTCTTCTTTTTAATTTTTTTTCAAAGTGTAATAGGAATAGCTCATCTATGATTTAAGTTCCAAAGGATCTGAAACCCTCCAGTGGCTTCCATGGGCTCAGAGAACACACATTGCACACAAGCAAAACACTTATAAAATAAAATAAATCTAAAATTAAAATATATAAATAAATGAATTTAAAATTGAATTTCTTTCTAGGTAATAAGGTGCATACATGAGTCAACATTTCTCTTAGTTGCTTTAGACCTTATTATGTCCCAGCTAAATTATATAGCTCTCTTATTTCTTGTGTCTTACTGAGTTTAATTAAAGTGGCTTCGTGAGAGTTTAAAAGCTTCTAGGGATAGTTGCCACTCACTCTCTCTATTCTCTATTTGTTTCTTCCAGGGTTTACCCTGTCAATTTGTTTTTCATTAAAATGAAAGAAGAAAGTTCAAAATGATCATTAACTGAAATGGGAAGAAAGAAACTCATTGAGTGCATTCATAACTGACATTTTATTTATCTGGAGAGCATAACTGACGTAAATGACATTTATTTTTTTCTCTTCTAAACTCCTGTAACTGTTACTGCTCCAATCCAGATACATTTAATGAAGACTCGACAACCTCACTGACTTGCCTCAACCATTTTACCTGTCTGCCATGGTAATTTTAATTCCCTCAGTCCACTTTGATATTTATCATTGATTTCTTACATCTACTGTTCAGAAATAGGATAATTAAAAGTGGATATTTTACTCATGACTTTAGTTAGACTGCTCTCTCATATTCCTTATGTGGGGTGCTTTCAAGTGAAGAATAATTATCCTATTAAAAATAATTATATTCTAAAAATAATTATATTCTTATATTTAATCAATAATAAGGAGTAGATTTTGCACAAGACTATGTTAATTTCAACTGCTATAATTATATTTTTCTGAGAACTATTGATTTGGCTTTATTTAAACATTTAACTTTAAATCAATTCTTACATTTCTAAATAATGTAATGATGACATACCATTTAAAACATTACATTAAAACCTGCTTGCTGAAATCATAATTTGTGTATAAAATCATATACATTTAATTAATTTTGTTTAACAATGTTTACATTTAATACAGTAAATGTCAGATTTTGTTTCTTTTTTATTTATTTTGCTAAAACTGGTGCTAGCATAGTATAATTGCTCCAAAAACTGAGATTTATACATTCAGTAAATTGAGAAATCCCTGTTTACATTTTATGTCTTGGAATTTAGGATTAAGTAGCATATGATTCATGAAAAGCTCTGAAGTAAATTAAATACCATTGAATTTATCTTTGCTTTCAAGCTATAGCTAGTTAAGTCAGCTGAGAGGTTTACTACAGACCAAAGATAGCTGTGCATCAGTTATGGCTGTGGTTAGACACATTGAACTTCCCTGGGCATTTAAAGCATACCTCAGTCTTATTACACTTAGTTTTTTTTTTTTTTTTATTTTGACCGAGTTCCTTTTAACTGAACTTCAATCCAATGATCTAAAAATAACATATGTTGATGGTTTACTATCAATGATATCTTTGTATCTATTTAATATATGTAACTTATCACAGTGGTTTGAAGTCACCATGGAATGAATAATGAGACCCTGCTGTAAAAATTGGAACAAAAAGGAGGTAATTATAAAAATATTCCAAATTTAATTATTAAAAATCAATACATAAATTAGAGAAATTACATATACTGTTAATGTTTAGCATCAAAGGAAACACGGTCTCATAAAAATAAACATACTCAAAGTCAGGTACCTTTATCATAATTCAGGAGACATAGACATTTGCATAATAAATGAACATGCTAGACATTGAACTGAGGTAAATAAGACATAGAAAAACATGTGCTCTTACTTTATGAACACAATAAAATAGTTTTGTTATATTACAAGTAGAGAGTAGAATAGTGGTTGTCAGGAGCTAAAGGCAGAGGGAAATGGTGAGATAGGGGTCAACAGATATAATTTCATATTTGAAATTTCCCCAAAGAGAAAATCCAACATAGTGTGTCATCAAATGAACTAATAAGAAAGCAAAATTAAAAGAAAGGAGGAAAAGGAAATGTTAACTACATAAAGTAACTGACATGCTACTTAGCTGGCTGTGATGATAATTTAAGTGAATGCATTCATAAGTATTATTCTAGACCTGTGATACCTAGCTCAGATAAAGTAGGAGGTATTCAAGCTTTTGTTTTATTTTAAGGCAGAGTGTTGCACAGAAATTAGAAGTATGAAAGAAGACAAAATGTAGACACAACAAACACCCTGATGAGGGTATTTGTTCCTTGAGGGGATCTATTCATGTAGTAAGTAGCAGAAGCCTCCAGAGCCAATAGTCAGATATGATCCAAATTACATCAGAGCCCATAGCCAGCTATGACCAGAATGACATCAGAGACCTAGGCCTTGAGAATGCTGTATCTGACTATTATGCAAATAGAAAGACATCTTGAGCTGGTAGCACCAGTTTCTGAGCCACTGACATACAGAAGGTATGAGTTAATATTTTACTGTGTTAAGATGCTGGGGGTAATTTTTATGTGATATATTGGCTATTTTTCTTGTTGCTGTCATCAAATTCCTGAAAAGAAGCAACTTAAGGGAGGAAGTTTTTATTTGGGGTCACGTTTTGAAGGGCTACAGTCCATCATCAGGGAGAATGCCTGGCATCAATTAGGTTACCAAGAGGATGGGACTAGAAGTTAGGTTAGAGTAGGATAACCCTCAAGGATTTCTCCTCGGAAACACAGTTTCTCCAGTCAGGCCTTGTTTTCTAGACCTGCCCCAGCATTCCAAACAGCATTACCAGCTGGGGACCAAGAACTGAAACATGAATCCTAGAGATGCTTCACATCTATACCATAGTATATTGCAATGAACAATGCATTTATATGACTCCTTCAGCTTGGCCTACCATGAGAAAATGCCAGGACATGGAGCTGAAGTAGCAGAGGTTTATTTTAAATAGCTTTGGAGCTGAGAAGTCAGAGATGAAAGAAGAAACAGTCTTGGTTCACCTCTCATCACCTTCCTTAGCCACCTTGTTGTAGCTTGTTTTCTCCTAGTGTTCTCGTGCCCATGAGATGGCAAAGAGGCCCGCACTTCAGTATCTGTTCTCACAAGGATAAAGGCTTCATCATGATGGGCCAACCTCATGATTTCCCCTAAAAAAAATTATCTCCAAAGACCCTAAGCCTAATACCACTGATTAGGATTCAGACTTCAACACTGGAAATGTAGAAGTGTGTTGGAGGGTACGCAAGGGCAAAGAAAAATCTATAACAACACAAAAAATACATGAGTGTCTGTGTGGGTGCATGCTTATCAGTTGTCAAACAGAGAACTCCCTCCAAAGCGCCAAGTTATCAACAATGGATGTTAAGCTATTTGGCTCATTCTACCTGGTCAGTTTTCTTCCAAAATCTATTGATTTCTCTTCCTAGAAAAGGCTTGTGTTCTTGGCCTCCCTCCCCCTTCTCCAACACAGAATTTATTTTAAATTGTATGGAAGATTATTCTGTTGCTTTTCTAGTCAAAAATATGTTATGGGTATCTTTCCAGGTCGGTGCATAAACACAAACATTCAATGAATTTTGCACGGGCGGCAGAGTGTCTTGGGTCATGATTCACCACCCTTTGTATAATGTATCTAGTATCGATGAACATTTAGCTTCTTTCTATTGCTTTGATTAACAAAACAGAGATGAATCCCCTGCACATTCATCTCTGCAGTACTGTTAAATTGCAGCCTCAGGAAATGTTTCTAAATGTGTGATGGCTCTCTACTCACAACAGTCCCAACATTTCAAATGATTTATCTTTCTTTTGCATTTGCAAATTATGTGCTCCACTTTTTCTGAAGTGTGCTATTTATTCCCACACACCAAAACCAGACAACAATGTTAAACCAATCCCTGCTTCACCTCAAACCCATCTTTCATATGTTGTATAACTTACTGCCATTGTTTATGCAGGCAAAGTTAAGCCATGCCTCAATGTGTCTTCAAGTAGCATACTGTAAAATATCTTAACTCAGGAAAGCATTAGATTCACTTTTAGAAGTGTCTTGTCTCTCTCATCTTTATTAAATTGGCTCTGAGTTCCAAAAGAAAACAAGTATGCATAAATTAAGTTTAATTAGTCTTTAGACAACTTAAAGCCAGTCCACTGCTCATTTGCTGTGGGTCATACCTTCTTTCAAGTCAGGGTCAGGATTGAACAGCTAAAACAGAAAAGAAATTACCTCTCTGTATCTCTCTTTCTCTTTGCCTCTCTGTCTCTGTTTCTTTCCCTCTTTCTCTCCTTCCTTCCTTGTCTTTTTTTTACTTAGTATTCCTCAGTTCCTTTGCTTTTATCTTTCAAACTGAATTTCTATGTTAAGTGTATAACATTGTTCCTTATTTGAAAGGCTTTTGATTTCATCAGGCCAGGACTTTGGGGAAGACATCTATGAGATTTACAAAGAAGATTTGACCAGATATATTTGGATGGATCCTTTCAATTGAGAATGTGTTAGAGTTCTCTAGAGGAACAGACCTACACACACACACACACACACACACACACACACACACACACACAC
>NW_026596051.1:23000985-23089231 GCF_907164565.1 Psammomys obesus | reverse complement strand
ATAGAGAGAGAGAGAGAGAGAGAGAGAATATTAAAGAGTATTTACTGGAATCACTAAACAGGCTTTTAATTTAGATAATCCAACAATGAACAATGGCTGTCTACCAGCAGCAAGTCCAAGAATCCAGTAGTTGTTCAGTTCATGAGGCTGGATGTCTCAAATGGTCTTCAGTATATGCCACACTTCCCCCCCCCCAAAAAAAAGTAGTGTCTAATACCTGTGAATGGATGCACTTTCCAGAGAAAGTGAAAGGAAGCAGGCAAACAGAGAAAGCTTTCTTCTGCCATGCCGTTTATATCTGCTGCCAGGAGAAGGTGTGGCCCCTATTAAAGGTGGATCTTCCTATCTCCAAAGACCTAGATTAAACGTAAATCCTTCCAAAGACATGGAATAGCATTGCGTCTACAGACTTCAAATAATTTAATTAAGAAAAATTCCCTTACGTGCATACTGAGCCACATGGGCTTTAGTTAGTTGCTGATGTAGTCAATTTGACAACCAAGAAGAGCCACCACATAGAAGTTGGGAGTAATTAAGAAAGCAGAAATTCTAAGGTACTGACTACATTGAAATCCTTACATCCAACCTAGGCAGTCATGGCCAAGTAGATGAATCTGATTACTGGACCCAGCATTAAGACAAGATTGTCCCAGGTGGAGGTCGATATGAGCAAGTCAGGGAAACACAGCTGCACCCATGGAATCCTCCAGACCAAGTCCCATTGCTACTCATGTATTTTTATGCTATAAAACATAACCAAAGTTATTTACTCCTTTTTTAAAACAAAATGGTGAAGAGAAGGCCTGGAAATATCTGATATAGTTCAATATGGTGTGTTCAGCTCAACGTTCTTATAGAATCCAGGAAACTAGAAAATATAATTGAAAGAGAACTACCTTAGGAGTCAGAGGTAGTAGAACTCAGGCTATGTGAAAGTAGAGAAGAGAAATTCTGTGGTTATGAAGGTTTAAGCAGGGAGGGCTTGAAGAAGAGTGAAGACACAGAGTGGGGAGGGTTATTTAAAAGAAAGTCATATAGAAACCTACTAAAATATAAGCATTATATATTTAGAACAAAACTGGAAAGAAATACCTGCATGGCTGGAAAAGCTGTTATTAAAAGGTATAGGGGGAATAAAAACTAGTGCTGTGGTGAGATACCTCCTTATGAGTGGCTAGTCAGAAAGTTCTTTGAGGATACCAAAACAATATAGGCATTTGTCATCTTTCCTCTGGGTTGCTCAATAAAACTAGACCCTTTTACTGAAGATACCCCGAAAAATGATAGAGAGAAATCAAACTTACTTTGTGCTGGCTTTCATAATCCCAGAATGTACTGCAACAGTTAGTTGTTTTTCAGCTTTGAAATGAACTATAGTCATTTGGAAAGACTCTCAATTGAGAAAATGTATGTGTAAGATTGGCCTATAAGCATGTCTGTCAAGAATTTTCTCCATTAATGATCAATGAAGAAGGATCAACACACTTGTGGGTTGTGCCAACCTTGAGCAGGTCATGTTGATTTATGTAAGATATCAAGCTAAATACCAGATGAGGAGCAAGCCAGTTAACAGCATTTCTCCATGGTTTCTACTCAAGGTCCTGGCTCCAGGTTCCTTATTTGAAGTTTTATCTTTCTTCCGTGATGAATGTGACCTAAGAGTTGTAAGATGAAAGAACCTCTTTCATCCCCAAGTTGCTTTCTGTCATGGTGTTTATCACATCCATAGAAACTCTAAATAAAACAGGTGCTATTCAGGCAGCTGGAGGCAGGGGCATCAGTGTTCTTACCCAGCTATGAACCCAACTAAAAGACAAATACGTCAAGCAAGGCAAGTCCACTGGATGAAATAGTGGAACTATTTTTATGAGGGTAATGGAAAAATCAAATTTGATTTGAGTCTTGATCCACAGGTAAAAATCTATTTCTTAGACTATAGACCTGATCACAAAGCCATGCATCTGGGAAATCATAGGCTTCAGTGGGGGAACTATACTATTGGCTAGCTAAATTGGCATAGTGTCAAATTGCCTTATAAGTATTTATGTTTATAACTTTAAAAAGTCCTTAATGCTGCCTTATTCAAAGAATCCTGACTTCCTACTGAGTAGTGGCTAATGTAAAGACTCACAGGTATACAAGTTGCTCAGAATAAATGACAGCTGGGTGTGTAACCTTAAAACAGTCATTTATACCATTCCCTCAAAATCTCAGAAAACCCAGTGAAAGAGTGAAGTGAAAAAATGTAAGAGCCAGTAGACAGAAAGGCTGTGAAATGCCATCTTAAGGGAAAGACATAGCCACTATAATAACCACTGTGCATTAGCTGAGAATACCTGCACTGTGTCTGTATGCAAATGGGCCTGCCACTAGTCAGATATAGATGAGGTGGGGCTCTTGTGACCCTATCATCATAATTGAACTATTATATATTCTTGATATTTCCAAGGACAGGGTGTCACCAGCTTCTGTTTTGAACTCACTGTTGATCCCACAAGGCTCCAGTAGATGGTTCCTCTCTAGTGTTTCCACAGAGGACTGTGGAAGAACATAATGGGTCACAAAACAGAACCAGAAGTCACAAATCCAGGGAAGGTAGTGGTGGTAAGAGGTCACAGGGATGGGAAGGAGGTAAGAGAAAACAGGAAGCAATCAAAATAGTTTTTATACATTTATAAACATTAAAGAACTAAATCAGCTAATTAAAAAAAATCTTTAGGTTGGCAAAACATTCAGCAAGTTGAATTTTATTGTCTTTACCCTCTACAGTTAGGCGTCAAATGATACCTGTACTTTGGTGATCATTGCAGTATTATTTGTAATTGCTACAGAAGTGATATAGCTGTCAATTATGAAACACATTCACATGGTCACACAAAATTAATTAATAAATATTTTTAAATTACATTTTTATATTAATTACAGTTTATCCCTTTTGTATCTCAGCTGTGGCCCCCTCCTCATTCCCTCCCAAGTCTACCCTCCCTCCTTCATTTCCTCCCATGCCCCTCTCCAAGTCCACTGATATGTGAGGTCCTCCTCCCCTTCCATTTGACCCTAGCTTATCAGGTCTCATCAGGTCTGGCTGCATTGTCTTCTTCTGTGGCCTGGCAAGGCTGCTCCCCTCTCGGGGGGGTGGGGGGGAGTCAAAGAGCCTGCCACTGAGCAGAGGTTTCTAGGTTATATCCATGAATGGTCCTTGGTTGGAGTATCAGTCTTTCTGAATGAGGATTGATCATCTTACCCTGGGACCTCCAAACAACTCAGATATTCCTCATCAGAGGAATGGATACAGAAACTTTGGTATATTTACACAATGGAATACTATTTAGCAATTAAAAACAAGGAAATTATGTAATGTGTAGGCAAATGGTGGGATCTAGAAAAGATCATCCTGAGTGAGATATTCCGGAAGCAGAAAGACACACACGATATATACTCACTTATAAGTGACTACTAGACCTATAATATAGGATAAACATAATAAATACATGTTTTAAAGACAACTTTTAAATTAGCCTACTGAATTGATTTTATTCTGCATATAAGTGGAGATATTGGTTCAGGGTCATCGAAGGAACACAACCTTAAGGAAAACTGACTTTCTTTGTCTTAGCAGCTACAAATGATCAACTGCTGGTGAGGGCTCTTGAGTCCATCCTTCATCAGTGCTATAATGTTAACTGTCTAAACTCAAGTTTGAAGGGTGTGGGATTTGTTATCTGCCAAGACTTTGGCATAGTGAATATGATAATACAATGTGTGCATATATGAAATTCTCACAAAGTTAATAAAACATTTTATGTAATAAAAATATCTTATAGGCACTATATATTGTATTACCTCATCAGAATGGTCAGTGTAATTTCTCTGAGATGTGTGTGTGTGTGTGTGTGTGTGTGTGTGTGTGTGTTGAGTATAAAAGCAACAATTATCCTGCCAGACTTTGCTTAGCTTTTATTTGTTTTGCACCTGTAAATTTGGTTTGCATACATTTGTTCCTACTTATTTTATTCATAAGTATGAATTCAACCAACTTTATGAAGACACACAGCTGGCTTTCTTCTCTCTGTTTGTAGTGCTTAGGAAAGTTCCAGAACAATAGCTTGAGCTCAGCACATGTTTACCACTCTAAGTAGAGTGAATTACTTACTGACTCAGGCTTGTTTCTGATTTATGTCAATTTCTGAACAGTCACATACCAAAAAAGACTGAAATCTTGAACACACATCTATTCCTTCTAAAAGTGATGCTAGGACTTGTGAGACACACACCACTTTTTGCCACTCTTTTCTCCATTTTACAGACACTTTCCTTTTAGTACAACACGTTGACATAAAGTTGCTCTACACATCAACTTGAGCTCTTTGCATCAGTCACCTCTTTTCTCCTTCCTAAACCCATGGCTCCTTTTATAGTGATATATAAACTCAGTAAACATCACGAGTGGCAGTGCAGCTTTGCTATACAGGAAAGACACCTCCAAGTAGGTGGAAAGCAGCAAACAATTTTAGTATTGAAAATCCTTTATCCTCGTTCACTTAGAATGTTGTTGTTTTCACTTATGAACCATCTCCAAGTGTATCAGAAAGAAAACATGATTAATTTTATGCCTACAGATTTCTATACTTTCTTTGGCACTATGTAATGCTTCTATGAAGTTCATGATTTCTCAAAGTTATGCTCCAAAATGATTCCTATCAATACAATAGCCTATTTCCTATAGCTTTCACATCTATGACCCCCATTACAGACACCAAAACTACACTCTTTGGCTGGGTTAAAGAAGAAGAAGAAAGAGGGTTGAAGATTAATTCATTGCCTGGAATTTATTATTCTACAGTCATTTCCAGTATGGAGTTATATGAAAACAGGGAAAGAATTGGTCCTACCAGGATTCTAGACTCTGGGGAACTCTTATTTTTTCCGTTGTTCAAACTTTAAAGGACCAATTTGTATTTGGGCTGATTCCAATGCTTGGAATTTTAGCAACATCCTGGTTTCAGAATAGATACCTTGATCATGGGTAAAAATTTGAATTTCAGTAGTTCTGGAGATGAATAAAGGAAGAAAAGCCTCACTGGGGCTATTAGTCTTCTTGACTGTACAGTTACCAACATCCCTGATCTCACAGGCCCCACAACTCCTGTTCAAGCAACCATACCAGCAGTGCCTAAGTCAGTGTCTGGAGAACAGCTAGTGTCAGTGACTCCTGTCTTTGTCCTATGACTTTACACATGGTCACTCTGCATTATTCACATGCTGAAGATCCTTGCAGTGAATTATTTAGACTTCCTCTATATCCTCTCATTTTTGCTATGTAGCTTTTGTGCTCTTTAATGTCAGTAGAAATTTCACTGAGGTGGAAAAAGAAAGGGGATTGATATGACAGTATCATGTAACTCATGTCTCTTAAAAGCTAATCTGTTAGAAAAAAAGAACTAAAGACTTGGATAATAGTATTAATAAAACAAAAGACTCAAGCTTAATAAATGAAAAACAATGGCATTTAATATTTTATTCAACAGTGGACACTGTAGTTTTGTATTATGTACTAATTACCCTTAGTAAAGGGTTGGTTAGTCATAATAATGATCAGCAGCAATCTAATATTTATAATATTACAGCCTATTGGGCAAAAAATTGCAAACATGGGCAAAAAGAATAAACATCTAATAATCATAATTGTTAGTATATAATAGTGATAATAGTGTGACCAGAGAGTTTATAGAGAGATAAACGTAAGAACTGGCACTAATATGCTAATACTCAATTGACCACCAAACTCATCAGCAACCATATGAAAAGCTAAGCTTATAGCCATCATAGAAATTTGACACTTCAGACTGTACCTCAGGGAGTTGAGTATGTTTGTTCACAGAAAAAAAAATTAAAATGTGTTCAATTGAAGCTTATGAGATGGCTCAGTGGATAAAGGCACTGCAGCCAAGCCTGATAACCTCAGTTCCATCCTGGCTCTTTTTTGGTAAAGGGAAATTACTAAATATTGTCCTCTGATCAACATGAATGACATGGTATGTGGGTACACACATAGACAGACATAGACACACAATCAATCAATCAATCAATCAATCAATAATCAAATATATGTAATTCCTTTTTTTGATATATAGAACTGGTTACAGAATTAGACATGACTTACAACTCTTTGAGTTGATGGTGTGAAAGCCTGCATGCATACGTGGTGGATACCGTATGCCAAAGCTTGATGTTTAATCTTTGGATAAGAATATTTTGTAGCATAGTCTTGCCATGCTGAAATCGATCTTCAAGCTGCAACTCCCAGAGAGCCAAAGGACAATCATTCTCTCTCAGACACTGCGTTCTAGCAGGGGAATCACAAGCAAAAACATTGACATAGATCTCACTAACCCTTGCCTCCTCTCTGACCTGACTGGACACTGTTGCAGTTTCTCATGGTGATTTCTTGCTGACATAGGAGAGAATATTTTCAATTCATCCATTGCAGTAATTCTTTTTGAACATAAAAGAAGTGTCTAGTGCAAATTAATCCTGAGATATAGTACGCACAGAGACAGTATTGGCCATTGCTGCCTTCTTTATCATCATCAGGAAGTTTCAGTTCTAGCCTCTTTGCTTGGTTATTTTCTGCGATGTGCAATCTAGCTCTTTGTGTCATCAATTTTTGACAATAAGGTTTTCCCTATTGAAGGAAGCAATTTTCTACATAAGACAAATAGTAAAGCTCAACATGAAGAGTCATTCTCTCCTAAGTTCTACTCTTATTGTTTTAGATAAAACTGAAGGTTTACTAATTACCTTTCATGATACAACCCTCACCTGTGCCTTTGTCTTATAAATATAGTTCATCACCCAGGCCAACAAACTACCTTTCTTTAATTTTTGTTTCAGTTATGACCAGGTATATAAAACCACCACCACAACAAAATTTTGTCTATTCTGGGTATTTTAAATGGAAAACCTGAAATTTTCCACCACCAAATCTTGATTTATCTCATTCTCTGAGCCCACTTATTGCTCATGAGTTCTGCATTATACAAAGCACAGCTAAGTTAACATCTCTCAAACAAATGCCTTTCAGTTTTTCTGGCTCAAATTAATTATATATACCTAGACCTTGAACATTGCCAGGAGAACCCTCTCTTTAGAACTTACTCCACATAATCGTCCATTGTGTTTGCATTTGCACCTTTGATAAAAACAAGAGTCTGTGAGGTAGGCTTCGTTCAACCCCTTCTTCAAGGTGTTATGCATATAGAAAGCTCAATATTACCACTGCTCTTGGGTCTAAGCAAATAAAAAAATGAAATTCATTTTATAGTAAAGAAAACTAATGTTTACCTAGCAAATATGAAGTACTGATCTATCTATCTATCTATCTATCTATCTATCTATCTATCTATCTATCTATCACCGATATAATGATATATATAATTTTCTGTCACAATAGGAGTTTCTTTTCCATCTTTATTTTTGGACAATGTAAATGATTCTTTTGGAATATACATTGGTATGAATTAACCATTAATTATTTCCTTCCAATTCAACCCTTTCTTTGGTTCACCACTGACTATTCCCTTACTACACACTGGTTGAGATAGAATAGGAGAGTTCACCCCTTTGTCAAAAAGGTCCCTAAATTTCACTTCTACTTTGGCACATGTGGTTTGGTAGGCTTTTCCACAAATGAGACTGTCTTTTATGAAGTTCCCATTAATTTCTAAAATGTACATATCTGCCACAAAACGTGTTGTCTCAACTAAGAGGACAAAATGAAGGGTGAAGTCTCTGAGATATGTCAATTTCACAGGCCTGCTCTGAACATTCAGGATCCATCACAATCAACCAAACTGAATTTCAAAGCAGGAACCAGATACATATAAAACAGGAGATCGTGAAACAAAAGGGATTGTGAAACTCAACTGATTATCCACTCACTATTAGCTGAAATTTCTTCTGATAAGACAAGAAAAGTGAGTACATGATCCTTTAGGTGAGAAATTTGCACAAAGCCCAGAGAGCCGGATCTCAGGAAGGCTGCCTTCCCTGGAGGAAGTAACTATTGGGAACTGCATGAGAACCTTCCTCAGGTCCTGATTCTTCCCAATAAGATTTTTCATGTGTTTTAAATAATTGCCATTGGTCTTTTTAACATTAAGACAAAGTTTATGTAAAATAATTCTAGTCTAATGCAAGATGATGCTTTCCACAGAAAACTGCTAGAACAAAGGACATGTAGGGCCCAGAGAAGCATTAGAATTTCTATCTCTTTATGACAATGATGTCCCAGTGGGAGTTAATATATGATAGGATCCAGAAAGATAAAAAGCATGGATTTAAGGCAAAAAAACATTAGCACATTTTCTGTTTTATAAACTCCGGGGTCATGTCACTTTAATACTAACTGTTCCTTCTGAAAGCATTGATTCAGATGGGAATATTAATTCATTTGACCAGATGTGTGACAATGTCACTCTGAAAGGTGGTTCAAGTATGCTGATCTGACTTTCACCATCACTAAAACTGCCAGGCTAATATCATATGTCCGCATTAGTGGCTGTCCAATGGGACCTTGGTAATTGTAAATCACACAAAAATAAGGACTGCAGAGCTAGAGAAAATTTTCAGATCCCATGGGAAGTCTCAGGACAACAGGTTACACAGATGCAGCTCACAGAGATTTAACTCCAGATATCACAGCTATCAATACAGGCCTCAGTAACCTGATTCTGCTCATAAAGATCTGTTTTAATGAATAAATTGGTATTAAATATCATTGCACTAGTCATCGGATAAACATAATACATGACTGAGATCAGTAGGCTTTTGGGGTTTAAAAATACTTGTCCTCTAAGATAAAAAACTCAAGTGACAATACATACTGGAGGGGATGTGGAAAAAGGGGAAACAACTCCACTGCTGGTGGGAATGTACAACCACTTTGGAAATCAATCTGGCACTTTCTCAGAAAATTAGGAATAGTGCTACCTCAAGACCCAGCTACACCTCTCCTAAGCATATATCCAAAATATGCTCAAGAATACAACAAGGACATTTGTTCAACCATGTTCATAGCAGCTTTATTCATAATATCCAGAATCTGGAAACAACCCAGATGTCCCTCAACTGAGGAACAGATACAGAAATTGTTGTACATTTATGCAATGGAACATTACTCAGCAATTAAGCAAGGAAATCAGGAAATTTGCAAGGAAATGATTGGAACTAGAAAAGATCATCCTGAGTGAGGTATCCCAGAGGCAGAAAGACACGCATGATATATACTCCCTTATAAGTGGATATTAGATACATAATATAGGTAAGCATACTAAAATCTGTATACCTAAAGAAGCTAACCAAGAAGAAGGACCCTAGGTAGGATGCTCAATCCTCATTCAGAAAGGCAATTGGGATACATATCATAAGAGGGAGAGAACAGAGGACAGGACAGGAACCTATCACAGGGCCTCTGAAAGATCCTACCCAGCAGGGAATTAAAACAGATGCTGAGATTCATAGCCAAACTTTGGGCAGAGTGCAGGAAATCCTATGAATGAAGGGAGAGATAAAAATACCTGGAAGGTACAGGAGCTCCACAAGGAGACCAACAGAACCTGGGCCCAGGGTTCTTTTCTGAGACTGATACTCCAACCAAGGACCATGCATGAAGATAACCTAGAACTCCTGCACAAATGTAGCCCCTGGCAGCTCAGTGTCCAAGTGGATTCCCTATTAATGGGAACGGGGACTGTCTCTGACATGAACTCAGTGTCTGGCTCTTTGATAACCTCTCCCTGAGGGGGTAGGGGAAGCTTAACCAGGCCACAGAGGAAGAGAATACAGTCAGTCCTGATGAGACCTCATAGGCCAGGATCAGATGGGAGGGAAAGAGGACTGTCCCTATCAGTGGACTGGGGTAGGGAAATGGGAGATGAGAGAGGGAGGATAGGATTGAGAGGGGACGAAAGAGGGGGCTACAACTGGAATACAAAGTGAATAAATTATAGTAAATTATTTTTTAATGAAAAAAATAACTGTCCTCAGTTTCTCTCTTTTCAAATGTCATTTTTGCATATATAGTCAGTGCAATTGTTAAAGAAATAATTCATTATTATTGTCTCTACATTTATACTGTGTGTTGTGGCTTTTTAAAAATAATAAATACCCATCATAGTTATGAAAACAGTTGATAGTCATAGAGAATAGTTTACTGTATTAAAATACTCATTTGCCTCAGCCCTCCATCCCTCCTATTCCAGCACCAAATCTTGAGTAACAGTTGATCTTCTTAATCTGTCAAAAGTTTTACAGTCTCACATACAGTTAGCTGGAATCCTTCAATTGGAAGCCCTTCCAGATATGCTTCTGTCTATAATAAACATTAATCCCTCACATGTCTGTAAGCAGCTTGATATGAAAATTAATTAGGTTTTGGATTTTTGGTTTGTTTGTTTGGTTGGTTAGTTTGTTTTTCTGGATTATTAGTTCACCATAAGAGTGTACCACACTTCTCTTTTCTTTTTACCTTGGTAAAACTGTATTTCAGATTACTTTAGTCTGGAGCAATTATAAGTAAGGTTGTTCCATATTGTCAAGTGTAATGTTTGTGTACATTTTCAATTCCAGCATTACTTGGTTTGAGTATGACGCAGAGACTTATAAGGCTATACTCAAACTGGTCTAAAGTTGATGTACTATTTGTGTTTCTTCAGACAAGAAGAAACTTCCTGGGTCACACACCATCATATTACCCATTCAGGTAGTTGTATCTTACCATATAAGCATATTAATAATATTGAGATTCTCATCCATTATTTTTAACAATTTATCAATTATCCATTCCTATAACATTTCATTAATAACCACATAATAAATATAAATGTGATATTCTGTTTTTTCAATTTTTTCACCACATGCTGTAGTATCTGAGTCAGACATTAAAGGTAGCAGTTGATTGAAATAGTCCATTCTTTTCTTCTTCTGGTGCTCAATGTTTTACAGAGAGAACAGAAGTTTAAGCAGAGCTGTGCTGATCAGAAAAACAAGGTAAAATGTAAGTCCCAAAGAGCTGTATCTAATGTTTCCTTAATATGAGTGAAGAACATTTACAAAGTGAGGAATTCTAGAATTCCATACCAGCTGTTGGAAGAGGAATATAGCCTTGGGCTGTTCAGTCCTGTATATGACAGAAATCTCATGTCCAGAAGGGCTATCCTTTTAAATATATTTCCAGAGATATTAATGGACAGGTCTCCAAAGGCTGCTATCACAAGAGCTGTGTGATATGAAAAAGCATGTTTGCTCAGCCTTGAAGTGTTTGCTTATCTAACCCAGTTCCTCAGTAATGTAAGATTATTAATTTTTTTACATTTTGTCATAAAACTTCACAGTGTGTACAAAATACAAGTAGTTTTCATAGCAATGTCATAGATTTAAAAAATATCCTGTCATGTTGTGAGATGTATCTTGTGTGTATTTCTGTCTTAAGCTATTTAATTGCATGATGGCTACATAAAATATGAATGAATCAACAATTAAGTAATGATCTCACAACAATAAATTATCATTATGAATGTTTTAGTTTATGGTATTTTATGTTTGCATGCACGTATAGATGTAAGCATTAACAAAATTGATCACTCAACACTAGTTCATTTCATTAAGTGGAGCTTTCAACTTCATTTTAAATGGCTTCTCAGTAATCAATCTTCAAAATGCACAAGGAATGATTTATTTACCAGTTACCCCTTGAAGGTTAGTTCAGGCACTTCAACTTTTTCATATTATAAATAAACGTTATACGGAATTATGGTAGAAAATTTTGGGAGATCAATTCCATCATTTTCCTTGGATAACTGTCTAAATGCATAATAGGTTTATGCATTTAATTTCTTAGAGCAAAGTATATGTACCTACTTAATAAGACTTTAATAAATGTTGTTAAATAATTTAAAAAACAATAATGTTAGTTTGTATAACTATGTACAAATGTGTTGTATATAAGCCATAGAATTCTTCAAAGGAAAAAGATGGTTTTAATTTTATATCTCTGTGGTATGCTTTAATCTTTCTTGATATCAGAAGTACGGGATGTCACTGAAGCATCAGCCAAGGACCATGCATGAACTGGACCTATGCCCCCTACCAAGATGTAGCCCATAGACAGCTTAGGCCTTATGTGAGTCCTCTAGTAAGTAAAGTGGGGACTACATCAGAAATGGACTCACTTGCCAGCTTTTTGTTCACTTTCTCTTGGAGGGACTGTTTTGCCAGGCCACAGGGAAAGAAGATATGCTCAGTCTTGATGCAATTTGATGAACTGGGCTGAATGGGAAAGGAAGCTCCCCTTTTCTGAGTAAAATGGGAGAGGGTAAGAAGGGAACGTAAGACTGAGGGGAGCAGGGATGCCTTTACAACAAGGATGGGAAGTGAATTAAAAGAAATAGAAATAAAAGATGTACATTTAATATAAAGGTAAACAATGTATCAAATGTCAGTGGTCTTTAATTTGTTGCAAAACTCCTTGGTTTGAATGTTATCACTTACCTACTCATTCTCTTGAGAGAGAAAACAATGAATTTAGATTACCATCGCCCACATCTGAAATGCCTCATGGTCCGGTTGTTAGAGCATAGGTTACCCGACTATGTTTATAGGGTCTCTTCACCACTTCATATTGCGATTAGAATATTCCTCAATCCTACATGGATTCCAGCTCTTCTTTCTGTTCCAGGGGTGAGCCTCTCTTGCTCATGTTACTCTTTCTGAAACACTCTTTGGGATAATGGCCTGAGAGACAGGTCCACTCCCGTCTAAGACCCCAGTTTTCACATAATATATCATGTGACTGAATTTATCCTTTTAGTATATATTATAATAATTTTAGGTCGAGGATTCCCAAACTCTCAATCTTTCTGTATTAAATTAGATATTCATACTCTTTATTGCTACTAATATTACCTCCCCATTTTAAGAATTTTAACACTGATATAAGAGTAACTCTTTCCATGATCTTTCTCTGAAATATTTATAAGTCATTTGTCATAATTTCTATGTACATACAATTATCTTAACTTTTGCTTGTCAATATGTTTAACTCTCATTTTTTAGGGGATGGGGTCTGAGTGTAGAGCCCTGTTTGTTGTCTTTTGCTAACAATTACTATGTAAAACACAATGTGCTTGTTGTTTCTTGTGGAATCATTATAGTGGCACTTTTTATGAACATACTGATAACTGGTAAATCATATTGATATAGAAAAGACTAACAGTTCTTAGTTTTCTCCAAACAATCCCGTTGTTCCAATATGTTGTTCTTGACCCATTCTTTACCAATTATTGAAATTGTTTCTGATAACATTCTAAATTCAAAAACATAATTTACTCTCTTATGTTTTCAGTGCTGTTGAATATTTTTTCCTGTTTCTTTCTGTACTTATCAATTTTATAAAAAAAATGTGGCAAAATAGTGTTTCTACATAGAATAAATGTGCACTTGTTACTGTATATTCCTCAGCACAGGGCTCAATATATACAAACTATTGGACATGGCTACAAATTTGCACATTTTGGTTCATCACCTTATTTTTAATTAGTAGTAGTGTAATGTCTGTGGCACTGTTTTGTTGGTAGAGATAAAGACATCTTCTTTCTGTATAGTGTTCTTAGAAGGCGGCAATTTTACTGCAAACATTTTTTGCTTATTTTTCTATTGTGAGAACTAATAAGCACTATTAGATGCTCATAAAATGTGTGGTTGGAGTAGTGAGAAACTATCAAGAAAGTCAAATCAGTGCAGATATTAAAAGTAGTTAAACATAAGCTGCTGTCTGAGAGCATTAACTAGGAAACTCCACCAATTATTTATATTTAACAATAAAAAAGAATGCTTATTTTTAAGATTTCATATTTTTTTTGTATTTGACCTAACCTTAACTATGACCTGGCATGGTAGAGAGATAAGTAATAATTATTTTCTACTTGGTCCTCACAGAAAGCTATCTGTTCCCTGCTGTTTGAGGCAAGATCTTTCTTACTGCAAAATTCTGCCTCATTTTTTTTCTATTCATCTACTATGTTTTATCCAATATGTTTTCATTATTCATGAA
This sequence comes from Psammomys obesus, assembly GCF_907164565.1. Classification (NCBI taxonomy): domain Eukaryota; kingdom Metazoa; phylum Chordata; class Mammalia; order Rodentia; family Muridae; genus Psammomys; species Psammomys obesus. The sequence goes on along the minus strand of NW_026596051.1, from coordinate 23,075,121 downwards.
ACATTTTACTTAGTATTTTTAGATATTCTTGATGGTCTAGAATGGGGATTTTCAGAGCAGTCAGTATATACTTGAAGCAGGAGGTCCTTCGACCACTAGGTACCCCAAGATTCTTGAATATATAATTGTATTGGATCAATACAGTAATATGAATGGGGACCAGAGTGATGGCTCAGAGCATCAATGTGCAAGCAGGATGGCTGGAGTTCCGATCCCTGCACTCACTTGCATAACAAACCAGGCATCATGTGTACATCTATACCTCTAGCTTCGTGGATGCAGTGTTGGGAAGAATACAGGGGCTTATTGGCTATTAGCCAAGCAAAGGACACAAGCCTCAGGTTTAGTGAGAAAACATGCCTTAAAGACATAAATTATAGAGTGATAGAGGGAGATACCCAAAACCCTCCTCTAGCCTTCACACACACACACACACCTCTGTTAGCCAAGCCAGTTCTACAGATTAACTGGAAATCAGGACTCTAGTCATCCAACCAAGCATATTGCACCTGGATTTGATTTGCTAGGCATGGGCAATACATTGATCAAGGCACTCAAGAAAATAGATGATGTTCCTGAAAAAAAAAAAAAAAAGAGGGAATAGTCACAAGATGATGCTTAATGAAGAGTACCATAAGTTCTGAGATGATGTGGGGAAAGCTACCACACACATCATTTGTTCTTTTTTTTTGCCCTTAGAGGTGGGTATGGGATGGAGTACACCAACATTGTGTTTTCTATTCTTAATTATTAGTGTGCCTACTTCTACCAACCAGTGTGCTATCTTAAAGCTTCAGTATCTCCAACGAACAGATTCAATAGTCTGCAATATATGATGAAGGAAAATAATGAAGGTTTTGTGGGTGCAGCTTTCCATATACAAGATACAGTTTCCCACACACACAGGACACTATCTGACAGCACATGTCTCAGCCTTTGACTCTTATAGTTCTCCAATTTCTTCTTCTGTGATGTGCCTTGAGCTCTATTGTATTGTATTATATTTATATCAGTTCTGATTGCATACCCCTCTGTCAGTTGTTCTTCGCATTTTGACCAGTTGTAGATTACTGAATATGACATCAGTTGTTTCACCAATGTGGGTGTGGGAAACCTTGCAGTGCCATGACAAACAGACAAAAAACTACTAAGAGAGAAAGAATAGGTTTTTCTTTAGGGTTAAGCCCACTGGCAGATAATTCAACCCCAGTAGTCATTTTCAATACATACAAACACACACAAATTATTTCAGAAAGTTTTATATGTATATGTGTGTATTAACAAACTGTATATGTGTGTACATAAAACAACAATAATTAAAGAAGAGATTATGAATTTGAGGGGGCATGGTAGGCATTGGTGAGGGGAGAGGCAGACTCCAATGATGTCAATATGGTATTGAATTCCCAAAAATAATTTAAAAATATGTAAAAATAAATGAAACTGTCGCGACCGCCTCGACCAGCAAGGAAGACGAACTCTTCTCAATGCAGTTTCTTCAGGAACCTTGAACAATCGTCTCTACCTCAGGAAGCCCAGCCCGCCAATTAAATAGCCTATGGCCAGCCAATCCTGACAAGCTACATGGCGCCTGCAGATTAGGCCACAACTGTGGAAGCGAGCCCAATGCACATACACAACCAATTAAGGAATTGATTACCAAGAGCTTTTGCCTACCAGAGGCGGAAGCCAGCGCCATCTTTAGGGCGCAGCAGAGCTTGGCTCTCCACATGAAACTATAAAAATAAAAACAAAATAATGAAGAATATTCATTCTTAATTTTATTATAACTCAGGATGAGAGATGTGGTCAGGAAAGTCATGCCCTACCTCATTCTGAGAATGGTGTGTGTGTATAAGAGAAACATTTAAAGAATGTCACTAAATCATTAAACCTTGGTTCTCTTTTAGGTGTTTCACTTTACCTAAAAATATTTTTTCTTTCCATTTTTAATTTTAATTTTAATCACTTACACTTTATTCACTTTTTATCCCCTCGTGGCCGCCTCCCTCCTCCCCTCCCAATTCTCCCCTCTGTCTCCCTTCTCCACACATGCCCCTCCCCAAGTCCACTGATAGGAGAGGTCTTCCTTTCCTTAATTCTGATCCTATTCTATCAGGTCTCATCAGGAGTGGCTGTATTGTCTTCCTCTGTGGCCTGGTAAGGTTTCGCCCCTACCCTACAGGGTGTCAAAGCATATGCTGAGACTTATGGCCAACCTTTAAGCAGAGTGTGGGGAATTTCATGAAAGAAGCAGGAAATAATAAGACCTGGAGAGGACAGGAGCTCCAAAAGGAGTGCAACAAAATCAAAAAAATCTGGGCACAGGTCTTTTCTGAGACTGATACTCCAACCAAAGACCATTCATGGAGATAAACTAGAACCCGTGCACAGATGTTGCTCATGGCAGTTCAGTATCCAAGTGGGTTCCATAGCAATAGCAGCATGTCTCTGACATGAAGTGATTGGCCTGCTCTTTGACCTAACAATATATTGAAGCTCTGTTATTGGTAAGATGGAAGTCTGAAGTGATAAGAATTGGACAAAACTGCCTAAGTTTCTGTTCAACACTAAGTGGTTATATCTACATTAAAAGAATGAGAATGTGTGTATTTCAGTGTATGTGAGTTAAAGTAACTCCTATCTCGTGAGTAGAATTTTGGCTTAAATGATTATTCTCTAAAGAAACAGATACTGTAAGACTGTAGCTGCCATATTGGATGTATTATCTTGTTATCTTCTTTATTCTGAGAGAAGGCAAAGCCACAATTCCTGTATGGAAGGTCCCATTTGAGTGAACTCAGAAACATGTCTTCTGAAGCTTTCTACTAACCACTTGCATGGGCTTGGAGTATCTTGCACTGCTTACCAACTGATCCAGAAGTAGATCATATACCACTGGGTGCTTGTGATGATTTCAACTGGGGTGCACAGCTGGATTACAGATTTATGAGAGAAAAAAAGTCAAAGCAACTCTGATAACCACTCCCCAGGTCCAAATCACAGACAATGTAAATTAATAAACAGTTTTATTCTCAGTGGCTGAGTTTGGGAGAATTTGTAGCACAAAAATAACTAAGACAAAATTCAATATTGCCCAGAGACCTTTTTGGTAGCACCAAAGTAGAAATAACAGCATGTGTCATTTTTCAAACACTTTACAAATTTCAAGAATGTCAATATTATGCAAAACCTCACTAAGGAATCTATATCAACAGTTTGCAGTCAGAGAAATTCACACATAAAATATAAAGATAAGTGGTGTGACATATAAATCATGACATAATTTACTATTTTAGGTTTACCATGGATATTGTTTAGATGTTGTAATGATAGTGGAATTAAAGGACAATTTATGAATTAAATGACAGATTTATTCAGGAAGTTAAACATTCTGTCTTTAGAATAATTGATTTACTGAGCAGCTGGAAATGAGTATTGAAGAAAGGTAGAGATAACGAAGATGTTCAAACTTCGATTGCAGGTACCTCGAAAATGGCTTTCAGAAAGCTTTTTAGGTAATTATTACAAAACTAACAGAAACAAAATAAGGAGGAAAATACAGCAGGCTCTATTTCTCTTTCTGCTCAAATATTTTGTTTTCCTTTATTAATTCCTCCTTTTCTATTTGTACCAGCCAACAGAAGCAAAAAATCTGGGTCCTTGCAAAGACTGATACTCCAACCAAGGACTATGCATAGAGACAACCTAGTCCCCTTGCTCAGAGATAGCCCATGGCTGCTCAGCCTCTAAGTTGGTGTTCTAGTATGGTGCCTTAGTAAAAGGAGCAGGGGGTTTCTCTGACATGAACTCAGTGGCTGGCTCTTTCATCACCTCCCCCTGGGGGATGGTACAGCTGTTCCAGGCCACAGAGGAAGATAATGCAGCCAGTCCTGATGAGACCTGATAGGCTAAGGTCAGATGGAAGGGAAGGAGGACCTCCCCTATAAGTAGACTGAGGAAGGTTTGGGAGGAGAAAAGGAAGGAAGAGAGGGTGAGATTGGGAGAGGACGAGGGAGGGGCTACAGCTGGGATACGAAGTGAATAAATTCTAATAATAAAAAAATAAATTAAAAAAAAAGAAACCTAGCACTTCAGTCTTACTTTTCTGGATATTTTAGAACACAGTTGTTCTTAAGTACATCCCATGTCTGTTAACAGGGCAACTGGTCCGCACTGAGGCATAACATGCCTACACATTAAATAGAAGTGACAGTTGGCCTCTGATGGATGCAGGTAAACCCAGATTCTGAAGAAACTTTATTGTCTAATTAAAGGTGTCTACCCCTGCTGCATAGTGCCTCAATTGGAGAGTTCACTAATTTAACTTAAAATAGAGATTTCAGGGCTTCCTAGGAAACTGTTGCTTTAATCCAAGTATATAACAATTGAGTATCTGCACCCAGGCTTTGTTATATTATTTTACAATTGAAAACTTGTGAACAAAAAGTTGTGTCCTAAACCCTAAAATAATAGTATATTATAAATAATAATTATAATATTGTGTTTATATATATATCCACTATATATGTATATATAGTGGTTAATCTTCATTGTCATATATATATATATATTGTGGTTAATCTTCATTGTCATATGACATATCCTGCAACGAAGAAGGGAATCAGCTGAATCAGAGGACAGTCTAATCTGAAGGCTTCATTGCCTTTGTACCAAAGCAGGTGACAGATATATCAGCAGATGCATCATCCATCAGTAATAGGAATGGAGGCTGAATACCAGGGCTGAGGTTACATGGATTATTCAATATCAGTGGTCATATTTAATATACACAGACAAACCAAATTATTTCAGAAAAGTATATATGTGTGCACAAAATAACTGCATATATATATGTGACTATATAACAATAATAATTGAATTTTAATTTGCAAGAGAGTCAGTGGACATGGAAGGCAATGATGAGGGGAGAGATAGATTGAAATGATGAAATATAAAATTAATATCAGTGAAATATCTACTATACAAATACATACAGTGAAAGACATCATTTTTACAGTGAAATATCAGTAAAATCTCTACTTTGAATTTAATTAGCTAACTATCTTATGAACTATACAGAATAGGTAGACACCTTTGGATTAGAATGTCCTCAGATTCCACTGATTCTGGTCTTTATAGCAGGATATTATGGTTAATCTTCATTATCAGCTTGTCAATTATATAGTATATTGTGTAAAATGGATGTTATATTATATATTATATTATTATTATTTCATTTTAATTTATTTTATATCTGGGATTGAGAGGTTCAAAAACTTCGAGTTAATTCCTGGGGGTAGGGCAAATCACCAGACCACGTTTCTTCAGAGCAGAGGGGCAGCAGCAGTCCCCCACCCAGATAAACCTCAGGGTGTGGCTGGAGTCATGTAGCCCCTAAGAAAGCCCACGGGATGTGCTAAACCAGCGCCTCCCCCGCTACAGCCTAACATGTAAGTAACAAGTAACAGACAGTACTAGAGGTCAGATGTCTCCCTGGTAGCCAGGCCTGACCATTTGCGGTCTTGGCACCTAAAAACAGACCAATTGTTTTAAAGGTCAGCTTTCCTAGAGACCCTTTTACCCAATCCTGTAACGCCAAGGCTTGCACTTCTCTGCCTGTTTTTTTGTTTTTTGTTTGTTTGTTTGTTTGTTTTTTCCTTTTATAAACCTTGTTCTCCCGGAGTGGGGATCTCTTTGTCTTTGTAAAGGGCAGTCACTTAGCTTGACCTTGTAATAAAAGACCCTCCTGTATTTTGCAATGGAGTCAATTCTGGTCAGTCTTTTGGGGGCTTGTGAAATGGATATTTTTTTGGAGGCCCCAGCGAGATTCTGGGGCCCCCACAAGACCCCAGGACTCTGATCCAGAGGGTCTTATACTGGTCGGTAAGTGTCTGTCATGGTTTTTGTCTCTATCCCACCAATCTCTGTCTTTGTGCTTTGTGCAAGTGTTCATGTTGGCACCTATCTTCTGTATTCTCTTCTGCCTTGGGGTATCGGTATTAGACACTAGATGTGATTTAGACAGATATGTCAAAAAAATCACAGTCTCTGAAGTTGGAGAGATGTCCCTAGCTTCATCAGTTTCACAGGGTAGTCCAGAACCACCTACCACTCTGAGGCTTCTGTGGCAGAGAAACCAGAGCCTGAATCTGAAGGTCTATGAGTCTGGCCTCAATTGCAATGCGACCACACAGCCACCAAGTTTGTATCTGCCTTTCTGTTCTACAAGAAATCCTTTCGGGATGGATACAGCACCTTCTCCAGGAAGGGACTCAGGGCCTTTCTGGAGGAATTTTTGATAGAAGAAGCAAGACCCCAATGCCTCCTCCACGCCCTGTGCTGTTTTCACCTTTCCCATCATGAACAGGAGCCGAACACTGGTTACATTTCTGTTTTCAGACTTGGAGAAGATATCTTATCCATTTTTGTCTTTTTGTTGTGTTTCTTATATTTGTGAGTCTTTGTGTATACTGGACCACGACAGACATTATGGTACAGACGACTTCCAACCCCCTTGAATTAGTCCTAATCCACTTCAAAGAGAGTAAAGTAAGAGCTTGGAATCTCTCTGTATATGTAAAAAAAAAAAAAAAAAGGAAAAATGATTATTTACTGCAGCTCAGAGTAGCCAACTTTCAATTGAATGGCTACCAGAGGACACTTTCCATCTTCCCACTGTTCTGGCAGAAGAGGATAAGGTGTTTCACAAGGCACAGGGACACCCTGGCCAGGTTCCATATATGGTAATCTGGAAGAATTTGGTGATGAAACCTCTGGGTCCCTTCCAGGCAGCTTGCCTGGTCTTTGGTTGACACCAAGAGGTCATCTACACTGTGGAGAAGGGTCACATCCAGGTTGTTAATCTGGTAGTCACCCAAGTTCTCATGCAGAGTCTCATCAAAGATGGTGAGTGAATTCTCAAATCCTTGAGGTAGGCACATCCAAATCAACTGTCCTCTGCTGCCTGTCTCTTGGTCACACCATTCAAAAGCAAAATACTCTTGGGTTTTATGTGCCAAGGAGAGGCCAAAGAGAGTGTGATTCAGGTCTAGGACAGTGTACCAGTCTGTTTCAGGTGGTAGGAAACTCAGCAACATGTACAGGTTAGGTACAGTGGGGTGAGTATCTATCACCTGCCAATTGACGTTTCATAGATGTTGAACTGGCTAATAGTCATTTGAGTTAGGCTTTTTAACAGGCAGTAGGAGAGTATTCCAGGCAGATTGTCAAGGCCTGAGGATCCCAAGGCTGAGTAGTTTACATATATGAGGAGTTATTCCCCTCTTTGCCTCCAGAAACATAGGGTGTTGTCACACCCAGGCAGGATCTGCCCTGATTTGAGTTACACAGACATGGGTGGCCAATGTTTGGCTAGTCCTATTCCCCCTGTTTCTGCCTAAGCCTGAGGAAATTCCTCCAACCAATGATCCAGATTTTTCTCACGACCAAGGGGCTGTTCATACAATTTGTATTCAGATTCTGAGACCAGGTTGACTGTTAGAACTTGGATAGGCTTTCATTTATCATCTAGTAGTTGGGATCCTTCAGATCCAAAATGTATCTGGGCCCTAATTTTGGTCAATAGGTCCCTCCCCAAAAGTGGATGAGGGCATTCTGAGATGATCATGAATGAATGGGTTAACCACCCCTTTCCTAAGTCCACAGTTCTTTGGGTAGTCCATGAATATTGTTTAATGCCAGTGGCCCCTTGAACTCATGATTTCTTTCAAGATAGTGGTCCGCCAGCCTTTAGGAGCACTGAATGTTAGGCTCCAGTATCTACTAGAAAGTCCAAGGGTCTCCCCTACTTTTAGGGTTACCCTGGGTTAGGGAAAGGGATCTGAACCCTCACCCCCTCAGTCCTTCTCTTTCTCCTCAAACATAACCTTAGTTCATGGCTTTTTCTTGGGACCATCTTTTATCTAGTGTTCCTGTTCTTTACAATAGCTACATTGGTTCTTACCTAATGGTAGTCTGTTGCATCTTTCCAGCTCCCTTCCTCTTGCTACTAGCTGGAGTTGTTGTCTTCTCTTTCTTGGAACAGAGGCAGTGGCAGCCAGGAGTATTTTGGCCAAGTCTCTATTCTGCCTTTTCTCTGTCTTAATTTTCTTAGCTTCTGAACTTTTCCTCTTCTTAGACACTTTTTCTGGAATCTGTACTAAGTCCCATAGGGACTCTTCTCCTAATCTTTCCTGTTTCTGTAACTTTTCCTTAATATCTGGTGCTGCCTGATTAATGAAAGCCAGGGCTACAGATGACTTCTGATCAGAATGCTCAGGATCATAAGGAATATAACATCTATAAGCTATTATAACATCTATAATATATCTATTATTCCATAATCCTCTTTAGAAAAGCCACTGGCCTTTCATTTTCTCCCTGTCTAACATCATAGACCTTGGTCAAATTAGTGGGTCACCTTGCAGCTGCTTTGAGACCTGCCAACAGAGTCTAGGGGTAGACAAGGAGATGTAACCTAAAGGTGTAACTGAAGTAACCTACCTTGGCTACATCCTAAAAGGAGGACAACTCTGGCTCTCCAAAGCCAAAAAGAGACTATTCTCAGTATTACAGTCCCAAACAGTCACCGCCAGGTAACAGAGTTCCCTAGGTTGGTGGGATTCTGCAAAACATGGATCCCAGATTTTACAGAAATAGCTAAGCCTCTTTTTAAAGTCACAAAAGAGACCTAAAATTTTAATTGGACTTCAGAAGAGCAACAAGCTTTTGACCAGTTGAAGTAGGCCCTACTGTTAAGCATCAGTCTTGGGGTTGCTGTATATCACGAAGCCTTTTTACCTGTACTTGGATGAACAGAAAGGGATTACCAAAGGTGTACTGACTCAGACATTTGGGCCTTGGAAATGTCTCATGGCATACCTGTCCAAAAAGTTGGACCCAGTAGAGACTGGATGGCCCCCGTGTCTGCGCATTATTGCAGCAACTGCACTACTGGTCAAGGACACCGATAAGCTGACATTGGGCCTGTATCTGATGGTGACCACTCTCCATGCCATTGAGTAGGTACTCAAACAACCACCCAGTTGATTTTTGAACAAGCTCGCATGACTCACTTGCAGGCCCTATTGATTAACTCTGGCCAAGTTGTTTTCCAGCCCCCTGCCTCCTTGAATCCAGCGACCCTCTTGCAAGACCCAGAAATGGAGCAGCCACTGTACCACTGTGAAGAGATCTTGACTCAGGTACACAGAACCAGACCTGACTTGAAGGACACCCCAATGGTGAATGCAGAGCACACTTGATTCACAGACGGGAGCAGCTTCATCCATGAGCGTCAAAGGAGAGCAGTGACCACTGAGACTGAGCTAATTTGGGCTCAGTCTCTCCTCCAGATACTTCTGCTCAAAAGGCTGAATTAATCACCTTAACCCAATCCCTTACTCTGGGCAAAAGACTAATGGTCAATATTTACAGGGACAATAGGTATGCATTTTTCACTGCCCATGTGCATATGGTTAAATACCAAAAAAAGAGGGCTCTTGATGGTTGAAGGAAAAACTATTAAAAATAGAGAAAAAATTTTACAACTCCTTAAAGCCCCATGGCTTCCCAAGAACCTGGCTATTATTTATTGCACTGGACACCAAAAAAGGAACCACCAAAATAGCCAGAGAAAACAATCTGGCTGATAAGGTGGCCAAAGACATTGCACTGCAAGAAGTGGAAACCAACATCTTAGCAATGGTGTTGCTAGAGCCGCCTAACCCAAATTTGCTGGAGGAACCCCAATACACTGAAGAGGAAATAAAATAGGCCAAAAATCAACCCACGAGTCAATATTTAAATGGTTGGTGGCACTCAGTGGAATGTAAGTTAATCTTATCCAACTCCTTAGCTAGAGTCATTCTCAGAAAAATTCAAAGCATCACTCACATGGGATCTAAGAGAATGGCAGGTGCTGTGAGACAATCTAAAGTAACTTTTAAAGACATGCATAAGACCATTAATGACATTGTGACTAATTGTAAAGCCTGCCAGCTGACCAACACCATGAACAGGCCACAACACCTGGAATCATTCTTTAGAGGTAAGAGACCCAGAACCTACTGGGAGGTTGATTTTACAGAGATCAAGCCTGGAAGTTATGAGTACACGTATCTAGTAGTGTTTGCAGACACTTTTTCGGGATGGACTGAGACCTTCCCCAACAAGGAAGAGATAGCTCAGGTAGTAGCCAAGAAATTATTAGAAGACATTTTACCTAGGTATGGCTTTCCCCATTTGTTAGGGCCAGATAATGGGGCAGCTTTTGTGTCAAAAGTAAGTCAGAGTGTACCTAAATCTACAGGGGCAGATGGGAAATTACATTGTGCTTACAGACCCCCAAAAGTTCAGGCCAGGTAGAAAGATTAATAGGATATTAAAAGAGACCTTAACTAAATAGTCCTTTGAGACTGGTGGTGAATGGGTGATGCTTCTCCCCTTTGCCCAGTATCTGGTTAAGAATTCTCCCTATCAATTGGGACTATCTCCTTTTTTAAAATTTTTTATTAATTACACTTTATTCATTTTGTATCCCCCATAAGTCCCTCCCTCCTCCCCTCCCAATTCCACCCTCCCTCCCCTTTCTGCATGCATGCCACTCCCCAAGTCCACTGATAGGGGGAGGTTCTTTTCTCCTTTCTGATCTTAGTCTATCAGTTCTCATCAAAAGTGGCTTCATTGTCCTCTACTGTGACCTGATAAGGCTGCTCCCCCCTCAGGGGGAGGTGATCAATGAGCAGGCCAATCAGATTATGTCAGAGGCAGTCCCTCTTCCCATTACTATGTAACCCACTTGGACACTGAACTGCCATGGGCTACATCTGTGCAGGGTTCTAGGTTATCTCCATGAATAGTCCTTGGGTGGAATATGAGTCTCTGGGAAGTTCCCTGTGTTCAAATTTTCTTGTTCTGTTGCTCTCCTTGTGGAGACCCTGTCCTCTCCAGCTCTTACTATTTCCCAGTTCTTACATAAAATTCCATTCACTGTGCCCAACACTTGGCCATCAGGCTCAGCATCTGCCCTGATAGTCTGCAGGGCAGAGGCTTTCAGAGGCCCTCTGTGGTAGTTTCCTTGTTTGTTTCCTGTTTTCTTCTTCTGGCTTTCAGAAGCCCTCTGTAGAAGGTTGCTAGGTTGTTTCCTGTTTTCTTCTTCTTCTGATGTCCATCCTCTTTGCCTTTCAGGATATGGATTGAACATTTTAGTTAGGGTCCTCTCTCTTGCTTAGTTTTTTTAGATGCACATATTTTAGTGGGTTTGTCCTATGTTGCATGTCTATATGAGTGAGTATATACCGTGTGTGTCTTTTTGCTTCTGGGACAACTCACTCAGGATGATCCTTTCCAGGTCCCACCATTTACCTGCAAATTTCATGATTTCCTTATTTTTCATTGCTGAGTAATACTCCATTGTATAGATGTACCACAATTTCTGCATCCATTCTTCAGTTGAGGGCCATCTGGATTGTTTCCAGCTTCTGGCTATTACAAATAAAGCTGCTACAAACATGGTTAAGCAAATGTCCTTTTTGTGTACTTGAGCCTCTTTTGGATATATGCCTAGGAGTAGTATGGCTGGATCTTGAGGAAGATCTATTCCTAGTTATCTGAGAAAGTGTGCGATTGATTTCAAAAGTGGTTGTACAAGTTTACATTCCCACCAGCAGTGGAGGAGGGTTCCCCTTTCTCCACAACCTCTCCAGCATGTGTTGTCACTTGAGTTTTTGATCTTGGCCATTCTGATGGGTGTAAGGTGAAATCTCAGGGTTGTTTTGATTTGCATTTCCCTAATGGCTAATGAGGTTGAGCATTCCTTTAAGTGCTTCTCTGCCATTCGATATTCCTCTACTGTTCCCCATTTTTTAAGTGGATTACTTGGTTTGCTGTTTTTCAGCTTCTTTAATTCTTTATATATACTGGATGTGAGTCCTCTGTCAGATAAAGGGTTAGTGAAGATTCTTTCCCAATCTGTAGGCAGTCGCTTTGTTTTGATGACGGTGTCCTTTGCTTTGCAGAAGCTTTTCAGTTTCATGAGGTCCCATTTATTGATTGTTGCTCTTAGAGCCTGTGCTGTTGGTGTTCTGTTCAGGAAGTTTTCTCCTGTACCAATGAGTTCTAGGGTACTCCCCACTTTTTTTTCTAGCCAATTTAATGTGTCTGGTTTTATGTTGAGGTCTTTGATCCACTTGGACTTCACTTTTGTGCAGGGTGATAAGTATGGATCTATTTTTATTTTTCTACATGTAGACATCCAGTTGGACCAGCACCATTTGTTGAAGATGCTATCTTTTTTTCATTGTATGGTTTTGGCATCTTTGTCAAAGATCAGGTGTCCATAAGTGTGTGGATTTATTTCTGGGTCCTCTGTTCGGTTCCATTGATCCACCATTCTGTTTCTATACCAGTACCATGCAGTTTTTAAAACTGTTGCTCAATAGTACAACATAAGATGAGGGATGGATATACCTCCAGAAGATCTCCTTTTGATATTATGCATGGAATGCCAGCCCCTATTGTACCTAATCTTAAGCCTGATGCCATTGCTGAGATATATGAGGAAGACTTGATCTTCTGTATCAGAGATACCCGATGAGCTCAAAAACATGTCTGGCTTAAACTGTCTGCTCTCTATAAGGCAGGCCCAGTCCCAGAACCCCACAAGTTCAGCCTTGAGACTGGGTCTACGTGTAGCAGTTTAGACAAAGTAAATTAGAACCCAGGTGGAAGGAACTATACATCATCCTGCTGATTACCCTGACTGCCATTAAAGTCGATGAGATTGCCACTTGGGTTCACTACTGTCATATTAGGCCAGCCAACCTGGTCTCCACCCAGGAAGACTACCTGACTCCTGCTGCCCCAGAATAGAAAGCATACCTCAACCCAGAAAATCCCCTATGTGTCAAGCTATCCATCCAAAGCCTCATCATCAGTTATCATCTTAGGTCTTCTAACAGTATGTACTATTGCCTGGAACCCATATATCCCTGTAAACAATACCTGGGTCCTATGGGATGAATATGGCAATGTCTTAGCCACAGCATCTCAGGCAGCTCCTCCCAAAACATGATTTCCTGAATTAAGTTTTAATCTGCACTCACCATGCCTTAGGATCCAGCACAAGGTACTTTACTAATAAAGTGTAGGTACACTTTTATATGTGTCTCTCCCCTGCTGATTCTCCCTAGCAGTGGGAAAATAATAGAACCTCAGCCGACTTTTATTGTGCAAAATGAATTTGCCTCTAGTCAGAAGCCGATTTCATCTGGACTTATCCAGTTCACTAGGGACCCCAAATATGATAATTGCCCATATACAATTAATAGTGATTTGCCCATACATCTTATAACCCAAGCCTGTAATCAGCTATTGCTTTCCTTTCCCGAAGAGTGAAAGAACTATCCCAACTGGCTGCAGGGGAAAAACTTTGGGCTGCGACAATGGAATGCAGGAAGACATGGGGGAATAATACACCTCAGCTTGTTCCTTTCTTATATTACACCAAGGGCTACTGGCCCTAACCATGTCTTGCAGACTCTCCCCTTAAATCCAATTACTACCAAGGCTCCCCAGAAAACAGAAACTCCCAAACCTCCATTTGCTCCTGCCCCCAAACTTAACCAAGTTATGAGGCCTTCCCAGGAACTCCAGTCCAACCCTCTCTGGGAATTAATACTAAACATTTATGTAGCCCTAAACGGGACTCACCCAAACCTCACTAAATCCTCTTGGTTATGTTATGACTCATGACCCCCTTTTCATGAGGCTGTGGAAGTCACTAATAACTATACCCTTGCCACAGATATGACCACTATCAAATGGCAACCACCTCCACAGGCCAGACGTACTCTCCAGCTAGTTTCCAGAAGTGGAACTTATGTGGGGACAGTGCCAAACACTCATCAAAGCCTCTGCAGCCAGACATTAACTCTAGGGGTGGGAACAGATCAATATTTAGTACCTCCAATTAGTGCTTGGTGGGCCTGTTCCTTTAGCTTGACCCCCTGTATGGCAAGCTGCTCTCAGATTCTTACTGTGTACTAGTGCAATTGGTTCCCTGACTAATTTACTATAACAATGAAGAGTTCCTCACAGCCCTTGATCAACTAGACCACAATCACATATGAAATAAGTGGGAACTCATAACAGCAGTCACTCTAGCAGTATTTCTGGGACTTGTAGCAGCAGGAGCAGGAACAGGTATTACTTCCTTGGTCCTCCAGGATAAGCGTTAAGGACAGCTGAGGCAATCTATAGACCTAGACATCCAAAGATTGGAGGGTCTATTGTGGAGCTCAAACAGAGCATTGACTCCTTGGCAGAAGTTGTCCTCAAGGTTAGGAGAGAACTTGACCTGGTGTTTTTGCAACAAGGAGGGCTATGTGCAGTGCTCAAGGAAGAATGTTGTTTCTGTGTCAATAGGTCAGGTGTGATAAGAGAGTCACTGGCAAAATCAGGGAAGGTTTAGAATGGAGGCATAAGGAGAGAAAGGCCAGTCCAGGATGGTTTGTATCTTGGTTCAACAGGTCCCCATCTTTGACAACCCTGATATCAACTCTCTTTGGCCCTTTCATTTTCCTAATATTATTACTTACTGGTGGGCCATGTTTGCTGAACTTGTTAATAGCCTACATCAGGGGGAGACTGGAGACTATCCTGCTAATGGTGCTCTGTTAACAGTACCAACAACTGAACATGATTGAGAACAATACCAACTTAAAAGTTCCCCTTCCCTTCAAAATAATAACTCTGTTCCTAGTTACTCAATGGAACCAACTTGCAACACCCATGTAAGCTGATGGATTCAATAGGACTGATCCCAGGAGCTTCGGACCATACATGACTGGCCCATTGTTGTCAATGGTCCCACAGACAGCACTGAAGCAACGACAGAAGATGAGATACTCAGTTACTGATCCCACCTGGCAGCTAAGATGATATGAAAGGTTCCCCCACCCCCAACACAAAGCTAAATGACTCGGGCACATCTCTAAGATTTGAGAAATTGTCCTCTTGAAAAGGGGGAAATGAGAGGATCAAAAACTTAGAGTTAATTCCTGGGGCTGGGGCAAAATCACCAGACTACGTTCCTTTCAGAGCAGAGGGCCAGCAGCAGTCTCCCCACCCAGATAAACCTCAGAGTGTGACTGAAGTCACATATCCTATAAGAAAGCCCACGGGATGTGCTAAACCCCTCCCTCTCCCTCCCTCCACCCCTGCTACAGTCTAACCTTCAGCAATGGGGCAGTGCTAGAGGTCAGATGTCCCCCCAGGTAGCCAAGCTTGATTATTTGCAGTCCTAGCACCTAAAAACAGACCAATCATTTTAAAGGTCAGCTTCCCTAGAGACCCTCCTCTTGAATTTTTTTTCCTTTTATAAACCTTGTTCTCCTGGAGTGGTGGGTCACTTATCTTTCTGTCTTTGTAAAGGGCGGCCATCCAGCTTGAGCTTGTAATAAAAGATCCTTGTGTGTTTTGCAATGGAATCAACTCCTGTCTGTCTTTTGGGGGCTCATGAACTGGTTATAACAGGATGACGTCTAGACTTGGTTAACCAGAAATACTTGATATTTTGGTGATCTCTACCATCTTCACAGTTATCCAAATCATATTTTTGAGTTGATTAACTTTAGACTACTAAATATTTTATCTCCTCAGCCCAGCCTGTTGTTTTAAGGCAAAAGCCACACAACTAAGTTAGCCTTTTAAAATTATCTATTTTTATTTTATGTGTATGAATACATGCCTTCATGTATACTACTTTTCGCCCATGTTGCAATATGTATCAAGAGTGTATTCTTTTCCATGGCTGTGTAATATTTCACTGTGTCATACTACCATGGGCTGTTTAAACATTCTTGTCTTGAAGGGCATCCACCAATTTCTACATTTGGTATACTAGGATGGGTCCTTTCATGATCAGTTGTGAAAGTTGTATCTGACTATCTGTTATATAATATACTACATTTCAGGAGAAAGGGATAGGAGCTAAAGTATCTAAGAACCATTTTTATGAGTATAATCTTAGCTCACTTGCGCTGATATTTAGTTTTATTTTCTCTATTGCACCTTGAATCTGTATAAATCCTCGGTATACAAAGGATGTTCTGATATTTTCTGAATAAATATTACAAGCTTTATTTTGTTTGATAATATTGCCAATGCAGCAGTCAAAAGCATTCTCAGATAAGCATTTCAGTTTTAAGTAAGAGGGCACCATTATACTCCAAAACATTTTCTATGATTTCCTTAAAATATTCTCATTTTTACTTTGTCTTTTATGAGCTCCCATACTTTGTAAAGTCACCTACCACCTACCAGCTTATGAATTGTTTACTTCAAAGTCTTTGGAGTTGTTTCCAAGGGAGTCCGCTACACTAAGCAATGGACTTAGTGTTGAGAGATCTCCTTGTTTCCTGGTGTTATCAGTGATTCCCCTTGTTACTTGGCTGTTTTATATCTCTCTGTCAATTGTGTGTCACATGTTCTGAATAATGTAAGAAGGGGCTTACAGCAGCACGTAGAACAATGGGAGACTTACAGCATGCTGCTCTTATTTGTTATTTAAACTGAGCCCAGTGGAAAGATAGAGTTTGCATTTTTTCTCTTAGTGTTATTTTTTTGTAAGCTTACAGAACCAAAAGATTTCTTTGAATCATAAAGTTATTACTAAAAAGGAAAATAGCCATAATGTTTAAGCACATACCAAAATAATTTATTTCAAAGTTTGTTTACAAGAAATATTTTTTTAATGGCCAAAAATCTCAGTTTGATATTTCATTTGAGACATATGAAAATAATTAATGAGCCTGTGTCTAACAGTCTGTTTGTTGATTTTTGTTCTCTGGTTTAAATATGAGCCTGAAACTTCCAAAGGATTCTGACTGAATCTTGTTCTTTTTATTTTATTTTTTTATTCTGAACATGAAAAATAGGACCTCATTCACGTCAGTCAAGCAAACCACCACTGAAGTAAAACCCAGGCCTTGATTCCTATGATATACAAATTCTGGTGTTTATAAACCAAAAGAAAAAAAAAAAAGCAGTAACAACCAAAGTGTTTTTTTAGCCCCATAGATACCTCTAATAGAACAATAGATACTTCGTTTATTTGTTTAGGAATAAAAATAGAGAAAAGAATGGGTGCATGTGTTATAGCTGGCCTTTAACGGGTTCTACTGCTAAGGTTTGGGTTAACAGTTAGTTATGTGTCTCAGTGACCTTGCCAAATTGAGTCTCCACAGACCCTGGTGGTGTTTAATTAGTAGAAACAATATATTCAAATGGGAAATCTTCTGATCCAAGACCTTTCTACTTTTCTCTGCTTTTCACAGCAAATTCAGTGAGTGCTTTGCAGAGAGGAGCAGAACTGGGCTCTCTCAGCTTCTGTCTTCCATTGTCAGTGGATTTCTAGTGTATGGAGCACCTTCACTTGAAAGTACCAGGTCTAATGCCAGTCCTCACTAATCTCTCACCTTCCTTCTTTGTTATAAAGTGGCCCCTTGAATCAGATATCCTTAGAAAGTGGTTGATTCAGCTTGAAGAACTTTCTAGGGCACTTATTTCAGCCTTAGGATAGATACAAAGGTACTGTTTCTTGTAGCACAAAATACATATGACATCAGTTCCTATAAGTTTCAAATTGTTTGAAGGTGAGATGTGTAACATGTCTTTATACCTCTCTCTCCTCTGGAAGCTTCATAACCTAACTTTATTCGCCTGAACCAGACCTCTGTTCATGCACTTTGCCTCACTCTTCATACTTGGTTTTGCAATGATCCTTCTGGCTTCTCATATGGTACTACTAAAATTGATGCCATCACTCCCAGGATGCAGACGTCATAAGCATACCATAGGTTTATACAAGCCATCTTGAGGTTTCACCATCCATATCCTATAATTTATTCACAACAATTATTCTTGTTTTTTTTTTTTTTTTCCAGCTTACAAGTTAGTTTTATACATGACTCTTTGAATGACAGTTTTCTTACCAAGTCATTTTTATGGCCAGATAATTGATTTATGGATAAAGCCTTTTGCTACGGCTTTCTATTTAGAAAGAGAGTATTCCTGGCCTCATCCATTTAAGGGTCACAGTTGACTCCATTGTTTAGTCTCTGATTTCTCAAGGCCAAGCCTCTGTTAGAAAATGGTAGTCCGATGTGATGGCCTATCATTACTTTGTATCTTTGTTACTTCCCCTCTTTTCTTTTCCTTTTATCTCCTTATGCTCTTTGATGTATAGTGATAGATTCTATTTGTCAGGTATTCAAAAAGACACTCAGCAAATAAAAACAAGCAAATAAGTATGCAAACAAAAGGTTCCTGTATGAAGAAATGGTGGGGTAAGAGAAATGCTAAAACTCAGCTAGTAATGAAGCTACAAACATAATACCTAGTAGGTGGGACGCCTCATTGTAGATATTATTTTTTTTTGTGTGAGAAAAGGAAGTTAAAAAGTGTAAAAATATTTCCAACTCACTAGGCTGTTTAATTGCCACCTAGTGAGGTGAAAAATAACAAAAAAATCAATGCCAGGTTGCTAGCAGCAACATGCTACAAAATCAAAGAGAAGAGCATGCTAATTGATTATCCAATATCAAAGGGTTAGCCCTTAAAGCATGAACACCCATACAATATGTGTAGTGAGCAAGTTGTATTTAGGTGCTTAAGAATACATACACAAACACACACACAGGTAACAACAATTAAAGAATAGGAGAACATTAATTTGAGAGATAGCTTTGGAGAAGGGAAGGGGAAAAGGAAAAGGGTGGATTATAACACCTCAAAATATCTTTTAATGAAAAAACAATCATAGTTTGTTGCCAAATAAGAGAAAAGAGGAGTTCCACCTCCCCCCTCCACCCCGCCCCCAGGTAGTTTCCAGATAACTTCTGAAAAGTTTATTGAAGCTTAATTTTGAAGTACTTACCAGCATATATTAGAGATATTGGACATATTAACAAACTTGGAATATCATGAAGCAACAGTTTTAAAAGTCAACATAAGCCTCAAAATATTTGGAAAGATACAAAACTAGTCATTAGATTAAGTGGAGAAGGAAGTTTGTGAGTGCCCAGACCACTGCTACAGTTTCTGAAAAATCATTAGGAAGTTCTTCAGTGATACACACAAACCGACCTACTAAAGGAAGGTGGGAAAGTCTTTCAGAAATGAGCCCAGGAGAGGAGGAGATAATAGAATATTGTATAAGGTTCTCAGACAGTGAGATGAGCTTTTGCTTCTAGGTGAGGAAAAACCCATGTAGCTTAATTGCTCTGAATTTCAGAAGGCTAATACAATATTATTAAGTCTTTAATGCAGTTACAGAAAAAAGCTAAAAGAAAAGAAGTCATTGGTTGAATGTTAAAACCTAATGTGGAGCAGGAGGTAAATGAGAAAAAAAAGATGCCAAATTGCTTAATTATTTTTTTTTATAACACAAAAGCTTGCATGTTTCCTCCTGTTTCTTTTTTAAAAGTAGAGTGTCAATCTGCATAACTCAAATTTGCATTTTATCTCTCTTTTCTGCTTGAGGGTTATGCATTTAGTCATTTCCATCTATGGCAATGTACTTTCCAGAGTAGTGTAGTGTTAATTCTCAGAGCAATCCCAAGGGTGAGAGTGTGATGCTGTACTTGCTATGTTTGAGACAAGAAAATAAATATTTAACATGTTAAGGGACTTTATCAAGGTCATTAGACATCTAAGGGTGAAAGGAAAAAGAGGATTCTTCATGTATTTATTGAACAATCAAAGATTCTTTGAAATTCTGTTTACATCTCAGAGCCGATATTCCTTTGCAATAAAGAATGTTAACAATTGCAGAAAAATAAGAAGATAAGGCAGAAAATCCTTTAGATTCTTTTCTATATTATCAATATTTTACATTCATGAGGAAATTTGTTTCCGTGAACTAATTAGGACAATTACATCAACCAAAGGGTACTTGTTTTGTTGTTGTTATTGTTATTTATAATTTATTTACTTTGTATCCTAGATCTAGCCATCTCCCTCATTTCCTCCTGGCCCCACCCTTCCTCTTTCTTTCCCTGTCCCTCTCCCCATATTCCCCTAATTCACTGATAGTGGATATCCTCCTCCCCTATTATCTGGCCCTAACTTATCAGGTCTCATCAAGATTGTCTGGATCCTCTTTCTCTGTAGCCTAGTAAGGGAACTGATCAAAGATCAGACAACTGAATTCATCCCAGAGACTTCTTCTGCACCCTTTGCCAGGGGAGCCCTATGGAGACTGAGCTGCCCATAGGCTACATCTGAGCACTGGGTCTAGGTCCTCTCAGTGCATGGTCCTTGATTGATTCATCAGCTTCTCAGGTCCCCTCTGGGTCCAGCTTTTTTGGCTCTGTTGGTCTTATTGTGGCACTCCTGTTCCCTCCAGGTCATTCTATCTCCCTCTTCTTCCATAAGATTCCCTGTGCTCTGCCCAAAGTTTGGCTATGAGTCTCAGCATCTGCTTCAACACCTGCTAGGTAGAGTCTTTCAGAGGCCCTCTGTGGTAGGCTCCTGTCCTGTTCCTTGTCTTCTCCCACTTCTGATTTCTATCCTTTTTGACCTTCTGAGTGAGGAATATAGATATGTACAACCACTTTGGAAATCAATCTGATGCTTTTTCAGAAAATTAGGAATAGTGCTACCTCAAGATTCAGCTACACCATTCCTGAGCATATAATCTGAAAGATGCTCAACCATACAAGGACACTTGCTCAGCTATGTTCATAGCAGTTTTGTTCTTAATAGCCAGAATTTGGAAACAACCTAGATGTCTCTCAACTGAGAATGAATAGAGATATTGTTGTACATTTACAAAATGGAATACTACTCAGCAATTAAAAACAAAGAAATCATAAAATTTACAGGCAAATGGACGGAACTAGAAAAGATCATTCTAAATGAGGTCACCCAGACACAGAATGACACATCTGGTATATACTCACTTATAAGTGGATATTAGCCATATAATATAGAATAAACATACTAAAACCTATAGTCCTAAAGAAAGTAAACAACAAGGAGGACCTTAGGGAAGAGACTTAATCCTCATTCAGAAGGTTACAGGTATTCATACTGCCTTAGTCTTTCTTTTATCCAAATTCCCTATCTATCCTGGGATATCAGATGTTATTTAGTTCCCTAAGTCTCCTCTTGGCTGCGACAATTTTTCAAACTTCAGCATGACTTACTACTAATGATTCTGACCCAGATTCTGGGCTGAGGTAGTGTTTGTCAGACTCCTCCACTCTACAACCACTCTTTTCTCTCATTTCCAGACAACACCTTTTGCAGGAGAAAGAAGTAGGAGTTTATGTTTTTCCTTTTTTGGGGACAGGGAAACTATGCAACCCCTCTGCATGAAAGATCCACCTCTCTTTTTATTTATTTAGGCATCTTTTTTATACACATATGCTTGACTTCACAGCTATCGATTTTATACTTTGTGTCATAATTTAGTATTGCTTAATATTTTATTCATTTTTTCTCCTCATTTGACACTTTGTACAAGTTTTAAAACAATAAAGTACAAATTTAATTTCAAAATTATCTTTGCTGGTAAGTAGACAAATAGCTGACCTGGCTACATCCACCTTGTATTCTGCAAACTTTCTGTATATGCATATTATTTCCAAGGACTAACTTATCCTTTTTAAAATAACTATTCATTTGTATTAGTTCTGAGAT
Source organism: Psammomys obesus (assembly GCF_907164565.1). Classification (NCBI taxonomy): domain Eukaryota; kingdom Metazoa; phylum Chordata; class Mammalia; order Rodentia; family Muridae; genus Psammomys; species Psammomys obesus. The sequence continues at coordinate 23,053,413 of NW_026596051.1, read as the reverse complement.
ATTTCCATACATTTGTACAATGTGTTCATCAATATTCACCCCTTACTAATCTCTCTTACTATTCAATCCACCCAACTTCATGTTCTTTTTTCATAACACACATAAGAGAAACACAGTCAGGTGTTATTTTTTTTTTATTTTGGTTTTTTGTTTGTTTGTTTTTAAGTTTTGTGACTTCTTTTTTCTTTTTTCTTTTTCTTCAAAATTTATTAATTATATATCCCAATTGAAGCCTCCTCCTCAACTCCCCCCAGTCCCATCATACCTACCTCTTTCCCCGGTCTCCTTCTCCTAGTCCACCAAAACGAGGAGATTTCCACTATTGCCATCTGCCCATAGCTTGTTAAGTGTCTTTAGGAATACCTGGGTCCTCTTTCTCAGTGGCCTGGCAAGTATTCACCATCAGGAGCCACTGATCAAAGAGGAGTCAACTGAGTTCGCAATAGAGGTAACCCCTGTTCCCCTCATTCAGCAATCCACATGGAGACTGAGCTGCCAATCCACCACATCTGAGCAGGCAGATGCTGAGACTCAGGCTCAAACTTTGGGCAGAGCACAGGGAGTATTCTGGAGGAAGAAAGGGGTGGGAATAGAGGGACATGGAGGGGAGAGGAAGCCCACAATGAGACCAACAAAACAAAAAGATCTGAGCCCAGGGAGTCCTGCAGAGACAGATTCACCAACGAAGGACCATACATGGAAAGGACCTAGACCCCCTGCTCAAGTGTTGTTCTTATGTGAAAGGGTTGAGTGCCATCCTCTGGTGCATGAGCATCAAATGGAGATCACTTCCATTAAATAAACAGATAGAAAAATAGATAGGTAGGTAGGTAGATAGATAGATAGATAGATAGATAGATAGATAGATAGATAGATTGATTGATAGATAGATAGAGATGGATGGATGGATGGATAAACTGACCCCTCCTATCCCAGCAGCTTTAACTGTGGAGGTTCCTCAGCTGTGCCGGAATTTTTCCTACATATACAATCATGTCAACTGTGGGGAAAAATAGCGGTTGGTTTGTATCTTTCTTTTACTGTCTATCCCTGTTTTTATGTTAGTGCACTGGAACTTAGAACTGCCAGTCCAGTATTGATGAGAAAGTGACGGGGATAGCCATGCCTTCCTCTAGATCTTGGAAGGAAGAATCTAGTTTAATCACCACTAAAGAAAATGTTATATGTAGACCTTTAGTGGACAGCATTTGTCCACTGGGGTTGCTTGGTCTCAGCTTCCAAATTACTGAGAGATTTTTATCATAAGTGACTGTCAGAGTTTTGTCACTTGTTCTCCTAAGTTAGCAAAATATGATTTCTCTCCTTTTTAACTTATTCATTCATTTCCAACTTGCATACTTACGGTAATGCTCATTGGTTAATGATATATTATACTTAAGTGGACAGCAGTTGACATTGTTTTTAGTGTTTAGCCCTATGCTCACAAAAGGCAGGAGTCTCTGATTTTGTACTTTTGTGTTGTCTTTTGCTCTAGTTCAGTTTCCTGGTAGAGAATATTGTTGATATTTTATATCAAATATTTGATATAATTTTCTATGAAAAATCCGGTTGCTACATTTTCAGAAAAGAAATACTTCTTTAATTTATTTATAAAAATAATCCAATCCAAATAACTTTTCTACATTTTAATATCTTGAGTCTTTCAAGAAATTTGGTGCATGTTTTTATACATCATTAAACTTCTGGACATAGAATTTTTCAAAGCATTCCATTTATCTTTTAATGGCTATGAGCTCATTAGCTAAGTATTTTCCTTGCGTTAGATATTACTAAGTTAGGATCTTCACTTAATAAGTTTTAGTAATATTTTTCAATGAAACAGCTTTTCATTTTAGTAATTGTCTCTATTGATTCTGTTTTTTTTATTTCATTGATTTCTGTTCCACTTTTCATTTATTTTTGTTATAGTTGCTTTAAGATTACATGGTCCTCTCTATAGTTCTGCTTTTAAGTTTCAGTTGCAAAGAAATAAAATAGGGGTATTCCCACTTCCATTAGATTGCAAGTCAATGACTCATCTTCCAACATAATGATGGCAGAACAAAATCCATGGGACTAAGACATTTTTCTGACTGTCTAGACAGTTGCCATCAATGTTTTTTTGGTATTTGTTCCAGTGTAACTCTATTAAAGTATTCTTTCTCAGTGTAGTGGCTTCTCTCCAGCATCATTTGGTCCTTGATTATAAGAAATACCACATTGACATTTACCTTACTTCAGTCACACTTAACAGCACATGACTAAAAGTGGAGAGTTAATAAATATTTGCTCAGTGACCCCAGTTATGAGCTAAGGATAGAAAAAAAAAAAGAATACCTCAGCAATTCCTTCCAACTAGGAAGAGAATAGTTACCTCCATACTGTATTTCTGGAGTGAAAAGAATGTGGGGAATGATGGGGAAAACAGATTATGACAGTAAATACACACACACATACACACACACACACACACATACACACATACATACACAAAAATGTTTTCCCCTCCAGAATCACAGGAAGCCTTTAAAGGAATGATAAAGACCATATCTTGCCCCTGCCAAAGAAGAATAAATAGTTTTAAATGTAACAATGGTGTGATAAGGTCTCTTCCACTAGACAAGATCCACTCTTAGCTTACTGGAGAGAATTTGGTTCTACAGTCATATCTATTTCATTTGAAATTAGAGATAAAGCACTAGGGGTGAAATACAACCATGCATAAAATCAAAGGCCCATGGACTGTACCAAAACTGAATTTTGTGATATAAGTTAACATTTTTTCACAGGAGCAAATAGGTATTTTATTATGATATCCACGTTAACTTGTCTAGCCTCAATGGATGGAGAAGTATTTGTTTGGTCTTGATTTTACTTCATGTGCCTGTGGAGGGTGGTGGACAGAGGGATGTTGGTTGGTATGGGGAGGGGACCCTTTCCTGAGAAGAAGGGGAGAAGAAAACAGGGAAGAGGGTGGGATACTGGGACCTGGAGATGAGTAGGGAAGGGCTAGAATCAGGATATAAATTCAAAAAATACTAGAAAATAAAAACAGGGAATATAGGAATATCATTTAGAAAATATACAGAAATAATAGAAGAAAAGTATAGATTATCAAATTTGTTCTACAACTATAAAAATATTGTCATACTCAAATATCTTTTAATTCATTGGTGTAGAATTTTATATATTGACACGAAAATAAGGTTATCTTTCATACATGGGTATAGAAATTTATATATTGATTTAAATTTAAGGTTATTATTGATACACATATTTATGTAAATATCTACTCTGGTATGAGGTATTGTACATATACAGATCCTCTACAAATGTAAGGTTACTTCCAGTTCTGTTCTGTTAAAAGCTGCTGTTAGAAACAGTTTAGGATAATTGACTTAAATAATCAGACTCATGGTCATGTAAGATTCTAATGTAGCTCATCATAGAAGTATACGTTCTAGGTTGAACAAATAAGCAACATTTGCTTAAGCAGATTTACTGTAGATAGATGATAGATGGTTGATAGATACATACATATGAAAATACACTATGTAACTATAAATAAAAATAGATAGATGGTCCTCAAAAACTTGGGAGACCTACAGAATATGGCATTTAAATATGTTTTTAAATAAATTTAAGGCCTTTTTGACTTGAAACATATTAGCTCCTGGCAACACCCAAGCCTGTCTCAACTAAGATGATGTGCATCATAAAATCTCCTTTTGAAGATAGTTTCATCACTGACAAGTTAGCCACTGGGCAAAATGGCCCCAGCTCTCCCTACAGACAATATGTTGTTCAAAGCAGACAAGACTTAGAGTCAGGCTAGTTGACAGTCAAGCTATGCCAGGGCAGGGTAAGCAAGTCCTTCAGATTTCCTGATTTACAATTATGTCTGCCAGATTTACTGGGAGAGAAGGCTGGAGATGATGCTCCAGTGTTATAGAGGGACAATGGATATTGTCCAAGTAGTAAACTGCTTCTGTCATCTCTTAAGATTGGAAGACGCTTGCTTGTAATTCCCACTTAAATAATAATTTTATTTCTTCCCAAGTCTCTGATGGGGTGGAAGACTAGATAGTTATAGTTTCACAGTTAAGTTTAAGTTCCTTAGGACTTAAGAGAATGTTTTAAGGTCTAGAAGGATATTTTATAAGTTGGTAAATATAAAATATTTTAGAGAATGATTTAGATACACAACTTTAGTCTCACCTAGATAAGATAGATAATATTTTCTTCAAGATTGCTAAATACAAATGAGTTAAACATTTTGAATATAACTTTTACATATGAATTTCCTGATTGTTTCATAACTGTTCTTAAGTGGTAGTTTATTACAAATAAATGAAGTCCATATGTAAAACAAAACAAAACAAGTTTGTGCGACTGTATAAATTGTCCAGTTCAGTAAAGATTGTTGTCGCTGAACCTGATGACATGGGTTTGATCTTGGGAAGAAAAGACCTATTCCAACAAATGACTCTTCACCTTCCACACATGCTCTGTGACTTGCCACCAGGCCTAATGACTTGAGATACACCCCTGGAACTCTAAACAAAAATATAGTGAAGAAACCTTGCATGGTAATAATGCTTCTCCCAGAAGGCTAAGGTCTTTAAAGAAAAATGCTAGTACCATTTTGATTAGCTCCTTACGGACAGTGACTAAGGAAGGCTCTGATCAAACATCACAGGCTTCTGCCTATGCTCTTCTTTGCATAAAAGTGTTAGATTGTAAGACTCTTCTGAAAACACCATATATTTGAAATACAAGACATAGAAACACTGTATAGCTGCCTAGCTTTTGCAGGGCCAGAAGGTTCTATGCAAAATACTGGGGGAAGGAAAACAGGCAACAATTCTACCCATCAGTGGACCCTGCAGGTTATAACCTATCTGACAACATAAGACATGTTTTTCATTTTGATAGTGGCATCATTATTATACTGAAAACCAACTGCTTTGTGGTTAGATTTTTAGATCTACTACACAGTAGTGACTCATGCCTGCTTCTCCCAATCTGGTTAAAAACATGTGACTAAGAAAATTATAGGCTGCGGTAATGTAACAGGAAAATCTCTCTGAGTTTTAGACACTGGAAGTTTTGCTGGACTTCACAGCCAGAGCTCATAACACAAATTGAGATCACTTGACATGTAAGAATGCTATCCTACTATGTACTCAAACTAATTGTGTAACCTACATTTAAGAGAGCAATGTAGCAATCAACCTTACTTGCCTTGGATTTCCCATGGAATCAAAGTTTACAACCTAAGCTGATATATAGCTGTATTATTAAATTATGTCGTATTCCATGTTCCTGACCCCAAACAATACATGTATATGATTTGCAGAAAGTAGCAAACACAGAGGTTAAAAACAGTCTTCTAATCTGAATATCACCAAAAATGTTGAATATATTATTTGAATATTAACAAATAAGCAATGCTATTTGAAACAAGAAAGTCTGCCTATGAAAACTTTATAAAGAATTGCAGAGTATTTACACTAAAACATGGACTTGTCAAAACTTCCATACCCCTCCCCCAATAAAATGTACATTCTATGACCCTTCTATGACACAAATGTATATAACTCCAGGGCCTAGAAACGCTCCTGTTGTAACTATTAATATTTACTATTGATATATCTTTTAGTAAAGCTGCTGTTAGTCCTAAACAGTTGTATAACCAAATCACTACACAGAAACTATGATTTATTTAATTAACCTAGAACACAATGCTGGGCAATAGTTACTCCATCCTAAACCTCCAAGCCCTCATAGTTTCCTAACATTTTAGATTTCCCACGTTATACTTGCTTTTAGTGAAATCTTAGGTCCAATCCATCTCTCCAAGTCGTTCCAAGATCTCTCTCTCAGCTAGGCTCTTCTAGTTCTCTCTCTCCACACCCTTTCTTCTCTCACTCATTTCCTGCCCTCTGGTTCCTCCCCTCTTTCCTGTCCTCTGACTCCTCCCATTGGTCAACATTGTGGCTAGTTACTCTATTTTAGCCTGTTTTCAAAATGTTGAGACAAGATGCTTAGAATAAGTATCACATTCAATATCAGGATTGAAATCAGAGAGTTTGGGGGTGGGGAATCAGCATTTGAATGCACAAGGGTAAGGTGTATACATTTCAAAAGAACGTTATACCAACACCTTCCTATGAAATGCAGCCATCGAAAACAATGAGTGGACACAGAGGGTATGACAAAATAACTCACTAAAGTATTTGTCTTCTCAATTCCTAGAACACACATTTTTTTTTTTTTTAAATATGGGTATGGTGACACACACTTAGAATGAAAGCATGGGAAAATTCAGATGGGTAAGTTCACTGGGGACTGGAGTGGGAGTCACTGGCCAACAAGTTTAAACTGTTAGGGAACTCCAGGCCACTGAACTGTCTCAAAGCAGAAGCAGCTACCTGAAAAGAAAAGAAAAAAAAAAAAGATTGTGTTTTTGGTTTCTCTCTCTCATGGATGAAAACTAACTTCACTAAGCATCAGCTAATGAAGAAGACTGTCATTAAAAGACTTTCCAGCCAGCATTTTTAAAGCCTTTTTCATTTTCAATGTAGTTTCACTCAGTTTACACTGAAATCATTGTCCCCTGAAGCAACAGTTCTAATAAAACTGTCTCACTGTTTTCACATGTGTCTTGTTGGTAAATTTTCTCTTACATGCTCCATCTGCATAATTATTTTTCTCCCCTTGATTTGAACATCACCAATATACAGAGGGCAATCTACCTGCTGAGAAACTGCAAGAATGCAGTGTTTTACTGAACACTGCTGTTACATGACAACAACCTAAGAGCAATATTGGCATCCTCTCTGGCTTTCTTTTTCCTATTAGAATTGGGTTTTGCAGTGATCAGTGTTGCCTCTGTTGGCTCTTCTTACTTGACAGCAGCTGCAAGTTCAGCAGTTCTTGCTTTGCAAAATGGGCCTGCCTCCTGCAGAGGAGATTTCCTTTCTCATCCTAGTGCCTTCAGAAGATCAAACAAAATGACTTCCACGTCCATTTTTTTGTAAATCATGCTCATTTAAGTTCCAATTTCTTCTTCATGTTAGAATTCCTTTAACAGGGTACATGGTGGTATTTTGTAATAGGGAATGGAATTGGGATCAAAGGGCCATCCTTAGTTGAACACGCGGAACCTACGGGTTTTGCACTGTTTGAAACTGGTGACTATCAAGGCACAGTGCTTTGGAAAGTAAATGGCTTGGCCCTGGCACGCACACAGCTTTTAAATGACGAGTTAGATACGTCAGAACATCTTGACTCACCAAGTGTTCTCAGAGACCTCTACTAAACATTGTGCTTTATAGAACCCAAAGATACAGCGGAAATATGGTTAATCCCTGCCTCAGGGAACTCACAGGTTGATAAGAAAACAGTTACAACATTGGAGGATGACCAGGTGTATGCAAGAAGCGGAGAACTTGCCATGGGCCTTTACACAATGAGGGTCTCAGACATTACAATTATGGAATGATACAGAATTCTCTATGAGAGTCTTAGCGACAGATTCCTTCTGTCATAATGATGATTATCCATAACAATCAGCTCAGGAAAGAACAGGCTTTATTTCAGCTGCCAGACAGAAAGACGGAGGGGACCTGTTCTCTACACATTACTGTAACAGCTTATTTGTTCACCCTGGCTTTGCTCCTATATAAAAGAAGGTCAGAGCACTTCTGCCATCTGGCCTCCACTAAAAGCTTTCAAAACTGACCTGTCAAAAGGTGGAGTTGCTAAGTGGGAAGGATCAGTTTTTCAGAATGCACAAATGCACTGAAATAGAATCCAACCTATTGTGGTTGTAAATGATAGATAAAGAAACCTGAAATTGTAAATAATAGACATGTACTATCAGGGTGTCCTTTGAAGTCATCCGATGCAACTTCTAAAGATAATTGTAATGAGGTAGAAACCACTCACATGGCAACATTAATGACAGACCCAAAGAACATTGAGAAGATCTGACCTAGATCTAGGGTTAGGCTCCATGACAGGGGAGGAAAATTTCTTTCACATCGTACATGTTTCTTTCAAAGTGAAAAGATTCCATTAATAAATCCCAGGCCCTATTGTCTTCCATCTTGCCTACTATCTGGGGATACTGACTGTGCATATGATTGGTGCATGGGGGTGGAGATATGATATATAGAACTAAGACACCCTGTCTTTGAAGCAGGCTTGTCTGTGCAGGACTTTGGGTTTTGAGAGTATCCTGTGTAGGGAGCTTATTCCAGAGCTCCGCCATTCCAGGAATGGAGGCCTGTGCACCAATGGTGTCTGGAAGAGAACTGGAGATACACACCCTATGCTTAGCATTAGGAGGGTCACTTCATCAGTGTAACTCCCACTTGTGGAAACATTTTAGCTCCTTTCTAGGAGGAAAAACAAGACAAACCTACATACAAATAAAAACCACACATCTGTAGCTTATGCAGTTCTATACTGTAAACAACTCAGGCGAGGTTCCTTTCATCAACACAAATGAATAAAAATTAAGAAGATGGACACCCAAGTACAAAAGGATGTGGTTCCTCCCTATTAGTTTCAACTTTACTCTTTCACCTTGCTTCACATGGACACAGGACCTAGTTAGAGAAGAAGAAAGGATATTGATAAGGCTTCTTTCCATACCACCCTGCAGACTTGCTCATTTCCAGTAGGATATTTTCACATTGTATCACAGCATATTTGGGGGCTAAATTCCCATTATTCTTTACACACACAAAAACCTTATTTCTATCCTCTCCTCCTGGTCCCACCCTCCCTCTCCTCACTTCCCCCATACCGCTACTCCTCACAAAAGGGAAGCCACCACAACAGCCAACCCCAACTCATTAAGTCACATTAGTACTGACTACATCATCTTCTTCTGTGGCCAAGCAAGGCAGGACTACTAAAGGAAAGTGATCCAAAACCAGGCAGCAGAGTCCATGTGAGACAGTTCCTATTTCTCTTACTAGGGTCCCATATGAAACCCAAACTACTCATTAGCTACATCTGTGTAGAGGGCCTCAGTCCTGCCCATTCATGGAGTGAATAAGTCAATAAATTAATTAAAAAAGAAGTATGTTAGGTAAGGCCTATGCTAAAGAACATAGCTCACCATCCCAAATCTTACACAGTACAAAGTATTATAATACACAGTGTATATACATTTTGCCATCAGCAAATAAAATAAAAGGTCTTTTTTGCATTAAAATAATTAATTTACATAATGCTCATAAATTTTTCTTTAATAATTGTGTTCTTATAGGAGTCTAGTCACTGGGCAGCTTTAAATTACTAGCCACTTGATAGCAATTTAAGCAAGGAAGTAGAAATATTTCCTTTAATCAAAACAAAGTGTTATGACGTGTTTATTTGAAGGAACAGCCATCATTTTTTCTGACTAATGATATTTCACTCCAATTTATAATCAAGCATTGTCATACTACATATGGAGTACTGGTGTATGTTGGATAACTCTCACTAAAACAATCCCAAATCAGAACAAAAAGTGTATAATACCCAGCTATAAGTGAGTATATACCATGTGTGTCTTTCTGCTTCTGGGACAACTCACTCAGGATCATCTTTCTAGTTCCCCCCATTTGCCTGAAATTTTCATGATTTCCTTTTTTTTTAATTGCTAAGTATATTTTATTGTGTAAATGTAGCACAATTTCTGTATCCATTCCTCAATTGAGGGATATCTGAGTTGTTTCCAGGTTCTGGCTATTATGAATAAAGCTACTATGAACATGGTTGAGCAAATGTCCTTTTTGTGTACTTGAGAATTTTTTGGATATATGCCTAGGAGTGGTATAGCTGGAAGCACTAATCCTAATTGTCTGAGAAAGTGCCAGATTGATTTCCAAAGTGGTTGTACAAGTTTATATTTCCACCAGCAGTGGAGGAGGGTTCCCCTTTCTCCACATTTTCTCCAGCATGTATTGTCACTTGAGTTTTTGACCTTAGCCATTCTGATGGGTCTAAGGTTAAATCTCAGGGTCGTTTTGATTTGCATTTCTCTGATGAATAAGGATGTTGAACATTTTTTAAGTGTTTTTCGGACATTCTATATTCCTCCACAGAGAATTCTCTGTTTGGCTCTGTACCCATTTTTTTTTAAATTGGATTACTTGATTTGTTGCTGTTTAACTTCTTGATTTCTTTATATATTCTGGACATTAGCCTTCTGTCAGATATAGGGTTGGTGAGGATCCTTTCCCAATCTGTAGGCTGTCGTTTTGTTCTGATGACAGTGTCCTTTGGTTTACAGACACTTTTCAGTGTCATGTGGTCCCATTTATTGATTGTTGATCTTAGAGCTTGTGCTGTTGGTGTTCTGTTCAGGAAGTTGTCTCCTGTGCCAATGAGTTCAAGGCTCTTCCCCACTTTTTCTTCTAACCGATTTAGTGTGTCTTGTTTTGTATTGAGGTCTTTGATCTACTTGGACTTTAGTTTTGTAGAGGGTGATAAATATGGATCTATTTGTATTTTTCTGCATGCAGACACCCAGTTGGACCAGCACCATTTGATGAAGATGCTATATAATATAGGATAAACATATTAAAATCTTTACACATAAAGAAGCTAAGCAAGAAAGAGGACCCTGAGTAAGATGCTCAATTCTCATTCAGAAAGGCAAATGGGATAGACCTCAGAAGAGGGTAAAAACAAGGAGTAAGACAGAAGCCTACCACAGAGAGTCTCTGAAAAATTCTACCCAGCAGGGTATTAAAGCAGATGCTGAGACCCATAGCCAAACTTTGGGCAGAGTGTAGGGAATCTTATGAAAGAAGGGGGAAATAGAAAGACCTGGAGGAGACAAGAGCTCCACAAGGAGAGCAACAGAACAAAAAATCTGAGCCCAGGGGTCTTTTCTGAGACTGATAATCCAACCAAGGACCATTCATGAAGATAAACTAGAACCCCTGCACAGATGTAGCCCATGGCAGTTCAGTGTCCAAGTGGGTTCCTAGTAATGGTAACAGAGGCTGTCTTTGATATGAACTCAGTGGCTGGTTCTTTGATCACCTCTGCTTGAAGGGGGTGGATGCGGGCAGTCCTACCAAGCCACAGAGGAAGACAATGCAGTCAGTCCTGATGAGATCTGATAGGCTAGAGTCAGATGGAAGGACCTACCCTATCAGTTGACTGGGGTAGGGACATAGGAACAGAAGAGGGAGGGAGGGTAGGATTGGTAAGGGATGAGAGAGGGGGCTACAGCTGGAATACAAAGTGAATAAATCGTAATAAATAAAAAAAAATAAAAAGAAAACAAAAGTGCTTTTTTAGGGATGAGAAAGACCATCTCTACCACCACTCCTAAAAGGTTGTAATTTTGTTACTCTCTCACATTTTAACAGAATAAAAAAGATTAGAAAGATTAAAAATAAACCTTGTAAACAATGTATGTGATATTTACAATGTATGTGGTAATAATAAGATGTGTAATCATTCATAAACACATATGCCATATCATACACATTTGTAGTGATTTCACATATATTAAGCACTTCAAAACTTAATAATGTTGATTCTATGCATATTTTATCTTCATTAAGTTAATGTTTGAAAGATTAATCTAGTCATTCAAAATAAATAAATCAAAATATTAGTTGCAGTCTGACTCAGAAGTCCAGCAAAATGGTAGATAGGAGGTGTTTCTCAGCATATAGTTCTCCAGTTCTGCATATAGGCATACCGTTCCTAGATGATTTCATTCTGCCTTCATTGGAGATGAGGGCCTATCTGTGAAAACGTAAGATACTGGCTAGACAGAGATGGAGAAAGGCAAACTTCTGTTCAAAATATCTATTCGAATATATTAAATATAATCAAAATTTGTCTAGTTTGTATGTGGTGATATACATGAAATTTCTTTGATTCCTTTTACGGCATGTTTTAATGGGGCAAAATTACACACTACCTGTCCTGGGCAGCAAACAGCAAGCAGATGAAAGTTGTATTTAGATTATAATTAAGGGTATTGCTCTGACACTGAAAGCTCTTAGAAGACTGAATTTCAATTAACATCCTGAACTTCTGCCGTTATAATTGCCCATATAACCTTTCTATTTTAAAACAGAAGTTTATTTTTCCCTGGATCCATGCCTTCTGTTTATCACTTTCCTTGCACTGTATTGTGAATTTCATTGATATCATAAAAATATTTTTGTCACTTTGTTGTCATTCTCTGCCTTCTAGGTACACATATGTACACATATGCACAAGTGTTTAAAGTTTGAAATATGTATATGTGTATAGGTATATATAATATATCGGGGGTTGCCACATTAATACTTTAAATCATGTTGTATTTTTATATAATACAGAATATTTGTATCTATTTCTGTCCTTGAATGTGATCATCTGATGATTACATGTATTTTAATCATATGAAAGTAGGGTTCAGTATAGCTCGGTTATCTAACATTTGCTTAGCATGTATGAAGTCTAGGTTCAATTCCAGCTCTGCAAGAGATGATAAACAGGAAACTCCAGGCATAGCCCTGTGTGCTCACACATTTATTCACACACAGGTACACATAAATGAAGAAAGTGGTATTTTTAGCCAACTGGCAAAGGCATTTACACTCAGATGACTGTAATCCCTCTCCTAACTGTTGCTGCAGGGCTCTAAGTATTCCTATCAATAGGGAAGCCTTGGCTGGAAACATCTGAAACTGTTCTTTTTGAGAACTGCCTTTGGTACTAACTCTTCCCTATTCTAACGAGTGACAATTCTTGGCAAAAGTTGGCCCTTTGAGAGTCGACTGAATATCTCAAAACTGCCACAAGCACTTGGAATCAAGAGTGCAGAGTATGGCTGGTGGAAACATTGTGGATACAGCTTGAAATAAATGACTCCATGTGACACTTCTATAATGAGATTTTATTGCTCTGCTCTCTGTGGCTCTTGACCTGTATCTAAAGTCAGGTCTAAAGAAGGCATTCACGGCATACTTTAAGCAAATGATTATGAAATCTCTTTTCCTAATTGCTTCCTTTGGCTATGCAAAATAACACGAAGTTAGGAGCAGCATTTTCACTTTGTACCAACAATGAAATGTAATAATTCTTGACATATGGTGGGGGCTTTGAGGTACAACATATACAACCCGTTTATGTACATATAGCTATGCATGAAAACCTGAAATATATGTGTATAGGAAATTAATAAACACGCATATTTATGGATGTATGAATATATTTCTGAGGTTGCAGATTTAGTAGTTTATTTACCTCACCTTACCTGTGAGGTAGGCATTTATCTCATACGTAAGGAGAATTTTGTTAGAGTTCTATGACACAGCATAGAATTCGTGCTTTAAAGATGACTTTAATATATATCTTTTAGTTTTTCTTCCACTATTTGTTCCTTCTTTTGACAATTAAAATTATAGGGAAGGTTCTTAACTGTTTAATGATTTTGTTAATACAACAAATGATAAGTGACACATAATCAAAATCAGGATAATAGGACACCACCACCAAATACACCTGTTCTAAAACACACAAGCCCAAAATTTTAGGGTGTCACAGTCACCTCAATACCAGGAAACTCTTTACCTGTGTCTGATAAATTATGAGGAAATGCCTGAACTTGAAGCAAAATGCTTTTGTAACCCGTTCATACTCACACTTCGGTGGGCAATGATAAAATAGATAAGGGGAGGAGGCTTATGACCCTAAAGACACAAGACAAACAAAGAATACTGACAGCCACATTCTGTGCAGGCTTTTCAAACACTGTTTCATTTCTGGCTCCCGGAAAGCCCAGCTGCAAATAGAAGATGCTGCAACGCTGATTGTGTTGACTTTGAACCGAGTGTGTGATGTTCAGAGGTTACAGTCCCCAGGAGCCCTTCACTTCCATGCACCCCCACCCATTCAGAGGCACCTTGCGCTCACTCGATTCTGCTGGTGGCAATATTATGTGAACACAAAGGCAAAAATGGGGCATTTGGATGAACCTGCCAGCCTCAATTGCATTTTCTCACACCATGGCTGAAATAGCTATGGAAAGAAGTCTTCAACCAAATTTTAACATTCCACAGAGGAAATGTGTTTGCAGAGGAGCATACTGTTTGACTGTTCACTGGCTTTTGTTTCTGTTTTCAGATGGGAGATGTCCTGTCGTGGTGCTTTGGGGAAAATGGTCCAGACCAGAACCTGTCATTAGGTGGAAGCACTCTTTGGCAAAAGCAGTAATTTTACACTATAGCTGGCATTTACCACCCAATGGCCACATCAGCCTCTTGCAGAGGAGAATCTTACCATTTTTTTTTTCCTCTTGTAGATGCTTGTGCTTAAATATGGGAGCCCAGCTGTCACTTCAGCCTAACAAAGTAGCATTATTTATTGCATTTCCTGGAATTAGGCTAAGATTGTTGAAATATTTGCACTGTGTTTATGGTGAGGAATGGTTTGAGTTTCAATCACCCAGTTCTTCAGGTAGAAAGTAACTGTTACTTAGTGTATGATAGAACATTTAGTATAGAAAGTCATCAAGCTCACTTTGGTGTTCAGTTGTTAAGAATTGTTCCTTTTTTCTTTCCTTTTCTTTCTTTCTTTCTTTCTTTCTTTCTTTCTTTCTTTCTTTCTTTCTTTCTTCCTTCCTTCCTTCCTTCCTCCTTCCTTCCTTCCTTTCTCCCCTCCCCCCCTTTTTGGCAGGGTTTCTCCATGTAACAGCCTTGGCTGTCCTGGACTCACTCAATAGGTCTGGCTGGCCTCGAATTTAGAGAGCTACCTGTTTCTGCCTGGGATTAAAAGTGTGTGCCACAATCTCAGCTTCCAGTTGTTAATATTAACAGAATTTGTCTGTTTTGCCTAAAGATGAAGAAAAAATTGGAGCAGCTTATAAGTGGCCGAAAAAAGATGAATAAGGTCTCAGAAATGGAGCTCTTAAAAAGAGCTAAAAAGAGTTAAAAAGAGGGGGGGAAAGAAAAGAAAGTCAAAACAAACAAAAAACCCACTAAGATCAAAAAACAAAGAAACAAACAAAACCAAAGAATTCATTCTGTGACTGTCAGCTATTACTTTATGACTATGAACATTTGGCTGCATGTATATATGCAGGCTACTTGCATGCCTGCTGCCCCTGAAGGCCAGAGAAGACCTTGGATCTCCAGGACTGGAGTTATGGGTGGTTGTAAGCCACTGTGAAGCTCCTTTGCAAAATCTACAAGTGTTTTTTTTTTTGTTTGTTTGTTTGTTTGTTTGTTTGTTTTATCCACTGAGCCACTTTTCCAGACTTAAGATGTAAGAATTATGAGAGCACGAAAAGCTTCATGTCCAGGTGAGACGAGAGAAAAATAGAGTATACCACAGCCAAGTCTGAGACTCAGGGACGGTTGTTTAAAAAGAGCTGCTTGATATTTCATCATTAACCATTTGGTACCTGATTGGCATAAATGCTCCAATTCACTTATATTCCGCACAGACAAATGGCTGGTTGGAGGAATACTTTATGAAGATCAAAGACAAAGGAGTTTTGTTTGATGATTTGAAAAGAGGACAACTGAAAGAAAACTAAGCAGTAGAATATGGAGAATTGAGCTTGAATGTTAATGGGGAAAGCGATTAAAAGAAACGCTCTTTTCAAAACATTCTAGGAAATATTGGGAAATGGTAAGGAACATTTGCAGTCATGATACTGTGTGAAACGGTTGATTAACAATTGAATGTTATTATTTGATGCAAACTTGAATTCTCAGAATCTCTTTAAGAAACAAATGCTAGAATGATTAATACAGTAATCACACTTTGTTTTCTCTTAGGCATCCCTGGGTCAATCTGGCTTTTCCATAGGTGGGGGTGAACCACCAGAGGCTAAACAAAACTCACACTCTTTAGGACAATGTGTAAGATTTTCATCTCACCCGGAACCCGTACTTACTCTAATAACCTAAAGCTTTGCTACCCAATACGACACTATTTAATTTCAGAGAAAGAAAGATGGAGAAAGAATGTGAATTAAAACCTGTACAAAATGTATCTGGGAAATAGAACCAATTTTATAGCCAGTGACAACAAATAGAAAAACTGGGCAAAAGGTGACGCACTCCCCAGAGCCCTCCTTCTTGTGAGGAATTAGTATTCTTAACAGAATGCTAACTGATTTTTCTGCTGAACTTTAATAGGATTAAGCTGTGTTCTGGGACCTTACTCAACTGACTGCCAGTTGGCTGTCAGTCAAGAATGCAGTGACCTTAAAGAGATTTTCTTTTCTTTCTGTATCTAACATGATTATCCACATTTAATAGATAATCTAACAAGGTTACTCATTCCTTCACTCCCTTAAAAATATCTACCAAGAGTCAATCTTTGAATTTTCCCATTAAGGGGATTTATTAAAATCTCTCATGCCAGACTGTAATAAAACTTCAGCCCTTGAGTAAAACTACATGGTCTGATTTATTTTTATTCAATGAACGTATACAGGAACACACTGTGGATATCGCAAAACAATCAAATACAAAGCTAAAGCCCAAATACTCCTACCAGGTAGAACTGCAAAATATACACTTGAAAAGACAGATAACATGGGGAGGGGAGTACATGTAACAGGATTCACTGTTTAGATGTACCATGTTTTGGGAATGCCTGATAAGGATGATACTGGTCATATGGGGTTATTTTTTACACAGGACATTCTAACATATGAAATGTTACTAGTGTAAATTGAGATATGCTATATCTATTTGTCTTGGAGACAGTTATATGTAGAATACACAATATCTGTATAGATTATAGGTTGAAATGAAAAAAAAAGTTTGCAAATGAAAGTGTATATAAACTATATTATATTGGAAAATTTCATTATATTTTTTAAAATGATGACATTCCTAGAAAAGAGAGCAATATACACATTGATTTTCAGGAGGTAACCAGAAGCCACCTCACGTGGCATACTCGCCTTTGTTGCATGTTTACCTTGGTGTATGGTTTCCTCTCAATTCTAAGAAGAATTCATTATAAAAATCATAAAAGATTGTTCCCCATCTTGATAGGGGATGATGGCAAATGATAGCTTTCATTTGGTAGCTAACTAAGGAGATAAATGTCTAGAACTCAAACAATGAACTAATGTGGTGGTGTGTTTGTTCAAACAACGTTATTAAATTTTCAGTGTGTACTGAGCACCCTGTTACAGTCTGCAAATACAGTGACAAAGAGCACCTGTGTGTTTTCCTCGTCTAACAGTAGAATAAATGGGTGACATGTTTCATATTTGTATGTACAAGCACAAAGTATACTAAAAAACTCTGCAACAGGTAGATTCCAAAATAACCACTGAAAAATATCTAGGGAGCTGTAGCTGCTAGTCTAGAGTTTTGAGGTGAGTTCTCTCTGTGGTCTGTGACCTGTGCCTCGAGGAGGAACATATCACTCTGTTTACTTAAGGATCTTCTGTGGTGACTGGCACTCACAGAAAGAGACGATGAATGCTGGGGTTCTGAAGAGGGAAGCTAAACTGCATCCCTAAATTTCTGCTCAGATTGAACTGTTCTGAAGTATCCAGTTGTAGCTGTTGGTAGAGGTTAGGGCTTCCTGCTTTTAAGCATCAGGAGCTCTCCTTAGTGTGGTCTCTACTACAGCAACAGAAAGGCCATTTCAGTGAGTTGATACTCTCATATTATGTACAGTTTCACAAGCAATACAGTGAGATGGCTCAGGCACATTCTACTCAGCCTGACAACCTTTTGATCCTCAGAGCTCACATATTGGAAGGAGAGGAAAAAAAAAAGACTCTTACAAGCTGTTTCATTCACAAAAGCAAATAAGTAAAATGAATAAATGTCTTATCATTTTTATCATTTTTTAAATTTATATATGTATGTGTATCCCATATGTATCCCACATGGACAGCTGCCTATAGAGGACAGAGAAGGGATTCACATATATTGTAGGTGAATTACAGGAAGTTATAAGCCAACAGACTTGTGTGCTGAAAAATGCACTTGGGTCTTTTGGAAAAGCAGCAAGGATTCCAGAAGTTCTAGTAATATATCTTAACCATATTATTTTCTCTGCAGTCCTCATTTTCCTCATGTTAAATGGCATTGGCTAGTGCTCTTGAGCCCAGCTAGGTGGAAGATAAGGTAGATTCATTAAGTTTGATCATAGCTGGTTATATCTATAAAATCTGGGGACATTTATGAGATTAGTTATTGCTAGTCATCCAAGTAGCAAATTTCATGAGCATTAAAGATACAGAATTTCTGGGTGGCAGTAGCACATACCATTGATTCCGTCACTCAGGAGGGAGAGGTACGTAGATCTTAGTTTGAGGCCAATCTGGTCTATACAGTGGAGTTCCCAGATAGGCAGGACTACAAGGAGGAACCCAGTATGGATTAAACACACACACACACACACACACACACACACACACACACACACACACACAAAAGAGAAAGACTAGTAGGTCAGATGTCTGATCATCAAGGAAGGAAAAAAAAAACTTGTAATACAAGACATCAGCAGCTAATGTCTGTAACATCAGTTAGTCTTTTGCTATTTTAAGCTGTATATGAAAAAATCAATTCCAGTAAAAACTACTCAAAACAGAAATGTGTTCTCTCAGAGAGGTATGTGAGATGGCAGTGATCACGGAGAAGTGGTAGTTGCAAAGAAGCCTCTGGGAGGCTGTTGTGCATGTTTTGTGGAATGAGAACACGGCAATATCTATCAGTTCAGTCTGAGGAATGTCTAAATGTGCAAGGAAGATTAGAAGCTGTCTCTCCTGATAGGAGTGCAAAACACAAGCCACGCTTCCTCCGTGTATTTATTAGCATAGGGAGGGCTTCAGAAACAAAAATCACACAAATCCAAGGAAACAATACTTGTGATCATTGGCAAAGCCTCTGTGTACTCAAAGAGAGGAAGAGCCACCCAGGAAGTCTCTCTCACACCACAGGGATTTTTTATGCTAAGCAATAACACTGCTACCCACCTCTATTCAGTGGCCTCCTCTCTAGAAGCTATAAGAAACACTGTTAAGTAGTTTGGTTAATGAATGGTCTATTACTCTAAAAATACACACGACAAAGCAACTTATAAAGGAAGACATTTTTATTAATAAGTTTCCTTACTCTAGTCCTGTTTCCTGTTTTCTCCCTCTTCTAATATCTATCCCTTTTGCCTTTCTGAATGAGGACTGAACATCTTACCCAGGGTCCTCCTTCTTGCTTAGCTTCTTTAGGTGTACAGATTGTAATTACCAGGCCACAGAGAAAGACAATGCAGCTAGTCCTGATGAGACTGGGCTAGGATCTGATGGAAGGGGAAGAGGACCTCCCCTATCATTGGACTGGGTGAACATATTGGGAGGAGTAGAGGGAGGGAGGGCAGGATAAGGAAGGGACAAAGGAAGGGGCTACAGCAGGGATACAAAGTTAATAAATTGTAATAAATAAAAAGTAAATTAAAAGAAGAAGTTTTCTTACAGTTTCAGAAAGTTAGCCTGTTATCACGATGGCAGAGAGCATCATGACACACAGGCAGTCTTGGTGCTGGAGAAGTAGGTGACAACTTTACATTCTTCTCCACAGGCAGCAAGGAGAGAAAGAGGGGAGGGAGAGACAGACAGAGAGAAGACAGGGACACACAGAGTGGTGGGGGGTAGTTTGGGCTTTCAGAAACTCAAAGCCCTCCGCTGCCCAGTGACACACTTCCTCCAACAAGGCCATACCCCCTAATCATTAAAACCAGTACACCAACTGGAATCCAATATTGCATAAATCTGAGCCTGTGGGAGCAATTCTCGTTCAAACCACCACAGTAGTAAAAACAAATAGAAGCCTAAGTGAGATCCTGGCCTTTTAGTGGGCTAAGAGTGTGGCATACTATGGTATTATCCCACATGGAATTGTGGGATTGCTAAATCAGTAGAGTTCAAATGGGAAACAAAAGAATGAGAATATTGGCTATTACCTAATAATATTTAGTGCTTGTGAAATCTCTCTAAAATTTCAAACACAAATTTAAATAAGCACAATTCCAGACAGTATATTGGCTAGAACCAATGATGAATCACTAGCTTCCATTTCTATTTTTTATTTAAAATTTTTTGAGAATTTTTTATCTGTGTAATTTATTCACATCATTTCTAGCTCTTCTCTCTCTCCCTACCAATTCCTCTAAGGCTCTCCACTCTCTCATGACTTCTTTTTAATTTATATGCATATATGTGTAATGTGTATATAAATATATAAACATGACCTGCTGAACCCATTTTAGTATTGTTCATATGTGGTTAAGGATAGCGCCATAGGAATAAATAACCTGTCACAAGGCTCATCACTGAAGAGCACTGACTCTTCTCTCAGCAGCCATTGATTGCTTGTAGCTCTTCCTGGGGCTTGGAAACCCTTTCCAGATCCCTCTTTCTAACTACATGGGTAAGTCAACTGCTGTAGTCATTGTACCAGGTCTCATTCAGGCAATGATGCTGTTGATATGTAATGAGCACAGCTCCTTTTCATATGTAGAAGACAATATCTCAAAGGAGATGTTCTGGCCCTTTGGCACATTCTGTTCTTCTGTTCCATCTTCACGAGCCTTAGGTGTAGATGTTGAATTGTAGATGTATAAGTTTGTGTTGGGCACCTTACAGCCTGTTGTACTCTGCATTTTGATCAGTCACGGATTATGAATTTTTATAATAATCTCCATTTCAACCAGAAAATAAAAGTTTCTTTGATGAAAAGTGATTTCTATACCTATCAGTGGACATAAGTTTTTTTAGGATGGTATTAGAAATTATGTTGGTTTAAAAAAGTAGATGTACTATATACTCTTCAATAATCTTACAAAGGTATAAAGCCTTTGTTCTCCAATGACCAGCCTGCCAAAATATCCCCAGTTGTGAAATGGTGATATTTGCATCTTGGGAGTAATCAATATTTGTTTAATTGGCCTTAAGACCCATTGAACAGGAGGAGATCCATGTCTGTTACTGTAAACCTTGCCAACTGTCAAAGCTGATAATGCCAACTCTACTTTTCTAGCTCAGTTTTGAACGTTAAACCTGTTTCTCAAATTTTAGGTATAGAAAATATTTGGTTACAAATGCTGTTTTCTACTCCTGAGGTACATTCCTTCAGAATTTTTGGTACATTGAAAAGCAATTCTATTGGCACATACACAATTATCATGTAACACATTTTAATAAATGAGTAATTGTTTCTGCTGTGTACATGGTCTATGTGAAAAATATTAAAACAACAAATAAAACACTACTTGACCTGAGAAACAGTGTATGCACTTAGCAGATACGAGTTTTTCATTCATCACCAGCTCCAGGGAATGTAAGAATGTGAGGCTTCTTATATGTACAACACTTCTTAGCAGATATGTAACAACCTGGCTAACGAGTAAGGGCTTATTACATCATCAGAATTAATGAGAAATTTCAACATTTGGCTGAATCATGAGAAAAAAAAAATCAAAGTTATTGGGTATATTGATTTCCCAGCAGGTCATTAGCCATCTAAGGCAAATTCTACCACCAGAGTTGGAAACAGAGGAATCTGCATCTCAGATGGAAAGCTTGCCCACCAGGGTTCTCATTCATCTCTCCATGTCCACACCCTGCTTCATTCCAGCTTCTGTACCTACATTCCTGCTGCTTTCTCCTTGGTCCTTTCTATTTCTCTAGAAGGCCTTTCAAGCTCCCTGCAGTTAGGAAGCAAGCAGGATTTCCAACAGAGAGATTTAAGAATGCATACAAATTTATGGCCCATTTACTTAAAATCACATTTGACTAGAAGAAAATCTCAGCACAGGAACCAAGCATTCTTTCCCTTTTTCTCTCTCCCATCCTCCTTCCTCCCCCTCTCTTTTCCATGTGTGTCTGTATGTGCACACACACACACACACACACACACACACACACACACACACAGTCCTTTATCTAACTCATTCTCCCTGCGTGAATGTTTCTAGTCTTTCAAAATCCTATCTATGCAAAATTATACTCAGATACTCTGTCATAGATGTGTATGTACCATTTCTAATCACATAACATAGGCCGTTTTCATTTAATGTACCTAGAATTATTATATTTAGGCAAGATTGAGGATGATTGTTATCCTGAAACCTGAATGTAACTCAAAACTAATAAATAATTTTCCAAGTCTATAATAACAATTAATACATATAAAATTCTCTTAATTCAATTATAAGTGTTAAGTGCATTAAGGATAAGTGTGTATAAATTTTTATTATTTTTCTACAAAGAAACTTGAAATTCTTCTCTCACCTACAAGACTTACCTGTCCAACACATTAGCAGAAGCAATAGCTGTAAGTACCACACAAGTGAGGAAAGATGTTCTTGAGACATCAGTCTACAAGACTGCAAATGAACACAGAGCCCTAACCCAGGGCAATTGAGCTGTATTAGAGACAATCATTGCTTGCTTGAAATCTCAGCAGTATATAACTTTCCAAAAACAGTGGTTCTCATGGGCTGAACTGTGTAACTCAGGAATTCAAGGGTAAAATATAATTCTTGGTTTTCAGAAGGTTTGGGGAAAAGGAACTTTTAAGAAGTAATATGTTAAAATGAAGTCTTCAAAGTGAGTCTGATTGCATTATATGTTTTATCATTATTATATCCAATCATTATTCACATATTTATATGTGCAAATAATATGTATTATTATTCTTATATATACATACAGAGTTAAGATATTAGAAATAGAAGGCCACACACAAGACAAGGGAACCTTAAACTTACCATCCCTATGAATAGTTTGGTTTGGATTATAGTTTCCAAATTTGAGAGGAAGTAATGTATAGTATTTTAGCTTCTCAGTCCCTGGTAGAATGTGACAGCTCTTATTACAACCTACACAATGGGCAAGTGTCTGTGAGGGTAGACTAGAGAGATTTCCTTCTGAGATTATCAAGGGAGCAAAGTAGGTGGAAAGCCAGTGACCCAAGAAGATAGACATGTGGACATTTCAAGATGGATATTGCTACAGAATAGAGCAAAATCAATATGCTAATTGGTACAGATTTCATCTTAATAGACAGTGAGTGGTTGGTTGGTTAAAAAGAGAGAGTTCTTTTCTGTGGACTACACATTGTCAGAACTGTTTCACCTTCTCTCCTCCCCACTGGGCATTTTAATTATTCTGTGATTTGTGACGTATTGCCATCCTCACCTGCAATGGAGAAAGCCACATGCCAAATGAAGGAATTAAAGCCACCTTTGCAACAGGGCATTAATTAATTGGCAGGGAGTCTGAAAGGGTGTTAGAATGGATTGATCACAACAGATGGAGACAAGTCGGTTGTAGAGAGGAACAGCTGGAATTGTCTATGTTTCTTTTCCAGGCCTGCAAATTCAAAGCAGAATTAGTACAACTTATCACCAGAAGCACTCAGCAACCACATGAGTGAAACATTCTTTTCCATGTAGGAATGCAGTCATTAGTTAAAGGAGGGCATGCTCTTAATACTACAGCTGGATGACTGGGTGGGTTAATAGAGCTCAGTTGTGGTGAAGAGTATTTGACATATACTGTTGACTTTTTCACTTTGCAAAGGGCATTTTGTTTTCCAAGAGGAAGAAGTCTAAGCTAAACCACATTAAAATACAAAGATTTAAATAGTGGTAACTCTTTGGATTATAGAAGCATACTGCTTGGGTTCAAATCCTATCTCCATTACATTACAGTTATGTAATCTATGAAAAGTCATAAGGCATCTCTCTGCTTTAGTTTATTCTCACTAAAATTTAAAGAATAATGATAACAACCATAAACATTATGACATCTCCATAGTCTATAATTGATTTTACAAATGTTATATTGTTTAATACACAGAATAAGCCAATTATCATGAAACTGAAGCAAAGATTGGGAAATAGGCCATATCATTGAGCTACCTGTTTCCAAAGATTAAAAAAAAAAATCCAGGCAACATTTCTGCAGTCTGTGTTTTCTCACACTCTGATAGCTGGATATGGTTTGTTTTCCGTAATTATTATTATTAGTAGTAGTAATAGCAGTAGTAGTATTTCTTTTGCAGGAACATACTGTCATTACAACTGTTCTACCTAAACTCAGGTCATTATTTGAGCTTATCTCACTGTGAGTCTTAAACGAATTCTTCCTTGACCCCTGAACTAAGTCTTGCTCTCATCTTTCTCGTAAGAATGCTGATTGGCATGTTCCTCTTTCAGTAGACACGTATATAGCTGGATTCTGGTAACTGATCAGAGTTTCTCTTGCTCTGACCTTTGGTCTTCAACATCTCTAATAATTTAGTCTTCTAATCCACGCTTCCTCAAATAGACTTGGGTCACTCTTCATTCTGCAACTGTTTCTTCCCCATTGACACAGTGGACTTCTCTCACATGTATCTTCCTTTCTTCCAGATAAAGAAGCCTAAAATTTATAAGTGGAGTGGAGTATGTAATTCACAAAGTGGGCTATTGAGTGGGAATTACTTATTTTGAACTCCTGATGTCAGCAACTCTGAACTGCGGGACTTCAGATGATACTGCTGAATTCTGTTCAACTTAGATAAATCCTCTTACCTTGCATGTGGCATTACTCTTTACCTTACAAAGTTGTCTTAAAGATTAAGAAGGAACTCGTGCAGACCTTATCACAGGTTACATGTAGAATATGATAATGTTAGTTTGTTATTGTGCTACTTCATCATTATATATGTTAATTTAACATTATTTTTACTTTACATTTTTGTAAGTCATTATAATCTACAGTAAGGCATGTTAAATATCCTAGAAAAAACATAAAAAGACCACATGATCATATTTTCTTCTCTAACTAACTCAGGATTGTCATTGTTGTTGTTTTTTTTTCCTTTAAAATATAGTGTGTGTGTGTGTGTGTGTGTGTGTGTGTGTGTGTGTGTGTGTGTGTGTGTATGTGTGCGTGTGTGTTGGGGACTAGATGCATGTGCTATGGCTTTTTATTGAAATCAGAGAACAACCTTTGGTAGTTCTCTCCTTCCAACATGTGGATCCTGAGGTTTGAACTCAGGTCAGCAGGCAAGTTCCTTTACCTGCTGAGCCAACTCACCAGCCTTAAGTGGGTCTTGTGAATTAGCATCGCTTGATCTTTTTATCTTGCAACCATCAACTTTCAGTTTTGTACTTTGTACTCAGGAGTGATAATTTTTTTTTCTCAAGTCTTTGTCTTTACACAGCATATTTTTGTAAAAGCACCATTCACAAATTTTTCCGACTGAAAACTTCAACTAAAACTTCTGAACCCATCTATAACAAAAACTTCATAAATCCCTCTCTATATGCTCTTGAGCATAATCTTCTGTTCAAGAGAGGTGGGTGCTTTGTGTAGCCTGTGTGGCTTCAAAGGACACCTAGTCTCTGATACATTTGCAACATATTGTTTTTTGGTCTTGAATGCTTTGGTAAAGTTGGAAAATTAATGATTAGGTTAATCATCAGTGCAGAAAAATTCTCAAGGCAGCTAATTTATATTTCTAAATTATTTTTTAAGTTGAGAATTTTAGAGATTTGCAATCTAAAGCTGGTTGGCTCCTTTTATTTGACATTCAGTGGAGATGATGAGTGATGTCTTAGGAAGACAGAATGATGTGTAGGAGAAAATTGAATACTTCTTAAGCAGAATCAGGGAGACAGAACAAAACAAAACAGAAACAAAAACAAAACAAATAAACAAACAAAAAACACTACACAAACCCCTCATGAGGACTCAAAGGGAATCTTGGTAAATACTATGCGGCATGGGTAAATTTCTCTCAAGGAGCGCATCTCCATTTTCCAAAGAACTTCCCACTGAGGTTCACATCTCAAAAGTTATACCACCTTCCCAGAACACCATGAGTAGGACAGGCCTTCAATGCAGGGACATGTGGGAGATGTATCAACATCCCAAACATTCCAAACTGCATCATGTAGGGTGATCTCCAGAAAGATACGGAAGGAGTGATTCAAAGTCCAAGAGTTTGTCAGTCTAATTACTCAGGCATGTGAGCTTTAGCCTGTACTCCAAAGGAATTATGATCAACAGGAATATTTAGGACCTTCTTGCTGAAAAGTTGATTTTATTTCACAGCTGGTTCATAGTCCAGGTCAGGGCAGAGAAGAATGTTGTTTCCTTAGCTTTTCTCAAACAAATCTGACGTGTGAGTTAGTTATAGACCTTGAAAAACTGAACAAGGTAAAAATGTTGGAGAATAAATTATGGATGGTATGACTTTGTCATTGGTGTGATTTGTATAGATAGGTGACTTCTTAAGCATAGGTCATACTGATGTAATTTTTTTTTTTTGTAATTTTGAAGGTTTACAGGGCACATTGCACAGCACAGCTGAGTGTCCAGTTGTATTTACTTTCTTGAACATGTGGATTATGGTATGCTTATGATACAACTTGCAGTTCACGGTAGAGATGACTATAGATCTATGACACTTTGAAGGAAGGCCTGACAAAATGAGCTGTGGCTTCTGGAATTCCAACAATATATCGGTTCCTGGCATTCAGGTTGCAACACCTCAGTTTTGGTCTATGCTCAGTTTCTGCAAATAAACAATAGGAACCACAGCAGTAGATAGTGGCTTCAGGGAATGCATCAAAAAGAGACAACAGAGAGAAGACTGTGACTGAGCGAAATAAGAACCATGAAAAATATATTGACATCTGTGACTGAACTTCATAGGGCAAAAATATGAATGTGGAAAGAAGCACAAGGAAGCTGTTTCTGTTAGCACCAGTCCATGGAGGAGGCTGGGTCAAATGCTCCCAGTTTGTTAAGGATGAAGCCAAGGAAGGAACACTTGGACTGAGAGCTAGCACACTTTTTGCTGCATAGTCAAGCCTACCCTCTCATTATCAATACTGTCTGCTGTGATTCTAATTTGATATCTTTTAAGTAAGTTCAGGAGAAAAAAGCTCTCTGGAATACTTTAGAACTTTTAAAATTAAAAATGATGGCCAATTGTTGGGCAGAGTGCATGGAATTTTATGTAAAAAGTGGGAAATAGTGAGAGCTGGAGAGGACAGGAACTCCACAAGGAGAGCAACAGAACAAGAAAATATGAAGACAGGGAACTTCCCAGAGACTCATACTCCAACCAAGGACTATTCATGGAGATAACCTAGAACCGCTGCACAGATGTAGCACATGGCAGGTCAGTGTCCAAGTGGGTTACATAGTAAAGGGAAGAGGGACTGCCTCTGACATAATCTGATTGGCCTGCTTTTTGATCACCTCCCCCTGAGGGGGGAGCAGCCTTTCCAGGCCACAGAAGATGACAATGCAGCCACTCCTGATGAGATCTGATAGACTAAGATCAGAAAGGAGAGGAGAACCTCCCCTATCAGTGGACTTGGGGAGGGGCATGCATGCAGAAAGAGGAGGGAGGGTGGGATCGGGAGAGGAGGAGGAAGGGGCTTATGGGGGGATACAAAATGAATAAAGTGTAATTAATAAAGAATTAAAAAAATGTTTCAAAAGGAAAAGACTGGGTGACCCAAGGCCAGTCCCATTTCCTTCCTTCCCTGTGGGTTTTCTCCTGACTGGGACTCCCAGTCTCTGGTGTTTTTGTGTCCACCATTCAGCCTGGGAATGTGATCAGGACATGCAGGCATGTGGCTCTAGTCTGGCAACTGAGTGGTGGGAATGTAAACTTGTACAACCACTCTGGAAATCAATCTGGCACTTTCTCAGACAACTAGGAATAGCTCTTCCTCAAGATCCAGCCATACTACTTCTAGGTATATATCCAAAAGAGGCTCAAGTACACAATAAGGACATTTGCTTAACCATGTTTATAGCAGCTTTATTTGTAATAGCCAGAAGCTGGAAACAACCCAGATGCCCCTCAACTGAAGAATGGATACAGAAATTGTGGTACATCTATACAATGGAATATTACTCAGCAATAAAAAACAAGGAAATCATGAAATTTTCAGGTAAATGGTGAGATCTGGAAAAGATCATCCTGAGTGAGCTATACCAGAAGCAGAAAGACACACATGATATATACTCACTCATATAGACATATAATATAGGATAAAGCTACTAAAATCTGTACACCTAAAGAAACTAATCAAGAGGGAGGACTCTTGCTAAAATTCTCAATCCCTATCCAGAAAGGCAAAGAAGATGGACATCAGAAGGAGAAAAGAGGGAACAAATCAGGAGCCTGACACAGAGGACCTCTGAAAGGCTCTGCCCTGCAGACTATCAAAGCAGATGCTGAGAATTATGGGCAACCTTTGGGCAGAGTGCAAGGAATCTTATGAAAGAAGTGGGAAATAGTAAGATCTGGAGAGGACAGGAACTCCACAAGGAAAGCAACAGAACCAAAAAATCTGAGCACAGGGGTCTTTCCTGAGACTGATATTCCAACCAAGGACCATACACAGATGTAACCTATGGCAGTTCAGGGTCCAAGTGGGTTCCATAGTAATAGGAACAGCAACTGTCTGGCATAAACTAATTGGCCTGCTCTTTAATTACCTCCCTCTGAGGGGGGATCAGCCTTAGCAGGCCACAGAAGATAACAATGCAGCCACTCCTGATGAGACCTCATTGACTAGGATTAGAAGGAAGGAAAAGAAGTCCTCTCCTATCAGTGGAATTGGGGAGGGGCATGCATGCAGAGGGTAGAGGAAGGGAGGGATTGGGACCTGAGGAGGGAGGGAACCACAGGGGGGATACAAAGTGAATAAAGTGTGATTAATAAAGAATTTTAAAAAAAGAAACAAAAGTTTCTAAAAATTCCAAGGATAAATGTTAAAACAACAACAACTTGACTGTCTGCAGACTGAAAACACTGTTTCTTTCTTTTTCTTTTTCTTTTTCTTTTTCCTTTTTTGTAGGTGCAGTGAGTGTTATTGATGGTAATCAAGATAGTAGGGTTCACTGGGCCCCTTCCACTATTCTGGGGTCTGAGATAAAAACTGTGAGAGAGATACTCAGTGGCAGTGGCTGATTTTGGACATAGACTTCTCAGCAGCCAAGGGCCTCTCTCTTGCTCTCATGTTCTTGCTGGGGTGGGTGGTACAGGACTTCTTACATCTTGGAGGCTGTGTAGGCCATGAGGTCCACCACCCTGTTGCTGTAGCCAAATTCGCTGTCATACCAGGAAATGAGCTTTACAAAGTTGTCACTGAGGGCAATGCCAGCTCCAGCATCAAAGGTGGACAAATGAGAGTCACTGTTGAAGTCACAGGAGACAACCTTGTCCTCAGTATAGCCCAGGATGCCCTTTAGTGGGCCTTTGGGTGCCTGCTTAACCACCTTCTTGATGTCTGATTCTCCCTGTTCCAGAGATAGCTGCATCTTTTCATGCAATGCCAGCCTCATCCCCTAGACATGATTGTGAAGGTCTGAGTGAACAGATTTGGCTGTGTTGGACCCCTGGTTAGCAGGGCTATCTGCATCTCTGGCAAAGTGGAGATTGTTGCCCTTCATCGACCTCCAATACATGATCTACATGTTCTAGTATGTCTCTACCAATAGCAAGTTCAACAGTACAGTCAAGGCTGAGAACTAAAAGCTTGTCATCAATTGCAAGTTCATCATCACCTTCCAGAAGCAAGATCCTGCTAATATCAAATGGGAAAATGCTGGTGCCAAGTATGTTGTGGAGTCTACTGGTGTCTTCACCACCATGGAGAAGGCTGGGGCCCACTTGAAGGGTGGGGCCAAAAGGATATCATCTTTGCCCCTTCGACTGATGCCGTCATGTTTGTGATGGTTGTGAACCATGAGAAGTATGACAGCTCACTCAAGATCATCATCATTGTTTCCTGCACCACTAACTGCTTAGTCCCCAAGATAATATAGGACAGTTTTTTTCATTGTGGAAGGACTCTTGACCACAGTCCATACCATCACTGCTACCCAGAAGACTGGAAAGCTGTGTTGTGATGGCGGTGGGGCTGCCCAGAACATTATCCTGCATCCACTGGTGCTGCCAAGGCTGTGGGCAAGGTCATCCCAGAGCTGAACGGCAAGCTCACTGACATGATCTTCTATGTTCCTACCCACCACGTGTCTATCATGGATCTGACATGCCAACTGTAGAAACCTGCCAAGTATGATGACATCAAGTAAACACTCTTTCTTAAGAAAATAGTGTACACTCTAGGTGACTTGATAGAATACTCATACAGCCATACCCTTAGTCTATATTCTTTTTCTAATACCTTGATGCCACAGATTGGATAATTTAGACAGAAACAGCATAAGTTTGGTAGAAAGTCTGTTCCAAGGAAAGAGACCTCATCTTGTGATGGTCTTCTTGCTACCAGAGTCCAGAGGTGGAGATACTGGTAGCATCTAGGCCAAATGGCATTTTTTGTTTTGTTTTAAGACATTGTTTTATTTTATGTGTGTGGGTATTTAGCCAGCATGTGTGTCTGTGTGCCCTCTGTGTGTCTGTTGCCAATGGAGGCCAGAAAAGTTCACTGAATATTTTAGAATCAGATTTACAGATGCTTAAGAGCTACCATGTAGGTACTGGATTCATGTCTGAGTCCTATGAAAAAAAAAATCTTAAATACTGAGACAGGGATGAGGAAGGGGGTTACAACCAGGATACAAATTGAATAAACTGTAAATAATAATAATAATAAGAAGAAGAAGATTAAGAATAAGAATAAGAATAATGATGATGATGATGATGATGATGATGATGATGATGATGATGATGATGATGGTGATGGTAATCATTAGCATGTTTAAATTTAAGCTGTGTACTGTTATGTTTATTGATACTAACCAGTAATTGTCTTCTCAGACAGTCTTAAGGAGTTGATCCAAATCGTGTAGGTTTCTATTTTTATCAAAGAAATTAAATTTTATATGAGAAAAAAAATTCTTAAACGCTGAGCTATCTCTCAAGTCCCCAAACTGGTTTATATAGTAAATCTACTCTCAAGACATTCAGTTAAGCCATTATTTAACTAATTGTATGGATCAATTGATCTACTCGTAATAAGAAAGATCTATTAGCTACTTAAAACCTGCCTTTTTAGCACTTTCTATTAAGTCTTTTGTCCTTTTGTCCCTTTCTCCATTTGCTCCCAGACTGCAGACACTTTTGCAACCATGAACACGGAATTGGTGAGGTCAAGGGTTGTGGACAAAGCAGACTCAAGAAAACATAACTCTCTCCTGAAAGAGAGTAATAGATACCTTATGGCCAAATATGAGTGGTCATGGTCCATGAACATTGATTCAGTTTACTCCAAATTCCAAGTCCTTACAGGGCAGCGGTTTTCTATGAAGTTCTCAGAGTAATAGAACAAGAAGAGTCAATATCTGCCAAAAACATTGGTGGAAACATCAATTAAGTCAGTTTAAGCCAATATGGCAATCTATGCTATAGACCTCAGATGCTATCTGATGATCTTAGCATCTGGGTTGGTCAATGATAGAAGCTTTTTTGTCTAATGGTAATGAGATGTCTATTTAATAGTCATAAGTTAGTTAGCTAACATAGAAAGGTAAGCACTACGTGCCTAATAATAGGGCTAAAATAGGCCAAGAAAATCTGGCTCTGGATGTACATCATTCCATCCTCACCACAACGTTGATAGTCAATCAGCCTTTGTAGTTGCATCTGCCTTCTGGGAAATTTTATTACCAACAGAAATCTCGGAAATCCTAAAAAAGAGAAACCTTTCTTTCTCTTTCATTTCTGTCACTTCTCTTGCCATGTGATGAGAAAGCTGACTAGTGTGTTGAGACTATATTCCAATCAGAGTTTGAACACAAAGCACCACCTTCAATTCTTAGCACATACTACTTCCGGAAGACCTGGACTCAGGGTAGACTGGCAGGCTGAGATTCAGAATGCCATGTCTGAAAACAATGCATTCCCCATACTGCCCTGGCAGACCTTATTCACAGTGGCTTTTAGTGATGCAATGAATATAAATAAAATTACCCCCTTGTAGTGACCTTTTTTCAACTGCCTTTGATTCTGTCTTAGATATCAAACTATGGCACGCTGACACATCTACAGAATGACTCCAGGAAAGTTGACTACTTTCTTTTAACAGTACACTAAATATCTGCAAATAGTTGTGTCAGAAATAATAGTTTCTAAAATATTTTTTTAAATATTGATTTAAAAAATTTGAAAGTTATGTTCATGTGAATATGTGAATGTGATTGCAGGTATCCACAGAGAGCAAAAGATGGTGGCAGATGGCCTGATTGTAGATTGCAGGCATCAGTAATCCAACCAATGTGGGCACTGGGGACAGAACTTTTGTGCTTGTAACTGCTGAGATATTTATCTAGCTCTGAGGTAACTTTTTAAAAAAATAATTTTCTTTATATATCTGTTTATTACAATTTATTCACTTTTTATTCCCACTGCAGCCCCCTCCCTTATCTCCATCCAATCCCACACAACCTCCCTCTTCTTACCAATTATTTTGTTTGTTCTAGTTCTATGGAGTCAATAGCATGACATTTGTCTTTCTTGACTCCTTTGGAGGGTTAAGTTGATGAGAGACATCAGGCAAACACTGTTGATCAGCAGCAATCTTAAAGGCATGGAGGAAGAAATGGATTACTTCTGAGAAAGAAAACTGAATCTGCAGAAGCTGAAAAGATAATGTCTCTACCAACAATCTGGTAGCCCTACCTAATGAGATGGAATGGACTAAAATATTGAAAGGATTTTAGACTTTTCCAAATTTAACTTGCAAGCATGAAAAAAGTGAATTGGGAATGTGATTATATAGATGTTTAATATATTTTATTTTTAATTTGGAAAAATTATTTATTTTAATATTTTTCCAGCAATATCATCATATCAAAAGACTTAAATTTAAATATGGGCTACTTCATTATTACTAATTTGTTATTGATACATAATTTTTTGTCATTGAATAAAACAGGCCCCATGGCAGGATATGTTCATCAATATTATTGAGATTAAAATGCAGGCTGGAAAGTCAAATCGTGATTTAAGTTGTATATTTGGGGCTGTTTTAACTAAGACATCGTTTGTACATTTGAGTCTTCTGAGTGCTAGCATGGTCATGCCTAGTCATTTCTGCATTCTTAGGCTGCTTCCAGGAGCAGTGTTTGCCTGAGGAGGATTAGGCAGGCACCTGAAAAGAAGAGATTATTTGTTAAGATTCTGCTCTGATATCTGCGTAAGGAAAGAATGATGTTAAGTGCGTACAATGTGGACCAAGAGAGGCATTCCAGACAGTATTATCCCTAGTCTCTTTTTGACTTAGATTATTAGTAAAACACTCCCAATTCTCTGTTACATAATTTATTACAGCATAAGCAAATCTTGTTGCTGATTGACAAGTGATAGCTCTACATGCTGGACCCCAAACTTTTCTTTGAAGAAGTCTGAATTTCTTATATATTTCTGCCTTACATTATACACTTTTTTCTTGCTGGAAGAGCCTTGGGTAGCTGTAATATGGATGGCAAAGTATCTTTCTAACGTCACACAGGTTTGAATTGTATGTCAGGGCCAAGTGTGAAACTGCCCTGTGTTATCTGTCCCTCAAAGACAAGTTGTCATTAATCATTAATAAAGAACACTTTCCTTGTGTGTAGGGAACAGCTAGCTTTGATTTAAGACTTCAAATGCACTTGAATAAAAATTTAAGGAATTGTTCTAATCTTTCAGGGGAGAAAAAGGTCTAAAATGATTTTTCTCACAATCTACAGTAGATACCCAGTGTATGGGGCATTGTAGAAGAGAAGAGAGTCAATGTAGCTAGTATTTTGTGGGTTGTGATCATTTACAATGTTCTATCCATCTTTAAATGTTCTGTGCACCAGGGTCAAATGAGACAAGGCTGAAAACAGAAATGAATTGGTTCAAATTGTATGTATGACATCTTGAGCTTTCATTTTCTGGAAAATGAAATCTTAAGTGTATTAGAATTTCCTACTCTTGTATGCATTTCTATCCTTGTCAAGTCCTGGGGAAGCTGCTGCCAGTTCCCAAAAGTTTATGCTATGAAACTTACGTGTTCAGTGTGCATTAATCTCTCACCAACCAAAACTTTTTTGGTGTTCCTTTTGGAACAGCAACGATCTCTACCTTTGAACACACCAAACTTCAGGTGACAGAGCCCTCTCAAAATGTCAACTAGTCTGGGGGTGCTCTAAAGAAAATGAGAGCTGTTATCTCTCTTAGAAGTAGTTCTCTCAACTCATGCAAGCATTCCACTAAAACTAACTTGTGCATCAAAGCACTCAAGTGTCATCACTGTGTAGTGAAATTTAAAATGCACTCACAGCATTTCAAATCTGGCCTAGAATTTCATTCCTATTATAGCACTTTCAAATTAGAGATTTTTTGAAACATCTTTGAGTCTCCATATATTTTCAATGTAAATAAATATCACTTTACCTTCATCTATATAATTGCAAATAACAGGGGTGGATGGACTCTGAAGCCTTATCGCATGTCTCATCTGAAGTCTTGACTCTGTCTCATTAGCTGTCAGTCCTAATTCAAGTGAAATAACAATTGCTTGATTTCTCAATTTTTTCATCAATATAATGAGAAAATTGTATTTCTTAATATATAAGATACATGAGATAAATTCAATTACCTGGAAATTTCTCATCATATAATCATTGTCACTTACGTGTTATTTTTTGTAATGACATCAAACTCAATTCCTTGTTTATCATGAAAGACTGTTTACATTATAGTTGGAAGGCATCATGTGGTTGCTGTGACTTGAACTCAAGACCTCTGGAAGAGCAGACAGTGTTGTTAATTGTTGAGCCATCTCTAGTCATACTACAATCCACAGACCGATAAAAGCTGAGTAACAAAAAAGGGCCCAAGGGAGGGTGCCGGAATGTCACTCAGAAGGGGAAATAGAGTACAGAGCACAAGAGGGTGAAGACAAGGAACTGGGAAGGAGATGAAATGGGAATGGAAACATAGATGGGGATCAGTTATGGGGAGAATGGGTGTGGGAGGTGAAAGGGCTGGAAACAGGAAGGGAAACTGGGGAGTGAGGGGTATTCTCTGTCAAGCTTGGAGCCTGTGGCATGATGGGCTCCTGGGAGCACATGTGTTACTCTTTCTGAGAATCCTAACAGGGGGGAACATGAAGACTGAAGTGACCTCCTCCTAGCCAGGCAGGACTAGTGGAAGGAGGGGAACAACAATCCACTGACAAAACCTTTGATCCAAAACTTACCCTTCCTACAAGTGCAGGGATAATGAAGGAATAAAGTTTGAGGAAAAGTCCAAACTATAATTGGCCTGACCTGAAACCCACCTCAAGGTAGAGAGCCAGTCCCTGACACTATTAATGATCCTCTGCTATGCTTTCAGAGAGGAGCCTAACTTGATGTTCCACTGGGAGGCTCCAGCCAGTAGTGGATAGAGACAGATGCTGGGACTGGGAGCCAAGCATCAGGCAGAGCTCTGGGGTTCCTGTGGAAATGTTGGGGGAAATATAGAAGGATGTGGAGGGGACAGCAACCCCACAAGACCAACAGAGACAACTAACACACTCCCATAGAGACTTTCAGAGACTGAGACATCAACTAAGGAGCATGCATGATCTGGACCTAGGTCCCTTAGACACGTGTAGCTGATGAGCGACTTGGTCTTCATATGAGACCTCTGAAGAGTGGAGGGGCTAGGAGCTGTTTCTAACATGAAATCTATTGCCTGCCCTTTGGATCACTTCCCCCTGGCAGTGCTACCTTGGCTGGCCTCAGGAGATGGAGATGTGGTCAGTCCTGATGTGACTTGATGTGCTGGGGAAGGTTAATATGGTAGGGAGGGTGACTCCCCTTTTCTGGGATGAAAGGGAGTGAGGAAGGGTGATGGAAGGGAAGTAGGAAGGGACTGGGAGAAGAGGGAGGGGCACCCTCTGGATGTAAAGTAAATAAACTAATATAATTTTTAAAAGACTACTCACGTTAGCAGACCTGTATTATGACAATGTTTAAAGCTCAGATACCTCAGGGAACAATTTCTTTTTTCACTGTCATGAAGTCAGGACCACACCTGTTTTATTTTACCATCTAATCTTGGCGTTGTAACCCCCACTTAGCTACATTTACATATTTACTTTTAGTCACCTATGATCAACTACCTTCTAAAAATTAGACACAAAAAATAGTCCCTTTATTGTCAGAAGCTAATATTGTGGCATATTCTTATAATTGCCTTATTTGTTGTGAATTATGGTATTTTACTGTACTTTATAAATTAAATCTGATCATGCTTTTGTGTATATAGGATAAAGATTTGATGTAAGTTCCACTATTGGGTTCAGTCTCGGGCACCCACCAGGTCTTGAAATACTTCTTCTACAGATAAGGGGATTACTATCTCTGTATGAATTTGCATTAAATGAGTGAATGCACTCATTCTAACCCACAAAGGACTTGCCATAGTTTCCACCCTTGTCTTAAATGTCTCAGTTCCAGACCTCTGAATTTACAATTAACATCTCTGTGTTCCTCTCAACTCAACTCACAAACCAGCATATGTTTCCTCTCTGGGGATTGAGGGTATCTTAGTAATAGAGTCTCACATTGCATACCATGAAGCCTGAGTTCTGTCCTTGGTATGGCCCAAAATGTTGCAAATATTATAATATGTAAACAAACATTACCTCTTAAATCTGAAACTACCTTTGTTTAAAAATTGAAGAAGGGAAATAGAAGAAAATAAAAATAAAGACAAAATACTTGGAACAATCTGTCTACACATTTAAAAGTGCTAATGTATATTGCACTGTGAATTTTCTTTCATCTGTGTGGAAACATTAAACTCAGCAGAATAACTCAGGAGACCCAGATTCAACAAGAAGAAATTGGAAGTGTAATGAGTTGAGTGTAGATTAAAAAATTAGTAACCTGTTTCAATTATTGCAAGCTTGCTCTTTTACTCAAGGTATCCAGATGTTAATGGAAATTAATCTGTATATTTTAATTTCATGGTCAGGATAATTGAGATGAAAGTGTTGTAAGCCTTTGTTATTAATAACTATTCATGAATATTTTGACAAGAAATCTTCCCCCACCTCCCTGTAGTTAAAGTTGTGTTTCTATATCTAAGCTGCCCTTTAATTTCTTAAACTATTTTTTGGCTGGTAAAAAAAAAAAATAACCCATAGATTAAAAAAAAAATACTGTATTAATCCACATGAAAGCTTTGTGCTATTAATCTGAAATCTGGGCCTTTAGCCCATATACTCATAATTTAAATGTCTTTTTTATACAGGAAAAAAAAAAAAAGACAGAGCTGAAGTTTAGGAAAAGTAATTGTCCCTAAGGCTTCTCAAAAAAGAGAGGAACCAGGCTGTACACCAACAGGGACCATAGTATGTGTGTCTCCAACATGAAGTTTTTCAGTGTATCAGTTTTAAGTAGCATGAGCGTGAACATGCCCATCGTATTCACACATGTAGATCATATGAATGCCAGCTACTGTTTCAAACATATGGCATGAAAACCTCATCTATCATGTCTTCTCTATACCATCCTATCACCTAAAAGGCCACAACCTTTTTATCAGACTGAACAGCTGATCATTTCATGCAGAGAATTTAAAACAGAAAAAATAATGACATAATGAAGCCCACCTTATGTAATGATAGCTCGCTCCTCGACATTTACTTCGGGACTAGTCACATTTCAGCATGCTTGGAAAAAGAGCATTGGTGAAGAACAAAGATGACTAGAAAGCTCTCTATGGTTTCTAAAATCCCTAAAAGGCTTCCAGTATTTATTTTGCTTTTGATAAAATACCTCAAATTTATTTCCTGCAATTGTGAATCACAGTATGCTTTACTTACAGGTAGGTGTACCAGTAAGACCAAGAAGAGAGCTCACTGCATAATGGCGGCCATGACTCCGTAGTGAGGAAAGCACAGTTACTGTCTCAGCACTCTCAGTATTAAGCAGTGTGTTTCATTTATTGCCCATATTAAACGAGATAATTCCATTGAAGTATTGAGATGAAACAGTAGTTGAGCTGGTTAACTTACGTGGGCTTATGCTAATTTTAACATAGATCGATTCTGGTGATTCCAGATGTGGATAGGTAATCCTGATGTAGGAGTTTTCATAAAATCCTACAGATTATATATATATATATATATATACGGGCAGAGTGTTCAATTTTAGGATTAATACGCATCTCAGGCCAGTTAGTATATCTTCCCTGGAGCTGTTCTTACAACAAGTCTATTAACCTACAGTGACATTGCTTGCAAAAATAAATAAATAAATAAATGTAAAAATAAAAATAGAAATCACTGTGCAAGGTGAGCAAGAAGCCAGCATGAACAAGACAGAGACAAGAGAGGATGGAAACACAGCCAGGATTTCACTAGAATCTAAAACTATCTCAGCCAGAGTTATCACTCCTGCTGAGTGATAGGAGCTCTCAAACTCATGTGTGTTTCTCAAGCCGTTCCTTTCTGGCATTGCAAGCCAAAGAATATCCATTAAACTCTGGTAATTAAAAAGATCTTAAGCATGCTAATGTAGAATTTATGTAAATCATCCAAGAAGATGCACTTTTGACATAAGATATGAAATGGGCATCCAGTGTGCTGACTTGTGTGATTTTGCAGATGAGAAATTTGTATAAAGAAATATGTGTCTTACCCTACACTAGTTAAATAGTTTACAATGACTTGTTTCACAGTTGGAATGGAAGGGAGGAATTCTATTTAACAGTTTCTATGTGTGTTATTAATTGTATGACTGTTACATATATCAAATTATTATTTTATATAAATACTGATACATCTATGAACTTATATATATATATGAATATACATGGATATATGCTGACATATATGTTAAAATGGAATACATTGGACATTACTTATTGATGACAGCTG
This sequence comes from Psammomys obesus, assembly GCF_907164565.1. NCBI lineage: Eukaryota > Metazoa > Chordata > Mammalia > Rodentia > Muridae > Psammomys > Psammomys obesus. The sequence goes on along the minus strand of NW_026596051.1, from coordinate 23,014,527 downwards.
CCCTATTCGCTGAGTGGTTATTCTGCAAACGTAAAAACCTTCTGACAGAATGAGAACAGAATAAATACCTGAAGACTTGGAATCATCTTGTGCAGATCCTTGGGCTGAGAAAATCAGGCTGATCTAAGGAGTAAAAGCCTCAAGGACAACATTCATAAAATATATGACACATTTCACTGGTTTAAATATTTTATTTTCAGGTCCTGTTTTTTATTTAGGATGAGTAATCCAAGTCCAGGTGGCTGGTTAAGACCATGATACAGGGTATTGTCACTACAGGAAGAATATTTCTTTGATAGTCACCTTTTCTGCTTCTCCCACTTGATGTAACAGTCTTGAATCAGAAATTAATCCATTAGGACATTTCTCCCTTCATTTAAGCTGCTTTTGATTAAGGAGGCAGACAGGAATTTAACATTATGAAGTCCCTAGTAGTAAGAACAGAACTTCTCAATGTTTAGCTCTCCACATCAGAAACACCAGCTCTTAACAATGGAAGCAAACTTTGTGTAGACACTGAGAGGTTATCATGACATTCTAATTGCTGTTTCTCTCCCGATTTAAGGGCAATTCGCCTGACCCATCTATGTGAGGAAGAAACAAAGAACTTCAAAAAAATCTTATTTCTTCATGTTCATGTTCAAAATCAAATCAGGAATTTTAAATAGAATCTTAAAAAAATGAATTTTAAAATATTTAAATACTTGCATTTTCTAAAAGCTAGATAAATTTGTTAACATAAAAGAAAAAATATTCAGAATGAAATTAATCGACTAAAATGAACAATAAAACATATTTTATTATTCTTTCTCCTAATTTCTAGCTCTTGACTTGATTTTCTAAACAGCATTCTTTTTAATTTTCTTGATGGTAGGATATTCTGAGATTAAAAAAATTGTTGACAAAAAATTTATACCATTTATTGTCCTTAAGCATACAATAGCAAGAAAACACAAAGTAAAGAGAGTTGTGGAACTACAGAATAGTGTCTAACCAGGTGGTCCATTATATTCCAAAGCTTGGGAGACTTCTGGATCACAGAAATCATGAAGACTGCCATTGCATAAAGTGGTTGTTGAAGGTTGGTCTGATGCTTGTATTTTGATGCTAATTACTGGCCCTCAAGATCTGGTTACTGCCCTGTCCTTGTTCTGTAAACCTGCCTAAGACATCAGTCCTGATTAGTTGATTAAAAGACCTAAAATGGGGGCAGGGCAAGATGGGGTAGGCATGGCTAAGGTTCCTGGGCTAGGCTTTGGGTTGAGGAGGATCAGGGAAACAAACAGACAGACTGGAACCACAATGGGTTAGCATGGAAAAGGAACCACGTGGGCTGGGAGGAAAGACCAATTATGGTGTGGAAAGTCCCAGATGAAGAATACAAGCAAGTGTTTATAAGATTATGGATGGAAGCTAGCTCAGATATGAATGGTTGAGGCAGATAGGCAGATGGCATTGGATGGGAGCTGGGTGGTGAATGGTGAGGCTATTGAGATATTGTAGGTGGAAATACCTTCCCAGTCCAAAGTACATAGAGAAGTATAAAATCTAACAGATGTCTGTGTTTTATTAACTGTAATAGCTGGTTAAATAATACCATCAAAATTATTATAAGGCAAAAGATAAACATTATGAAGCCTGGTATCATTTTATTGCCAATAAGTGGTTTTTATTTTGTTTTGTGTGTAATGTTTATGTTGAATGAATTTAAATATAAATTATGAACAATTAAGGATATATGGAAAAATGTACTGGAATACCTCATCTGAATTTGATAGTTATGTATTAGTAATTAAATAGTGGTAGTTAAAGAATGAATCATGTACACATGAATATACACATATATAATATGTGTGTATATCAACTACCTTGAAATATATATATATATAAAGGGTTCTATAGTGGTTTAAATGAGAACTGTTCCAAATGGCTCCATGGATTTGAACACTTGTCCCCATTTTGTTGTCCTATTTGGAGAGGTTATAGAGCCTTTAGAAGGTGAATCCTTGCTGAGAAAGTGCAGCATTGGAGATGGCTTTGAGGATTTGTAGCCTCATTCTGTTTCCTGTTTTGGCTCTTGTTTTCTTTGTGTAATAAAACCTGACCTCTCTGCTTCCTGATCCTACCTCCATGCCATTATGGACTTCCCTTCTGGAGCTGTACCCTAAAATAAACCGATTCTTGCTAAAGTTGGTTTTGCCACAATATTTTATCACAGCAACTGGAGAGTAAACTAATATGGTGTCCAAAAATATACAAGATAATTTTTTTTTCAAAAACAATAGTATAAGAAATCCTGGGTAACTGAAGGAGAAAAACCACATGATCATCTCCTTAGATGCTGAAAAGACATTTGACAAAATTCAACATCCATTCATGTTTAAAGTCTTGGAGAGATCAGAGATGGCACATACCTGAACATAGTAAAGGCAATATACAACAAGCCTATAGTGAATATCAAACTAAATGGTGAGAAACCTAAATCATTTTCACTGAAATCAGGGAAAAGGAAAGTCTACCCACTCTCTCCGTATCTCTTCAACATTATTCTTGAAGTCCTTGCTAGAGCAATAAGAGAGTTGAAGGAGATCAAGGGGATACAAATTGGAAAGGAAGAAGTCAAAGTATCACCATTTGCAGATATGATAGTATGCCTGAGTGACCTCAAAAATCTTACCAGGGATCTCCTACAACTGATTAACACCTTCATCAAAGTGGCTGGATACAAAATTAACTAAAAAATATCAGTAGCCCTCCTGTATACTAAAGACAAAAGGGCAGAGAAAGAAATTAGGGAAACAACACCCTTCTCAATAGCCACAAAGGACATAAAGTACCTTGGTGTGAACCTAACCAAGCAAGTCAAAGACATGTATGAAAAAAAAAAAAAAAACTTCCAGTGTCTGAAGAAAGAATTAGAAGAAGATATTAGAAGATGGAAAGAACTCCCATGTTCATGGCTTGGCAGGATTAATATAGTAAAAATGGCCAACTTACCAAAAGCAATCTACAGATTCAGTGCAATTCCCATCAAATTAAAAACACAATTTTTTACAGACCTTGAAAGAAAAATTCTCACCTTCATATGGCACAACAAGAAACCCAGAATTGCTAAAACAATTCTCTGCAGTAAAAGATCTTCAGGAGGTATCTCCATCCCTGATCTCAAGCTATACTATAGCGCAACAATACTAAAAACTGCATAGAACTGGCATAGAAACAGACTGGTCTATCAATGGAATCAAATAGAAGACCCTGACATAAATCCATACACTTATGGACACCTGATTTTTGACAAAGATGCCAAAACCATTCAATGGAAAAAAGATAGCATCTTCAACAAATGGTGCTGGTCTAACTGGATGTCTACATGTAGAAAAATGCAAATAGATCCATACTTATCACCCTGCACAAAATTAAAGTCCAAGTGGATAAAAGACCTCAATATAAAATCAGACACACTAAACTGCTTAGAAGAAAAAGTGGGGAAGAGCCTTGAACTCATTGGCACAGGAGACAACTTCCTGAACAGAACACCAATGGCACAGGCTCTAAGAACAACAATCAATAAATGGAACCTCATGAAACTGAAAAGCTTCTGTAACGCAAAGGACACTGTCGTCAGAACAAAACGACAGTCAACAGATTGGGAAAGGATGTTCACCAACCCTATATCTGACAGAGGACTAATATCCAGTATACATAAAGAACTAAAGAAGTTAAACAGCAACAAATCAAATAATCTAATTAAAAAATGGAGTACAGAGCTAAACAGAAAATTCTCAATAGAGGAATATCGAATGGCAGTGGAACACTTAAAGGAATGCTCAACCTCATTAGCCATCAGGGAAATGCAAATCAAAACGACCCTGAGATTTCACCTTACAACAATCAGAATGGCCAAGATAAAAAACTCAAAAGACAACACATGCTGGAGAGGCTATGGAGAAAGAGAAACCCTCCTCCATTGCTGGTAGGAATGTAAACTTGTATAACCACTCTGGAAAGCAATTTGGTGCTTTCTCAGACAATTAGGAATAGTGCTTCCTCAAGATCCAGCTATACCATTCCTAGGTATATACCCCAAAGAGTCTCAAGTACACAATAAGGACATTTGCTCAACCATGTTTGTAGCAGCTTTATTTGTAATAGCCAGAAGCTGGAAACAACCCAGATGCCCCTCAACTGAAGAATGGATGCAGAAATTGTAGTACATCTACACAATGGAATATTACTCAGCAATAAAAAACAAGGAAATCATGAAATTTGCAGGTAAATGGTGAGATCTGGAAAGGATCATCCTGAGTGAGCTGTCCCAGAAGCAAAAAGACACACATGATATATACTCACTCATATAGACATATAATAAAGGATAAACCTACTTAAATCTGTACACCTAAAGAAACTAATCAAGAGGGAGGACCCTTGCTAAAATGCTCAGGTCCTATCCAGAAAGGCAAAGAGGATGCACATCAGAAGAAGGAGAAAAGAGGGAACAAATCAGGAGCCTGACACAGAGTGCCTCTGAAAGGCTCTGCCCTGCAGACTATCAAAGCAGATGCTGAGGCTTATGGGCAACCTTTTGGAAGAGTGCAGGGAATCTTATGAAAGAATTGGGAAATAGTAAGATCTGGAGAGTATAGGCACTCCACAAGGAGAGCAACAGAACCAAAAAATCTGAGCACAGGGGTCTTTCCTGAGACTGATATTCCAACCAAGGCTCATGCACAGATGTAACCTATGGCAGTTCAGGGTCCAAGTAGGTTCTTTAGTAATAGGAACAGGGACTGTGTCTGACATGAACTGATTGGCCTGCTCTTTAATTACCTCCCCCTGAGAGGGAGGCAGCATTACCAGGCCACAGAAGAAGACAATGCAGCCACTCCTGATGAGACCTAATTGACTAGGATCAGAAGGAAGGAAAAGAAGACCTCCCCTGTCAGTGGACTTGGGGAAGAGCATGCATGAAGATGGTTGAGGAAGGGAGGGATTGGGATGGGAGGAGGGAGGGAACCACAGGGGGATATACAAAGTAAATAAAGTGTAATTAATAAAGAATTAAAAAAAAGGAAATCATGAAATTTGCAAGCAAATGATGGGAACTAGAAAAAAAAAGAAATCCTGGGTATTCAAATAAAAAAAAAAAAAGAAAGAAACTGGATTTTTAGCACAAGCTATACAGAATAGCAAACCCATTGCCAGGGCACTGTGATTTAAATGTAAATCTTGAAGTGTTAAATCTGGGAAAACAGTGAGGAAGAAATTTCATGACTTTGGGATTGGAAATGATTAGAAGCACAGACAACAAATAAATGTATATTGGGACTAAGGTGGCCAGAACCCTTTCTGAACAGAAAGTGAAATGACCAGCAGGATGGAAGAACAATATGCATAACAGAGGGAATGTGAAGGACACTTTACATTAAAGTGTGATCTTTAGATCAAGAAATACTTTCAACTCAGTGTTAAAACACAACAAAATGCTGCCCCCCACCCCCATGGGGATGTGATCAAAGAGCCAGCTACTGAGTCCATGTCAGAGACAGCCCCTGTTCCCCTTACTAAGAAACCCAGTGGGAGACTGAGCTGCATGGGTTACATCTGTGCAGGGGTTCTAGGTTATCTCCATGTACTGTCCTTGGTTGGAATACCAGTCTTAGAAAAGACCTCTGGGCCAGAACTTTTGGTTCTTTTGTTCTTCTTGTGGAGCTCCAGGCCATCCAGGTCTTTATATCTCTCCCTTCTTTCATAAGATTCCTTACCAGGTCACAGAGGAAGACAATGCAGACCTTTGTGATGAGGCATGATAGGCTAGGGGCAGATGGAAGGGGAAGAGGACCTTCCCTATAAGTGGACTGGGGAAGGGGCATGGGAGGAGAACAATGAGGGAGGGCAGGATTAGGAGGGAATGAGGGAGGGGGCTACAGCTGGGATACAAAGTGAATAAATTATAATAAATAAAAAATTAAAAAAACATAACCAGTCAAAACAGTATAAAAAACATAACAAAAAGTTTTTATTAAATATAACCTCCTAGTTAAAAAAAAAAAAAAAAAAAAAAAAGAACTTTGACTATGCATTTCTCCATGGTAAAACATGAAAATGACCAGCAAGTTCATGAAGAAATAGTTTAATACCACCAATCAGGGAAAGACAAATTACAAACACAATGAGATCCACTACTTCACAGTGGTCAAAATAACTAGTGCAAACCAGCAATTATTGTATGTTAACGAGAAATGTGGGAACATGTAGACTTTTGTAAAGAATACTCACTGTGCAGGTGCTATACCCAACCATATGGAACTTTCTCAAAGGGCTAAGGTCAGAACTTCCATGTGAACCCCTACGGCCTTTTCTATACACAAATATTGAAAGTACATGAAATTAGAATTTTGAAGAAGTGTGAATGACAACTTGAATGTGCTGTTGTATTTCTCACGTTTAGAAATATTTCATGTCTGTCCATGAGAATGTATGTGAGTGAAGAATGCATGGCATAAACACATAAAATAGTTAAATCGTAAAATAGTCCCTCCATTTCCTATGTCTTTGAACTTAGAAAACAATAAGTTAGTATACATACAACATTTTCATAGATAACATTGTTGATTTCACATGGAACTTGTGAGATATCTTAGACTTTATGGAAAAATATTGATAATGTGCATGTATAGAATACAGTCATTATGAAAGTGAACAAGAAGGTAGAAGCACTTTTGATGTCTTGTTGCACATTGTGTCAAACCATTTCTTTTGGGTATTGTTACAATTATCAATGCCATAGGCCATGGACAAAGTTGACTGTGTCCGATATATGTCCCTCCAAAATGGGTTCAATATCTTCTGAGGACATTTTAGTGCTATTGTGAGTCAGGTTGTCCTTTGTTTAAGAAAATGAGCAAAACAAGTTAAAAATAGAGAGACTTTAGATTTCAGGATTCTTTTGACAGGGGTGGAGACTAATTACCACTTCTCTCTGTTACTTTGGGTCCTTGGATATGACAACAAACTTTTCTTTTGATGAGAATGAAGTGCTCCTCTTCATCTCTTTTGATTAGTTTTGGTTTAAAGTCTATTTTATATCAAGATGGCTACTCCAGCTTTCTTTTCTGTGTCCATTTGCTTGGAAAACCATTTTTCAGCACTTTACTCTGAGGTAATGTCTACTTTTGTTGGATAGGTGTATTTCTTGAATGCAGAAGAATTTTGGATCTTGTTTTCCCAACCAATCTGTTAGTCTGTGTCTTTTTATTGGACAATTGAGACCATTGATGTTAGTAGATTTTAATAGATGTTAATAGATCATAAACCATTGATTTTAATAAATGTTAATAGACCTCTGATGTTAATATATCATTGATGTTAACATCAATTGAGACCATTGATGTTAATATATATTAGTGACCAACGATTGTTACTTCCTTTTATTATAGAATTGGTGGTGATTGTGTGTTTCTGTGCTTGTGTTCTTTTGCCTTTTTTTTTTAATTGTGAAGGTATCTTTATCCTGTGTTTTCTTGGGTGTAGTTTATCTCATTGGGTTGCTGTTTTCCTTCTAATATCTTCAGTAGGGCTGGATTGTTGCGTATATACCCTTTACATTTAGTTATGTAGTGGGATATTTTGTTTTCTCCATCTATGTGTATTGAAAGTTTTGCTGACAACAGAGCAAGAAGGGTATAAAATAAAGTTGTTTGCTTCTTTGGACAGCAGGCAAGGAGAAACAGACAAACAGATAAGAAAGTACAGGGGATACAATATTTCCCTCAAAGGCACAGTCTTACTCAGGATCCCCTTCCCCAACTTTCAGTGTCTCCAATAATGTTATTAGATTATGCATCCTTCACAGTATTGATACATTGATTATGTCAGGGCCTGTAATATCTCATGACTTCCCAAAAGGTGAGTGCCTGTAAGCAAGCCTCCATACATGTTTACATGAGGAGCATTTCATAATCAAACTATAGTGGCACTGCTTCAGTTAATCATACGGAAAGGCTTTGTAAAGTAAGAAATAAGGAGGGTTTTGTTCCTTCTGTTAGCTGCTTTTGTATCACTCTAGAGCATTTCATTGATTTGAAATCTTACAACATTCTGATTGCCTCTGATGGTTACATACAACCAAAAGTCTTATGGTAATGCATTTGGTCACCTATGTTCCATAACTTTGTCTAGTTTAGAAATCCAAACCTATGTTGTGAGCACCGAAAAGCATATTCTAAACATGCCACTGTTATACTGCTTACAACCTTGCTCATAGTTCCCTAGACTGTGGTGGTGCACAATAAAAGCTATTCTTAAAAAAATTCAGAAAGGTTTAGAGAATACTACATTAAATTTAAATCATTTTTTTTTGTGGAAAAGTAGATGTAAGTATTTATGAATCTCATTTAAGGCCAGAGAAGATGGCTATAATCCACTCTTGGAAAGTTCATCCTCCCTAAAGCCATCTCATTTCTTTCCTCAGTCCTTCGGGTATCTTTAAATATTACTTTCCTTAGAAGTCTTCCTTGTGTACTTTATCTAATATTTAATGCCTATTTCTTGAATATTTTATATAGCTGGTACTTCTGTTTTTCTCCTTCTTATCACTACCTAATGACCTAGCACACGTTTTATTTATTTTTCATGGTACTCTAGAGGCCTTGTACTGCCTACCTCCACCACATGGAAATAAGTCCACCAGAGGGGGACATATGTATATCATGATTGCTGTTTTAAATCCCTAGTTTGTAAACTGATACCCAGTATACAATTGTTATGTTGTAAAGATTTGTTGAATATTTAAAATAATTTATTTTTTTCCACTGCAAATCAGTGAAACAGGAGCTGTTACCTAGTTTTAATCTGAGAACTCTAAGTGTCCAGAGGTGGTAGTTGCTGTATTTCAACCTCAGGGTAAATAACAGTCTTCCTCAGAGAAGGGACAATAGGAAAGCAGGTCAGGCTATCTAAACAATACCTGAAGGTAGTAGGCACAGAGAGGAGAAAGCTCAAACCTGTCCTGAAAGTACACAGGAGTCAGCATGAAGTCCACGGATCAAAGTCTGAGGAGACAGTTCCAGGTCCTAGCAGAGGTATACAATTAAAATGTAATGGTGGGGGAAAGAATAAGGTCTCAGAAGAATGTGTGTGACTAGGCTGCAGAATCACCACACTGAAATAGTCCAATAAAACTGCAGCATCCTATGATGAGAAAATAAGGCATAGCTTTGAACATAAGAAAGCTTAAGGTCAGAGAAATGACCCCTACTATTGCACAGCCTGTGTCACTAATTTGACTTTCCATCCTTACTATGTGAAAAAAAGAAAAATTCAAATGAGGAACTGGGACTGAGAAGGCACATAACTTTCGCATGATGAACACATGACTGAGTTGAAGGAAGGGATGAGAGCAGGCCAGGCTTTCAACCCTGCATTTGACCAATTATATCTGGAATGTTAAATACGGGAAATAAATGAACCCAGAAAATATATACAAATGCCTGCAATAATGCCTAAAAATATGTTTGGAGCTGAAATAAAGAAACCAGATGCTGTGAGCTGGTTTGCTTATCCTAGAATATAAAATATTAAAAATAACTCTTGACAGTATATTCTGTAGTTGAGCTAAGTAGAATTAAAATAACTTTGCTCAAGCGAACCTGGGTTGGCTTTTTATACACTATAAATGTCTAAAGGATAATGATTAGGTTTTTCAGAATAAAGCATTGCAATGAGCTTAGGAATTGCTATATTTAAAGTAGGTCGATATACTCACTGGTTGACCCATTGATTAATTTACTTGTTACTCAGAACTGTGTTTTAATATATCACCAGACCAACTTCAGTTTTATTTTATATTTTGAATTTATGTTTGACTATAAGGAAATAACACCTTTGATGAACCTTGGAAATAAATAATAATTATAAACTTGCTGCATATTACTATTTTTCAGTGGTAATCCAAGACGTTTTTGGGAAAAGTAGACTAAATTTATTAGTTGCCTAGTATAAAAGCAACAAACAGTGATATAGCACCTCCTTGCCTGTAATGAGTGGTGTGTGTGTGTCTGTGTATGTGTATGTGTATGTGTGGTACGTATGTGTGTAAGGTAATCTTACCAAAATGCAACATACCATTATGCGTTATGTAGTAATGTAGTTGTGGAAAGGAAGACATAGATATTGGGAATCTATGCAGGGTACAAAGAGTATGTACACAGCACTGAACAAAAAAGAAACATATGGAACTAAAACGTTTTATACTCAATGCATCACTTGGGTTTTTTTTAAGTATACAAAATATAAAATATCTAATTAAGTAAATACATGGACTTGTGAATGACTGGCTTACTCAACCAGATAATTAAAAAAAAACGGAAATAATTGTAATGCAAAATATTATATAGAAGTCTGAATTTATGTTCACTGAATTTAAATATGTTAGAACCTACAAAGAAACAAATATAGAATAGAATTGTTACAGTCTCTTTAACATCAATATCTATTGGGGGATATACTAACTATAATATGATGTGTGCAAAATATCACTTGCCAAGATTAGAAATGAAGTAAAGCTATGGGTAAATATTAGATAAACTGAGAAATTGAGGTTTCAATAATAGATGGAATGTAGAACTGGAGATATCAGGTTCTACAGAGTTTAAATAATATTAAGGCTATGGAACAGGGTAACTAAGGAAGAAAAACACAACGCCAGAGGCAGAGGAGAAAGAGAAACAAGTTAAGAATGAGAGGAATTTATAAATTAGTGCAGATATTATTCCTCAGCAAAGAAGCATCTTTATGCAGTAGACAGTATTTAAAAAATTCACAGGTGATCACAATATAGAGCTAAATGTCATAATTGGGGCATCTATACAACAACCTGTATTCATTACTTGTTGATTACTATGATAAAACACCTTGACCAAAGCAAGAAAAGTTTAATTGGGCTTAGATTCCAAAGTGATGAGAGTCTGTCACCAGCAAAACAGACAAGCATGCAGCAGGTAAGCAAGATTGCTGAAGAACCAGTGGAGAGATCACATATTTGTTTTGTCAACTTGACATAAACTACATCATCTGAGAAGAAGCAACTTCAACTAAGGAAATGCTTCAATCATGTTGGCCTGTAGGCAAGCCTGTGGGACAGTTTCTTGATTAATTATTGGTATAGAAAGGCCATCTCACTGGGGTGGTCATACTCCTGTGCTGGTTGTCCTGGGTTGTGTGAAAAATAAGCTGAGGAAACCAAGGGAAACAAGCCAATAAACAACTTTCTTCCATTAGAAGAAAAAGAAGAAGTGGAAGAAGAAGAAGAAGAAGAAGAAGAAGAAGAAGAAGAAGAAGAAGAGCCTGCACTTGCACAGACTTGAGGCTTTCAAAACTTCAAAGTGACATACTTCCTCCAGCAAGACCACACCTCTTAAATCTATCCAAACAGCGCTACCAACTGGAGAACAAATCTTCAAATGACTATTCCTAACGTGCACATCCCATATCCCATATGAACTACCATACAATGCCTACCCAGAGAACATCGTGGAAGATGTGAGCAACAGACTGAAAGAGATAGCGGTCAAGGCGGATTGGGCAAAATGATGTCTTTTGCTCATGACAGGGCTGTTTCACTTAATTCATTGCCATGGTGTTTGCCTGTGCTAGAATAAGCCAATCAACATGGTAACTTAGATCTAGCGATCCTAAAACCCCACACATAGCTAAGGCTGCTATACTGTTGGCTGCTAGGGTAAAAAAGAGTCAGTTTCCTTTAGAGATGTGACCCCTGTTAGGTCAATCATGCTCCAGTGGGTGGCACCATACCCTTGCATATATGAACAGCACAGATTGGACTCAGTGGGCTATTTTTGTAAAATGAACAATGAAGTTGGAGAAAGATGTAGAAATAGTTATCGGGTAGATACAGGAAGGGTTGGGGTGGAGGGTAGACATCAGGGGTGAATGTGATCAAAACACATTGTATTGATTTGTGGAAAAACTTTTAAAATAAAATATATTTAAATTTTCTGGTTCTGTTGCTCCACTTGAAGGAAGGAGAGGACCTCCCCTATCAGTGGACTTGGGGAAGGGCACGTGTGAAGAAGGGGGAAGGAAGGTGAGATCAGGAAGGGAGAAGGGAGGGACTTATGGGAGGATACAAAGTGAATAACGTAATTAATAAAAAATAGCTAATATATATTTAAATAATTAATGGTTGAGGAAAATGAACTATTTTTGAGTTCATACGTAATCCTACTTAAAGAAATATATATAATTCACGTAATGGCTTGAGAGTTGCTGCAATAAATCTCAGGAATATAGAAACACATGAGATATGTGTGCTGTCTTAACAACTTTCTGTGGAAGCAAAAGATTTTGGAGCAAGCAATTTAAAAATGGTTTGGTTTAAGCAGGAACAGAATACAGATAAGATATCCAAGGATCCTAGAAAAGCATAAAGCTTCTGTCTTTAAATGTTGATAGGACATTTATATGGATAATATTTATAATTAAATCCAAATTGCTTTTCAGGGAAAAGAGGCACTGTGCTCATCTCCCCTCACTTTAAATTTGTTTGAATTCTTCCTTTAAACTCCAGTGAACACTGCCCCCGAGTGCTGTGTATTGAAAACCATAAATAGCAAATGGACCTGAGCCCTGTATTTGCAAAGCCAAATGATCTTGATGTCATTTGAGTAAATTAGTGTCCCAGAATTATTTCTTTAACTAGAAAAATATGCAGATGCTGGCTTTTCACATGGAAGCCATCACCAGAAACTGCTTATCCCGGCTCCATGACATTTCACAACAGCACAAGCAGAAACTCTGTTCTAAAACAGACTTCTTTATAAGTTGTCTGTTTCCTTCGTGTATTTATTTGTTCATGGGTATTTGAATAGCATTCATATTCAAATATGGAGGTGGGAGTTGTTTGTGGTGTAACATCTAACGTTGAAATGTACCTAAGGAAATCAAAGCAAATGTCAAAGGTAACAGAAGCCTAACACCAAGACTAGTTTTGTAAAGATTCAAACTGTCTGCAGCAATGCCTACTTGAATAAAAGGAAATATGAATCTCCAAGAATGCAGATTTCTGGTGTTGTCATCACACAAAGACCTTTCACACAGAACAGTAAAATGTTCACCAGACATCAAAAATCTCGTGCTAATACTGACAGAAGAAGACTCCAAGGTTTAAAAAAACTAAAGTGAGAAATACCAAACCCTAAAAATCATAGATCATCCAGTAGTCAGGGACAAGACTAGAGTGATGGGGGAGAGAATTGCCCCTGAGATTCTATCATGCAAACTGCTATACAAGATTAATTTTATAATTGAACCAAATTGGTCTGTCATTTAGAAATCAATTATGTTCCATTTATAACAGGTAGAAATAGAGTAGGAGAATGACATTTTAAGCTACATCTGACTTTAAAACAAAAGTGTGAAAATAAAAAATAACAGATGTAAACTGTGGATCTGCTCTCAACAGAAAGAGCAAATTTGAAGATAGATAGATAGATAGATAGATAGATAGATAGATAGATAGATAGA
>NW_026596051.1:22987555-23000975 GCF_907164565.1 Psammomys obesus | reverse complement strand
AGATAGATAGATAGATAGATAGATAGATAGATAGATAGATAGATAGATAGATAATTTAATTGTCATATAAAGGTCAATTGCAGAAAAAGTAAATTTTAATAGATTTTATTTTATATATAAGGCAATTATTACAGATATTACCTATGCTTTGGATATGCTTATTAATTTCTACTGACTTGATACCTAATTCTTTATTGGCGGGCAGTTCACTCTCCATAATTCTGTTTCTGTCTTTTCTCACTGTAATTACTAAGCACTTGTACCTCAGTAAGTAAATGTTCCCAGATTCTGGGATCTTTGAAAAGCTAATAGAGCGATAAAGGTGTATATATGTGTAAGATCCCAACCAGGGTTTTGTGTGCAGGTTACCTCATCGTTCTGAGTGGACCCTTGATGGTTTGTAGCTAAGGCACTGACCAAGCAATGCACTTAGAATTTGCTCATGCTCAACGTGTTATGTGGCTTCTTCTCTTAGTCTTTTACCCTGTGCATTGCATATATTCTTTTTTTCTCTATGTAAATCTTTATTTACTTACTCCTTAGTGAGATGAGGAAATGGAAGCGATACACCATCTCCTTTGTAGTTGCTCACAGCTAAAAATGGAACAAACTCTTAGTGGAAAAAAAATGTTATTTTATCATGTTTTCATCAAATGTTTAGACTTTTCTCCTGAGAGCCAAGAGGCAGCCTGTGAAGGTCTTATGAATGTAGGTTGATGCTATTAGTGTGCTTGCACTATACTGAAGACTTGAGATCAAGGAGAGCAACACGAACACTATCTGCACACTTTCGTCTGTTTGTTGGTTCTTTAAGTTTCATTCCGAATCAGAGGTCAGCATGTTCTTGTGCTCTTAGGTGATTTTCTGTCAACTAAGAATTCTGAGCCCCTTATTGCATGGCAATATCCCACATTTTTGTAAACAATGTTCCTTCCAGAAGACATATGTTATTAAATGAAGATCTCTGTATGTTCTTAGTAGTTATTTATCAAAGGGGTTCCAGAGGTACCCAAAACAGTATACGCTATTGCCATAAGTAGAGGGCAAGACCATCTTGCTGAAGATACAGCACAGAAATCAATCTTGAATTTTCCAGAAGTCATTCTTCCTGATGGGTGTTTTCATTATGCTGGAAGCTGCTGTACAGGCTGCTGGAAGAGAGAAGACTCAACTGTCTTATCCATCACTGGATCCTACATACAACTACGCCAACCTGTCGGGCAAGATGTGTCCACCGAGGCAATAATGGCAGGATTGCTATGGCAATGTCCAGGAATTCGGCTGATTTGACACAGAAATATTTTGTTAACGTTTGTCGTTCTCCAGTGTGAATTAAAATTGATTTTTATTAATAATAGGACATCATCTTCCATGATTATTTTTCTGTATAATTTTTAAATCGCCGATGAATATTAATTTTTCAGCATGAAAGTTGCACTAATACAGTGCTTTCTTTAATAATTTCAATATTGATGAATTATTTCAATATTAATTGTTTATTATTGATTATTGAAATAAAATATTTCAATATTAGGTAAATTTTCAATTTTGAGTGATATATGTGTCCTTAGAATATATTCACCTTCATATTTTACATTTCTGGGGCAATCAATTATTTCCTCTACGTAAGAATGCATTTTGCCCAGTTTTTTTCTCAACCTAGTAAATTCTGATTTTAATAACAAAATGAGTTAAACAAATTTAAGTAAGCAGATAAGATGCATAGTTAAAATTATAAAAAATTAACAAACTGAAGATGACAAATAAGTTAAAGGGAGACATCTGGTGCACTTTCATGTTCAAATTAAATTTGTTAAAAGATCTATACTGCTTAGTGATTTAGAGATCCAATGTGCTCACCACCAACGAAGCCACAAAAGACCCCAAATGGAAAAACAATCTTAATAAAATTAGAAAAGAAAAACAGAAACATCAAAATTCCTTACTTCAAGAGTCTGTCAGGATCCAACAACCAAAACAGAATAACCTTAGCATAAAACCTGACTCACAAAATGTGAACAGATTATAAATAAAACCAAGACACGGTTTATGCATCTACACCCAACTGATATTTTGACAAATGTGAGAAGAAATATATACTGGAGAACTTACAACTTATTTAACAAACAATGCTGGGAAAATTTAAGGTCCATGTAGGAAAAAAAAAAAAAAAAAAAACTAAGGCTGCCCTTTATCTTAAACAGTTCACATAAACCAACTCAAAATGAATCAAAAAGCTGAAAATATAAAGGTGCTTGTGAAGACATAACTGAAGGACTTTTACTATATTGCCATAGGCAATGTGTTTCTTAAGACTCTCAAAATGCAGGCAAAGATGAAGGAGAAATAAATAAATGGAGTGATGTCAAACTGAACACTTCACTGCAGCAAAGGGAAAAGCCAATAACAAAACAAAAACCTAACAGGGTAGGGAAATATTTTCAAGCTTCTCATCTAAGAAGTTAACTTCTACTATATAAAAGGAATGTAAAGATTTAGCCACAAACCTGAATACTGAAATTTGGAAACAGGCCAATGATCTATGTACATAAGTCTGAGAAGAAACAACAAATGGTCAATCAGTACATGAAATTTTGCTTATAATCACTAGATAAATGCAATTCAAAATTGCAAGGTGATATCATCTGACCCAGCTATTCTCAACAAGTAAATAATAACAAACACTGATCAAAGAGTGGAGAAAAAGAAAGCTATATTCATCAGAGAGCATACACCTTAGACAGCACGAACAGTATAGAGGCTCTTTAAATATTTCAAACTAAAGATAAGATATTCTGCTACTACTTAAACTTCCGTACTAGATACCTTTGTGACACTGAAACAGAATATGTCATAAAAACAACTTACAAGAGGAATTATTTAGTTTGAATCACTGTTTAAGAGTGTTGTGGTCTATCACAGCAGTGATATTATGGAGCATCTGTAAAAAGGGGAGTGTGTTGAGGAGATAGTTACTTATATCATGGCACATTTGGAAACAGAAAAAGTACGGTTGGGATTACAGGAAGGTGTTTATCTTTTAAAAACCCACCATTGACTAATGCACACACCTTTGAATGCCCTTCTCCTTTTTTTGTTCTCTCTGCCCTGTGGCTATTACAGATCAAGTGGGTGACTATACTCTGCTATCAGTCATAATTAATTTTCCTTTACACAAGGCAACGGAGGTAGATGATCATGGTCTGAATCTTCTGAAGCCATAAATCCAAACAAACATTTTCTACTTCAGAAAAATGTTTCTTTCAAATATTTTTTCACACACAAACATACGCACACCCCACCTCACATACCACATACACACATATATGTATATGTTTGAGGAGTGGAGTTTGTCATGGAAATCTATAAAATAAGTACTTTTAGGCTGAATCAGGGTGATATAAATTCCAAGGCCACCTGGACAACTTAGTGAATCGCTGTCTCAGTAAAGGAGAGGGTTGTGTCACAAGTGTCAGTTTTGTAGGGCCAAAGACTCTTCAGAGCCCTGTGGATGAACAGGTACATGGGGAGTTCAGCAGTGGACTGGTGAACAGACTTCAGGGATTCCAACACTAGCTCCTGAAGCTTGAAGTTTTCCCTGTAAAGTTGTTGAAATTCTATGCTCACTGTACCAGCATGTACCTTGCAAAAGTGGAAATGGTGTTTCCCATCATTCTGCCATCTGATAAAATTCACTGACTTGTTTTCTGATTCCCTATTTGAGGAGTAGATAAGGCGTTGTGATGCCAATACATTGTATGGCTTGGGTCATCAGCTCTCACAGCACTGCTGGTCCCAGCTTTCAACTCTTCCCTTTCTCATCCCTGATTCTCCCCATTGAAGTCTTCTCATGAATCCAGGAAGAATAGCTAGTCCATCTCAAACAGGATATAATTTATTGATAGCACACTGAACCTAGCTTGTGGACAAGTCCTGGATTCAGTTAAGAATAACATTAATTAAATGATTGATTGATTAATTAATCAATAAACATCATTGATTAAGAGAATAGGGAACTACAAAATAATCAACTCCTTCAGTAGTAAATTGAGCCATGACCAAATTTCCAGGTAGACATGGAAAAATGAACTTTCTTAATGAATGTGCCTTAGGGAAAGTGGAGAAGCACACACAAAACATAACATTCCCAAACATCATATTAAAACAACCTCAATGTGGATTAAATTTATATATATATTAGCCTTGAAAACAGAAGAGCACCTATGCAGCATTGCCTCACCAATAATTTTTCAACCTTGAGTGCTCAGGGAATGAGAAGATAAATAGACAAATGTGCTGGCGACAAGCTAAAATTTTTCTATACAGAAAAGGAAACAATTAAGAGGGTGAAAATACAGCCTTCAAAGTACTATAAAATGTTGTCATGCATTTAAGATATTATGAGTCGATTTACTATCAAGAAACCATCCTCTTATAAACAGGCTAACAGCTAAATGATATTTATCAAAAGAAAGTATAGAAATGGGTAACAGTCAATACCATTAATCATTAGGGAAATATAAATGAAAGCCACAGTGAGATATAGATTCACACCCATCAGCCTGGCTTCTATAGAAATGAGAAGTGCTGGTGAAGACATGGAGGACGGAGAGTCCTAACACACTGAAAGTGTACATTGATAGACCCATTATGAAATTTTCTCTAAAGCTAAAAGATTGAGTTACTTTATGATTCATCAGTCCTACTTCTGGATATATATCCAAAGGATCTGAAGTCAAGATATTAAAGGCATAGTGCTATTCACAAAAGCCATGGTATACAAGAAGTGTGAGCTCGCCAATCAGTGAGTGGATAAAAGGCACATGCATGCACACTAGAATACTTTTGCTTTATCAAAGGGATTTGTACTATTTGCTGATATGGGTAAGCAAAAAATATTTGGGGTCTTGTTATGAGACTTTCCCTGAAGAGATGTAAACAAAACATTCATCCTTTCAACCCAGATTAGGAACAAATGACAGACTAAAGTAACCATTCCACCAAGTCCAATTTATAAGCCAATGAGCATATTCGGGTTACATATAGAAGGAGAAGTGAAAGCATGTTTACTTGGGCACAGGAGGCTCCGGGTCAACTGTATCACAGAACTCTCGCCCCAAATTAGGTGACCACTCATGAAAGATGCATCCCTGGAGTGTTCTGCATGGTTTGAAGGAAAGTTAGCAAAACAGTCGCCTCTCTCCTGAGGAGATTTTGTGTGACCTTGAGGAAGGAGGAACCTTGTAAATCTTATAACTTTCAGGGACTCTCTGAGGCTTGTTGAGTTATTGACTTTCTACCTCTTAGGTGTCTCCTTCTAGGAAGGAATTTTCAAATCCTAAAGATATTGCTACAAAACAAAATGGAAGATATACCAGTTAGCTTGATTCAGTTATTCACAGCATAGGCATCTGATATGTTACTCATCCTCTCATAAGTACATATAATTAGTACTCAAAAGTGTAAAATAAAGCTAAAAATAAAATGTGAAAAGCTAGAAAACACAAAAATATTCATGTATGTTTATGCTTACTTAATGTTTTTATAGTGAATTGCTTTAAAGAGACAAATGTGTATCAAATTTGTTTTGAAGTTTAAACTTTAAAATCTTATATAAGGGGAAAGATATAATGGAAAACATATAATTTCAGATTGTGGGAGGTGGAGAAAGGAGGATGACACAAGTCCATAGTAGAATTTCTCTCAAAAAAAAAAAAAAAAAAGAAATAACAAATATTAAAAAGTTACATGCTTGGCAGGTAAGCATGAAGCTCCAAGTATCTCTAGTATCCACTAACAGCCACAAGAAGTGACACATCTGTAACCCTGGTGAGGTGTGGAGGGGTTCAATTGACAGTCTGTCTAGCTGAACTGGTTCATTTCAGGTTCCATGAAAGATACTGCCCCCCAAATAAGATGGAGTCACTGTATAAGAGTGAAACCATACAGCCTTCCTGTGAGGTAACAGGTTGAGTCAGGGGTTCCTGTTGGGATCTGTAAGCAGGCATTTCTACAGCCAGCCCCAAGGGACCTGAAGAACTGGTTATCTGGCATCTCCGAGGCCAACTAGAAGACCACCCGCTGGTCACCTGGAATCACATGTGCATTGTCTGGGTCACCTTATAAGAGAACTCGAACATCCTCCCCTCTCTTTCTCTCCTGCCTCATCCAGAGACGCTCTCTGCAACTCCTTTCCTTTCCCCTAATAAACCTCTCACATGGAACCGGTCCTGTGGTGTGATTTTTGAACCTGCCGTGTAACTCTCATCCCGCAAGATTTCTAGCGATTTCTAACAGTCCCTAAGCAGGAATCAGCAGTTTGGGGTCCAGGTCCAGATAAAGGAATGAACAGACATGCAGTTGAGTGGGCTGTACCAACCACTTGGAACCAAGCTGAGCTGGAGCTCCAAAGCTAGTCAGGAGTCACCTTTTCTAGTTGGATTTTTAAACAAACATCAATTATCATCGAGCCATGCCAGTGTCAGATGTTCACTGTTCTAGGAGCTGCAGATAATGAACCTGCGCGCTTTCCTCAGTCTGACATATCAAATATTATCTTAATACATACATATGCCCCTACACTATTAATTCACCCTCATAAATTTATAGAGAGCTTCAGCTCTACTCCTAGGAATAAATCATTTGTCAATCCGTGTTACATGTGTGGTGCCAAACAGATGGTGTGTTTTTTGGGTTCAACCCAAGAGCTACAGTCACCCTCCCACACCTCAAAATGCAGTCAACAGCTGCTTATAAAATGGAGTCTCCTAAGCCTAACCATATCCTGAAACCCTGCAGTTTTATATAATACAATAAGAAGTGACAGAGTAGAGCATGGACTGTTCTCAACAGAAATCAAGTGAGGAGGATATCTATTGTCACCCTCTGTCCACCACATTAACACACATACACATATATGTGTATCTGCTTACACACACGTGAATATTTATACATACCTAGAGCACACAAACACAGAGAGTGAGTAAGAGACATTCCAGCAATTTAATGGTCCTTTGTTTTCATAGCTATTATCTACTTTATTCACAAAGGAAATCTGTAAAAGCAGGCAATATTATTTCTATCTTCATCTCAGGGCAAAGAGACCAGAGCCTCTGCTTAGTAAGGAGGCTTATTTCAGAACACTTGGACAATCAACAGTGCAGCCAAATCTTAAATTGGCATTATTTGACCATTAGCTCAACGTGTTTTCACTCCAGTCTACTGTACTGTAAGTAGTTTATTTGAGTAATTTTTCATTTGTATTAATTCTCTAAATGTACTTGGGGAAAAGTAAAACGTGCAAGAGCATTTTAAAAGGGAATTGGAAAATGAAAGTCAGGAGGGCAAGCCCTGAAGCACAATAAACCAATTCAAAGAAATGAAGGGCAGGTCTAGCATGGCTGTGAGAAAAGCCGGGTAGGACATGAAATACTTCATTGAGGTCAAGTTTAAGATAACAAATGCTATGAGGCTGATTCCCCATTATTATTGTTATCCAAAGAAAGACCCACAGCTGCTACCCAGACCTTTGGCCTAAACCACAGGCTTCTTTAAAATCTGTTGTGAGTTTCTCTCAAAGAGTACTTCTTAAGCAACACTTTTAATGAATGAAAGATTTTTTAAAAATGACAATGAATAGAGCTCCTTTGCTCACTAGTGAGTTTGTAGCTTAATAACATAATAGCTTCAGTTCCTCCCCCCCCGAGAATATTAAATAATAACAGAGCAAAGCAAAACACCATTTGCTGCAGATATGAAATATGAAACATGGTATTTCATTTAGTAAGAGCTTCCCTGACTCACTCAGAAAGCATTGATGGAGGTAGGAGGAGACATTTGGGAGGAAAGCTAAAAATCTCATTTTCCTTTCTAACATCAGACATTCTCCCATGCACTTGCAATGCAAGTCTCCGAAGAATTTGGTAAAGCAAGTATTGTTCCCTTAGGCAGTTTTGGCAAATGTGTTGCACAAACTAAAATCCAACCTGCCACCTGTTTTTGTGAGTAAAGTGTTTTATTTCTATTAACGGACACATGGTCCGTGGCTGCTTTGGACTTAAAATTGTTACAAGGATCTAGCTCTGGCTTCCTCTCTGTTCTCTGGCCCTTGTGATTTCTGTTCAAACAAATTTAGAGAGACACACAGACTGCAGGTGATGGGATTTATCACAGAGGCAAGTGAGGCACCTGCAAGAGATGAGATTGGGAAATGACCAAAGAGACCAGTGTTAAGGAAAATACTTTCATGAAGTGAGAATGGATGGAAAATGATCAGAAAAAATATCTCATGGGTGTCCTCTCTCCAGAGATGATGCCACTCATAAGAAGAGCATTCAGAAGAATAAGACTGAATAACGGCCATGAAGATCATTGTGCATCTCTGCAAGATTTTGTTTTTTTAAACTGCGAGTAATAAAGAATGAAATAGGTTAAAATTTCCAACTTTACTTATAGTTAAGAACATCATGCTGTCATCTGCTTCTGTAATTCTGCTTGCTTCCTACATCAGTTAAATTCAATTTTCTTACAAATAGTTGTTCTAACCTTATTGTTCCAGCATCTGTAAACATTATTGCCACAGAAAAACTCTTCTTTTTAAATTAACTTTTTAAAAATTTAATCACTTTACATCCTGATCTTAACCCCCTCCCTCATTTCCTCCTCATACTATCCTCCCTCCTTCCTCATCCTATCACTCTCCCTAGTCCTGAAAAAGATGGAGTCCTCCTCTCTTACCATCTGACCCCAGATTATCAAGTCTCTTCGGGACTGCCTGCATCACCTTCCCCTGAGGCTTGCAATGGCCACCTCATCAGGGAGAAATGATCAAAGAGCAGGCAACAGAGTTCATGTCAGATACAGCCTTTAGTCCCCTTACTAGGTAAACCACATGGAGACTGACATGCCTATTAGTTATATCTGAGCAGGGGCCCTAGATCCTCTCCATGCAGGGTCCTTGGTTGGTACATCAGTCTCTACCAACACCCCTGGGCCCAGATTTGTTTGCTCTGTTGATCTTCTTGTGGAGCTCCCATCTTCTCCTGGTTCTTCTGTTCCCCCACTCTTTCATAAGACTCCTTGAACTCTGCTTAAAGTTTGGTTTTGAGCTTCAACATTTGCCTTGATCCCCTGCTGGGTGGAGTCTCTTAGAGGACATGTATGGAACGTTCATATCCTGTTCTCTCTCTTCAAGCACTTCTGGTGTCTATTCTATTCACCCTTCTAAATGAGTATTAAGCATCCTCCCTAGTGTCCTCCTTGTTACTTAGCTTCTTTAGGTATGTGGATTGTAGTATGGTTATCCTCTATTATATGGCTAATGTTTGTGTATAAGGGTGTATATACCACATGTGTCTCTCTGCTTCTGGGATACCTCACTCAGGATGATCTTTTCCATATCAGTTCATTTGCCTGCAAATTTCATGACGTTCTTGTTTTTATTAGCTGAATAGTACTCCATTGTGCAGATGGAATACCAGAGTTTCTTTGTCCATTATTCAATTCATGTTGTTTCCAGTTTCTGACATTATCAGTAAGGGCCCTATGAATGTAGTTGAGCACATATCCTTGTTGAATGGTGGAACATCTTTTGGGCATATGTCCAGGAGTGGTATAGCAGGGTCTTGTGTTACAACTGCTCCCAACTTTGTGAGAAAGAACCAAATTGATTTTCAAAGCAGCTGTAAAAGTTTGCATTCCCGCCAACAACGAAGGAGGGTTCCCCTTTCACTAAAACCTCACCAGCATGTGTTGTCCTTGCGTTTTTGAGCTTAGCCATTCTGATGGGTGTAGGATGGAATCTCAAACGTGTTTTAATTTGCATTTCCCTGATGACTAAGGATGTTGAGCATTTCTTTAAGTGCTTCTAGGCCATTCCATATCTGATGTTAAGAATTCTGTTTTTAGCCCTGTGCCCCATTTTTAATTGGATTATTTGGTTTGTTAGTGTTTAATTTCTGGAATTCTTTATATATTTTATATATTATACCTCTGCAGGATGTAGGGTTGGTCAAGACCTTTTCCTCATAGGTAGGCTGTCATTTTATTCTATTACCAGTGTCTTTTGCTTTACAGAAGCTTTTCAGTTTCGTGAGGTCCCATTTATTAATTGTTGATCCTGAGCTATTGGTGTTCTGTACAGGAAGTTGCTGTCTGTGCCAAAGAGTTCCAGGCTCTTCTCCAGTTTTCTTCTAATAGATTTAGTGTGTCTGGTTTTATGTTGATGTATTTGATCCACATGGACTTTAGTTTAGTGCAGGGTGATAAATATTGATCTGTTTGGATTTTCCTGCAGTTATACATCCAGCTAGCCTAGCACCATTTGTTGAAGATGTTATCATTTCTTCCATTAAATGGTTTGGCTTCTTTGTCAAAAATTGAGTGTTCATTGGTATGTGGGTTTATTTCTGGGCCTTTGATTCAGGCCTATTGATCTACCAGTCTACGTCTATGTCCACACCATGTAGTTATTACTGTTGCGCTATAGTACAGATTGATATTAGGGATGGAAATACCCCCAGAAGATCTTTTATTGTACAGGACTGCTTTAGCTATTCTGAGATTTTTGCTTTTCCATATGAACTTGAGAATTGTTCTTTCAAGTTCTGTAAAGGATTGTTTTGGTATTTTGATGGGGACTGCATTGAATCTGTAGATTGCTTTTGGTAATTTGGTCATTTTTACTGTGTTAATCCTATTGGGCCATGAACATGGGAGATCTTTCCATCTTCTGATATCTTCATTAATTTGAGAGTTGAAATTATTTTCATACATTTTTTTTTACTTGCTCAATTAGAGTTACACCTAGACACTTTTTGGTCTTTTTGTTGTTGTTTGTTTTTTGCTGTTGTGAAGGGTGTTTCTCTAATTTCTTTCTCCTCTCTTTGTCATTTGTATATGAGGTTACTACTGATTTATTTATTTGTTTTTGAGTTAATTTTGTGTCCAGCCACTTTGCTAAAGGTGTTTGTCATCTCTAGAAGTTCCCTGGTAGAATTTTTGGGGTGACTCATCTATACTTTTACAAATGAACCTTCTCCAAAACTGACCCTATATTCTGTCACAACCAAGCCTCAACAGATACAAGAAGATTGAAATAATCCCTTGTATCAGGTGTCATTTGTAAATAGTGACACTTTCACTTCTTCCTTCCCATTTATATTTCCTTGATCTCCTTGAGCTGATTTATTGCTCTAGCTAGGACTTTAACTACTACAATGAAGAGATGCGAAGAGAGTGTCTTGCCCTTGATTCAGGGCAACTGATTTAAGTTTCTCTCCCTTTAGTTTGATGTTGGCTATAGGCTTGCTGTATACTGCCTTTATTATGTTTAGGTATGTGCCTGTATCCCTGGTCTCTTCAAGACTTTTAATATGAACAGGTGTTGGATTTGTCAAATGCTTTTTCTGAAAATATGGAGATGATCACGAAGCTTTCCTTTCTTTTTTTCAGTTTGTTTATATAGTGAATCACATTGATGGATTTTTATATATTGAACCACGCCTGCATGCCAAGGAAGAAGCCTACTTAATCATGGTGGATAGTATTTTTGATGTGTTCTTGGATTCGGTTTGTGAGTATTTTATTGAGTCTTTTTGAATCAATGTTCAAAAAGGGAAACTGGTCTAAAATTATCTTTCACTGTCGGGTCTTTGCGTAGTTTAGGTCTCAAGATGACTGTGGCCTCAAGAATGAGTTTGGCAATGTTCTTTCTGTTTCTATTTTGTGGAATAGTTCGAAAAGTAGTGATATTAGCTCTTCCTTGAAGGTCTAGTAGAATTTTGCACTAAAACCATCTGACCCTGGAGGGTTTTTTGTTTGTTTGTTTTGTTGTTTTATTTTATTTTAGTTTATCTTAGTTTATTTTATTTTAGTTTTAGTTTTAGTTTTAGTTTTTTGGTTGGGAGGCTTTTGATAACTGCTTCTATTTTCTTAGGGAATGTAGAACAATTTAATTCATTTATCTGATCTTGATTCAACTTTTGTAAGTGTAATCTATCAAAAAAATTGTCCATTTCATTTGGATTTTCAAATTTTGTAACACATAGGCTTTTGAAGTAATGATTCTTTGGATTTCTTCAGTGTTGTTATGTCTTCCTTTTCATTTCTGATTTTCTCGATTTGTATAGTGTCTCTCTGCCTTTTAGTCAGTTTGCCTAAGGCATTTTCTATCTTGTTGATTTTTTTAACAAACCAGTTCTTAGTTTCATTGATTCTTTTAATTGTTCTCTTTGTTTATAATTTATTGATTTTAGCCCTGACTTTGGTTATTTGCAGGATTCTTCTCCTCTTGGGTGTTTCTGCTTCTTTTTTTCCCCCTTGGATCTTCCAGATGTGCCATTAGGTTGCTTTTATGAGATATCTTCATTTCTTTCTGAAGGTACTTAGTGCTATGAACTTTCCTCTTAGCACTGCTTTCATTTTGTCCCACCTGTTTGGGTATGTTGTGCCTTCATTTTTAATTGAATTCTAAAAAGTCTTTAATTTCTTACTTTTTATCTTCTCTGAACCAGCTGTCATTGAGTAGAAAGTTGTTCAGTTTCCATGCATGTGTAGGCCTTTCGTTATTTCTGTTTTTGTTGAGGTCTAGTCCATGGTGGTCAGATACAAGGGATTATTTCAATCTTCTTGTATCTGTTGAGGCTTGGTTGTGACAGAATATAGGGTCAGTTTTGGAGAAGGTTCTGTGAGGTGCCAAGAAGTACATATATACTTTTTTTGTCTTTTTTTCTTTTATCTTTATTATTTTTATATTAATTACAGTTTATTTACTTTGTATCCCAGCTGTAGCCCTCTCTCTCTCTCCTTCCCAACCCCACCCTCCCTCCCTCATCTCCTTCTTGCTCCTCTCTAAATTCACTGATGGGGGAGGTCCTCCTCCTCTTCCATCTGCCCCTAGCTTATCAGTTCTCTTCAGGGTGGGCAACAATGTCCTCTTCTATGGCCTAGCAAGGCTGCTCCTCCCTCAGTGGGGAGGAGGGAGGTCAAAGAGCCAGCACTGATTTCATGTCTGAGACAGTCCCTGTTCCCCTAACTAGGCATCCCACTTGGATACTGAGTTGCGATGGGCTGTATCTGGGCAGGGGTTCTAGGTTATATCCATTCATGGCCCTTGGTTGAAGAAACAATCTCAGAAAAGACCCCTGGGCCCAGATGTATTTGGTCCTTATGAAGCTCCTGTCCTTTCCAGGTCATAATAACTCCACCTTCTTTCATATGATTCCCTGCACTCTGCCCAAGGTTTGGTTATGAGGTCACAGATTCTGTTTTGATACACTGTTGGGTAGAGTCTTTCAGAGGACTTCTATGGTAGACTCCTGTCCTGTTACTTGTTTTCTCCTATATCTAATGTCTGTCCCATTTGTCCTTCTAAGTGAGGATTGATCATCCTAACCAGGGTCCTCTTTCTTTTTTTTTTTTT
>NW_026596051.1:22944562-22987545 GCF_907164565.1 Psammomys obesus | reverse complement strand
AAAAAAAAAAACAACTGTAGATCAGAATGCAAACTTTCAGATTGTTAGCTCAACTGGGTTTGCCAACATAATGAAGCTGAGTTCTCCAACTCTACAAGTGGGGTTTGGTTTCCCTATGATCTGATTTCAGCAATACAAGGTCTCATATTTCCATATTTACTGAGCCCTCCCCTCCCACTTTGTGCTAATCAGCCAGTCACATCATACTGTGAATCCAAGTAGCCTCACCAGTGGGATGAGATGCCATCATTACTTATATCAGAGATAGAAAAAAACAAACAAACAAACAAACGAAAAAAAACAAAACAGAGGTCATGTAGGCCTGGTAGGTTTGAATCTACCCAGTTTTAGTTTTGGTGCAAACTTTTTGTAAAAAAATTACCTTGTTAAGATAATTTTACTTTATACATTTCTTTCTGCCACAGAGAGATTATCATTTTTTTTTCTAACACCTATGTGATTAAGTAGGCTTTGTA
Organism: Psammomys obesus; assembly: GCF_907164565.1. Taxonomy (NCBI): domain Eukaryota; kingdom Metazoa; phylum Chordata; class Mammalia; order Rodentia; family Muridae; genus Psammomys; species Psammomys obesus. The sequence goes on along the minus strand of NW_026596051.1, from coordinate 22,987,069 downwards.
CTATTTTCTGAGTGTTTTCCTAATGGGAGTGACAGACTCATTTGGACAAGCTCTTAAGAGATAAGCCAGTGTGGTACATTTTAGCAAGAAACTCGCTGGCTAAATAAAGATATTTGATATTTGGGTATTTTAGAAAGTCATATCTTCACTCAGTGCAAGAGGTACAACTCTGATTTCTGTTTATTTGAATAGTGAGCAGAACTTGGGAATTTTAGATCCTAGTTTCACAAATTTATGATGAGAAGGATGAATCTGTGTGGGTTATTTTAGTGTTTACTTGACACAATCTAGGGTTAACTGGGAACAGGGAAACTCAGCGAAGAAAACATTTCTTAAAGATTGGCCGGTAGACAAGTCTGTGAGATATTTTCCTGATGAATGATTGGCAGGAGACCTGCCCAGTGTGGCTAGTGCAACTCCTGAGCAAATAGACTGGGTACATAAAAACACAGGCTGAGCAAGCCACCGGGCAAACCAGAAATCAGCATTCCTCCATGGTATCTTCATTAGCTCCAGCTTCCAGGTTGTTGCTCTTCACGATGGACTATCACACAGAACTGTATGACCTTATATAGTCCTCAAGCTGTTTTTGGTTCTGACGTTTATCACAATAATATTAAACAACCAGGGCAAAGTCTACCCTCAGTCACCTTAAAGCCTTCTATCATCTCACTAGCTGTCCAACATAATGGTTGAGTAAAGGCAAGAGAAGTAAGGCCATCAAAGCCTGACTTACCCTCAGTCTATCTAGACCTTCTCAGAATATATCTGTATAATCTGAGGCAAGGATATTGAGACAGAGAGAATCAAGTTTATTTAAGATTTATTTATTTTTTATTATGCATTATGTATACAGTGTTCTACCTACATGTGTGCCTAAAGGCCAGAAGAGGGCATCAGATCTCATTATAAATGCTTGTGAGAAACCACATGGTTTCCTAGGAATTGAACTCAGGACCTCTAGGAAAAGCAGCCAGTGCTCTTAAACTCTGAGCCCTCTCTCCAGCCCGGGAATCAAGGGTAAATAATTCTTTCTTCCTTGAAGACATGCTTGTCTCTTATTTTCTTAGGTTGGTGAGAACAAAATGCAAAAATGACTTCAAGGCAAATGAAACGTGATTCTTTGGGTTCCATAGTAATGGGAAGAAGAACTGGCTCTGACATAATCTGATTGGCCTGCTCTTTGATCACTGCCCCCTGAGGGGAGAGCAGCCTTACCAGGCCACAGAAAATGACAATGCAGCCACTCCTGATGAGATATGATAGACTAGGATCAGAAGGAAGGAGAGGAAGACCTGCCCTATCAGTGGACTTGGAGAGGGGCATGCTTGGAGAAGGGGGAGGGAAGGTGAAATTCGGAGGAGAGGAGGGAGGGGATTTTGGGGGGATACAAAGTGAATGAAGTGTAATTAATAAAAAAATTTTAAAAAGTTCCTCTTTTACATGTGAGATGATAGCTTTGTCTTTGAACATCTGAAGCTACGATGGAGGAAATTTTTTACCTGAGAATTTGAAGAGTTAATGAAGAAAGCCTGTCCACGCATATTTATTTAATGTGTCACCTGATGTTACACAATGAATATTGTTGATAGATTGAGTCTGTAGACGAGGAAGGAAATATTGATATGCCCAGTGTATCCTTCACTATCACTTCAAAGGTTTGTGGTTCAGCTAGAACATGTACTCACTTTCAAAGGATTTCCTTTTGGATGGGATACTTCTTTATGTGTTTTGTTTGCACTGCTCCTTTATCACCCTGTCCTGCATAAAGGGTTGAAAAAATTTGCTTGTTTCAGTCCACATAGAGGAAAAAAGATAACAGGCAAGAGGAAACATCTGGGCACATAGATGTGAATCTGTGCAAAGGCGGGTCCCTTAAATTTTTGCCTTATTAACATTTCCTTTGCACCCTAGATAACTAGAAACTAGTTTGGAAGGTTTTGTTTTGTTTTGTCTTGCCACCAAATCTTATAGACAAAAATATCATGAGATTACCACATTGAGAAGTTCTTTCTTTTTTTTTAATTTTATTTTTTTCTTATCAGTTACATTTTATTAACTCTGTATCCCAGCCGTGTCCCGATCCCTCATTCCCTCCCAGTCCCTCCCTCCCTCCCTCATCTCCACCGTGCCCCTTGCCAAGTCCACTAATAGGGGGGACCTCCTCCCCATTCATCTGAGAAGTTCTTTTTTTTTAAAGAAAATTTAACAACTTTCTGAAAAATATCTACAACCCTCTGTGTTAGGTTCCTGTACTTTTTCCTGTTTTCTCCTTTTTCCAATGTCCATCTCATTTGTCTTTCTGAGTGAGGATTGATTATCTTACTCAGGGTCCTCCTTATTGTTTACAAGATCACAAAAAGACACCTTACACATCAGGCTTTAGAGAATTCTTCCCTGGGGAGCAATGTGTCAGTCAGGATCTGAAGAAGAAGGAAAATTTCCCAGAAACCAGCTTAATAATAATAATAATTATAATCCATAAGTAGGAATGAAACTATGAGAAGAAGGCAAGTGCAGGGTCTATGTCCGTGCCCTCTTATTAGTGATTTCTTACTCCAGTTGCGCCTTTCTAGTTACCTCTACCTATGTATCCTTCTAGCAACTCCAATTCAATGATCTTAAACTCAGCAGTTATTCCCCATATCCTTCTCCTTAAAACAAACAAACAGCGTCACTTTACCTTGTTTATGATGTCACACTAAAGTATTCTTTTCTATTAATTGTCCCCATTTATTTGGCAGGAAAATTGTTCTCCTTTGCCATCTAAAACTCAGGAAAACTGCTCTCCTTTGGCCGGGCTTACTTACAATGAGTTTTGCCAAATAGCTCATCATATTATTCTCCACTGCAGCCATATGCTTTATTTGGCTGTCCTAATTTCAGTCCCTCTTCTTTTTACTAAACTTTCTTTGGAGCCCTCTTGCTTAGTTGTTTTCTCTTCAGTGCTTGCAGAGGGTGACACAGCAGGTGATGACTTTCCTGCATTGTCACTGAATGATTGCTCATTTTCTTGCACTACATCAAGCCTTGAAAGTATTTCAGAGTAAAGCAGTGAATTGTACAAACTTGGAATGAAGTAGAGACTCAGCAAATTGTTCTTGATCAGTAGGAATATAAACATTTACTCTATGTTTACCATACCAAAGTGCTAAATTGTCCTGAGGCTTCAGATATCTGAACGTGGAGACATGTTTTTCATATGCCGTATAAATCTGAATGAAATAAAACCTTAAGTATATAAACTTATGCACAATAAATGGAATTTAAAATGAATAATAAAATAAAATAAATAAAAGGGAATGAGAAGGGACTAGGGTTCTATTGACATCTCTAAGCCACTGTGTCTTCAAGTCTCTTTTCCTTCTGTTTGCAAGAAGAAAGGACAATCATTCCATGTGAGTCCTTTCCTATGATTTTTGGTATAGAAATTTAGATGGTATCTTTCTATGTTTAACTTATTATACAGATGAGAATGATCTCATCTGAAGGGTTTTCTAGAATAATACTGGTTTTAAGAAAAATACTAATAAACTATAAAGCTATGGGAAATCTTTAATATCTAATTCTGTGGATTCTAAACCACTTTATGTGACAACATGCTAAAAAATCAGAGTGTTTTTATAAAACTGTCTTACATGAAAGCTTTACAGTGTATTTAATTTTGTCTGACAGAATCAGAACATAATTACAATGAGAAAATGTGAAAGTCAAACTATGATGCTGGAAACAGGGAAGAACATGGCTATAGAGAAAATTGCTTCACCGACTTCATCTTACTCCTGTTGCTGTTGATACCTGCTCACATACACAATAGATATTTATTTCACCTTTTGTTGGTACTTTTCAGCAGCTAGGTAACACCGATAGAAAAAGAAAAAGAGTGGACCAGATACTTTATAAACCTCAATACTGGTCCTATGTACACTATGTGCATGGAAAATACATAGACTTGCTTGTATTGTTCTGTGGAATCTTTAACATGACTTCAACATATGTAGTTGCTTTAAGCCATGCTTTAATAATCTTCTGAAATCTAGAATTATGAAAGTATTTGATCATATATGTTGTATCATATATGATGTATGATCATAAATTTCTGTACATTTCTTCACAATTTTAATTAACCAGTATATTTTCTAACTCTGCTTACTATGTTTGCCCTTTAATGGATTAAATGAGGAAAAATTGCTTTAAAGTTTTTATAATATTAAACAAATAAATAAATCAGTCTTTCTTTTCATCATATATTATTGGAATCAACTTCCTAAAAGTTTGTCTATATTTCTGACAAGTGTGTTCATATGTTTATAAGTGAGACTGAAATATATGTGCCACTTTTCATATTTTTTTATGGTTTGGTATGAAAATTATCTCAGCCTTCACAAAAGATACAGGTAAATTGTTCATTTCCCAGTTCTCTGGTGTACTGTGTAAGTTCAGAATTAACTCTAATATTCAGTGCTTCCTGGATCTTGAGTGCTACTGTCCTCTGAAAAGCTTGTCATTTTTTTTTAGTGGGTTCAGCCATTTTTCCTTTGAGAATCACTGTGTTCTTCTCACAATAGTTATTCAATTTAGACAAAGAAGAAGCATTAATTGCACCCTTTTTTATTCTTCATCCCCCAACTACCTCTATTTTTTATTCTATTTCTTCTCTGACAGTCTTTTCTATTTCTTTATGTTCCCTTCAGAGATATCCCTTTTGTATAACTGTCTGCATGGATCCTGTTCCAATTTTCTGTCTTACAGAAATTTCAAGGACCCAAGAGAATGGAGCACATCAGGGTTCAGGAAATGTCCTTTCAATATTTTCAAGAAACTGAATGCACCCATCTTGCTAAAAAAAAGACCCATTACCCTATTCCTGAGTGTGCCTTGGAGGAATGTATGATGTCTTCTATAAAATCATTTGACATGTATTCAAAGAACATTTCATATGCCCAGGTCCAAGCCAGGCAGTAAGCACAAAGTGCCTGGTGGCTTTGTCCTCTTCTGCCCCAAATTTTCACACTGGATTTTTTAATACATTTTCCACAAGAAAACAATTACAGCCAAAGGTCAATGAATAGAGAAGTAACTAAGGTGTGAATTTATATTGGCCCATAATGGATAACATAGTCTTTGCCCACGACTATCCCACTTTTTTCACTGTAGATGGCACAACCTGTGGATTCCTGTGGTCCTTAGAAAGTTTTATAGTGCTATCTATACTCTATCTGATGTTTAAGTCTACATCTGGTTAGAATAGCTTGTTCAATCAGTTAATATAGCATGACTAATCAAAAGTAGATGTTCACTAGTTATCAGGAAGATGGCTACCATAGCAATCAGGAAAAACAATGTGCATAGCATCACCATAACTCTTGTTTTGGAAGATAAATTCATTCTATCTGATGAAAAGAGTAGGAAAAACATGAAAGGACAAGAAAGGAAGTTTCAGGAATGATCTGAGGCCTGATGGTAAAGTTGGTTGAAGGTTATAAGCTGTATCTTACTCATGCTAAGGTCCATAAAAATTTTTGATGAGGAAAATATCATCATAGTCAAACTCTCAAAGAGCAGTGCAAGATAGAAAGGATTATAATCTTGTTATGCATCTGCTTACAAAATTACCTATGCTTCCACATTTTGCCATTCTTTGGAAGAATTTCCTCCAAATTTTATATCACAATACAATCTCATGTAGAAGAGAAACTCACAAACTGAGAGTCCTATGTGCTTGTCAAATGCTGTGTGAATCCAGACAAGTATCTAATCCAGCCTTAAGACTTTGGAAAGTATAAAAAAGAAAACCTTAATATTTGTTGCTTTGATCTGAAAGTGCTAAGAAAAGACCTGTGAAAATTATAATAGCTGAAAGTCAAGGTTTAGAATCTGTAGCTTGGAAGAACTGTATGGCTTGAGGTAGAGGAAAAAACATTGAAAATATGAAAGTGAACTCGTGAACTGGCTGTGGAACTTAAGCAAGGCTGTATAATGGGTCTCTTACCAGGAGCTAAGTCTGCAAGAGCACATTTGACTGTTAAAGTTAACTGTAGACAATTTGTATGTGAAAGAGATCAAAATATGACCTCAGTGCAGAAGAGAACTGTGTTTCATCTAATTTTTGAAGTTAAGCTAACTTGCGAAGGAGTCAACAGCCCATTACTCTAATAGAGAATGTTTCACTAAATGGTACATATCAAAACATTTTGCAGTAAACTCCAACAGGAGTCCAAAGACTTCCAGCAGGGACTTGTCTGCTCTTTCTGACCCTTAATCTCCCATCAAGCACTGCTAGAATGCAACTGATATTTATTTGCCATAAGAAAACAACTTAGGGTACTTGCCATAGGGAAAGGATAAAAATCTCTTTGCAAAAGGCCACATGTTGAAGGCTTGGTACCTAGGGTTGGAGTAAGAAGTTAAAAAAGGATATAGATATTTTTAGGTGTTGTGAGGGAGAGGACTTAGGTCATCTTGTTGCTCCTTTGCAGCTTTGGGTCCTGGCTCACAACCAGAACAATTTGTTGTACATTCATATGTTCACACCATGGTATGATGACCTATCATAAGTGTGACACTGATCTCCAAATCTTGAAGATCTTCTAGTTTGTAAAATCATGAGCACACACACACACACACACAAAAAAAAAACAAACTTTCTTTATATAAAAACTTAACTTCTTCAAGTAGTTCACTGTAGTCAAGAGAAGGTGGAGAATGCAGATATGGCAGCTTTCTCACAGTGCAGATCTCTACACTTTACAAGAATATCATATCCTGCATATTTCTTCTCGGCATTATAAGTGGTACTAGCACCATTGATTGTGTGTGAATAAACACTGGGTCACTTTAGTGTATCTAGGTTAGCATTTTATTAAAACAAAGTTAAAAATTATATCACAGTAACTGAACTAAATGTGTGTCCTCTAGTTCTTGTTGAAAATCTAATCTAAATGTGATGATGGGATTTATATATGTGATTTTTGCAAAGTAATTATGTCATTGTGGCTGTCATAACTAGTTTCCTTATAAGAAGATGTCAAAGAGCCAGTTAGGAGCCCTTGCTTTTTACACACACACACACACACACACACACACACACACACACACACACGCGCGCACGCGCTCACAGTGAAAAAGTAAGCCATTTGAATCCTAGAAGAAGAACTTCTTGACACCCTGGCCAAGTTGACACTCTGACTTGGCCTTATAGCTTCAATAAACAGGAGAAATATATTATTGCTTCTTATAAACCAGTTGTTTGCACTTGTGAAAGGAGCTTAACTTGTTAAGACATCTGTAGCCATATCACATTCGCAGTGACATTAGCTCAAAATAAGTCACAGAACACAGTTGCCAAGGCCCTGAGAGGCTTGTATCTTGGGTTTCAGTCGATGTTCTTCTGTTAATTGCTGCCTCAACCCTGGTTTGAGATCTTTATTTACTCTGAACTTGAGCCCCAGTGCCACACTGGAAGTGAAAACAGTAATTTTATTTTCTCACTGATGGGTAGGCTGTAAAGAAAGAAGTGATGTTAACTATGTTTGGTGTGCTACAATTCCTACCGAAATGTGAAACAAAAAAAGAAGAGTCATAAAAATGCTGGAGTTTGAACCCGAAATTGCCTTTGACCTTCGATGTACAAATGTGGATGTGTGGATAATGTCAAAGTCTTCTAGTATTCATAGTCTCCTCAGTGAGCCTAAATGCCTGCATCCAAACTCCACCCTACAACCAGGCAAGAATATGGTGACAGGCAGGCTTCACAGATACTCTGTGTTTCAGGTTTCTTGTCAGATAAATTTGAATAATGTTACCAGGGTATGATAGTGATATAATGGCATTAATGGATATCAACTCTGTCTATGAAGTTGTTGTGAAGGTAAACTGTCTTAAAGTCCATAAGGTACATTAATCAGAGCCTTGTACAGATAAATTCATCAATCCATGCTAGTAATTACATGTATTTCAATTATACTTCCTGAAATGAAAAGGATTAAGTTACTTATGCCTACATCATAGTATATTTTATTTGAAAAGTGTTGACAAAATCAAAACATAGTCAAAATTTTCTTGTATTTATTGTATTAAAATGAATATTCATGAAGATTATTTTGATGGAGTATAAATCTTGAATCTTAGGTTTAATCACTAACAATTTATACACACACACACCAACATGAATGTCTAGATAAACTGGAGTTCTAATTACTCTCCATGTAGAATCCATTTTCTTCCTTAAACCTTGGGGATATAAGAACTCAGGACTTCCAAAAACTCAGCAATTTACTTTGTTCAGAAAGTTGGTTACCTACCCCTAGGATATCAGTGAGCTCTAAATAATTTGTTTTAGTCATTTTTTATTTTTATTATTAAAAAATTTCATACATATATACAATGTATTTTAACCCACCCTCTTTGTGCTTCTGAGTGGGGATTGAGCATCTTAGTCGGAGTCCTCCTTCTTTATTAGTTTCTTATTAGGTATACAGATTTCAGTATGTTTATCCTATATTACATATCAAATATCCACTTATGAGTGAGCATATTCCCTATGTGTCTTTCTGCTTCTGGGAAACCTCACTCAGGATGACTTTTCCAATTCCCACTCTTTGCCTGCAAATTCCATGATTTCCTTTTTTTTTTTTTTTTTTTTTAATTGCTGAGAAATATTCCATTGTGTAGATTAACCACAATTTCTGTATTCATTCCTCAACTGAGGGACATCTGGGTTGTTTCCAGCTTATGGCTAATACAAATAAAACTGCTACAAATATGGTTGAGCAAATGTCCTTGTTGTATACTAAGCACTTTTTTTGATATATGCCTATGAGTGGGATAGCTGGATCTTGAGGAACCGCTATTCCTAGTTGTCTGAGAAAGCACCAGATTGATTTCCAAAGTGGTTTTACAAGTTTACATCCCAAACTGCAGTGGAGTAGAGTTCCCCTTTCTCCACATTCTCTCCAGCATGTGTTGTCACTTGGGTTTTTTATCTTAGCCATCCTGATGGTTGTAAGGTGAAATCTCAAGGTCGTTTTGATTTGCATTTCCCTGATGACTAAGAACTTTGAACATTTCTTTAAGTGTTTTTCTGACATTCGATGTTCCTCTATTGAGAATTCTCTGTTTAACCCTGTACTCCATTTTTTAATTGGATTAATTGATTTGTTGCTTTTTAACTTCTTGAGTTCTTTATATATTCTGGATATTAGCCCTCTGTCAGATATAGGGTTGGTGAAGATCCTTCCCAAATCTGTAGTCAGTCGTCTTATTCTGACAACACTGTACTTTGCATTACAGAAGCTCCAAAATCCATTCATTTTTAAATTCTTGGAGAGATCACAATACAAGGCACATATCTAACCACAGTAAAAACAATATACATCAAGCCAATAGCCAATAGCAAACTAAACAGAGAGAAACTTAAATCAATCCCGCTGAAATCAGGTACAAGGCAAGGCTGCCCACTCTCCATATCTCTTCAACATAGTCCTTGAAGTCTTTGCTAAAGCAATAAGACAATTAAAGGAGATCAAAGGGATACAAATTGGAAAGAAAGAAGTCAAAGTATCACTATTTGCAGATGATTAGATAGTAGACCTTAGTGACCCCAAAAATTCTACCAGGGAACTCCTGTATCTGATAAACACCTTCAGCAAAGTGGCTGGACACAAAAATAACTCAAAAAAAAAAAAATCAGTAGCTCTCCTGGATACAAGACAAAAGGGCTGAGAAAGAAATTAGGGAAACAACACCCTTCATAATAGTCACAATGGACATAAAGTACCTTGGTGTGACCCTAACCAAGGAAGTCAAAGACTTATATAAAAAAAAAAAAAATTCCAGTCTATGAAGAAAGAATTAGAAGAAGATATGAGACAATGGAAAGATCTCCCATTCTCATGGCTTGGCAAGATTAACATATAAAAATGGACATCTTACCAAAAGCAATCTACAGATTCAATGCAATTTCCATTAAATTACCAACACAATTCTTTACAGGCCTTGAAAGAAAAATTCTCAACTTCATATGTAATAATATGAAACCCAGAATGCCTAAAACAATCCTCTACAATAAAATATCTTCTTGAGGTGTCTCCATCCCTGATTTCAAGTTGTATTATGGAGCAACAGTAATAAAAACTACATGGTACTGGTACAGAAACTGAAAGTTTGATCAATGGAATCTAATAGAAGTCCACACACATATAGACACCTGTTTTTTTTTTTTTTTACAAAGATGCCAAAACCATTCAATGGAAAAAAAGACAGCATCTTAAACAAATGGTCATGGTCTAACTAGATGTCTACATGCAGAAAAATGAAAATAAATCCATACTTATCACCCTTCACAAAACTAAAGTTCAAGTGGATCAAAGACCTCAATATAAAACCAGATACACTAAACCTGGTAGAAGAAAAAGTGGGAAAAAGCCATGAACTCATTGGCATGGAGATAACTTCTTAAACAAAACACCAACAGCACAGATTGTAAGAGCAACAATCATGCTCTTACTCGAACTTCTCTAGGAAGAACTCAAAATCATCTCCTTCTTAAATGTAGGTCCTCCTCTTCTTATATAATCAAATGAGCCCAAGCAGTGTTGTCCATACACACATGTGCATGGAGAAACTCACTACAGCATGTTTAGCTTACTCCACAAAAAAAGGTACCTCTCCAGGAGCCGTCAACTGACACAGCTTGTAAGCTAGGAGTAGAGCCTTGGGAAGTCTTATCCCCATCCTGGAATTTTTAGCCCACTTGACTGTGTCTGGGTCTTGTGTGACACCCATGTCCTGTCCAGAAAACAACACTCTACAGCTACAGCTACTCCTTCCAATCCTCAGTGCATTTTTTTTCAACCTCTTTTGAGATTCTCCCTGAGCCTTGGGAGGAAGAATAGATGCAGATGTTTCACCCAAGACTGGGCATACAGTCACTTACTCACAGTACTTAGAACAGTTGTGAGACTCTGTATTAAACACTACCCAAAAAATTAGCTTGTCTCACCAATGTTAATAAAAGGATAAATTTTACAGATGTAAACACAAATACTTAGAAGGCAGTTTGACATGACTGTTTAGCAAAAGCAGCGCCAGTTTGTTCTCCTTAGCGTGAGCATCTGCCAAAAGGACTTTGTGTCTTATTACAGAGATCTCTGTACATTCATTCATGTTTGTTACTGTACTAGTCAAAATAGCTAAGAAATGGAATCAATCTAGATGTCCATCAACTGACAAGTAGATCATGACATATGACATTATGTACATAATGGAATATTATTCTGTTGTAACAAAAATTAAAATAATGAATTTTGGAGGTAAATGAATAGTACAAGATTTTATACTGAGTGAAGTTACCTAGATCTCAAGAGATGAACTCTACAACATTTTTTTCTCATATTTGAGTTCTAGCTTCAAATCTGTTGTTTTGCATGTTTAACCTGTACTGCATGTAGAAACTAGGAATCTATACATCAACTGTATTATGAGAGGGTGATAGTCACTTAGGTGAGAAGTGATGGGGATAGGAATATGAGAGAATGGGTGAAGCCATAACCAAAATGAAGAATACATAAAAAAGCTACAGCATAATCTATAATCTTGAAACTCAAGAAAAAAATTGAGGGCATTGTAAAACATGTGTGCCCTGAGTAGCTTTGATTATTAACTTGACACAATTCCCAAAGACAGAACTTTAGTTTAAGAATTTCTTTAATCAGACATTGGTCTGTTTGGAACTGACTTGATTGTGAATTGATTCAGGAGAACTCAGCCCACTGTGAATGGCACCATCTCTAAACAGGAGGTTCAGGGATGTGTAAGAAATCTAGTTGAGCATAAGTGAAAGAGTGAGCAGGCAGCACTTCTGTGTTATTTTTGCTCCAAGTTCCTGTCTTGAGTTTCTGGCCTGATTTCCTCAGTGATGTACTGTACCCTAGAAGTGTGAGTGAAATAAACTTTTCATTTCCCTAGTTGTTTGGGTAAAATTGTCAAGTGTTCTCATCACTCTGACCAGTTATAAATCTCTTCTTTAACCACTGTCCATTGCAACATGAAGCTTCTCTGATCAAGGTTGAAAGAATCACATATCTATAAGTATATGTACAGTATTTAAAAAAGAGTTTGCCAGCATAAGCATTTAAGAAAACAATGGCTGTTCAATCGTAGGGTTTATACCTTCCCTAGCCATAGGCTTTAGACCAGATTTACTTTACCAATGAATTCCCTCCTGCAGTATTTGGTTACCCCATAATATTGATGGCTACCATTATTGTATCAGAGAATACCTCTTACCTAGCAGGTTGGTGTTTTTGTAGCACGTGGTGTCCAGCACTAGGTAACTCTGTTGGTATATTTTTTTCCACAAGCTGAAAAACATCTTCTACTATTATGAAAGCTACTCAAAGGGAGGAACTTTCTCTGCAATTTGTACACAGCTTTCTCTGTGTCATATAACTCAAAATATTTGGTGTCTTCAATGGTAGAATTTCAACATATTGTTACAGCAGTCCCCAAGAGCAGTATCTATAGCCAGTATAGAGGTACGGCTGGAGTCTCCCTGACCAATAGCTCATCGGGAGCTAGACTGTGCTTCTGTTTTGAAAGCATAACTGAGTGCTCAGCCATATATTTCACATATAGACCATCAACCCTCCACAAGACTTAGAGAATATTGAACAAGATGGGTTGAAAACAATGTAAGAGCTTGAGGATATGGAAGTATGATGAAAATGTTGTTTTCTTAACATAACATGCTCATGCATTCATAAACTCTTAGAAACTGCAAATATTTGCACAAGATCAAGCTAGCTGAAAATTCCAGAATGGATATAGGAAAAGTTCACAAGACCCAAATTTTAGCAATAGAGCCACTCATAGTCGATAGATGGAGAGAGAGAGAGAGAGAGAGAGAGAGAGAGAGAGAGAGAATGAATTTTCTTTGAAAGTATGACCACTGGTCACTTCAATGAATGGGCACAATGGAATGTCCATATGGGCAACGTATTTTGTCTCTCCTGGTTAAAACTGCAAAAAGAAGAAGACACGAATTTGGAGGGGGAATTTGTTAGGGGGGTGTTGAGGGGAGCTGGGGGTAGCTTAAGGGATGGATATCTTAGTTAGGTTTCCATTGCTGTGATAAACTCAATGACTAAAAGCAACTTTGGAAGAAAAAGGTTTATCTCATTTTGCAGATTGCAGTCTATCATTGAGAGAAGTCAGAGTGGAAACTCAAGGCAAGAAGCTAGAGGCAGGAACTCAGGAACTGAAGTTCAGTCATGGAGGAAGGCTTCTACTAAGTCTTGCTTCTCTTGGTTTGCTCGGCCTACTCTTTTATAACACTCAGGATAACCTCCTCAGGAGCTCCAAATACACTGGGTCCTACCATATCAATCTTTATTCAAGAAAATACACTACAGGTAAATTGAGACATTTTCTCAGTTGAATTTCTTCTTCCCAGGTGATTCTAGCTTGTCTCAAGTTGACGAAAACTGACCAGGACATTACATATTATCAAAATGCATCATATGTATGCATAAAATTTTTAAAGAATAAAGAAAAATATTATAAATATTAAAAATAAAAACACATAAAACATATAATAAATGTAACTAAGTATTTAAATAAAATATTATAAAATGTACCATTGATAAGATGGACTTGTTCTGGAAAATATGCTTTTGAGTGGCCACTTTTAAATCATATTCTGCTATGCAAGTACCTGTATTACTTAGGTTTTTAACATTCTTGTCATTCTGCACATCACTGAATCTTTTAGAAAAAAAGTAATATTTGAGTGATAATATTTAAAAATCACCAGAAAGTTTTTCCATAAAAAAGGATTTTTTTTTTCCTTTCTTCTGTGTATTCTGAGTTGTTGAGTAATATGCTCATTCAACAGCATTTTATAGGGTGCATCCTTTGTTTGGACACTGGCTGGAAGACAGTAAGTAAATGGAGTTAGTGAAATTTAGACTTGAAGAAGTATAAGCTCTAGTGGAAGAGTGTGAAGACACATGAACAGATGTAGAAAGACTTCCCATAGGTGATACTTATATTGTTGTGAAAACTAGAAGTGTGTCAAGGACTCAGAATGTTTTACCATGGAGCCTCAGTTGGATTGAGGAACTGTTCTTGGTGGACTTTAAGAAAGATGACTAGAAGGTGCCTCCAGTAAGCCCAGTAAAGGAGAAGACTCTATTTCATATAAACAAAGAGATAGAAGTTTGGAAATTCACAAATATCAGCTTTCTGGATCATGAAGTAAGAATCATTTGCTGGTTCTCATTACAGACAACCACATGCTGATCTTCAAGTATGAAAGTCAATCTATCAAGTGAACGAAAGCTGAAAGTTATGCTCTACCAATTCTCATAATTGACAAAGTGGAAGTCAAACAAAAACTGTGAGAACATAGAAGAGGCTGTTACACATAAACGCAGGGATTAAGCCATCAGGGAAGCAACTTAAACATTCATGTATCACATTCAGGGGCTTTCAATTCTTTTTTTAATAAATGGTTATAGTCAAAAAATGGTAAATAGTTTCTGCTATAGTGATGGAGGTAACTTCCATACCTCACATTTATCTTTCAAGAGCTCATCAAACTAATGCTACCTCAAGATCTAGCTATACCATTCGTAGACCTATATCTAAAATATGCTCAAGTATACAACAAGAACATTTTCTCAACCATCTTTGTAGCAGCTTTATTTTTAATAGCCAGAATCTGGAAACAACCTAGATGCCCCTCAGTTGAGGGATGGTTACAGAAATGGTGGTATATTTACACAATGTAATACTACTCAGCAATTAAAAACACTGAAACCATGAAATTAGGAGGCAGATGGTGGCAACTAGAAAAGATCATCCTGAGTGAGGTATCCCAGAAGCAGAAAGACACGCATGGTATATACTCACTTATAAGTGGATATTAGACACATAATGTAGGATAAATAAGCTAAAATCTGTATACCTAAAGAAACTAAGCAAGAAGGAGGACACTGGGTAAAATGCTCAATCCTCATTCAGAAAGGCAAACAGAAAAGACATCAGAGAAAGAAAACAAGGAACAGGACAGGAGCCTAACACAGAGGGTCTCTTAAATTCTCTATGCAGCAGGGTATCAAAGCAGAAGCTGAGACTCATAGCCAAACTTTGAGTACAGGGAAACTTATGAAAGAAGAGAGTGATAGAAAGACCTGGAGGAGACATGAGCTCCACAAGGAGAGCAACATAGCCAAGAAATCTGGGCTGAGGGGTCTTTACTGACACTTATACTTCAACCCCAGAGCATGCATGGAGATAAGCTAGAACCCCTACAGAGGTAACCCATGGTAGCTCATTCTCCAAGAGGGTTCCCTAGTAATGGGAACAGGGACAGTCTCTGACATGAACTCAGTGGCCTGCTCTTTGATCACCTGACCCTGGGGTATGCAGCCTTACTTGGCCACAGAGGAAGACAGTTCGGCCAGTCCTGATGAGACCTGATAGGCTAGGGTCAGATGGAAGGGAAGGAGAACCTCCTTATCAGTGGACTTTGGGGGGAGAGGATAGATGGAGAAGAGGGAGGGAGGGTTGGATTGGGAATGTATGAGGGAGGGGGCTATAGCTGGGATACAAAATGAATAATTGTAATAAATATAAATAGATAGATAGATAGATAGATAGATAGACAGATAGATAAAAATACCAAAAAGAAAACAAAGCAAGGATTAAGGAACATAAAAATATAGAAATAATTTCTTATTTTGGTAAGTTATAGTGAAATAAAATCAGAAATCAGCAGTAAGAGAAAATATGAGAATTTTACAAATAACTAGAAACTGAATAGTACATTAAAAATTCAAATGGATCTTTGAAGAATCAAAAAGACCATGAAGAAATTTTTAGACTCAGGATGTGTCATTTGCTAGGTCCTGCTCTTCAACAGGACCTGAGTTTGATCCCCAGTGTTCATTTTGGTGCCATCCCCAGATGATCTCTTATCCTCTCTGGCTTCTTTGAAGACATCTCAAACTTGTGGAATATAGACAGACAGAAATAGACATACATAAAAATAAAATCATTTTAAAAAGAAATTTCTAGAGCCAAATAAAAAATGAAAGCATTATTTATTACAACACTTGGAATATAGCTATCTAATATTCTACAAGGAATATTATGAGTTATGAGTATTTATATTTAAGAAACTGGGGACTTGCAAATAAATAAGCTAATGATAGGCTCTAAGTATTAGAAATACTAAAACATACCAAACACAAAAGTAGCAGGTAACAGAAATAATAAAGACAATAACATTTGTTATTGAAATGGAAACTAAGAAAAATAATACATAGAATCAAATGAAAATTTTAATAAAATATATAGAATCAAGTATGACAAAAAGATAAACAAGCTTAAAAATTAACAAAAACTGGAAATATAGAAATAGCCATATTAAGACTAACAGATAAATACTCTATTATATATATCAATAATAATATTACAATCCAAATAATAAGTGACATACCACATATAATACAGATGAATCAGAGAAGCTTATTTAAAATAATAAAATGAAAATTATTTTATATCATATAAATATCCTTTTATTTAGAGTTGACAACAATTAATCAAAATATGTAGTTACTTGCAATATCATATATATATACAAAAAGCAAGATAATAATAGAGATTTAGGGAATGGTAATTACTTGAAGTACTTATGATATAAAACAGACATCAAATGACCCTATACTGTTAATATCAGGGCCTTCCCTGAGTAATGAGTGCACAGCGTTTGTTTTATAAAAATGTTTCATTATAACTTAACTAATTCTAAAATGAGAATGATCCATGAGTCAGAGATAATTTAGTAGCCAAGGACTACAAATAATATAACTCTGTGCGTTCTTTAAAAAGGAAAATAAATCAGAAGGCACATATCTTTCGAGTGTAAATGTTAGATTTAAAATGCAATGTTTATAGTGAAGAAAGTTCTCAACCTCTTGAGAGTCTTCTTTATTTAGGTATAGTGCAAGTAAACACACACAGGCCTGTTGGGTCCTCCAATATCAGATGGAGTCTAGCCAGACAGGAAGGAATTGAAAGACACAGCATAGAGCTCTAAAGGCTCTTGGAGATGCAGATGATTGTCTTAGGGCCTGGGAGCCATCTGACATCAAAATGTGTGGAGCCATCTTTGCACAAAGTCCACAAGGGGCAGGTGGGCTCAGATCTGGGAGTGCAGCAAGAGCCATAGAGGCAGAGGAAATGGAAAATTAAATTTCATAAGTGAAGTCCCATAGTATATTGGGAAAAACGAGAGGTTTGAGAGGCAAACTGCCTAGAATCCTGAGCCACTGATTCTTGAGCTGTTAGAACAGTCATTTCCTCTGCCTGAGTCTATTTTCACGCCATTCTTACTTACAGAGGCTTATTCGGGGCTCCAGTAACAAAACACACTCAATTATACTTTAGAAATTAAAGAATAAATGCTTAACAAAGAAGAGGGTTTTTTTTTAATTTTGATAAGTAAATATATTGAAGATTGCCCAAGCATAAGACACACTGACATATCTCTGATATTTATTTAACGTAGGTGGACAATACAGTTTCAGAAGACAGAAATATTAATCTGCCATTTATACATGCCTTCTACCTAGTTCATTATCTATTTCCTTGTTATATGTAAGCACTGAAATAATTAGCAAAATAATCACATAATTTTAGTTCAGACCTTCATAAACCAAATTCCCAATAACTTTGATTTCAAAGCTCGGACCCCTCTAGCTATCATCTGTATTGTTTCTGAGAGAAATATAAAACAATTTTGTTTAAAATTTCACTTACTCAATAAAGTCAGAAATAATAAATATCCAAAATATGAGCCATACTGATGGCATGTTGTCTTCTTCTTACCTTCTGGATACAGTCAGCAAAAAGGCACACAGATGCACTGTGTTCTAGACATGCCCCATGCTGTTTTATACCTTTGCAATATCCCACACCTTTCCCCGTGGCTGGAATGTTCTTGTCACATTTTCACTCCACGTCGACCACAAACAGTACAGGTTACTGGACCTGTCGACACTTATGCATCTCCGTTCCTCAACCCTAATACGAATTTACAATCTTCACTTTTGCCGTTACTGATTTTGCCACCACTAACACCTCATGCAATAATCAGTTCCTGTGGAAGTTTTCTTATGGCAAAAATATTTGCCTTTTCACTTCAGTACCTACTGCCATGCATTATATATACATTTAAACAACTGCACACTTAATTATATATACATATAAGTTATATATGTATACATATATATATATGATGCAGGAAGAGGGGACTAATCTTCTCTATTCTTCTGCCTTGGTCATTCACATGGATATTCATGGTGGGGAAGTAGGGGATGATATTTCCCATGGATTTCTATTCAACAACCCACAATTAGAATAAGAAAATATAGAAAGTAATATTTTGAGCTTCTCAAACTTATCCAGCAGTCAAGATCTTTCTTGTATAACACTCTCTGTGTAGAATTTAATTTGATTTTATTAAACAGTACATGTGTAATATGTGGAGGTGGGTAAGTGATTCAGAATCCTAAAACAAGATATTTTAACATGTCAGGAAAACTATGAACTTGTGATCATTGTAACTTATGGTAGTGGGTGTGGCTAAGCATTAACCTAGACAAAGCCGAGCCACATTCAAAGGGACACCACTGACCTCTTTCTCTAGCTAAAGCATCATGGTTAACCTGGCCAGGCTAGCCAGAATAGCTCAACTGTTTTGAATTTCAAGCTTGTAGACCTTCTTCCTTTGATTAACAGTTCAGAACATTTCTGCTAATGTTTGTTTACAAATGAAAGATTTTTTTTTAATATTACTACGTCTTTATACCGCTAGCGACAAAACAAGCTGAAGAAATTAGCAATGTCTTTTTGTTTCATTTTTAAAGAAAATAATTTAAGTTCATTTGTCTTTCTTGGGGACTCTTGTTTTTTGTTTTTTTTGTTTTTTTCTTCCTTCCCAAAAGCTCATATGCTGAAGATCTAAGTTCTAGAATAATTATATTTGGAGATTAAAGCCTTTAAGTTAAGAGGAGATTAAACAAAGCCATAGTTAGGTGGCAATCCAACATACCTGTAGAGCTAAGAAGAAGAATAAGAGACCCCAGTGCTCCTGTATCACTGGGCACAGGAAAACCTCAAGAAAAGGTGACAAATCAGACACATTTGGACCTCCAGCTTCCGAACTAGTGACAAAACAAAAGACTGTGAGTTAAGTCATTTGGGCCCCAGCATTTTGTTTTGACATAATAGCATACCAACATAGCTAACACAGTGAAACATAAGGTTGAAACATACATGTCAGTATTTTTTAACATATCATCTTAGGTAGCTGCCAACCAGGTAAGTGAACATTTATTTATAGCAGCCAAGCAAATTCCCCTGTTACCTTCCCAGAGTCCAGCCTACCCCTGCTGCCTAGAGGCAACTACTGTTCTGATCTGTGTCACCACAGATTAAATTTTGCCCAGAGGAAATTACACTTAAGTGAAGCTCACAACACCTACTGTTTGTCTTCAGAATACATTCCCTCAGACTGTGTACCTGAGACTTACCTAGGTTACTTCATGTATCAGAAGCAGGTTTTCTTGCTTTAGTTGAGCACTCTACTTACATACAATCAACAGCATGTACAGGAAAGAGGTTGCAAGGTAAACCAAATGCACAAAAGCTGTGCCTACATATTTGTCATCTAACAACTTAGCAATTCAACACATACCTGCTTTAACACTTATTTTTGGTAATAATATGAAAATATTTTTATGTATTTTCATAAGAAAATTAAATTTCTGCAAACCATAGACAGTGAATTAGTATTTATTAAATATTGTTTGAGAGACATGGAACACATTTTTTAATTTATATATATATAATTTTTATTATTTTATATTAATCACAGGTTATTCACTTTGTATCTCAGCTGTAGTCCCCTCCCTCATTCCCTCCCAATCCCACCATCCCTCCTTCATCCTCTCCCTGCCCCTTTCCAAGTCCACTGATAGGAGAGGACCTCCCCTTCCATCTGACTGGCTGCAATGTCTTCTTCTGTGGCCTAGCAAGGCTGCTCCTCCCTCGAGAGTGAGAGGGTGTCAAAGAGCCAGCTATTGATTTCATGTCAGGGATCAAGATGGCCTAGAACTCACAGAAATCTGCCTACCTCTGCGTTGGAACACATTTTTAATAGATATATTTAGTTTAAAATATAATTACATCATTTCTCCCCTTCCTCTTACTCCTCACATATCTGACTAATCGCTCCTCTTCATCCTTGGTTGTTACATATACATTTAAACAAATCAACATATAAATACAACCTGCTGAGTCTTTTACTGTTATATGTATATGTTTCTAGGGGTAACAACTTGATATCGGATAATGCTCAAAAGAATCATCCTTGAGGAAGACTAATTCTTCCTCTGTCAGCAATTATTGATTTCCAGTGCCTCTATTAAAGGATGGGGCTTCATGAGATTGAAATATACATTGTTCCTACTCCAGTATTAATACTTATAAGAATAAATTCAGATACTCAGGTTGAACATGGGTGGTTCTGTTTTATATCTTCACAACAGCCCAAGAGCTTCAAGCTGTCTACTTAGTTGGTTCATGATTCTCGTGGTTGGAGCATCAAATAGCATGGCACCAACTGTGGTGGTCTGAGTAAGTTTGTCCTCCATAGATTTGCATATTTTCACAGGAGTTTTGTTCATTAATTGTTGGTACATGCATATATATATATATATATATATATATATATATATCAGGCTATGCTCTAAAAAGTTTCACTGTCTTTTGACATTGTCTCACTTAAAGTATGTCTTCTATCACAAGAACCTATGAGTAACATATGCAAAACATATCCAACCAATATGGACTCTACCCAGGAGTGTCAGGATGTCAGGAAATACCAACTGAAGGCAAGAACAACTGAACAGCCCGAACTCAGTGTTCAGAGGCTACAGTAAGTCCTATATCTGGGGTCCTTATTTCAAGCAAGAGTTTAACTTGACATTGTTGGTTATGGCTTTGGGCGATCTGATCCCAAATGTTTATTATCCCCTACCATTTTTGTACCCATGAATACTAGAACAGGCTCATGAGATTCCTTTAATCCATATAAAAAAACATATGACTAAATATTTTATAATTTTGCTTAATTTTTAAAAGTAATATTGCAGCTGTTTTACTATAGCTGCTTGACCCACTTGATGACATGTTATGAGTGATTTTCTGTGTCAGTAAATAGAGCTCTATGCTGTTGTTTTTGGTGACTGTCTTTTGTCTCGTATGGTGTTGTATAATTTGCTTCACTCCTCTTGGATTATTTTGCAGTGTTACAGATGCATAATTGGGTTTTAACAGGAATCAAATATGCAGCTGTGGCTATGAGCAACTAAACTTAGCTATAAAACAAATAAACAAACAACAAAACAAAAACAAAATAAATAAAACCTTTTGTCATTTTTATTTCCCACACCTTTTCAGAATTAAGTATAAATGCCAATGCTTCATAATTATTTTCAAAAAGAGTAAAGTGTTTTATAAGGACTTCAGAGAATGCAAAAATGCAAAGAAATGTGTGACTCAAGATGGCTTCCGTATTCCCTGAAAAAAAAAGTGTTATTAAATTCATGAAAGTATTCACATCTCCCAGTCTCTTTAATCTCTTGATTAATCATAACTCACTCAAGGCACAGAGAACATTCATCAGAGCAGTTGGTCAGACTAGATCCAAAGATAAAAATTCTATAAGATGACACATTAAGTGACACCAAGAAGGTACTAAGACATGATGTTCTGGTGACAGCCTTTTTGCCCCTTGCTAGCCTACTTCTTCCTAGAAAAGAAAAGAAAAAGAAAAACAAAAACAAAAACAAACAAAACAACAAAACAAAACAAACTACCCTTGAACTGCATATTTGAGGTGTCACATAACAAATCATATAAGTAGGTGCATTAACGATAAGAGATGTTATTAATATTTATAAAATGCATTGCCAGAGGCAAAATTGTGCTAGCAAAAACGAGACACATGGAAAACCCAACTAGATCAGCTGAAAACTAAGAAATGATTGCTGAAGGGTCTTATTCCCCTTTGCTGCTGAGAAGTTGGAAGCAAAAGTCAAACTTCTGCTCCCTGTCCTTTCTCTGTGTATTTCTACATGCTTAACTCACTTTGCAAGTTTGTTCTGTGAATTTAGACACTTATCCCAGCAGGGTGGGATCAACTGGTTACATTGGTCATTGTTGAATTACTTTCGCAGACAGATGCACATTCACAAAAATTTATATGTAACATTTACTCTTCATTTTTTATTGAGTTTTTATTGATTCTTTATGAATTTTGCATCATGCACCCCAATTCTACTCATCTTCCTGTCCCTTTGTTCATGCCCTCTCCCCTTGCAAGCTCCCCCTGGGAAGAATAAAAGATCACACTGTGCAAACTGTGTAGTGTGTCATGGCGTGTCCCACAGTGAACTCTTTTGTCCATACTTCTTTGCTTGTAAACGTTCATTGCAATGAGGAACTGATCAGATTAGAGGCCTAAGGCTTCTGCTACACTATCGGTACTACAGCTTTGGATCTTCAGGGCCACCTCCTTCACACACTCCAACACTTCATAGAAGAGGTAGATTTTGGGGTGGGCTGATTCAAAACACTAGATCTGGGCCTGGGTATTAGCTGAATTGGTTTGCCCACCAGCCATCCTGCACCCTCTCCACCCTGGCAGGCTTTCCAGCACTAGCTCATCCAATGGCCAGCTAGCAAGGGGAAGAGCTAGGTCTCCCATAATCGTACCCTTGGGTTGGTTCACCTGTGGCCTCTGCCACCAGGATCAGCATTATGTCCTGCCTATATCATGTGGAACCAGGCAGGGGGCACCTGGGGCTTTTTCTGACCACCGTGCCTTGTGAGGCCATGTGCAGGTCATCTCAGGGGTGGTCTGTCTGCTACCCAGGTGAGGTGTCAGGCCCTGAGTGCTGCAGCTAGTGAGGAACAGGGACAGCTCTTTTGTTATTATAACTCCAATGAGCCAGCTCTCCCACCTGCTGCAGATGGCAAGAGATGAGGGGAGGATGGTCATCTCCCCCGGCCCCTTGCCACCACATCGTATACAAGTAGCAGGCCCAGTTCTCCCAAGCTCATGCCCCTGGGGCTGACTCACCTGCAATCTCCACAACCAGGGCCATCTTTTTTGTGCTTTCTGGGTGAGGTGTGGGGCTCACACCTGGAATACTGCAGCTGAAGGGTGGGGTCACCTCTGCACAGCCCTTAGACAACAACATGGCGCCAGTCTGCCTGGCCTTTAGTGGCAACAGACCTCTGCTGCTGAAGGGCCATGAACCCAGACATGGCCATCAATGGCAGCACAGACGGTCCTCACCATGGTCTTAGATGGCATCACCAGCTACTCACATCAGGCTGTTGCACACTGCTGGTGAGTCTCCAGTTCTACCTCTCTTCATTATGCACATATCCTTCTGCTTCTCTTTCTCTTCCATTTCTCAACCACATCCTTGCTCATTTTAGTGGTGCCCAGTGCCTCTGTATGTATAGGGTCATCTCAAGAGTGTTGTGTCCTTCCTTTGTCATGTGGAGCCAGGCAGGGGGCATCTGGGGTTTTCTTTCATCACCGTGCCCTGTGAGGCCAAGTGGGGGTCATCTCAGGGGTGGTCTGTCTGCCTAAGCCCTGTGCTGCCAGCCTGGGGGTTAGCCTCAGGCTTGCTTTGTCTACAAGGACTGCATGAGGCCAGGCTGAAGTCCATCTCAGGCATCTCTCAAAAACTGTTAAATATGTGTATAGACCTTAAATAATCTTTGTGGGCATTACCCAAGGTCATGTTCTCAACCTTCCTAATATTGCAACCCTATGATACAATATTTCATGTTGTGGTGACTCTGAACCATAAAATTATTTCCATTGCTACTTTGTAGCTGTAATTTTGCTACTCTTATGAATCATAATGCAAATATCTGGTATGCAGTATAACTGATATGCAACCCTGTGCAAAAGCCCTTTCACTCTCAAAGGATTCACTACCCACAGGTTGAGAATCACTAATCTAAGCATTTTCATGCAAATAAGGACAGGCAGAATGGTAGTTAACAGGTTTCACCACTAGAGGGAGGGCCTGCGAAGATTTTGAGTGTCTTTCTGAAAAAGGAAAGCATGGGGCTGTTTCCTTAAGTCTGGAAGAGAATGAGAAGTTTCCATATGCCCTACAAAAGTCTTCCTATCATTTATTTTTAAATTTTGATTGAATTTCAACATATATCAGAATTAGTTGCTTCACCTGCGGCCATCCATGCAGAGCCCCATTCTTCCTTTTTTCTGTAACCCTCATGGTTTACCTCTGGTAACTAACTAACTGTCAAAGAGCACAAATGCTTGGTGGTGTTTCTGGATTTTCACTGCTATGTTATGAAGTGGTGAAGGCTAACAGAGACATAATAGCTTCATTTTTATTTATTTATTTTTTGCACAAAGTTGATATTTGGTTAATGTAAAGTGAATAATGAAAGAATGAATGAATAAATGGCAAAAAGAAAAAAAAAGTGATGTGATGGGACATGAAATAAGACAAGAGGAATTTGTGTTTTAGGATGAAATTTTGGTCTAAGACATATAGACCATTCTGACTCTGGTGTTAAAATTCAATGTAAAAATTCTAAAGTCAGAAGAAGCATCTGGGGGGGAAAAAAAAAACCAAAAACGAATTAGATGGTTACTGTTTGAGTTTATTTTCAGTTTTTCATAGCAAAAAGTGATGGCTACCTAATCTGCTCTGAGAGCTCCTGACTGAGTCTCCAGTACAAAGCAGCCTACGACTCTGTCCTGATGGAAATAAAAGGGATTGGATGTGCTTGTTTACAGTGTGGCTTTCACACTATAAACACACCTCCTTTACCTGGAATACCAGCTAATGCTGGTTTTGTTGGGCAGTGGTCGTGGTTCTTTCATGAGGGAAACTCATTTCTACTAGCACATGTCCTTGTAGTTCTTGTTTGATTCTCATTTAGGTTGTATCTGTTTGACAACCTCTCTGTTCCTGGCACCCTGAGCTGTGTTCTCTGTGGTGTTCTGAGAAAAGCTAGGCTGGGATAGCCCCTTCTTCAGATGGAATATGCAGATTCAACAGGCATCAAGTTCATGGCATTTTACTTACTAGGCCAGAAGACTGCTGTCAGTGTGGGAAGCCTGTCTCCTGAAAGGGACAGTTGAAACATGAGGAAGTGAAGTTGTCAACATTGCCACATCAGTTCTTGTTTACATCGAAAAAGCCCTAACAACGTGTTCTTTCCAGGTTCCTTTCTCTTCTTTCTTCTTTTGTAATTTAAAAGTTTTCATATCATCGGATATAAGCATCTTTCCTCTATGTCACATGTAATCACCCGCTATCTTTGTGGCTTCAGTCACATAACTGCTTAGTTAAAATATTGTAATGAATAAGATTGAAGACCTTACTTCCGGGTGAAGCCTTGCTATGTGCAGAGTTTGACATTCACTTATTAATTCTCTCCTTATAATATACATGAACACCTACGAGTTCAATTATTATTCTGTCACAGAACCCACTTTTCTACGTCTTCAATGTGATGAGACCATGCGCTTCTTTGCCAGATGCCTTTTAGAATCCAGGTTTAAAAACTAGGCATCTATTTTTGATTCTAATATTCCTGTCAGAAGTCATAGGAGTTTAA
This sequence comes from Psammomys obesus, assembly GCF_907164565.1. Lineage (NCBI taxonomy): Eukaryota > Metazoa > Chordata > Mammalia > Rodentia > Muridae > Psammomys > Psammomys obesus. Next base: position 22,961,317 of record NW_026596051.1, on the reverse strand, counting down.
TTTACCCTGACTCAGTCTTCAGTACAGGGTGTTATTGATCCTTTGCTTCTACCTAAGTGCTAATTTATTTAATTATTCAATATAAGTTGTTTTGAATGGATCTTCTGTGATATACATGTACTTTTTATTTTAATCACTAAACTTTAATACTTTGTCTATTTTTGCTTTTCAGATCCAGCACTCTCTGCTTGCTTTCTGTCTTCAGATTGTTACTTTTTTTTTTTTTTACTGTAAAATGTTGAGCCCACAAACATTGACAAGCTTCTTCTAATGTCAACTTCAGGACACTCTAAAATCAATATCAGAATGCAATTAGTCTGTCAAAAGCTGGACATCTGAACTCACAAAAATTTACAGCAAAGTTATACTTTAATCCATTTCAGATGACTTCCCTTCCTTGGGATCTTTATTTTTTTCCTTCTGAAGATGGTCTGACTAAACTTTACATCCTGATTGTAGCTTCCCCCCCTCTCTCCTCTCAGTCCCTCTCTCTAGCCTCACTTCTACTTCTACACCCCATCCTAGAGTTCGTTCTTTCTCCTCAGAAAAGGGTGGGATGGATTTCAACTGCACTTGACATACCAAGCTGCAGTAGAACTAGGAGTATCTTTTCCTATTGTGTCTAGCAAGGCCTCCCAGTTAGGGGAAAGGAAGCCAAGGTCAGGTAAGAGACTCAGAGACAGGCCCTGTTTATGATGTTAAGAGTCCCACATGAAGACGAAGCTTCACAAGTGCTACATATATGCAGACCGCATAAGGCAGTTCCAAGATTGCTCTGTCCCCAAGGGCCCAGGTAAATGGATTCTGTAGGGTTTCTTGTCGTGTCTTTGACCACTCTGGTTCCTTCAATCCTCCCATCCACTTCCACAGGATTCCTGAAGTCCCACCTAATGTTTGGCTATGGGTCTCTCTGTTTCCATCAGTTGCTGGGTAAAGATTCTCAGATGAGATTTATGCTAGGCTCCTGTCTGCAAATATAGCAGAATATCATTAACTGTGCCATTAGTGGGTTCTCTCTTATTGCATGGGTCTCAAGCTGGGCCAGTCATCTGGGTTAGCCTCTCCCTCAAGTTCTGCTCTGTCTTTAACCCTTCACCTTTTTAGGCAGGAAAAATTGTGGGTTGAAGGTTTGTGGCTGGGTTAGTGTCCCAGTCCCTCCAATGGAAGCTTTTTCTGATTACTGAAGAAGGTCTTTTCAGGTTTCATATCCTCTAATGCTAGGAGTCATAGATAGGGTCACCCTCATAGATTACTAGGAGTCTCCATTTTCCTAGGTTTCTAGCTCTTCCCGGAGATGACCCCACCCCACTGACTACAGTTTTCTCTCACAGTGCTCTCTCCCTCCATCCTTCCCCCACTAAATTCCTCCTGTTCCCCTCCCCAAGCCACCCCACCCACATCCCTCTCTCCATCCACCCCATATGTTTATTCTATTTTTCCTACAGTGAGATTCAATCATACCCAACTTGGAAGCTCCTTGTTACTTATCTTCTTTAGGTCTATGTATTTGAATATGTTTACACTGTACTTATTGACTTACAAGTTAATACATACCATGTTTCTCTTTCTAAGTCTGCGATAACCACACTCAGAATGATGTTTTCTAGTTCCATCCATTTGCCTGCAAGTTTCATGATTTCACTCTTTTTAATAGCTTTGAAATATTCCAATGTGCAAATGTACCACATTTTCTTTATCCATTCTTCAGTTGAAGTACATCTAGGTTGTTTCCTTCTGTATATTATGAACAAACCTGCTATGAACATAGTTGAAGAAGTGCTCTTGTAGTATGGAAAGGCATCTTTGGGGTATATGCCCAGGAGTGGTATAGCTGAGTCTTGAGATAAATTTATTTCCAATTATCTGAGGAAACCCCGGTTTAATTTCCACAGTGGTTGTCCAACTTTATACTCCCACCAGAAATGGAGGAGTGTTCCCCTTGCTCAACATCTTTGCCATCATGTACTGTAACTTGAATTTTTTTTATCTTAGCAATACAGACAAGTATAAGATGGAATATCAGAGTCATTTTGACTTGCATTTCTTGATGACTAAGGATATTGAACATTTCTTTTTTTTTTAGATTTATAAGAATATTTCTATAGATAGAATTCATTTTATTTCAGGTATAAATGTACTGTCTCTTTCTAACCTGTAAGACCGAGGAAAACTTAAATATTAAAAAAAAAGATAAGTATCAGAAAAGTCAATATATCATTGCTTGGAAAATACTAATTTCTAATTGTAAAATGTCTTGTAATGGACAACTCTAAATTCTCCCATTCTCACTCTAAGCATTAGCTATAAAAAAATAACCCATATAATGACAGTGGAAAAATACTTCAGAATATATTACACAAAGCAACATCAACAATTGTAGCCAAATAAAAGACATATTATATACAGAAAGTAAAACCAAATCGTTCCTGTAAATGGCAGGCAATTTATGGTTATCAGGGTTAATATACTGTCACATTAACATTACTAGAAATTACATGCCACATAGGTACTTTGGGGTTACAAAATGTCTTACATCTTTTATATGTTTTATCAGAATTCTTTTTTTTTTGAGATTCTTTTTTTTATTTTATTTTTTTCATATCAGTTACATTTTATTAACTCTGTATCCCAGCCTTGTCCTGATCCCTCATTCCCTCCCAGTCCCTCCCTCCCTCCCTCATCTCCACCGTGCCCCTTTCCAAGTCCACCGATAGGGGGAAACCTCCTCCCCATCCATTTGATCCTGTTTTATCAGGTATCTTCAGGACTGGCTGCAAAGCTCTCCTCTGTGGCCTAACAGGACTGCTCCTCCCTTGGGGGGTGGGGAGGACAAAGAGCCAGTCATTGAGTTCCTGTTAGAAATAGTCCTTGTTCCCCTCACTATGGGAAACCAATTGGTTACTGAGCTACCACAGGCTACATCTGAGCAGAGGTTCTAGGTTATATCCATACATAGTCCTTGGTTGAATGTCAGTCTCAGAAAAGACCCTGTGCCCAGATATATTTGGTCCTTGTGGAGCTCCTATCCTTTCCCCATCACACTAACTCCCCTTCTTTCTTTAAGTACTTCTATTAGAGATTCAGCCATTAGAGATTCCTTTGTTGAGAATTTTCTGTTTAGATCTGTACCCCAGTTTTTAATTGAGTTATGTCATTTGTTGATGTCTAGTTTCTTGTGCTCTTTGTATATTTTGGATATCCACCTACAATCAGATGTAAATTGGTGAATATCTTTTACCATTCTGTTGTTTTTGTCCTTTTGACAGTGTCCTTTGTCTTACAGAAGCTTTTCAGTTTCATGATATCCAATTTATTAATGGTCAATCTTAGTGCCTGAGTTGTTGATGTTCTGTTCAGGAAATGTTCTTCTGTACCAATGTGTTCAAGACTATTCCCCACTTTTTCTTCCATCAGGTTTAGTGTGTGTGGTTTTATGTTGAGATCTTTGATCCATTTGGACTTGAGTTTTGTGCAGGGGGCTAACTATGGATCTATTTACATTCTAATATGTGCAGACATCCAGTTAGACCAACCCTATATTTGTTGAAGATGCTTTATTTTTTTATTGTATAGTTTCAGTTCTGTGTCAAATTTAAGTGTCCATAGATGTGTGAATTTATTTTGGGGTCTTCTATTTGATTCCATTGATCAATCTGTCTGTTTTTATGCCAATACCATGCATTTTTATTACTATTACTCTGCAATACAGCTTGAATCAGAGATGGAGATACCTCCAGAAGTTCTATTATTGCAAAGGATTATTTTCGCTATGCTGGGTTTTTTGTTTTTCCATATGAAGTTAAATTTTTTTTTAAGGTCTGTGGAGAATTGTGTTGGAATTTTGATGAGAATTGCATTGCATTAGATTGCTTTTGGTAAGATGTCCATTTTTACTATGTTAATCCTACCTATTCATGGCCACGGAAGATCTATCCATCATCTGATATCTTTTTCAATTTCTTTTTTCAATAACTTGAAGTTTTTGTCATGCAGATTTTTTACTTGCTTGGGTTAGAGATACACCAGGATCTCTTATATTAGTTGTGGCTGTTATGAAGGGTGTTGTTTCCCTAATCTCTCTCTTAGCCTGTTTGTCTTTGGATACAGTATTAGCTGGTAGAATTTTTGGGGTCACTTATGGATACTATCATATCAACTTCAAATAGTAATATTTTGACTTCTTCCCTTTCAATTTGTATCCACTTGATATCCTTATTTTTCTTACACCAGCTAAAACTTCAAATACTATATTAATAGATGGAGAGAAAGCACAGCCTTGTTTTGTCCCTTATTTTAGTAGATTTGCTTTAAGTTTCTCAACATTAATTAGACATTGGCTATCATCTTGCTTTATATTGTCTTTATTGTGTTTAGTTATGCACCTTGTACCCCTGACCTCTCCAATACTTTTATTATGTAGGGGTGTTAGGTTTTGTCAAAGGCCTTTTTAGCTTCTAATGAGATGATCACGCAGGTCTTTTTCTTTCAGTTTTTTTTATATGGTGGATTACACTGATGGATTTTTTTTTTATAAAGAATCATCCCTGCATTCCTGGGTTATAGCTTACTTGATCATGGTGGATGATATTTTTGATATGTTCTTGAATTTGGTTTGCAAGTATTTTGTTGAATATTTTTTATTCCAAGTTCATAAAAGATATTGTTCTAAAATTCTCCCTCTTGGTTGGATCTTTCTATGGTTTAGGAATTAGGGTGACTGTGATCTCATAGAAAGAGTTTGGCAATGTTCCTTCTGTTTCTATTTTTTGGAATAACTTAAGGAGTATTAACTATTAGGAGTTAACTATTAATTTAGGAGTGAACTATTAACTCCCCCTTAAAAGTCTGGTAGATTTCTTCTCTAAAACCATCTGGTACAGGGCTTTGATTGTTGTTGATGTTGGGAGATTTTAATGACTGTCTCTATTTTCTCTGGATATATAGGTCTATTTAAATTGTTTTCCTGACATTGGTTTTACTTTGGGAAGTGGTATCTATCAAGAAAATAATCCATTTCATTGAGCTCTTCCAATTTTGTCGATTACAGACTTTCAAAGTAAGATCTACTGATTCTTTGGATTTCCTCATTGTTTGTTATTATGTCCTTTTTCATATTGATTTTGTTAATTTAGTTATTCTCTCTCTGCTTTTAGTTAGTTTGGCTAGTTGCTTGTCTATCTTGTTGATTTTCTCAAAGAACGATCTCTTGGTCTTGTTGATTCTTTGTATTGTTCTCTTTGTTCCTAAGTTATTAATTTCAGCCCTAATTTATGATTTTGATTATTTTCTGCTATCTACTCAACTAGGATGTGTTTGCTTCTTTTTCTTCCAGAGCTTTCAGGTGTGCTGTTAATTTGCTAGTGTGTGAGCACACCAATTTCTTCATGAAGGCACTTGGTGCAATGAATATTCCTCTTAGCACTGCTTCCATTGTGTCCATAAGTTTGGGTATGTTGTGCATGCATTTTCATTGAATTCTAGGAATTTTTTATTTCTTTCTTCATTTCTTCCTTGCCCCAGTGATCATTAAGTAAGAATTTGTTCAGTTCCCATGAATTTGTAGGTTTTCTGCTGTTTCTTTTGTTGTTGAAGTCCAGCTTTATTCCATGGTGATCTGATAAGTCACAGTGGAAGGGTATTTTAATTTTCTTGTACCTATTGAGACTTGTTTGTGACCAAGTATATTGTCAGTTTGGGAGAAGATTCCATGAGGTGCTGAGAAAAAAAAAGATACATTCTTTTGCATTCAGGTGAAATGTTCTATTAGGTCCATTTGACTCATAAAATTTGTTAGTTTCACTATTTCTGTGTTTAGTTTCTGTCTGGGTGACCTGTCCATTGTTGCAATCACCCACTATTAATATTTGGGGATCGATGTGCAGTTTAACCTTTACATTAATGTTTCTTTTACAAATGTGGGTGCCCTTCTATTTGGGACATAGCTGTTCAGAATTGAGATGTCTTTTTGGTGGACTTTATTTTTCTTTTGATGAGCATGAAGTGTCCTTTCTCAACTCTTTTAATTAATTTTGGTTAAAAAACTATTTTATTAGATGTTAAAATGGCTACTCCAGCTTGCTTCCTGAGTCCATTTGCTTGGAAAAACTTTTTCCAGCACTTAACTCAGAGGTAATGTCTATCTATCTTTCATAGTGAGGTACATTTCTTGTTTACAGCAGAATGATGGAATCTGATTTCACATGTTTTCTGATAACCTATTTCTTTTCATTGGGGAATTGAGTCCACCGATATTGAAAAATATTAATGATCAATGATTGTTAATTCCTGTTATTTTTATATTTTGATTTTGGTTGTGGCATTTGTGTTGTGTGTGTTTCCTTTTTATTGCTTTTGCTAGTGTGAAATTACATCTTTTCTGTGTTTTCTGGGGTGTAGTTAAAATCCTTATATTGGAGATTTTCTTCTAGTATTTTCTGTAGGCCTGCATTTGTGGATAGATATTGGTTAAATTTGGTTTTGTCATAGAATATATCTCTTGATGGTGATTAAAATGTTTGCTGAGTATCGACGTTTGGGCTGGCATCTTTGGTCCCTTAGACACTGCAAGACATCTGTTCAGGCTCTTCTGGCTTTTTCAGTCCTCTGTTGAGAAGCTAGGTGTAATTCTGATAGGTCTGACTTTATTTGCTACTTGATCTATTTTTCTTGTAGCTTTTCATAGTCTTCTTTCTTCTGTATATTTAGGGGTTTGATTATTATGTGGTGGGAGGATTTTCTTTTCTGGCCCAATCTAGTTATGGTTCTGTAAGCTTTGTATAAGTTTATAGTCATATCTTTGTTTAGGTTAGGGCAATTTACTTCTATGATTTTGTTGCAAATATTTTCTGGACCTTTGAGTTGGGAATCCTCCTCCTCCTCCTCCTCCTCCTCCTCCTCCTCCTCCTCCTCCTTCTTCTTCTGCCTCTTCCTCTTTTATTTGATTCTTATTATTCTTAGATTTAGTCTTTTTATAGTATCCCAGATTTCCTGGATGTTTTCTGTCAGAAACTTTTAGATTCAACATTTTCTTTGACAGATGTATTCATTTCTTCTATTGTATCTTGTAAACCTGCAATCCTCTCTTCCATCTCCTATATTCTATTGATGATGCTTGTGTCTGTAGTTGTTGATTGCTTACTTAGAGAATCCTGATTCTCTCAGGTTTTATTTTCTTTATTACTTCTATTTCTATTTTCAGGTCTTAAACAGTTTGATTTATTTCCTTCACATGTTTGTATTTTCTTGTATTTCTTTAAGGGATTTTTTTGTTTCCTCTTTAAGGGCCTCTGTCATCTTCATAAGGTTGGACTTAAAGTCATTTCCTTGTGCTTCAGCTGTGTTAGAATATCCAAGGCATGCTGTAGTAGGATAAATGGGCTCTGGTGGTGCCAAATGGCTGTGCTGTTTTTTTTTTTTTTTTTTTTTTTGTTATGTTCTTATTCTGGTCTTAACCATCTGCATTTTCCAGTTATAAGTTTAGATGCTGATTTCTGAGTTTATCTTTGTACTATGGATAGTTTTAACCCAATTTTTCTTGTGGTTTCTGTTTCTTCTCTTTCTTCGGGCCTGAGTAGTTTGGGGTTCTGATGACTAGAGAGTGTTCAGGTATAGTAAGGTGTCTCCTTTAGAGTTCTGTGGCCTATGAGGCTTCTGTGGACCCTAGTACCAGGCTGGACTGGTATCCCTAGTGGTGGTAGGCCTCCATGAAAGCAGTTGGAGCTGTGGGCTTAAAAATGGAATCCAGGTTTTAGTACATTTATATTCTATTATATGTCTAATATCTACTTAGAAGTGAATATATACCATTTGTGTCTTTCTCCTTCTGGAATTCCTCACTCTGGATTATCTTTTCTAGTTCCATCCATTTGCCTGCAAATTTCATGATTTCCTTGATTTTAATTGCTGAGTAGTATTCCATTCTGTATATGTACCACAATTTCTGTATCCATTCGTTCCTCAGTTGAGGGACATCTGGGTTGTTTCCAAATTCTGGCTGTTATGAATAAATTTGCTACAAACATGGTTGAGCAAATGTCCTTGTTGTATACTTGAGCATAGTTTGGATATATGTCTATGAGTGGTATAGCTGGATCTTGAGGTAGCACTATCCCTAATTTTCTGAGAAAGTGCCAGATTGATTTCCAAAGTGACTGTACATAAAGATTTATGTAAACCTAAAGAAGCTAAGCAAGAAGGAGAATCCTGGGGAAGATGATCAATCCTTATTCAGAAAGGCAAATGGGACTGACATCAGAAAAAGGAGAAAACAGGGAATAGGACAGGAACATAGCACAAGGGGCCTTTGAAAGACTCTACCCCGCAGGTATCAAAGCAGATGCTGAGATTTATAGCCAAATTTTGGGCAGAGTGCAGGGTATCTTTTGAAAGAAGTTCCAGATAAAAAGACCTGGAAGAGCCCAAGAGGAAAGCAACAGAACCAAAGAACTCTGGGCCCAGGGATCTTTTCTGAGAATGATACTCCAACCATGGATCATGCATGGAGATAACCTAGAACCCTTGCACAGATGTAGCCCATGGCAGCTAAGTCTCCAAGTGAGTGCCCTAATAAGGACAACAGGGGCTGTGTCTGACATGAACTCAGTGGCTATCTCTTTAATCACCTCCCCCTGAGGAGGGAGCAGCCTTATCAGGCCACAGAGGAAGATAATTCATCCAGTTGTGATGAGACCTTATAGGCTAGGGTCAAATGTAAGGGGAGGAGGACCTCCCTATCAGTGGACTAAGGATGGGGAAAAGGGGGAGAAGAAGGAGAGAGGATGGGATTGGGATGGGACAAGGGAGGGAAGCTACAACTGGGATACAGAGTGAATAAATTGTAATTATTAAAAAATAAGTTTATGTTAAAAAGAATATAAGGAAAAAACATATAGCAAGAAAAAAAGAAAAGAATCCAGGGAGAAGGGTGTAATTTAAAGCTGTGGGATGTTATTTAAAAGGATATGGAAGGGCAAGGGTTAGGGCAGGGTCTTTCCTGGTTGTCCCTAGTGCCAGCAGGACCACAAGAAAACTCTGTTGGGTGTGCTTTTACATGAGTTGGTAGGGAAGGACTTGGGGGGAGGTAGGGACTTCCCTGAGGTGCCTGGTGACTGCAGGCCTCAGAGAAAGCAGGCATAGCTGTGGACCAGAAAATAAAGCACAGTGTTTGGGGTGCAGTTTACCACTTTTGAGTGTGCTTTCAAGGGAGTTGGTGAGCAGAGGCTTGAGGAAAGCAAAGGTAACCTGGTGTCCCTGGTGCTGGCAGTCCTGTGGGAAAACATGCAGAATAGTGAAGTAGGAATTTCAGAGAAAGATATGTGTTTGGTCTGTGTTATTTTCCCCAGGCTTTCTATGACCCACCGACACTCATTCTACAGCATAAATTAACTCTCAGCATTGGTCTCCTCAAATCTTTATACTATGTATTAGGCAGCTGGCAGAAAAAAATAATTTTTTTGACAGATGGTTACAGAGGAAGAGTCCGTGGTGGTGAAGGATGCACTGGAGCAGAAAACAGGATCTGATCACTGAGAGTTCACATCTCAGCCACATACAGGAAGGGGAGATTGAACTTGTAGTGAAATAAGGCTGTGAACTCTAAAAGCCCATTTCTAGTGATGCTTTTCCTCCACTAATGCTGCATTTCCTGAGGGTTCTATAATCTTGCCCAAACATTGCTTCTAATTGGCTATTAAGTGTTCATTTTATGTACTTGATCCTTACAAGGGATATATCTCATTTGAGTCATTATACTTTATAACCCAAGTTCTATATAGAAATAAGAAAAAAAAAAGGAAGAAAGTATGACTAAGATTATTTTCTGTTATTACTGAAAAATACCTGACGCTGAGTTCTTTATATAGAAAACAGACTTGTTTGGCTTGTTGGGGTGTTAGAGATGGAAGTCTATCATCAAAGAGCTCCATCAGCTAGAACTCTGTTAAAAGATTCCAGAAACAACTTTGCCATGGGAGATGCCTGGAACAGAGAGGAGAGGGAGGGACCAGAGAGACTGGGAGTAACATTTGCTCTTCTGAAAACAACTCTCTAAATCAACTGACACCAGGATCCTGAGAAACGTGCGTTAATTCCAAAGGTGACAACACAGTGATCTGAGAATTTTCTACTAGGTCACATTGATAAGGTCCAATTTCCTTTTAGCATGGCCACAAGGACATTCAAGCTCTCTGCCTGAAGCTTTGGGAAACATATTCTAAAACACAGCAAAGCCTCTCACAAAATTTTCTTACCTTTTCTCTGTGGGTTCCCAAGACAGATGAGGAATGGTAGACTGTTTCTCCTGTTCCTTACCCAAATCAGACTTGGGCTTACACAACCCCAAAGAGACAAAGGCCATGGTCATGATAGATACAGTTAGGCCTCTGTTTCCCACCAGAGAACTGGCTTATCATGGATCATGTGGCCTGCACTCTGCTGATACACTTGAAAATTGTTGTCATTAACATTTGCCTGTGTTTAATCAGGTCCTCATAGTTAAATTAGGTGTATTTTCTCCCTTATTCTTTTTTCCTATCCTATCTTCCAACTCACTCTATCTGAGCTAACCCCCATTTCAATGAATGAGCTGTCCTCCGAAACAGCCTCCCAGGTCACTCCTACTGGAAACCCTGTCTCCCAGGTCCTCTGCCCCCTGAGACTGATGGTGTGCAATGGCCTAGTGGGGGCAGGGGACCCAAATTCCTTAGTCAGTGACATATAGATGTAAGACCAGACTTTATAAGAAAAGATATTTTCTTTCTTTATATACTATAAGGATCTCATTTTCAACAGGCCACACACATGACTTACAAATCTAAATTCTTATGTAGTTTGCATATTACGTGTATGTGTGTGTGTTTACATGTGTGTATAATATTTGCATATATGTATGGGGTTTCATGCATGCATGGGGTTTTCCTGCTCTATCACTTCTTGCCTTATTCCTTTACAATAAGATCTCTTACTGACCCTGACTGGAACTACTTGTGACATATTATTTTATGTGATTTGTGAGTCATAAAAAATTCCTCAGCATGACATGGAGATGTAGTTCAGTTGTGAAGCACATGGCTAGCATGCATGAGCTTCTTGATTTGGTCCATAGTATGCATAGAGGCAGCGAGAGGGAAAGGAAGCAGAGTGGAGAGTGTGCTTAGTCATGAGTATTAAAAAAAAAAAAAAAGAAAAAAAAAACATGATCAACTTAATTTTAAGTATATTCAAACATTGAACAGAAGGGGGAAAAAAACCTCATGATTTACAAGAGTGTGTGTGTGTGTGTGTGTGTGTGTGGTGTGTGTGTGTGTGTGTGTGTGTGTGTAAGAGAGAGAGAGAGAGAGGATACAATTTTATCAATGTTTCTTAGTAAAATTATCTATTCTGTTCAAAAATACTCTATTGACAGTGCCTTAATTTAAAAATGCTTTGCAAAATGACTGAACAAGAATACTTAAGCCACAAGCTCCTAGTGAATACTGATTGGGTGTTTATTTTGAAAAAGTGTCTATTCCCAAGAAATTTATTGTGAAAAAGAAGAGAGAAAAGCAACAACAATTAAGATAAGAAAGAAAGAACAAATAGTGAGGGCAGGTCTCAGAACCCTAAGGTGACTTTGTGTTGTGCAATTTTTCATTTCCTTTCATTTATTTATCTTTTAATATTCTCCCTTAGGAATATTTTCTGTTCAGGAGTCATGGTCTTCACTGGTTCACAATCATTGGAAAATTTACAGAGGAAATGACTCTTTTGTTTTCACCCTTTATTAATCTTCTTTTCTTTGGTCAAAACAAATACATTTGCATTCTGAAATCAGCAGCTCCAGTCAACTGTGCTTTTCACTGACTAACCTCTATAAAAGGTTTACTTGAATCTCCTGAAAGCTTTTGGGGTAAAACTGAAAATTCCAAGCCACCTTGCTTCATCCCACTTGGAATTCTTCAGATATTATGCTGTCAAAATGAATGCACGCTGCTTAGTCTCTTTTGACTTATTGGCTTTGTGTCAAATACTTTGGTGGTTTTATTTGTCAATCAGTTTACTTCCTACATGACTTTCATGTGAAAGGCACCTTCCAAGTTTTTAAATGTTTACTCAGAGTTTTCCCTTGAAATATTGTGTTCTTGGCTATACATTTGTGTGTGTGTGTGTGTGTGTTACACAGGAAGTGTATTTGTAATGATATTTGTTTTCCATATAATGAAACTGTGATGTTTAGTTGAAATTAGCAAATTACTAAGTCAGGAGAAACCTAATAAAACCAGAAGGTAAACCCCAGTATTATGATGGCACATTAAAGGTTATTCTGGACCATGCATCTAATAGAGTTGGTAGGATTTAGGAAAGGATGTTAATCATGTTCCTCACATGAGTGAGAGAACAGATGCTCCAGCTATGAAGAGGAATGTGTGTAGCACTTCCTGGAGTTGCCAGAGGGCACCATTGGAAAGAGTGAAAGTGGCAACCAGGCTTCCACAGAGGGCAGCTTCCAGGATAAGGTGAGTGGATGAGAGGAACTTCTTTCTACTGAGCCTCTACCTGTGCACTTGCTGGACCAACGACCTGAGAAACCTGTTCTACAAGAAATCCATGTGCTAATGATTAGCGATTGAAGGGCAACTATAAATTGGGTGATATCAGGGAAATTAGAGTGAAAAAAAAATAACAGTAAAAAAAAGTTGTGCAAAATAGTATCAGAATATTTGAGGTCACATTTTATTTTCACCTGTTCAAAGACAAAATAATAATCAAAATGAAAGAAGACAATCTAGATCAGTGGGACAATAACCTACCATGTCACCTCTTATTTAGATATGAAGGAAAGAATTCATATAGAAGTATTAGAAAAATACTGTAGGCAATAATTATAAGGACAAACTATAATGCAGAATAGATCTAAGTTTGTATTGAAGAAATCTGCTATAAGTCAGTTCTATAAAATAAAATATATAACAGCTAAAACGCACAAACATTTTTGTCAGCTATCTGAGAAACAATAAAAACAATGAATAGAACTTCAAAGCAAAAGCAATAGTAGTAGTAATTAATAATAATAATAATAAATTATGTCATTGGAGGAAAGAAAACTTTAAAAAATTAAATCAAAACATTTCAGAAATAAATGCTCAAGTAAATTCCACCTGTAATTTGATAGATATTCATAAAATCATACAACAAAAGAAGACAGAAATGAGTCATATTTATTTTTCTTTATGTATTTCCTAAGTGAAAAATATTTTGTTCTCATATAATGTATCTTAATTATGGTTTCCTCTCATCCTACTCCTCCGAGTTTCCCCCACCTTCCTTCCCATTTGGATCCTTTCCCTTTCTGTATCTCAGTAGAAAGGAACAGGCTTCTAAAAGATAATAATAAAATATAAAAAGATAAAACAAAAACTGTCAAATTGAAGTCAGACAGAAAAAGCCAACAGGAAAAAAAAAAAGAAGAAGAAGAAAAAGAGTCAAAGACAAAGGCACAGGAATCAGAAGCCCACTCATTCTCACACGTATAAATGCCATAAAAACACTAAACTGGAAGCCATAATATATATGCAGAGAAGCTGGTGCAGACTCACACAGGCTCCATGCATACCGCTTCAATCTCTCTGAGTTCACATGGAGTTCTGCTCAGTTGATTTAGAGGTGTCTTAGTATCCTCTGGCTATTACAGTTTTTCTGTCCTCTATTCTCCATGTTCCCTGAGCTCTGAGGGGAGGAATTTGAAACAGACATCCCATTTAGGTCTGGGTGTTCCAAGGTATCTCTCTGTGTGTAATGCCTATCTGTAACTCTCTATATATGTTCCCATCTGCTGCAGAAGGAAGCTTTTCTGATGGTATTTAAACAAGGCACTGATTTGTGATTATAGCAGAATGTGACTAGGAGTCATTCTATCACATTTATTTTATAGAGCAGTATTACTTGGTTTTACCCTAGGTCCCTGGGCTATCTCGTCTCTGGTTCATGGTATGTGTATGTAACACAAGCAGGGACCCGTTTAGGATCATCTCAGGAAGTGATCCTCAGGGCAAATCTGATAAATTACTTACTGGTTGTTTACTCCAGCAAGCTTTGTGCCTCCATTGCTCTAGTGTATCTTGCAAGAACACCACTGTTGCTGGAATGGTCTATGGATGGCTTTAGTTTTTCTTTTTCTAGTATGCCTAGTACCTTCTTGTACCAATGACTCTAGCCCATCAGGGTAAAGACACTATTCACAGACAAACTCACCTTCTTCAAGTTCAACAAGTTGGGTAGGTATTGTCTTCAGAAATGGAGCCCTGCAATAAGTTTGTGGAGAGAAAACTATTGTCTTGAAGACAGCAGCAGCCTGGATTTTGGGGGATCCCCATTAGATCCCTTTGGCCAACAACCCAATTACTCAATTTAATGCAACCCAGCTTTGGTACTGGGACCTTCATTTGGTGACAAGAGATGGCCATCTAGGACTCTGCCACCCCAATTATTTCATTTAGATCATCTCTCTATATATGCATATATTTTAGGAAGTTTCTACTGTATTAGGTTTCCATACTGCCCTTAATATGCCCCTTAATTTTTGCTGTTTCTCCCTATAGTTACCGCTTCAGTCCTTTCTTCTCTCCCCCTCCCCATATGACTCTCCAATTCTAGCTCCCCCCATTCACCCATAATTATCTATTCCAATTCCCTTTCCTAAAAATACCTAATTGTACCCTATAGCCTCTTACTGGTTCCTTTATTGTTTTACCAACATCATTGGTGCTGGCTTCTTTCCAGTGTATGTTTCTGGCTTCCTTACCAAAATTCATTTATCTTCTTTTGAAATGCTGTTTTTATTACTATAGCTATGTAATACAACTTGAAATCAGGAATGGTGAGACCTTCAGCAGTTCTTTTATTATTCAGAAAATTCTATCCCCAAATTTTGTGGTTTCCATATGAAGCTGAGAAGTAATCGCACAAGATCTGTAAAGATTCTGTTGGGGTTTTGACGGAGCTTGCATTGAATATTTAGTTTGCACTTGGTAGGATGGCAATTTTATTATCCTAATTCTACCAATCTATGAGCATGGAAAATCTTTCCACTTTATGATCTATTATTCAATTTCTTTCTTCAAAGACTTGAAAAATTTAATCAAGCAAGTATTCTATCATGTTTGTTGTTAGAGATATTCCAAGATATTTTACATTATTTAAGGCTTTTGTTTTTGTTTTTGTTTTTGTTTTTACTTAAAAGTATTTTATTTACAATGAGTCATTTCACTTTTCTACCTCTGTGTTCTTTGGAAAGCTTAATTTTGAATATAGTAACTTTAAATAGTTATAAACTCCATTGTGGAGTTTTCTTTTTTAATTTTATTAATTACATTTTATTCACTTTGTATCCCCCCATAAGCTCCTCCTTCCTCCCCTCCCTATCTTCCCCTCCCCTCCCCCTTCTACACACATGCCCCTCCCCAAGTCCACTGATAGGGGAGGTTCTCCTCTCCTTCCTTCTGATCTTAGTATATCAGATCTCATCAGGAATGGCTGCATTGTCCTCTTCTGTGGCCTGGTAGGGCTGCTCCCCCCTCAGGGGGAGGTGATCAAAGAGCAGGCCAATCAGATTATGTCAGAGGCAGTCCCTCTTCCCATTACTTGGTAACCCACTTGGACACTGACCTGCCATGGGCTACATCTGTGCAGGGGTTCTAGGTTATCTCCATGAATAGTCCTTGGTTGGAGTATGAGTCTCTGGGAAGTTCCCTGTGTTTAAATTTTCTTGTTCTGTTGCTCTCCTTGTTGAGTTCCTGTCCTCTCCAGCTCTTACTATTTCCCAATTCTTATGTAAGATTACATGCACACTGCCCAACAGTTGGCCATAAGTCTCAGCATCTGCTTTGATAGTCTGCAGGGCAGAGCCTTTCAGAGGCCATCCGTGGCAGGTTTCTAGGTTGTTTCCTGTTTTCTTCTTCTTCTGATGTCCTTCCTCTTTGCCTTTCAGGTGGGGATTGAACATTTTAGTCAGGGTCCTCTCTCTTGATTAGTTTCTTTAGATGTACAGATTTTAGTAGGTTTATCCTGTATTACATGTCTATATGAGTGAGTATATACCATGTGTGTCTTTCTGCTTCTGGGAAAGCTCACTCAAGATGATCCTTTCCAGGTCCCACCATTTACCTGCAAATTTTATGATTTCCTTATTTTTCTTTGCTGAGTAATACTCCATTGTGTAGATGTACCACAATTTCTGCATCCATTCTTCATTTGAGGGGCATCTGGGCTGTTCCTAGCTTCTGGCTATTACAAATAAAGCTGCTACAAACATGTTGTTTCCTTGATTTCTTTTTCACTCCATTTTTCATTGGTATATAGGAGGGCTGATGATTTTTGGAAGTTAATTTTGTATCCCACTATTTTCCTGTAAGTATTTATCAACTGTAAAAGTTTCTGGGTAGAATTTTACAGGTCACTTATGCATATAATCATACCATGTACAAATAAAGGTACTTTGACTTCTTCCTTTCCAATTTGTTTCCCTTTTATCTTTCAGTTGTCTTACTGTTCTAGCTAAATTTTCAAGTGCTATATTGAATAGGTATGGGAAGATGCACACTTTATCTTGTTCCTGGTTTCAGTGGAATTGTTTTGAGTTTCTCCTTCTTTAAGTGGATATTGGCTATGGGCTGGCTGTAAACTGCCTGTATCATATGCATGTATGTCCATAGTAACCCTAATCTCTCTAGCAAATTTCTTACTTACGGGTGCTAGATTTCGTCAAAGGCCTTCTTTTTTTTT
>NW_026596051.1:22910151-22944552 GCF_907164565.1 Psammomys obesus | reverse complement strand
TGTGTGTGTGTGTGTGTGTGTGTGTGTGTGTGATAGATATAGGTAGGTAAATAGATGATAATCAGTGACAAATGATAGGTAGACAAATGATATATTAATGAATGGATGAATAAATAGGTCATACACTACCAGATGGCAGGTGATTGGCACAGTCATTTCATAGAAGGATAGCTAGATAATAGAGAGATGACATATATAAATATATAAGTGATAGATGGGTAGATAGGTAGACAGACAATCAGTGACAGATAACGGGTATATACATGATAGACAGATGGCAAATGAATAAATACATGGCCAAATAAGTGATAAATCAGCAGATGGTAGATGATCCACATCATTCATTCATAGGATAGATATATAATAGATAGATATAGATAGATAGGTAGATAGATAGACAGACAGATAGATAAACCAGAAGGAAGGCAGGCAGATAGACAGACAGATAGATGATAGATAGATAGATAGATAGATAGATAGATAGATAGATAGATAGATGAATAGATGGGTGACAGGTAGTTATTACATTTGGGCTATGCATATTAATTTTCCCTGGAACACATACCTCTACAAAATATTTATCTAAAAGTAACCTTTTTGAGAAGTGTATGAAACTTCCAGTTGAGGATCAAATTGTAAAGGAAATAATAGTTACTTATATAAAATCCTAGTCATTGCCTTATTTCTCATCATCATTAACTTGTTAATTTATTTCCCTCAATCTCAGTGTTCTTGTCTGCAAAAGTGGAAATATGATTATGGGCTTTAATTCATATCTCACAGTGATCAGCCCTGAAAGCCTGTAGCATAGACAACAGTATGTTCTAATGTCAACCCTGAGGGTTTTAATTGCATCAAGGCAAGTCACCTTTTGAGAAGGTACAAAGTTAAAGGTGAACGTTAGTGTGTTGGACAGTCTTAAAACTCAGTTTTCTTTTCCGTGGACATTAAATATACCCTTGGGCATTAAATTAACTTGCTTCAAATAAACTTGTGACAAAAAAAGACTAATTAACACAAAAAGCAGATTCAGCTGAGTCCACAACTCATCTCTGTCTCACTTGTCAGACTTGGTCAAGGACTTTCTCAGAGACTTGGAGAAATGGGTTGGAAGTGTCACCTGTAGCATACTTTCCATTTTTAAATTCTGTCTCTCTCCCTCTTTCATTATTGTTGTGACTAATGTCATCATTACTGTGCCATTATACACCAGCAAGGTTAATGGGTTGGCACAGATCAAACACATGTATTATGCAAGGCCTCAGGTCGAGAAATTCAAAACACCTTGTTTGGAAGTGAGGAGACTGTCTGTGGGGAAGCTTATTGGTCATGACTCCATACATTGGACTCAACACTTCCTGTCTCAGGTCCCATGGCCCAACCCTGAATGACTGACGCTGAATATGAGATGTAATACTTCCTTCTCTGTTCCAGGTGTTCTGGAGTACTTGACTCAGCTTCCTGTCCTACCCTGATTGTCCCAGTAGGTCAATCAGTTAAGTGACTTCTACAGGAGAAAGGGGTCAGTGTCCTTGAAGAACAGAGGCCATTCAAGGAATTGAAAGGTGGAAACAATGCTTTCTCTTGGCTCCAAAAGGCCTTCTAGGAAGTCCCAGAATTAACTTACAATGTGCAAATTTGACCAGTGAATAAGTGTGTCTTCCTGAAATACAATGTTATGAAAGGACAAACAGCTGGCAATCTCCTGCTTGTAGCCCTTAGCTGATACTCACAGGGTTTTACATTCATTGTATCCAAATTAGACTATATTCACATTGGCTTTGCTCCTTCTCCACTCCACCTCCATGTGTTCTTGTTTCATTTTGTAAGTTTTGAAGGGGGAACATATTAATAAACCAAGAGATAGCAGGCCTTGCTCAGAGGCCACCACTGAGAAGAGATTTTCCCAGCTCAGGCTGATCACTTCTTCCCTCACCCTTTTCACAGAATTCTTTTTCTCTATTTTGAAGTTACTATGGTTTTTATAGACAGTGGCAGCAGGCTCCCTAATCTTTTTCTTGCTTTTAGTTTCAGCCTACTCCAATTTATCCCCCACACTGTAGCCAGAGGTAGCTTTTAAATTGTAAATTTGACAAAGTAATTTGCTGCCTAAAACCTGTCAGTGTCTATCAGTTCCTTCAAGACAGCATTCAAAAATCCTCAAGGAGCCTTTCACATCGCCTGGTAAGCCAGCCCAAACAAGTGTTCACACTCCATCTCTCACCTCACCTTCATGGAGTGCTTGCAGATTCAAGCAGCTACAGAAAAAAAAAAAGGATAAATGCTATGAGCATGTAGGGATCAGTTTTTTTTCCCCCTTTTACATTCTGTGACTCTATGTAACTCATTCACATGCAATACATGATGGGAACCATCACCACTCCACATTTGACTGCACAGAACCTCCAATGTGCAAGGATGGGAAAAGCACCAGGGTTGGGGGGAGGGTCTCTATCCCCTACTCAGGTTTCACCTACTCTGCTTTTAGGAACTAAAAAATAAAGTTCTTTAAAGGTGACCCTGCGGCTTCCTCTTGTAGCTCTTCTTTTCTGCCCTTCAGTTGACCTGTGTTAGGATCAGCACCCATGTAATGAATGCTGTGCCTTCTCTGCGCACACATGGCTGGAGCTGAAATAGATTCTGAGAAGAAAACTCCTCATCTGCTTTAGACAGAGGAAGAGAGGCACACAGTGCAATAGTATCTATGTGTCTTTGCAAAAGTCAATCTGTTTCCAACTTAAACTCAATTTGACAAGGGCATGTCCAATAACCAAGCTTTCATTCCCAAATGCAGTCAAAGCACACACAGAAAGAAAGAGAATTGCGCACCGAGAATTGGCAGTCATAGGACACAAGGCATTCAGAAAAGGCTGTACTGTACGATGCTCTGCAAAAGCACAGCTGACAAAGCACACTGTAGTTAGAGCGAGCTGTGTGACCAGACAATCAAGAATGGGCACTATGTATAAGCTGTATAATAAGGCCCTTGGAAACAATTGTGTTTCAGTTAAATACACATTGTGTGGTTCTTATTCATTAGTACAGCTATTTTAATTTATTTCAATAAATGGCCCCACAATGTCTTACATCATAGCATATATATATATATATATATATATATATATATATATATATATAGCTAAGTTATGTAAAAGTAAAATTTCTGATCCAAACACAAAAAGCCCAGAGGAAAAGACTAGATACAAATAGGGCCTTTGATATCACTGATAACGAGGCAAGCTCATATTCAGCATTCATTAAATTTGTTAACATAATATTATTGAGCCTTAATAAAAAGTAGGCATAGAATCTGGGAATTTATAGCTAAACAAGTCAGAAAGTAGCCTGCTATTGTTAGAAGGCTGAAATATAGTTAATAAACAAAGATATAAGAACAAGATAATTTTGATAACATCGTGATAACTTAAGAAATTAAGCAAATAAGTAGTGTCAGATAATATAGAAAAGGAATGAGATAAGTTGTCATCTCATGAGCCACAGGATGAGGAATGAGAGTTTATGACACCAAGTTCAAAAGATCCTAAGGGGGGGTCACCTAAAACTTCTTACAAGTCAACTTACAATGAAGGAATGGCAACTTTTCCTTTTCACATTAAAGTAGGTAGCAGACACAGCAACTGGGAGACTTGGGAAAACATGTAAATGTGACAACTAACTTAATGTCTCTCCCACAAAGTAAACATTTTTAGAAATGTCTGTATTTTTTCATTTGTTTGGTTGGTTGGATTTTTTTTTCTTTTACCTTATCTGCGTACTGCTCATGGCAGAAAATTTGCCAGTCTCATTCTCATTTTTCTGATATGTATAATGAACTTCAGAACTACCAATGTGTGTTCCTTGGGTTGTATGACCCCTCCCCTTCCCTCCCTCCCCTCCCCTCCCCTCTCCTCCTCTCCCCTCCTCTCCTCTCCTCTCCTTTCCTCTCCTCAACTTTCTTATCACCTCCTCTACCCTCTCCTCTCATCCCTTCCCCTCCCCTCCTCTCTCCATTCCCTTTCATCCTCTTTCTCTTTCTTCTTTTTTTTTAATTTTTATTTTTTATTCACAATTTATTCATTATATATCCCAATTGAAGCCTCCTCCCTCAACTCCCTCAGTCCCATCCTCCCTTCCTCTTCCTGCCATCCCCTTCCCTTAGTCCACTGAAAGGGGGAGTTCTCCACTATTTCCATATGCCTATCTGCCTGCTTTGATCCTCTTCCTCTGTGGTCTGGCAAGGCTGCATCATCAGGAGTGATCAGAGAGAAGTCAACTGAGTTTATGATAGAGGCAGGCCCTGATCCCCTCACTCAGAGATCCATATGGAGACCGTGCGGCCAGTAGGCCACATTTGAGCAGGGGTTCTCAGTCCTTTCCATGCATGGTCCTCCATTGGAATAACAGTCTCTGCAGGACCCTCTGGACTCAGATCTTTTAGTTTTGTTGGTCTCCTTCTGAGGATCCTGTCACCTCCATGTCCCTCTAATCCCACTCCTCCCTTCATCAATAAAACTCCCTGTGCAAAGATTGGCCCTGAATCTCAGCATCTGCTTCTATCCCCTGTTGGGTGAATTCTTTCAGAGGACCCTCTATAGTAGAATCTGATCCTGTTTCCTCTCTTCCACTACTTCTAATGTCTATCCTGTTCTGAATGAGATTTAAGTATCCTCCCTAAGGTCCCCCTTAGTTTTTAGCTTCTTTAAGTATGTAGATGGCTGTCCTATATTGCACTGCTAATATCCACTTACTAGTGAATATATTCCATGCCTGTCTTTCTATTTCTGGGTTACCTCACTCAGGATGATCTCTTCTACTTCCATGTATTTACCTGCAAATTTCATGATTTCCTTGTTTTTAATAGCTGAGTAGTATTCCATTATGTAGTTATATTAAAATTTATGTATCCATTAGCAAAGGACACTGTCAACAGAACAAAATCACAGTCTACAGAATGGGAAAATAGCTTTATCAACCCTGCATCCAATAAAGGACTAATATCCAGAATATATAAAGAACTCAACAAGTTAAACACCAACAAAACAATCCAATTAAAAAAATGGGGTACAGAGCTAAACCGAGAGTTCTCAATGGAAGGAATATCAAATGGCAGAGAAACACTTAAAGAAATATTCAACATCCTTAGTCATCAGGTAGATGCAAAACAAAACAAAACAAAACAAAAAAAAAAAAACCTGAGATTTCACCTTATACCCATCAGAATGGCTAAGATGAAAAACACAAGTGGCAACACATGCTGAAGAGAATGTGAAGAAAGGGGAACCCTCCTCCATTACTGGTGGGAGTACAAACTTGTACAACCACTTTGGAAATCAGTCTGGCACTTTCTAAAAAAATTGGGAATAGCACTACCTCAAGATCCAGCCATACCACTCCTAGGCACATACCCAAAGATGCCCCACCATTTAATAAAGACATTTGCTCAAGTATGTTCACAGCAGCTTTATTTGTAATAGTCACCTGCTTTATAATGGGAAATTCAACCAACTTTGCTAGGCTCTTGTCAAGTTGAAACAACTAGAGGCAACTGGGAAGAAAGAACCTCAGTTGAGGCATCACCTTCCTCAGATTGCCATGTGGGTATGTTTTGGGGACATTTCCTTGGTTAATATTTGAGATGGGAGGGCCCAGTCGAGTGTGAATGATACCACCCCTTGAGAGATAGTCCAAGATAGGGTTGTACAAGAGAGCCAGCTGAGCAAGCCGTGAAGATCTAATCTGTATGCAACAGTCTTCCATTCCTAGTTCCAGCTTCTGGCTCAGAGCTTCTGTCATGGCTCCCTTCATGATGGATTGTAACATGGAAGGTAAAGCCATTCCTTCCTCAGGTTGGCTTTTGTCAATTATTTCATCATAGCCACAGAAACCAAAGAAAGTAGTAAATTAATCAGAGAATAAGGTATTTCTATAATAGACCTGCCCATGTTGAGTTTTGTTTGTTTGTTTTTGTCTCTGTTTTTTGTTTGTTATTTAAAGACTGTGGGAAAAAATTGGAGAGTTGAACTAGAAAAACTTATTTGGTGCCCAAAGATTATTAAGAAGCTATGGAAATTTAGAAGACAGGAAGGTGAAAAAAGATGCAGAAAGTGGAGACCTGATGTGTGAAATTTCAGATGAAATCAAGTACTCCATAAAGGCTGTTTTGTGATATTTTCTACTAAGAATCTATAGTTTCTGGTTTACTTGAGGAGACAACAGCACACCAAACTCATTCATTCAGTTACCTATAGTCTACAGCTGCCTTTTTAATTTCATTTATGTGGTTGTGATAAACAACAAAAATCCTTTGGTTTGCAATTCTAGGTTATAGTCCATTCAGGACAAAAGCTCAAGCAGCTGGTATCATATCCACAATCAAGAGTAAAAAGAGAGTAGATGCATCCCTTGCTTGTTGCTTAGAATTCAGCTTGCCTGTGCTTTTTTATATTGTGGTGTTTGAAATCAAGAACACCCATCCCACAAGCTAGGAGTAGAAGTGTCAACTTCTAACACAGGCAAGAATATCAAGTGTTCTTATTTCTATAATTTAAGAGAAAGGTGGTTGCAGAGACATAGAACCCACCTCTTAATGGGAGGGATACAAAGGGTAGCCTCATCTTTAAACTTCTATTCCAGCCACCAACATCAAATTTTGCATAGCCCAACCAATGAATACACTTATTCCTGAGATCTCTTGAGATTTTTTAAGATCTGGAGAGGACAGGAACTCCACAAGGAGAGCAACAGAACCAAAAAAATCTGAGTACAGGGGTCTTTCCTGAGACTGATACTCCAACCAAGGACCATGCATGGAGATAACCTAAGACCCCTGGACAGATGTAGTCCATGCCAGTTCAGTATCCAAGTGAGTTCCATTGTAATAGGAACAGGGACTGTCTCTGACATGATCTGATTGGCCTGCTCTTTAATTACCTCTGCCAGAGGGGGAAGCAGCATTACCAGGCCACAGAAGAAGACAAGGCAACCACTCCTGATGAGACCTAATTGACTAGGATCAGAAGTAAGGAAAAGAAGACCTCCCCTATCAGTGGACTTGGGGAGGGGCATGCATGCAGAGGATGGAGGAAGGGAGGGATTGGGGCAGGAGGAGGGAGGGAACCACAGGGGGGATACAAAGGGAAAAAAAGTGTAATTAATTAAAAAATGTATTAATTACAATTTATTCACTTTATATCCCAGCTGTAGCCCCCACCCTGTCCCCTCCCAATTCAACCCTCCATTCCTCTTTTTCTCCTAGGCCCCTCTCCCAGTCCAATGATAGGAGAGGTCTCATCAGGACTAGCTTTATTGTCCCCTCAAATTTCCCTGAGAAGACCACAGTCTAGAATGGACATTAACCATATCAAGCTAATAAATTCATAGTTCTCCAATATCTTATTCCTGATAGGAATCTAGATTAGGGCTTGGAAAATCCACAGATGATCAGAATTTAACTCTAAAGGCTATTATCTTCAAAATGTCACTTTAAGATGCTATTACAAAGTTTACCTGCTCTTGCTGATCCAGTGACCCACTGCCACTGAAGGGCCAAAGCTGGGGATGCAGTTCCTCCAACTTTCCCTGAGTGCCCTCTTTCATATTATCTTGGATGTTGTGGGCAATTGTATGTGATGAAATGCAATCAGATTCTTCTACTGTCTACATGCATCATGGACTTTGGAACTGAACATATGTAGAGCCCTATTTTGCTGATGGATTGTAGGTTTTTATGTATTTTCTAATATTTAAGTTTGTCCCTGCTGTCCTTAGTTTACTTTCCTTTAGATATGTTCCACCCAAGCACAAATTCTGTGTTCAGGCTACCACAAGGTAGGAGGTTTTGTTTATCTGATAAACCCCAAACTAGTAAGCAATAGCATGAATTACAGATAAAAATGGGCAAAGATGTCATAGGGGAGCAAGCTTTTACAGAAGTGACATTTTACCTGGTCTTTTCCACATTTCACGATGTGGGAAGAATTAGGAATTAGCATCAATTCACCAGTACTGACAATTACTGAAAATTTCTTCTATAACATGCTATAGCAACCTGTAGGCTTTCTCATTGATTGACCTTGTGTGAACTCCTATCTAGTCAGGAAGGTCTTGGGATTCATAACACCTGACTCACAGCCTCTCCTCCTGATTCTTTTCAGAAGCCTCTAAAGGAAGCTGCTATTTATTCCTAAGCATGGCAAAGCCAGGATGGAGGAACTTAATGATTTCCTCTTTCTTCCTGAGCTGGCTCTTTGTGGCTCTGCTTGATTACCCTATTTGTCGTTTGTTCCCAGAACTTCAGGCACACCCATGCAAAAAAAAAAAAAAAAAATATGCGTGTCTTTTAAAAGCTCTCTGTCAAAGGGAACATCAATCATTTCTGAAGCTAAATATAATTCAGTTGTTGCATAAGGATTCTATATGAAACTGCAGTACCTGAGTTCCAGCCACCGATATGTCAAAATGTTAGATACAACTGGTGACTAATAATTACTTACTTTCAGTAGGTTTGACTGATGATAGTGTTCTTGATAGCATTTAAATTTAAGACCCAACTTAGTCTTTATTTTTATTTTATTCTTTTTAAAGGATAGGTGATTTTTAAACATTCTCTTTATTATATTGAGACTAGATTCTTCTTTCATCCAATAGATCCTGACCACAGTTTCCCCTTGCTCCATGACTCCAACTTACTCTCTGCATCTCCTCGTCCTCAGATTTATCCTCACAGCTGTTTATCATCAGGAAATAACAGGCTTCCAAGAGATTAGAGCCAAACAGTAAAAAAAAAAAAAAAAAAACCAAGATATAATAAGACAAAGTAAAAGCCCTTGTGCCCATGATGGACAAGGCAACCTAATAAGAGGAAAGGGTCCCAATAGCAGGCAAAAGAGTCAGAGATACACCTGCTCCTGCAGGAGTACCACAAAAATGTCAAGCTCACAGCCATAACATATATAGAGAGGACCTGGTCCAGAGTCATTCAGGCCTTACATGTGCCCCTACAGTCTCCGTGAGCCCATATGAACCCCGCTTAGTTGATGCAGTAGACTATGTTCTGCTGATGTTCTCCATCTCCTCTGGCTCCTCCAATCTCCCTCCTCCAATCTTCCATGGGGGTTCCACAATCTCCTAGGGGAGGGATATAATACAGACCACCAGTATATATTCTCTGTCTCTCTCTCTCTGCAAAATGTCTGGTTGTGGATCTCTACACTTACTCCTGCTGCCAGAGGAAGCCTCTCTAGTGATGATTGGACAAGACACTATTATATGATGAGTATAGCAGTAAACCATTAAAAATTATTTCATTGATTTTTGGTTGAGGGACACTGGTTGTGATTTTTAAGCCCTGGTCTCTGAGCTGTTCAGTCTCAGGTTCCCGGCCATCTGGGAAGTATAGGGCATGGAATCCCTCTCTTGGAATAGGCCTTAAGTTTAACAAAACATTGGTTTGACCACTCCCATTGCCCCAGCACATTTTGCAGGCAGGTGAGATTGTAGGATAAAGGTTTTGTGGCTGAATTGGTGTCCAAGATACTCTTTCCGTATCCGGCAGAGGACCTCCGCATTCCAAAGATGTCCAAGTTTCTTTTTCCATAGCCTACTCTATGCCAAAGAGACCACAACATAGGAACATAGGAGTGAAAGCTCAATACAGGCATCAACTTGACCTCTCTACATTAATGAGTTGTGTGGACATTGTTCCCAGCAATGGGGACCTACTGTCAGTTTTTAGAGAATGACCTAATGTTCTAGCATCAGCACATCTAGCATCATGCATTGTTTAGGGCTCTCCAAAGGATTCCCTCAGCCACCAACTCAACTGAATGCAACTCAGACCTACCACTAGAAGCCTTATGTAGCTCCAAAAGATGGACAGTTCATATTCCATGTTCTCTATTACTAGGAGTCTTCCCTAGGGTCATAGAAACTGTCCACTGCACTAGGTTTCCACACTACTCTTTGAGTCACCTTATTCCAGCTGTTCTCTCCAAACTCTCTCTCTCCTTTTCATTCCCCTCACCTGATCTCTCCTACTTTTGCCTCTACTTATACTCAGTTGACCCTCAAAATCTATTCTACTTCCTCTTTCCAGATAGGTCCATGTGTGCCTCCTAGAACCCTCTTCTTAATCTAAACTCTGGGTTTTTGGATTATAGCTTGATCATCATTTCATAAATAGATAATATCCACTTATAGGTCAACATCTATCATATTTGTCTGTCTGAGTTGCCACATTAAGGGTGGTGTTTTGTCTCCTAGTTGCATCCATTTGCTTGAAATTTTCATGAAGATTTTTTTAACAGCCAAGTAATACTCCATTTGTGCAAATGCACCACATTATATATATATATATATATATATATATATATATATATATATATATACATATATGTATGTATATATATACATGTATATGTGGAGAGCCGCTTGGGCATGCCCGGGCAAAACACCAGATGTGGAGAGCCGCTTGGGCATGCCTGGGCAAAATGCCATTACAAGATGGCACCGACATCTGGCTCTGACCCTGGAAGACAAGTAATATTACGCATGTGCAAGGGCAAAAGCTTGCCAAGTCTTGGCCCAGACCAGGGCGTCTTGTGAGGTAATGAGTAAGCAGCCAATCATAGACCACACGCCGCCTTAGGGTGTATATAAGCAGTGCCATTCCTGGGCTCGGGGTCTTCCTCTCATTACTGCTGAATAAACGCTTGCTACAGAAGAATCCTGGTGTCTGTGTGCATTCTTGCTGGCGAGACGACCACGCGGGCTACATGTATATATGTATATATATATATATATATATATATATATATATATATATATATATATAAATGTACATTTAGTTGAGGGACATCTAGGTTGTTCCAGTTTCTAGCTATTATGGATAAATCCTCAATAAATATAATTAAGCAAGTGCTCTAGTACTAGGATGGAGTGTCCTTTGGGTATGTGCCCAAGAGTGGTATAGCTGGGTCTTGAGGTACATTGATTCCCAATGTTCTGACAAACTGCCATATGATTTCCATGGTGGTTGTACATTGCTCCCAGAAGGAATGGAGGAGTGTTCCACTTGCTTCACATCCTTGTCAATATGAGCTGTCACTTGTGTTATTGATCTCAGCTATTCTGACAAATGTAAGATGACATATCAAAGTAAGAAATTTTGATTTGCATTTCCCTGATGGTTAAGGATATTGAATATTTCTTTAAGTGTTTTGTAGGCATTTGAGATTCCTATGTTGAGAATTCTTTGTTTAGATCTGTACCTCATTTTAAATGGATTATTTGTTTTTTGATATTTAAATTCTTGAGTTCTTTATGTGTTTTGGATACTAGATCTCTATTGGATGTTGAGTTGGGGAAAACCTTTCCAATTCTGTAGGTTGTCTGTTCATCTGTTTAATATTATTCTTTACTTTATAGAAGCTTTTCATTTTCATAGTATCCCACTCATTTGTTGTTGATTTAAATGCCTCTATACTCTTGGTGTTCTTTTTTTTTTTTTTTTTTTCCATATGAGACTTTGCTTCTACCTATTGGTATCAGGGAATTTTCACAGTTGAATGTCTGATAATCAAGGATTTCAATTTTCACTTTTTTTAATTTTTTATTAATTACACTTTATTCATTTTGTATCCCCCCATAAGTTCCTCCCTCCTCCCCTCCCGATCCCACCCTCCCTCCCCTTTCTGCATGCATGCCACTCCCCAAGTCCACTGATAGGGGAGGTTCTCCTCTCCTTTCTGATCTTAGTCTATCAGTTCTCATCAAAAGTGGCTGCATTGTCCTCTACTGTGGCCTGGTAAGGCTGTTCCCCCCTCAGGGGGAGGTGATCAAAGAGCAGGCCAATCAGGTTATGTCAGAGGCAGTCCCTCTTCCCATTACTATGTAACCCACTTGGACACTGAACTGCCATGGGCTACATCTGTGCAGGGGTTCTAGGTTATCTCCACAAATAGTCCTTGGTTGGAGTATGAGTCTCTAGGAAGTTCCCTGTGTTCAAATTATCTTGTTCTGTTGCTCTCCTTGTGGAGTTCCTGTCCCCTCCAGCTCTTACTATTTCCCACTTCCTACATAAAATTCCATTCACTCTGCCCATCAGTTGGCCATCAGGCTCAGCATCTGCTTTGACAGTCTATACTGCAGAGGCTTTCAGAGGCCCTCTGTGGCAGGTTCCAAGGTTGTTTCCTGTTTTCTTCTGGCTTTCAGAGGCCCTCTGTAGCAGTTTCCTAGGTTGTTTCCTGTTTTCTTTTTTTTCTGATGTCCATCCTCTTTGCCTTTCAGGATGGGGATTGAACATTTTAGTTAGGGTCCTCTCTTTTGCTTAGTTTGTTTAGATGTACAGATTTTAGTGGGTTTATTCTATGTTGTATGTTTATATGAGTGAGTATATACCATGTGTGTCTTTTTGCTTCTGGGACAACTCACTCAGGATGATCCTTTCCAGGTCCCACCATTTACCTACAAATTTCATGATTTCCTTATTTTTCATTGCTGAGTAATACTCTATTGTGTAGATGTACCACAATTTCTGCATCCATTCTTCAGTTGAGGGGCATCTGGGCTGTTTCCAGCTTCTGGCTATTACAAATAAAGCTGCTACAAACATGGTTAAGCAAATGTCCTTTTTGTGTACTTGAGCCTCTTTTGGATATATGCCTAGGAGTGGTATGGCTGGATCTTGAGGAAGCGCTATTCCTAGTTGTCTGAGAAAGTGCCAAATTGATTTCCAGAGTAGATGTACAAGTTTACATTCCCACCATTTCTGTAAGGTTATCAAAGCTGAGAAAGATGCATGTGCCACAGCTCAGCTAGCTCTGGAACACTGTAGAACCTAATTATTTAAGACCCAGTAGATTCCAACACAAAGTTTGGGTGTTGTTGGAGCTTTAGGAATTAATGATGGGAATATAAGAACATACACCCTGTATTGGTCAGTTCTTGCTCCACTGAAGACCACAAAAGAGAGTGGTAGTGTACATATAGCATGAGTTAGCATCTTAGTAATAGCTGGGGCTATGACTAGAAAAGACAGGTTACAATGCAACCTGACAGATTTGGTTGAGATTTAGTTTATTGGAAGTTGAGTAGCAAAGTTCTTTCTGAGTTCGACCTTTGAACTTCTGGTCAAGCTATGCTGACAAGATTTCTTTTTAAATGGTGGGGAACGAAACACATCGAGAAAGGAAGCATGGATAAATATATTTGCGCTGGTTTAAGCTGAAGGTCCATTTATCTCCATATATACAAAGAAACATGAATCCTACATTTATGCACAGAAACAGAAGCTAAGAGGCAGAAATACCTCAAATGCCCAGAACTTGTGTATTATCTCTTCTTTGACTACATGGAAAAAAATAATTCACAGCAACATACACATATGTGTTTCAGCTTGATCTACTTTGAAACTTTCCATTAAGGAAATTAGATACCTTCAAAAATCATCACTTCAAGCCTTGATAGGACTAGAGAAAATATTGGCATTTGTACATTGAAGTCATTATGTACCAGTACTGGAATTTCATGTGTACTTGTGCATACTCCTTGTGACGTCTTCTTTCTCAGGAGATGAGAACTCTTTGGTATTAAAATTTAAAAACCTTTAGTAAAGGAGAGAGAAAAGATAATGTCTTCAGTTCCTGTCAGCTTTAGCATTCTATTATAAAGGCCTATGAACTAAGTTTCTCTGGGATCTTAAAGACAAAGTAAAAGCAAAGGATTTTATTATTTGGGAAATGATTTTGTATTGCACTTTTTAGCAAGAAAAGAAAAATCTCTGTTGCATGACTGCTTTTTCAGCAGGAAAATAAGATGGTGATTTTGCTCAAGCTAAAAATAGAGTATCTAAAAAAAAGTCACATTATTTATAAATAGCATTGCTTCAACTCAGGCACGTTTGGTCAGAAAAAGTAGTTTAAACAGAAGCACAAAGTAAAAATATATCTACTTAACTGGCTTGGCAAGCCTCCATATAAGATTTATTACTATGGAATAAAGATAAATGTAGAAGAAGATAATAAAAAATTGCCCACTGTACTGAGCACAGAAATAGGTGTCCTTGTTGTTCATTTATTATACAGATGAGGAGACTCAGGTGTAAAGAAGAAGTGGTCTAGACCACCAAAGGCAGGTGGCAGAATGAGACTCTTATCACTGACCAGCTACTATAAATCCATGATCCCATTTCCTACAGCAATGTGATTTTCTGTGTATCCAACAAAGTCTTTTTACCAAGTTGATCTTCAACTGAACTGTGAAACCAAGAGGAATGAAGAATATTGGACACTGAAACAGAGTTGGGAAGAAACACCTTCATGGATCAAGTGATAAATGAACTGAAGTTATGTACTGGCAGAGACGGGCAGAGGTAGGAATGACAGTTCTGTGGAATGGACCATGAGAGAATCATAGTCTTCAGTAACAGAACACTTATGCTGTAATCAATAAAGTAAAATGATACCAAACTTCTGGTCATAAATAAAAAATGTAAAGAGATCAACAACTATTTATTTCTTAAATAATCACTGTACTTAGATGTGGACATTCACATCTCATGTGAACTTTATTCTTATTTATTTTTTCTTATTTGAATGTATATGAATTTCTCAAATCTTATGGACATAAAGAAATGGTAAGTTCTCCAACAAACAAAGCTTAGGGATACAGCAAATCGATGAAATGAACATCCAGTTATTCAACTTCTTCTTTAGCTGTGTTTTTATAAACTTTAATTTTTAAAAAAATTTTAGACTTATAGAGCTTTGGAGTAAAAGTTCAGCATTCTCATGTATGATCTTACCCTCCACAGCTCCCTCAATGAGTTATATGTTGTTATTCATGTTCATGTAGCTAATCTATTACAACTAATTGGCTCACATTGATATATCATTGTTACCTGAAGTTCATAGCTCATCTTGAGGCACACTTTTGCTATTGCACTTCCTATAGTCTTTGAAAAACACACGGCATCCATGGCCACAGCATCACCAAGTAATTTTCCTGGACTCTATTTACTATACTTTACCTATTGAACCTGCTCCCCGTGGAGAGCCTAATTGCTAAATGTTTTACTGCATTTATGGTTTGGTATTTTCAGGATATTATATGGCTAGAGAACAATCACATCCTTTTTGTATTGGCTTTTGTATTCCCTTTAGTAATATGTATCTAATGCTCCTTCATATATATGGTGCCTGTGTAATATGAAAACTGCTATAATACTGATATGTCCAAGTGTGTACACAAACTTTTAACCAGTTAACACTTGGGATATTTTTTAATTTATTATTTAAATTTAATTTATTTTTTATTAATTGCAGTTTATTTGCTTTGTATCCCAGCTGTAACCCTCACCCCTATCCCCTCCCAATCCCACCCTACCTCCCTCTCCTTCTCCTATGCCCCTCCCCCAGTCCAATAATAGGGGAGGTCCTCTTCCCTTCCATCTGACTTTAATCAATCAGGTCTCATCAGTACTGGCTTCATGATCTTCCTCTGAAGACTGATAAGGCTGCTCCCCCATCAAGAGGAGGTAATGAAAGTGCCAGCCCTTGAGTTCATATCAGAGACAGTCCATGTTCCAATTACTAGGGAACCCTCTTGGACATTGAGCTGCTATAGGCTACTCTATGCAGGGGTTCTAGGTTATCTCCATGCATGGTCCTTGGTTGAAGCATCAGTCTGAGAAAAGATCCATTTGCCCAGATTTTTTTTTTGTTGTTCTGTTGATCTCCTTGTGGAGCTCCTGTCCCCTCCAGGTCTTTATATCTCCCCCTTCTTTCATAAGATTCCCTTCACTCTGCCCAAAGTTTGGTTATGAGCCTCAGCATATGTTTTGGTACTCTGCTGTATAGAGTCTTTCAGCGGCCCTCTATGATAGGCTCCTGTCCTGTTCCCTGCTTTCTCCCTCTTCCAATGATGTCTATCCTCTTTGCCTTTCTTAATGAAGATTGAGCATCTTACCCAGAGTCCTCCTTCTTGATTAGCTTCTTTAGGTACATATTTTAGTATGATTTTTCTATATTTTATATCTAATATCCACTTATAAGTGAGTAAGTATCATGTGTGTTTTTCTCCTTCTAGGATGCCTCAATTAGGACGATCTATTCTAGATCCCATTTGCCTGCAAATTTCATGATTTCCTTGTTTTTAATTGCTGAGCATTGTTACATTGTGGAAATGTACCACAATTTCTATATCCATTCCTCATTTGAGAGACATCTGGGTTGTTTCCAGATTCTGGTTATTACAAATAAAGCTGCTGCGAACATGGTTGAACAAATATCTTAGTTGTATACATGAGCATCTTTTGGATATATGCCTAGGAGTGGTATAGCTGGATCTTACAGAAGTACTATTCCTAATTGTCTGAGAAAGTGCCAGATTGATTTCCAAAGTGGTTGTACAAGTTTACATTCCCACCAGCAGTGGAGGAGAGTTCCCCTTTCTCCACATCCTCTCCTGCACATGTTGTCATTT
The DNA here is from genome assembly GCF_907164565.1 of Psammomys obesus. Classification (NCBI taxonomy): domain Eukaryota; kingdom Metazoa; phylum Chordata; class Mammalia; order Rodentia; family Muridae; genus Psammomys; species Psammomys obesus. The sequence continues at coordinate 22,928,073 of NW_026596051.1, read as the reverse complement.
GAGTTTTTGATCTTACATTCTGATGGATGTAAGTTGAAATCTCAAGGTCATTCTGATTTGCATTTCCCTGATGACTAAGGATGTTGAGCATTTCTTTAAGTGTTTCTCTGTCATTTGTTTAGCTCTGTACCCCATTTTTTATTTGGATTACTTGATTTGTTGCTGGTTAACTTCTTAAGTTCTTTATATATTCTGGATATTAGCCTTCTGTCAGATATAGGTTTGGTGAAGATAATTTCCCAATCTGTAGGCTGTTGTTTTGTTCTGATCACAGTGTCCTTTGCTTTACAGAAGCTTTTCAGTTTCATGAGGTTCCATTTATTGATTCTTGCTCTTAGAGCCTGTGCTGCTGGTGTTCTGTTCAAGAAGTTGTCTCCTGTGCCAATGAGTTCTAGGCTCTTCCCCACTTTTTCTTCTAAAAGATTTAGTGTGTCTGGTTTTTATTGAGGGCTTTCATCCACTTGGGCTTTAGTTTTGTGCCAGGTGATAAGTATGGATCTAGTTTTATTTTCTTACATGTAAACATCCAGTTAGACCAGCACTACTTGTTGAAGATGCTATCCTTTTTATTTATATATCACATGATTTTGGCATCTTTGTCAAAATTCATGTGTCCAGAACACTTGGGATTTTTTTTACCTGTACAAGGAACAAGTTTTTGTTTTTTAAAACCTTATTTTCAGAGAATTTCAAATATGTATTCAACATGTTTGATCATATACCCCCCCCCACATACACACACTCTCCCTTCTAACTTCTTTCATACCATTTCCTATGACATCTCCTTCCTGACTATGAAGTTTAACAAACGTTTTCCCCTCATTTGGACAAGCAACATTTTGTTTTGGGATCCCGTGGTAAGCTCGAGTTTATAATAAATTATCAAATTGTCTTCCAAAGTGACTGCACTGATTCCATTTCCACCATTATGGGTTAGATTCCCCAATGGCCCACATCTGTCTGCACTTGGTAATGTCTGTGTTCTGAATCTGTGCCATCTCAACAGATGCATAATGATGTCATTGTTTATTTTGAAATTTTCTAATGACATAAAATATTGAGCATCTTTAAAATGTGTAGTTACTGTTTTAATATCTTAAAATAACTGTGGCTGACTTGTAGCTCAGTTGCTGGCCTTTTTATTATTGAATTCAATTTTTAATTTCTTTACAATTTTTCGTTTTATATCCCAATTGTTGCCACCTCGCTCATCTCCTCCTGGCTCACCCTCACTCCCTCTTTTCCCCTGTACCCTTCCCCTAGTTCCCTGAAAGGGGGAATTCTTCTCCCCTGTCATCTAACCCCAGCTTATCAAGTCTCATCAGGACTGTCTGAATCCTCTTCCTCTTTGGCTTTGACAAGGCCAATCTCCAGGGGAAGAGTTCAAAGAGTAGGCTACTGAGTTGTGGCAGAGGCAGTTCATGCTCCCCTTACTCAGGAACTCACATAGAGCCTGAAATGCTTATCAGCTACATTTGAGCAGGGGGTTCTAAGTCCTCTCCAGGCATAGTCTTTGGTTGATGTATCAGTCTCTGTAGTGACCACTGGGCTCAGAATTTTAGCTTTGTTGATCTCCTTATGGAGCTCATGTCACCTCCAGGTCCTTATATCCTCACCTTTTTCCATAAGAGTCCCTTCACTCTGCCTTAAGTTTGGCTGTGAGTCTCATCATCTGCTTTGAACCCCTATTGGGTACAGCCTTTTAGAGGACCTCTACAGTAGGCTCCCATCCTGTTCCATCTCTTCCATGACTTCTGGTGTCTATCCTGTTTGTCATTCTGAATAATATTTAATCATGCTCCCCATGGGCCTCCTTGTTGTTTAGCTTCTTTAAGTCTATAGAGTTTAGTATGGTCATCTTAATATCTGCTTATAAGTAAGTATATACTGTGAGTATCTTTCTGGTTTTGGGTTACTTCGCTCAGGATGATCTTTTTTAATTCGATCCATTTGCCTGCAAATTTCATGATTTTCTTGTTTTTAATAGCTAAATAGTATTCCATTATGTAAATGTGCCACAATTCATTTATCCATTCTTTGGTTGAGGGACATCTAGTTTGTTTCCAGATTATGCCTATTACAAATAAAGCTGCTTTTCAGTTTCATGAGGTCCCATTTATTGATTGTTGATCTTAGAGCTTGTGCTGTTGGTGTTATATTCAGAAAGTTGTCTCCCGTGCCAATGAGTTCAAGGCTCTTCCACACTTTTTCTTCTAACAGACTTAGTGTGTCTGGTTTTATGTTGAGGTCTTTGATCCACTTGGACTTTAGTTTTGTGCAGGGTAATAAATATGGATCTATTTGCATTTTCTATTTTCTACATGCATATATCCAGTTAGAACAGTACCATTTATTGAAGATGCTGTCTTTTCCATTATATGGTTTTGGCTTTTTTGTAAAAAAAAAAAAATCAAGGATCTATGGGTGTGTGGGTTTATTTCTGGGTCTTCTGTTCAATTCCATTGATCCACCATTCCATTTCTATGCCAATACCATGCAATTTTTATTGCTATTGCTCTGTAGTACAGCTTGATATCAGGGATAGTGATACCTCCAAAAGATCTGTTGTTATACAGATTTTTTTTTTAGCAATTCTGTTTAGGTTTTGTTTTTCCATATGAAATTGAGAATTGTTCTTTCAAGTTTTGTAAAGAATTGTGTTGGTTGGTATTTTGATGGGAATTGTATAGAATCTGTAGATTGCTTCTGGTAGGTTGGCCATTTTCAGTATGTTAATCCTACTGATACATGAACATGGGAGATCTTTCCATCTTCTGATAACTTCTTCAATTTCTTTCTTAAGAGACTTGAATTTTTTTTCAAACAGGTCTTTCACTTACTTGATTAGAGTCATACCATGTACTTTATATTATTTGTGACTATTATGAAGGGTATAGTTTCCCTAATTTCTTTCTCAGCCCTGAGGACACTGTCACCAGAACAAAATGACAGCTTACAGACTGGGAAAGGGTCTTCATCAACCATATATCTGACAGAGATCTATTATCCAGAATATATAAAGAACTCAAAAAGTTAAAAAGCAACAAATCTAGTAATCCAATTGAAAAATAGGGTACAGAACTAAACAGAGAATTATCAATAGGGAATATAGAATGGCAATGATCAATGTCACTAGTCATCAGGGAAATGCAAATCAAAACGACCCTAAGATTTCACACCCATCAGAATGGCTAAGATCAAAAACTCAAGTGACAACACATGCTGAAGAGGATGTGGAGAAGGGGAACCCTCCTCCATTAATGGTGGGAATGTAAACTTGTACAACCACTTTGGAAATCAATCTGGTGCTTTCTCAGACAATTAGGACTAGTGCTTCACCATGATTCAGCTATACCACTCCTAGGCATGTATCCAAAAAACACTCATATACAACAAGGTCATTTGTTTAACCATGTTCATAGCAACTTCATTTGTAATAGCCAGAATCTGGAAACAACCCAGATGTCTCACAGTTGAGGAATGGATACAGAAATTGTACACTTACACAATGGAATACTACTCAGCAATTAAAAACAAGAAAATCTTGAAATTTTCTGGCAAATTATGGCAACTAGAAAAAAATCATCCTGAATGAGGTATCCCAGAAAGATACACATGGTATATACTCACTTATAAGTGGGTATTAGACATATAATATAGGATAATCAATATAAACAATTATATAGGATACTAAAATCTGTACACCTAAAGAAGCTAAGCAAGAAGGATGACATGGGGTCAGATGATCAATCCTCATTCAGAAAGGCAAATGGCATAAACATCAGAAAAGGAAGAAAACAGGGAACAGGACAGAAGGCTACCAAAGTGAGCCTCTGAAGGTCTCTATCTGGCACTGTATCAATGCAGATGCTCAGACTCATAGCTAATCTTTGGGCAGAGTGCAGGGAATCTCAAAAGAAAGGGGAAATAGGAAGACCCGGAGAGGACAGGAGCTCCACAGGGAGAACAATAGAACCAAAAAAATCTGGGCAAAGGGGTCTTTTCTGAGACTGATACTCTAACCAAGGACCATGAGTGGAGATAACCTAGAACCCCTGCACAGATGTAGCCCATGGCAGGTCAATGTCCAATTGGATTCCCCAGTAACTAGTCCCAGTTCCCTAATCCCAAAAAACAAGGACTATCTCTGACATGAACTCAGTGGCTGGCTCTTTGATTACCTTCCCCTGAATGGGGAACAGCTTTACCAGTCCACAGAGGAAGACAATGCATCCAGGCCTGATAGGCTATGGTCAGAGAAAAGGGGAGGATGCCTTCCCTTATCAATGGACTTGGAGAAGGGCATGGGAGGAGATGATGAAGGGAGGGAGGGAGACTTTGGGAGGGGATGATGGAGAGGGCTACAGTTCAGATACAAAGAGAAAAAACTGTAATTAATAAAGAAATTATTTTTAAAAAACAAATAAAGCTGCTATGATCATTGTGGAGCGAATGTTCTCGTTGAAGTGCAGTGTGAAAAAGAGTTCCCCATTTACATGTGTTTTCATAGATTTATTTTCCCATTTTTTTTTTATTTCCATGCCCATCTCAGTTTAACATTTCAGAAGATTTCTTAAAATAAATGAAGTTTAACTTGTTTGTTTTTTTTTTTCACTTATCAGACATGTTTCTTGTGTTAGATCTAAAACCGTCTTGTTGATCTAAACCCATCTGAACTTCCTCTAGTGATTCTTTGTGGATTCCTTAGTTTCTACATTGCATCGAGACTTATGGTCATTTGCCATCCTCTATAGATAGTGTTTTGCATGTGGCTTATCTGCTAAAGGAAGAAATAGTCATTGGTCAGTTGAAAAGCTATGTGTCACCCTTTTGTTATATTACACTGTCTTCCTTACTATAGTTGTATGGTGAGTCAGCTATTAGGAACTGCTGACATGGCATTTTCGAGTTGTTTTGGCTGTTTGGCATCATTTGCCAATGAGATGGAATTTAAATTAATTTGCCAATTTCTACAAAATAACTATTTGAGACATCAATTGGGGCTTTGAGTACATATCAAAGTTATATTTTGAGGAGATAAGTTTTCCTGCCCATGTACATTTGAAAAATTTCTCATTTATGAGGACATTTGAAATGATTTACGTTTTAGACAAAAATAAATGTTGAGAATGATGAGTAAGGAGTGAATTCAGATAATTGGAAAGTTGTTAAAGACTATATAAAGCCAATTGTTTTTCTACTTCTAATCCTCTAATGGATATTTAGATTGGGTGGTTGATAAATACGTAACATATATTCAATTCTGAAAGTGCAAAATTCAATGTGAAGCTTCACAGCTTCAGTTTAAAATTCCAGTTAGAATTGTCTGTAAGCTCACAAAGCTATAGAGATTTTTGAACTGGGTGCTTTTGGTCTGTGGTGTCTTTCTTTATTTAAAAGTTTTTAAACAATAAAAATCAGTTAAGAATAAAGATTAAATGTTGCAAAATAGAATGTGTGTATCTATCTATCTATCTATCTATCTATCTATCTATCTATCTATCTGTAATAACCATCAAGGTATCATTTTTGTTATAATTACTCTAAATCAAAAGGAAAGAAAACAATATGATGGGAAGGGATAGTAATGGACGTATGTGTATACTTACACTGTCACAGGAGCACCTGCCAACGAGATTAATGCTATGAAAATTTGATGGACAGAACAGGAGCACAACAATATGAAGATAAATGAGATGTTTATTAGATACAGGGGTATCAGGGGACAGAAGTGTGTGTGTGTGTGTGTGTGAAGGGTATTCAAGTGGATCTGAACAGTTGGGGATGCTGTGAACTTCATGGGGCACGTACGTCATTGTTACTGGAAAGTTTCTGATAATTTAAGCGGAGGCCTCGAACAATGAGCATGTCGGGCATGCAGCAGAGCTGATGCAGTGTCAGAACATTTTAAGGAATGGCGAGAAGACTGATTTTCTGATGCGTGGCAATCATTTGTAAGGAAAACATATAAAAGAATGAATAATTCGCTGCTTTCTCTGACTGCAACTTCATTTCTGCCTCCTTTTACGTTGTTTTCCTCTCAAAACCACCTTAACAGGACACACACTCTGACATTCTCTCATGCACTTGTCCATCTGCTGACATTCTTTGGAACAGTGCACCACTTGGCTGTAAATGTGTGCACAGATCATTGGAAATATGACCCTTAAACCACTGCATTCTCTCTCCACACTCATATGTCTATCTATCGCAGATTGGCTGACTCCAAACTGTTAACCTCTTTTTACAAAGAAAACACATGTATTTATTTACTTATTTTTAAGTATATGTGAGTGTCGGAGTGTATGTAAATGCTCCATTTACATGCAGTGTCTGCAAAGGTGAGAGAAGACCACTGGATTCTCTAAAATTTGAATTAAAGTTGTGACATAAAGTTGTAAGCCTGCATGTGTAGGATGGGAATCAAACCAAGCTCTTCTGGAAGATCAGTAGGTGCACTTAACTGATCAGCCAACTCTCCAAACCCTTAGACCTCGTCTAATTCCTTACACCTTTCTTTTGTTTCACTGACAACTTAGAACTCCTTCGCCTGTTCATTGACCTTTCACTTCATTCATTCTCCTCTGATCTCTCTCCTCTTCTTCATGTTTAGGCCCTAAAGTCTGTCTTCTCCTGTGATGCAAAAACACACTCACCATCATTGCCACTGCCTGTATCATAAAGCCATAACTATAAAAGATCATTTTATTCTCCCATGATGGGAAATTTGATTCAATAAATGACATCCATAGTGCATAAATGGCACGACTGTATTTGATATATCTCTCTGGGTTTCTTTTACTAATTACTATTCTTCAGTTTCACAAAATATAGAATGAATTATCATGAGGAGAAGGAGCTATGCTCTAGACTGATTGTGTGAATTGAAGGAGTGGTTCATGAGGAAGCTGATGAAAAGATTACAGAGATTTGAGAGGCTTCCTTCACAGAGAGGATTTCTAAAGAAGAAAAAGTTAGGATCATAGTCAAAGCATAACCTATAGTCCACACAGATACCTCATCTGCAACATTTCATTTAATTCCATAACAGTCTTGCTGTTGTTCAGATGTGATTTTCATCCCACAAATGGCATGAACTGGAGAATTTGTTCCATGGATAATGGATATGGAGTAAATAAAAGGTCCTTAGTTCAGTTTGGAGAGGTACTTTCGGTAGTATCAAGGCACTTAAATAGATCTCTAGATTTCTGTTTTGTGATGCTATTTTTGAGTCTACATATCCTCTTACCATGACCTGACCATCATATAACACAATGTAAGAGGTACAAGTCTGAGTCCAAATTAACGAGGCTGCCCAAACTTTGATAATACGTCTCCAAAACGGCATCTTGAACTAAGGTCTTCTCTCTATATCAGCCTGCCTAAGGTATTTTATCACAGCAACAAAAACAGACTAATACAAGCATGAAGAAATGTTTCTGTGTCTCACTGAGGCTGGAGAACAATACATAATTTCTCTGTGCTGTGTTTTTTAAAGAAAGCTTGGATTCAAGTTCATGCCAGGCTTTGTGTTTTGTTCACTATGCAGTGTCTTTCAAAGGTGAGGCGACACTCAGGAGAGTTTTAAGTTTTAACAGAATTTCCTGCTGCCTTGCCCACCTCTGCCTATTGTTAGCCATATCATCCCACAGGTCTCTAGAAATGTCTATGTGAGATTTCTCAGCTCCTCCAGAGATTAGAAGTGTTCTTAGGTGCCATGGACCAATGAGAAGTGACAAACAGGAAGCCCAGGAACCCTGGCTAAGTTTATCCTAGGGCTGTTCTACACAGCGACTCAGAGTGCTTTGGCAAAGTTAACCTCAAGCAAACCATGACGATGATCCGGCAGAACACATCTTTGTTTCCTTCCTCCACGCATGGTTTCTACTGGAATAGTGCTGCCTAGGATTATCAACCAACTTTCCCAAGCAACTCAGTGAATCAAACCCTCGTCTCAGGAGCCACTTACTTGAGAACTCAATTTAAAATTCACATTTCACCTTAGAAATAATGAATGCAGAATAATGAATAATGAATCAGAAAGGCTGTCAAAGATCTTTGAAATTACAGGAACCTCTGTCTACGGATGAGCCTCTTGTGCTGTCTGTGGTTTCATTTCCCCACCCCTCTTCCTGTGATTAGCACACTCCTGACAGCATTAGAGCTCACTGCGTTGAAGGAAAAATAAAATAAAAAAAAATGTGTTTGAAGTGGTACTAACGTTCAGTGATAAGGACTGTGCCCCAAGAGATCCTGCAGGCACTATCCCTGAGTCATATAGGACTGACTGAACAGATGAACCACAGAAAGACCCACTACTGACATTGACACTTTGGAAGCCAGCCTTGTAACTATATTCCTACTATACTCTGCTCCAAAGCTGGGTCCTTTCAGCAGAGATCCACAATGCACTGCTCAAACTAGCTTTACATTTGTTAAAATATAAAATACTACTTCCTCCTAGGGTAAGGTGTGATAATCTTAACGATACCCGAACACCTTTAATAGTTACTTTATTGACAGGTCTCTTCTTAGGAATGCATGCTGGAAGCACGGTGTGGTCAGTCAAGGACAATCAACTGCCACCTTAAGCATGGAGAAAGTTCCAGATGAAAATGGGTCAAAATAATTTGTTCAGAAATAATATGACACCTCATTTGGGCTTGGACTATGACATAGAGATCTTGGGCCTGAGGATTAAGAGTATAACAATGAAATAGCAAGGTTCTAGACCTAGTCCCCTGGAGAATGGAGGTGGTGCTGGGCCTTACCGTTATGAGAGTGTAGGTACATTCTGAGAACTTTCCATCTCTATTCTTACTGATTCGGTAATTTACAGAGTAGGGAGGCCAGGAGATTGAGTATAGCATAGCCAGGAAACATCATTGAAAAAATATGGCCTGAGGTAGGTGAAAGAGAAGATTGGGTTGTCAGTACACTCCATGAGCCTCATAGCCAGCTCTGAAAGGTGATGTGATAAAAGCTATCAAGCCTATGGTGTGTGTGTGGCCTCTCAGGAAGAGATGCTAATTTTGGCTTTTTGAAACCAGGGTGCTTTTCCTAACCTCACTGCTTTGGAACTGTTCGTGCTGCAAAATGGGATTCTTAGGCTATGGCAGATTTAGAATAAGAATTAAAATGAGGTTTTTATATATCAAACCCAAAGAACGCTGTAGGCAGTAAATAGCAGCCCCCTGATTGTTAGACATAATAACTGTTCTCTCTGAGCCGAATAAAATCTTTCTTTAATGAGTTGATTAAAAGATTCATTTTTTTTTTGGCTTATCCACAGAAAATTCTCTGTAGATGCTTCTTTAAAAAAAATACTGAAATGTGAAAGCAGTCATTGTTTGTCTCAGGTTTACTAATGCACACAGTTAACTATGTCAGACAAAACGCTCTGCTCCCATAGCGCTCATCACTGTAGACGGGATTGTTCCGCCGTAGAAGCAGAGGGCTCAGTTCAGGGAAATACATATCATTCAAGAATTGAATAACCTGACAAAGTACATTTTAGTACTGGAGGGGGCTGGAGACTCTAAAGTGTCTGTGGAACCACATATTTTGTGGAAGGAAATTTCCAATAGAAAAATCTTCAGTTAACAAATGAAATCATTGACCTGGAATAATGTGTCCTTGGGGAGCACCTTGGGTGGGGGTGGGAATTTCTTCTTTCTGTGGGCTTGGCCCAGAACACAGTCTACATCCTCGAATGATGGCATCAAAGGTGATATTTTCCCCTGGATGATTTTTCTTTCTGTCTTGTATCAACACCAGGTAGCTGGTGTAATTCCTCACTGTGCTGCCTAATTTCAATAAGAATCTACTCTGTCCAACTCCTTGGAGCATCTGCATTCATTGCATTTTGGGGGAAATGATGAGAAGTTAATCTTTTTATATTTATTGCTCAGAAAAAATGGAGCCTGCAGCAAGAAGCACTTTTATTTCTTCTGGAAGAAAATGATTTTAGGAACATAGCTCTCAGCCTAAATTACACTCAAAGAATAAGGATCTGTAATTAGTTATCTAATGTGATTTTTGTTCCTGAAACTATGGGGTCCCCTTCTCAAGAAATAAGTAATCACCAAAAATAATTGCTTTAAAAATTGAAGCCATTTGTTGCAGGTCAAAGGTGGTTTCTAATCTGAGAACTGCCAATTGCTTGGTTGGCTCTTTCAATAACAGGTGACCAAACAGATTGAAAAAGAGAATGAAGAGCGATGTAAGGCTCCTCTTGGATACCTTGTGCAGCTCATTCAGAAAAAAAAAAAAGCCTTCTGGAAGGCTTTTAGTTGAAGTTCACTGAAAGTTTAATTGAAGTTATTATAAAATTGCTTTTGGCAACAAAATAAAAAGGCTGAGCAACAATTTTTGAATAGTGTACATAGTCTTTTTATGTGTATGTGTACATGTTTTTCTCTCTTTGTAACTTGCTCATCTTCCCAGACTCCTTGAGAAAGAGAATAGAGATAGTACTTTGAAAACTGAGATGGGTATTGGTTTGTTTATTTGGTTGAACTAATGAAAGTTACATTGGGAATAATAGCTAACAAGGTAGGTGTGTGTGTGTGTGTGTGTGTGTGTGTGTGTGTGTGTGTGTGTATCTATGTGTGCATCTGTGTGTCTCTGTATATGTGTGTCTATGCTGGGGACACAGACACAAGAAATAATAATCTGTGTATTCTTAAAACCTTGTAAAAGGATCTTTGTTGTAGCAATTTTAAGAGAAAGTCAAACTCTTTCTCTTCTTCACAGATCATTTCTTTGGATAAGAAAATATCTAAAACTCTAACGCTTTGGATCCCAAAGCTTGCTTTGTTCGCAGACTGTCTCATCATTTTTGTTGGTACATGAGTACTTACTCCATGTAGCTTTGAAAGAATTCTCTCTTTTTTTAATTTTAATTTTTATTTTTAGTTACAATTTGTTAACTCTGTGTCCCAGCTGTATCCCACTCCCTCATTCCCTCCCCCTCCCCAACTCCCTCCCTGGTCTCCTCCCTGCCCATTTCCAAGTCCACTGATAGGGGAGGACCTCCTCCCCTTTCATTTGACCCTGTTTTGTCAGGTATCTTCAAGGCTGGCTGCAAAGTCCTCCTCTGTGGCCTAACAGGACTGCTCCTCCCCTGGGCAGGGGGGTGGGGGGGAGGTCAAAGAGCCTGCCCTTGAGATCCTGTTAGAAATAGTCCTTGTTCCCCTTACTTTGGAAAACTACTTGGTTACTGAGCTACCACGGGCCACATCCGAGCAGAAGTTCTATGTTATATCCATAGATGGTCCTTGGTTGAGTATCAGTCCCATGTAGACAAGGAATATATCTGTATCATTATATCTGAAAAAAAAATGTAATGGGTGAAAGAAAGGAGATCTGTTCAGCCATAAGCTGGCATCTATACTTAAAGAGATCACATTACAGAAAATAGTGAAGGTACATGAAATGGGATATCACACATACACACACACACACACACACACACACACACACACACACACACAGACACGCTTTAGTGTTTGTGAAAAACAGAAGACATACTTTCCTTATTTCTCTACCCAAACCTTGACCACTTAAAGACACTTGAAAATGGAAATCTGACTTGGAGGCAAAAATCCCTCTGCATTTTCTGTGACGTGTTTGAAGGAAATCAATCTAGCCTGTGGACTGTAACTTCAGTGTTTGATTTTCTCTGAGAAATCAACAGTGCTTTTAGGGTGGTAGCTTTGTTTCTTAGTAAAACTCCCATAAATTCTGGATTTGACTTTTAGACATGAATACTTGTTGTTGGTCTCGGGGTCTCTGACTGTGCATTAGGAAAATATCCAGTGGTATTTCATTTTGTCTTCTATATCTTCATGTTCTTCCTTCCAACTAGCAAGTGGCTAAATTAATTATAAACTGAATTCTGTATAGTTACCCAGGGAATTCTACTGACTCACATATATAAATGGTGTAATAAGTGACCTTACAATGTTTCCTCATGTACATTCTCTGACTTTATTTTAGGGCTACATTAAAACTATATACCATAACATGAGTTCCTAAATTTAATATGTGATATTCCCAAAGGTTTTCATAACCACTAATTGGTAGAATAGAATTTTAAAAGAGTATGCTTGATTTTATGTTAATAAAATTTAAGGTACTGTTTTTTTTTAGAGTAAGTAGACAAAATAATGACTAAATATACTATGTTGATGTAAATAATACTGTATTATTATGTGTATATACATATACCTATACCTATATATACACTCTGTGTGTGTGTGTGTGTGTGTGTGTGTGTGCTTATTTTTCTTATAGCAGTGCACAATGAAGTTCTAGGTAACACAGACCTTGGTAGACTAGAATTCCACCATACCCAAGAAAATCTGTTCATTAGTTATGTAAACCTGTTGAAGTGATTGGTTTCAACTTAATGGGCGGGGAGCACTAGTTCTGACTCTGGGATGATGTCCACTCCAGTGTATGCAATAAACTTGCAAGCTCCCTTCAAAATCCTCATGGACTCAGCCTTGATCTCACTTATGATATTCAGGAGGGATTATATGAAAAAATGGGGACATTTGAGATGACATAAGAAATAAATTGCATATGAATAATGAAAGATTTTCCTTGAAGTGATAAATTTAGGAATCTTCCATTTCTAACCAAAAACTGAGGAATTTAAGATACTCCAGGAGAAGTTAGTTTGAAGAAAGCAATCTCCAGACTGAAAATATATATTCATGGAGAGTCACCCATGTTACTTCAAAGATATAAATAAAATGTGTCAAAGAAAGCAAGACCTAAAAATCATAATCATGCTTAATTTTAAAATGGACCATTGCTGTGAGATTGCCATGTAGATTGCTTCTAATAATGGAAAGTCTCTGTTTATGAATCTAAGTTGCCACTTGACATATGTTGGTCAATAACACACTAGCAAAATGCCTTGAGAAGAGCCTTATGGTCACAAGTGTCCAGTCTGCCTCTTTCTGCTCTGGAAACTCTAAGGTTATCATATGAAGGAGTCTAAAGAAACCTACCGGTACAGGAAAGCCAATGGGAAAAAATTATGGCATTTTGCAGACAGACAGACAGGTACCAGGCAGACCAGAAAGATTCTCTTTGGGGAAGATCACTGTCAGCTTGTCTCACAATTCCTCACAGATACAGTATAGTCCAGCAATAGTTTGAGCAGAAGAAACCTGATCAGGTATGAAACAGTGGCTGATATAGTACTCTGAGTTCTGTAATAGCTATATTGTAATATGATCTGATCCAAATGACACATGGCATCAAAACTCCAACCAGTAAAGCCTGAGCCTCAAATTAAACTGCACAGGGAATAATTGACAAACTAGTACATTAAGCTCAATGCTGATTAGCAGCTCGGTCCAGGAAACATGTTCTTTGTGCTAGACAATGAAAACTATGACTGTGTCTTACAGAAAATAAGAAAAGAGTTCATTCTTAGCTAAATATGATTGACCATGGCTCAGAAATATGGATTTGAATTAGATTGAAAGGCTTATTCTATCATGGAAAGAAGACATAAGGCAAAGAACAAAAGACTATAGACTAGTACAATTATCAAATACATTGGTAATAACATTAGGTTGATGGATGCAGTCCAGTGGGGAAATCTCTTATATGGTTTTCAAATGTTAAAACATTCCTTTTTTTTAACTTTCTAAAATTTTTTTTATTAATTACACATTATTCATTTTGTATCCCCCCATCCCGATCCTACCCTCCCTCCCCTTTCTGCATGCATGCCCCTCCCCAAGTCCACTGATAGGGGAGGTTCTCCTCTCCTTTCTGATCTTAGTCTATCAGTTCTCATCAAAAGTGGCTGCATTGTCCTCTTCTGTGGCCTGGTAGGGCTGCTCCCCCCTCAGGGGGAGGTGATCAAAGAGCAGGCCAATCAGGTTATGTCAGAGGCAGTCCCTCTTCCCATTAATATGTAACCCACTTGGACACTGAACTGCCATGGGCTACATCTGTGCAGGGGTTGTAGGTTATCTCCATGAATAGTCCTTGGTTGGAGTATGAGTCTCTGGGAAGTTCCCTGTGTTTAAATTTTCTTGTTTTGTTGCTCTCCTTGTAGAGTTCCTGTCCTCTCCAGCTCTTACTATTTCCCACTTCTTACATAAAATTCCATTCATTGTGCCCGACAGTTGGCCATCAGGCTCAGCATCTGCTTTGATAGTCTGCAGGGCAGAGGCTTTCAGAGGCCCTCTGTGGTAGGTTCCTAGTTTGTTTCCTGTTTTCTTCTTCTGGTTTTCAGAGGCCCTCTGTAGCAGGTTTCTAGGTTGTTTCCTGTTTTCTTCTTCTTCTGATGACCATCCTCTTTGCCTTTCAGGTGGAGATTGAACATTTTAGTTAGGGTCCTCTCTCTTGCTTGGTTTCTTTAGATGCATAGATTTTAGAGGGTTTGTCCTATGTTGTATGTCTATATGAGTGAGTATATACCATGTGTGTCTTTTTGCTTCTGGTACAACTCACTCAGGATGATCCTTTCCAGGTACCACCATTTACCTGCAAATTTCATGATTTCCCTATTTTTCATTGCTGAGTAATACTCCATTGTATAGATGTACCACAATTTCTGCATCCATTCTTCAGTTGAGGGGCATCTAGGTTGTTTCCAGCTTCTGGCTATTACAAATAAAGCTGCTACGAACATGGTTGAGCAAATGTCCTTGTTGTGTACTTGAGCCTCTTTTGGGTATATGCCTAGGAGTGGTATGGCTGGATCTTGAGGAAGCGCTATTCCTAGTTGTCTGAGAAAGTGCCAGATTGATTTCCAGAGTGGTTGTACCAGTTTACATTCCCACCAGCAGTGGAGAAGGGTTCCCCTTTCTCCACAACCTCTCCAGAATGTGTTGTCCCTTGAGTTTTTCATCTTGGCCATTCTGATGGGTGTAAGGTGAAATCTCAGGGTTGTTTTGATTTGCATTTCCCTAATGGCTAATGAGGTTGAGCATTTTTTTAAGTGCTTCTCTGCCATTCGATATTCCTCTACAGAGAATTCTCTCTTTAGCTCTGTTCCCCATTTTTTAAGTGGATTACTTGGTTTATTGCTTTTCAGCTTGTTTAGTTCTTTATATATATTGGATATGAGTCCTCTGTCAGATAAAGTGTTGGTGATGATTCTTTCCCAATCTGTAGGCAGTCGCTTTGTTTTGATGATGGTGTCCTTTGCTTTACAGAAGCTTTTCAATTTCATGAGGTCCCATTTATTGATTGTTGCTCTTAGAGCCTGTGCTTTTGGTGTTCTGTTCAGGAAGTTTTCTCCTGTACCAATGAGTTCTAGGGTATCCCCCACTTTTTTTTCTAGCCAATTTAATGTGTCTGGTTTTATGTTGAGGTCTTTGATCCACTTGGACTTCAGTTTTGTGCAAGGTGATAAATATGTATCTATTTTCATTTTTCTACATGTAGACATCCAGTTGGACAAGCACCATTAGTTGAAGACGCTATTTTTTTTTCCATTGTATGGTTTTGGCATCTTTGTCAAAGATCAGGTGTCCATGACAAAAGGGCTGAGAAAGAAATTAGGGAAACAACACCCTTCACAATAGCCATAAATGACTTAAGGTACCTCGGAGTAACCCTAACCAAGGAAGTCAAAGACTTGTATGAAAAAAATTTCAAGTCTCTGAAGAAAGAATTAGAAGAAGATATGAGAAGATGGAAAGATCTCCCATGCTCATGGCTTGGCAGGATTAACATAGTAAAAATGGCCATCTTACCAAAAGCAATCTACAGATTTAATGCAATTCCCATCAAATTACCAACACAATTCTTTACAGAGCTGGAAAGAAAAATTCTCAACTTCATATGGAATAACAAGAAACCCAGAATTGCTAAAACAATCCTCTACAATAAAATATCTTCTGGAGGTATCTCCATTCCTGATCTTAAGTTGTACTATAGAGCAACAGTTTTAAAAACTGCATGGTACTGGCATAGAAACAGAATGGTGGATCAATGGAACCGAACAGAGGAACCAGAAATAAAACATTCTTATCTATAGCGTTAGCCAACATTTGAGATCTACTGAGGACAACAGCACATTTCATGAACTGTATTTAAGGCCCACTGTGATGTTAAGTTATAAACAAAGGGTATATCTAGAAGCCATGAAAGTAGATGAGATAATTTTGGTTCTTAATATTCAACATTTTATCACTCTTCAATCATCATGCCCCCAACCAATGTGCTACTGTCCATAAAAGCTTGAAGATAGATATGGCTTAAGAACTTCACCTCCAAAAATGTACTATAAAATATGTGTCATTGGAACACACAACAAAGAGAGATGTTTTAAACGGAGGAAAGATTTGTTCAGATTATACTTTTAAAACTGAAAGTGTACATCTGGCTCTTCCATTTCTGAGCCCCTTGATAAGGCAGGGCATAGAGAGATAGAGAGAACAGTGGATGGAGTAGAATTGTTCATCTCATGAAGTTCAGAAACAGAGATGTGGAAAGGAGCCCAGCACAAAGACACATTCCACAAGGGTATGTCCTAGTACCAATGACCCCCATTCCTTCCAATGACACTGTACAAAAGATTAATTCACCAATCAATTAATCTGTGATTAATCGAGAGTCCTGATGGCAGTCACTTTTCAATGATTCTGCTCTGTAGAGGCCAGAAGAAAACTTTTGTATCCTCTGAAACTAGAGTTACAGATGGTTATGAGTCACCTCACGGACATAGGAGTCTGGAAACATAAGCCAGGTTAGCTTGCAAGATGAGCTGGTGTTCTTATGGGCTGTACCACTCTTCTGCCTCAGCGTGAACTTATGTCAGAGTGAATCTTAATATAACTGTAATATAAAAAGAGTTGAACCTTTTCCATAGTAGACCAGCAGCCTCTGACCTCTTTGAATGTCAGCAATTTCATCAATAAAATAGAATCAAAAGTCTTATTTTAAAATTGTCAATTGCTAATGTAACTGACTAGCATGTTGTGAATGCTCAAAGAAATGCCAAGTATTTTCAGTTTGAAAGGTCACAAAGTTGTAAGAGAGGTTGACAAGGGAGTTCACACCCGTATAGATGCTGGGTACTTGTTCACTGCAATAAAGAATTTACAAGCAGAAATAAGGTGGTGTTAAATATCGATTTAAAAGGGAAAGCATGAGAAAAGACACAGCATACCTACCAGGAGCCACATGAGTGAGGGCACACATGGATACTTTTTAATTAATTAGCTGAGGCTTGGGTAGGAGGTGTTTACTGGAGGTCATTTAATTAACTCCATAGTTTATCAGTTAGGTATCATAACAACTTGCATGTCTGAACCTTCATGTCATTGATTAGAAGCTACAGAACATGGACAGTGACAAAATTTTCCCTTAAATTTGTCCTTATTGTCAAAGGGTTGCCAGTAGAAGGATGGATGGTCGTTTGGTGAGAGTTTTAAGCAAATACATGTGCTTGGGAAGGCTTTATAGTTGGCAATGATTTTGAAAACATGCAGGAAGATGGGATTTCTTTCCTTTTTTATTGATTGAAAGAGACTGGCAATTTGTTTCATAGTATGTGACAGAACAATGGGGAGGTATAGCAAGGGGCTGAGGTATCATTCCTTGTCCCTGGCTGTTGACTAATGATCCTTCTTTGATGATGCTTTCTCGGGCAAGGATTTTACATCTACACTACGAATGTTTTCATGTATGCCATTTATATCAAAGATCTCAGTGATCCTACCTGCTGTTTATTTGATTCATCTGTTCCTGTGGATTATTGTTTAAGAAGTATTATCATCAGGCATAACACCACAGTGGTGAAGAAACTCACATAACAAGGAAATCTTACCTAAGTCCTTGGCCAAACATCCTTGCTTTGATGCTTCAGTTCATTAAGAGACTAAAATATAACATAATATAATATAATATAATATAATATAATATAATATAATATAATAT
>NW_026596051.1:22879749-22910141 GCF_907164565.1 Psammomys obesus | reverse complement strand
TAATATAATATAATATAATATAATATAATATAATATAATATAATATAGAGAGTTATAAAAATAAATATATTTACATTTAGGCCCAAAATTGAGGGAAAGAAATTCACAATCTTTCTCCATCTTGCCCACAACAATGCCACACTCACTGAAGATGAATCAAAATCCAGGGACTCTCCATGGGTAAACAATGTTTCTTCTGACACCAGGAGAATTCTTTAGCTCTTGCAAAGAATTTTCCAAGAGTAATCCTAGGCACTCATGATTATTGATCAGCATGGCCAACTCAATTAAACTTAGAACCACCTAGATGGGTTTTAAGGCATACCTCTGAGTGTGAACATACTTATGGGGTCTAAGGAAATTTCCAGAGAAATAATCCAAAGTGTAAAGCTCTTCCCATGATGTGGCCAGCACATGATATGTGGGAAAGATGGAATAAATGAGGAAAATGAAAAAGTCAAAAGGATGCGATCATTCCCCTTTCTCTACTGCTGACATGCTGTGATGTGAATTCGGTTGCTCTAATACCCTTTCCTCACTTTGATGAACTGAGTCCTCTGAAACCATGAGCCAAAAAATATCTTCTACTTTAAGTTGCACAGTCAGGTAAATTAGACCCAGTGGAAGCAAATAAAACCCTAAACAGATGGTATGAAATGGTTTAATAGTTGATGGTATAATCATCAACACCAGTCACACACTGAGCCATTGCTGGTGACCTGAAACTCCCACTGTGCAGGTACATAGAGCTATGAACAAAGAGGCTGAAATGGACTTAGAATATTCAATCTCTTAATTTCAAAACTATCTTTTATTAGTCATATAAATTATTCAATTAAGTTTTATACTTAGGGACATGCTGAACAAATGTGCTATGTTTTATGATGAGTAAGTTGTAAAATATCATTTTAATAATAAAAATCTGTAAATTTAAGTGAACTGGAAAATAAATAAATGCTTGATTTTATGTCATACGTGTGTTTAAAAAATAAGATGTCATGAGAAAGCCAGCAAAATTACCAGGAAAGGTGTTTGCTCAAAACCTGAAAGCCCAAATTTGAATCCCAGAGATGCAAATGGTTATAGGAAAAACTGAGTCTTACTAGTTATTTTCTAAAAACACACACATACACACACACAAGATAAATTAATTTAAAATAAATGACATTTAAACATAAAAGAAAATATCATGGTATTTTCTTTCTAAATAACAATATGTGTATATTGCAGAGCATTGTACATTTATGCCTATTTTACCATAAACTTCTAAAAACATTTTCTTTTCTAAAGAAATTTGTTTTAAGGCAATATTTTTTTTGGGGGGTGGCAAAGGACAAACGACAGCATCATATGCATACCTTTTCCTTCATGCAGAGTTTTTACATTGTTTTTAGTTGGTGTTTTGCATATTCACACAATCATGGCTCCTTATTGTATGACCCAGCCTTCTTAATGCCTGGTGATTTTTTTTTCTTTAAGCTGTCATATCCAACTCAGTTCAATGATGTCATCTTGAATTTTTGCCCCCTTTTCTAATACTATAGCTACAAGCAATCATTTCTTAAATTGTTACAGTCAGAATAAATATGGATTGGTTGTCCACCTGCAAGCTGTATAACAGTTAACTATAGCTTGATGCTTAGCCAAGTTTAAGTTAGGAGTTCAATATATGTGAAACAGGACTAGTGGATGTGGCATGAGGCCATTCAGACACATTAACAACTTGGGGGAAAAAGGAAGCACATGGCAATGTTACAGTGAATTCTCAGGTAAAATTTTTAGTCATGAAATCTTCTATTTTTTAATTAATTTTTTATTTCTTGTATTAATTACAGTTTATTTACTTTGTATCCCAGCTGTAGCCCCTTCCCTCATTCCCTTCCTCCCTTATCTCCTCTCTGCCCCTCTCTAAGTCCACTGACAGTGGAGGTCCTCCTCCCCTTCCATCTGGCCCTACTTACCTATCAGGTCTCTACAGGACTGGCTGCAATGACCTCCTCTGAAAACATCTATTTTTAATTTGTTAATATTTTTAACTGATTTATTAAGACAAATACTAAACTATTCTTTGACAGCTGTTGGGTAGAATGAAAATTTAAAGCCATAGTGGTAAAAGATGACATACTGATTGTAGACTAAATACAAATAATGATGTGAATTTTTTTGTATCTTCCATAATGTAATTTTTCTAACAAATAAAACAACTAAAACTTAAAAATATAATCTTATTATATAAAGATAAATGGGAAGTAATATTTTTCACTTTAAAACATGTGAAGAGTCTTTTTATATATTCCTTCCAAATTAATTTTTAATTAATTCATTTTTTATTAATTACACTTTATTGACTTTGTATCTCAGCTGTAGCCCCCTCCATCAGCCCCTCTCAATCTCACTCTTCCTCCTTCTTCTCCTCCTATGCCCCTCCCCCAGTCCACTGATCGAGGAGGTCCTCAGCCCTTCCTATATCATAGTCAAACTTTGGGCAGAATACAGGGAATCTTGTGAATATTCATTTTTTTCCTTTTTATTTATTTTATTATTATTATTATTAATTACACTTTATTCATTTTGTATCCCCCCATAGGCCCCTCTCCCTCCCCTCCCGATCCCACCCTTCCTGCCCTTTCTGCATGCATGCCCCTCCCCGAGTCCACTGATAGGGGAGATCTTCCTATCCTTATTTCTGATCTTAGACTATCAGTTCTCATCAAAAGTGGCTGCATTGTCCTCTTCTGTGGCCTGGTAAGGCCGCTCCCCCCTCAAGGGGAGGTGATCAAAGAGCAGGCCAATCAGATTATGTCAGAGGCAGTCCCTCTTCCCATTCCTAGGTAACCCACTTGGACACTGAACTGCCATGTGCTACCTCTGTGCAGGGGTTGTAGGTTATCTCCATGAATAGTCCTTGGTTGGAGAATGAGTCTCTGGGAAGTTCCCTGTGTTCAAATTTTCTTGTTCTGTTGCTCTCCTTGTGGAGTTCCTGTCCCCTCCAGCTCTTGCTATTTCCCACCTCTGACATAAAATTCCATTCACTCTGCCCGACAGTTGGCCATCAGGCTCAGCATCTGCTTTGATAGTCTACAGGGCAGAGGCTTTCAGAGGCCCTCTGTGGTAGGTTCCTAGGTTGTTTCCTGTTTTCTTCTTCTGATGTCCATCCTCTTTGCCTTTTAAGATGGGAATTGAGTATTTTAGATAGGGTCCTCTCTTTTGCTTAGTTTCTTTAGATGTACCGATTTTAGTGGGTTTATCTTATGTTGTATGTTTATATGAGTGAGTATATACTGTGTGTGTCCTTTTGCTTCTGGGATAACTCAGTCAGGATGACCCTCTCCAGGTCCCATCATTTACCTACAAATTTCATGATTTCCTTATTTTTCATTGCTGAATAATACTCCATTGTATAGATGAAATCTCAGGGTTGTTTTGATTTGCATTTCCCTAATGGCTAATGAGGTTGAGCATGTCTTTAAGTGCTTCTCTGCCATTTGATATTCCTCTAAAGAGAGTTCTGTTTAGCTCTATTCCCCATTTTTAAGTGGATTACTTGGTGCTGCTTTTCAGCTTGTTTAGGTCTTTATATATACTGGATATGAGTCCTCTGTCAGATAAAGGGTTGGTGAAGATTCTTTCCCAATCTGTAGGCAGTCGCTTTGCTTTGGTAACAGTGTCCTTTGCTTTACATAAGCTTTTCAATTTCATGAGGTCCCATTTATTGATTGTTGCTCTTAGAGCCTGTGCTGTTGGTGTTCTGTTCAGGAAGTTTTCTCCTGTAACACTGAGTTCTAGGGTATTCCCCACTTTTTTTTCAGGCTGATTCAATGTGTCTGGTTTTATGTTGAGGTCTTTGATCCACTTGGACTTCAGTTTTGTGCAGGGTGATAAGTATGGATCTATTTTCATTTTTCTACATATAGACATCCAGTTGGACCAGCACCATTTGTTGAAGATGCTATCTTTTCCATTGTATTGTTTTGACATCTTTGTCAAATATCAGGTGTCCATAAGTGTGTGGGTTTATTTCTGGGTCTTCTGTTCTGTTTCACTGATCCACCATTCTGTTTCTATGCCAGTACCATGCAGTTTTTATAACTGTTGCTCTATAGTACAGCTTGAGATCAGGAATGGAGATACCTCCAGAAGATATTTTATTGTAGAGGATTGTTTTAGCAATTCTCGGTTTCTTGTTATTCCATACGAAGTTGAGAATTTTTCTTTCCAGGTCTGTAAAGAATTGTGTTGGCAATTTGATGGGAATTGCATTAAATCTGTAGATTGCTTTTGGTAAGATGGCCATTTTTAGTATGTTAATCTTGCCAAGCCATGAGCATGGGAGATCTTTTCATCTTCTCATATCTTCTTCTAATTCTTTCTTCAGAGACTTGAAATTTTTTCATACAAGTCTTTGACTTGCTTGGTTAGGTTACACCAAGGTACTTTATATCATTTGTGGCTATTGCGAAGGGTGTTGTTTCCCTAATTTCTTTCTCAGCCCTTTTGTCTTTTGTATACAGGAGTGCTACTGATTTTTTTTGAGTTAATTTTGTATCCGGCCACTTTGCTGAAGGTGTTTATCAGCTGTAGGAGTTCCCTGGTAGACTTTTTGGGGTCACTCATGTATACTATCATATCATCTGCAAATAGTGATAATTTGACTCCTTCCTTTCCCATCTGTATCCCCTTGATCTCCTCCAACTGTCTTATTGCTCTAGCAAGGACTTCCAGCACTATGTTGAAGAGATATGGGGAGAGTGGGCAGCCTTGTCTTGTCCCTGATTTCATTGGGATTGCTTTAAGTTCTCTCCATACAGTTTGATGTTGGATATAGGCTTGCTGTATATCGCATTTACTATGTTTAGATATGTGCCTTGTATCCGTGATCTCTCCAATACTTTAAACAAGGATGGATGTTGGATCTTGTCAAATGCTTTTTCAGCATCTAGGGAGATTATCATGTGTTTTTTTTTTCTTTCAGTTTGTTAATATGGTGGATCACATTGATGGATTTCCATATATTGAACCACCCCTGCATACCTGGGATGAAGCCTACTTGGTCATAGTGGATAATATCTTTGATGTGTTCTTGGATCCGGTTTGCAAGTATTTTGTTAAGTATATTTGCATCAATGTTCATAAGGGAGATTGGCCTGAAATTCTCTTTCTTTGTTGAGTCTTTGTGAGGTTTAGGTACCAAGGTGACTGTGGCTTCATAGAATGAGTTTGATAATGTTCCTTCTGTTTCTATTTTGTGGAATAGTTTGAAGAGAATTGGAGTTAGCTCTTCTTTGAAGGTCTGGTAGAATTCTGCACTGAAGCCATCTGGTCCTGGGCTTTTTTTGGATGGGAGACTTTTGATGACTGCTTCTATTTCTTTGGGGGATATAGGACTATTTAATTGATTTACCTGGTCCTGATTCAGCTTTGGTAAGTCAAATTGATCAAGAAAATTGTCCATTTCATTTAGGTTTTCAAATTTTGTTGAGTATAGACTTTTGAAGTAAGGCCTAATGATTGTTTGGATTTCCTCAGTGTCTGTAGTTATGTCCCCTTTTTCATTTCTGATTTTGTTGATTTGGGTGGTGTCTCTCTGCCTTTTAGTTAGCTTGGCTAAGGGTTTGTTGATCTTGTTGATTTTCTCAAAGAACCAGCTCTTGGTTTCATTGAGTCTTTGAATTTTTTTATTTGTTTCTAATAGATTGATTTCAGCCCTGAGTTTGATTATTTCCAGCCATCTACTCCTTCTCGGTGTGTCTGCTTCTTCTTTTTCTAGGGTTTTTAAGTGAGCCATTAAGTTGCTTGAATGAGCTGTCTCGAATTTCTTCTTGAAGGCACTTAGTGCTATGAACTTTCCTCTTAGCACTGCTTTCATTGTCTCCCACAAGTTTGGGTATGTTGTGTCTTCATTTTCATTGAGTTCTAGGAAGACTTTAATTTATTTCTTTATTTCTTCCCTGACCCAGCTGTCATTTAGTAACAAGTTGTTCAGTTTCCATGAGTGTGTAGGCTTTTTGCTATTTCTGTTATTGTTGTGGTCCAGCTTTATTCCATGGTGATCAGACAAGATACAAAGGATTATTTAAATCTTCTTGTATCTGTTGAAGCTTGCTTTGTGACCAACTATATGGTCTATTTTGGAGAAGGTTCCATGAGGTGCTGAGAAGAAGGTAAATTCTTTTGTGTTTGGGTGTAAAGTTCTGTAAATGTCTGTTAGGTCCATTTGATTCATGACCTCTGTTAGAGACATTGTTTCTTTTTTTAATTTCTGTTTTGTTGACCTGTCCTTTGTTGAGAGTGGGGTGTTGAAGTCTCCCACTATTAATGTGTTGGGATCTATATGTGGTTTAAATTTTATCAATGTTTCTTTAACAAATATGGGTGCTCTTGTATTTGGGGAATAGATGTTCAGAATTGTGATATCTTCCTGGTGGAATTTTCCTTTGATGAGTATGAAGTGTCCTTCCCGTTCTCTTTTTATTAATTTTGGTTGAAAGTCTATTTTATCAGATATTAGAATGGCTACTCCTGCTTGCTTCTTGGGTCCATTTGCTTGGAAAGTCGCCTTCCAACCCTTTACCCTCAGGTAATGTCTATCTTTGTGCCTTAGGTGTGTTTCTTGTATGCAAGAGATTGCCGGGTTTTGTTTACGTATCCATTCCGTTAATCTGTGTCTTTTTATTGGAGATTTTGTGCCCATTGATGTTGAGAGAGATTAATGACCAGTGGCTGTTAGATCCTTTGATTTTGATGTTGGCTGTGGTCATTAGGTTGTGTGTTTGGTTGCTTTTTGTTTTATTGTAGTAAGGTTAATCATTTCCTGTGTTTTCTTGAAAGAAGCTAATTTTTTGAGGTTTTATTTTCCCTTCCAGTGTCTTCTGTAATGCTGGATTTGTGTGTAGGTATTGTTGAAATTTGTTTTTGTCATTCAATATCTTGTTTTCTCCGTCTATGAGGACTGAGAGCTTTGCAGGGTATAGTAGCCTGGGCTGACATATGTGTTCTCTTAGGGTCTGCATGATATCTGTCCATGCCTTTCTGGCTTTCATAGTCTCTGTTGAAAAGTCAGGTGTGATTCTAATGGGTTTGCCATTATATGTTACTTGGCCTTTTTCCCTTGCAGCTTTTAGTATTTTTTCTTTGTTCTTTATACTTACTGTTTTGGTTATTATGTGGCGGGATGATTTTCTTTTCTGGTCAAATTTGTTGGCTATTCTGTAGGCCTCATGTATTCTTATTGGCTTCTCCTTTAACTTGGGGAAATTTTCTTCAATGATTTTTGTTGAAAATATTTTCTGGACCTTGGAGAAGGGAGTCTTCTTTTTCCTTTATACCTATTATTCTTAGGTTTTGTCTTTTCATATTGTCTTGGATTTCTTGGATGGTCTGTGTCAGGAATTTTTTGGATTTAACATTTTCTTTGACAGATACATCGATTTCTTCCATTGTATCTTCTACACCTGAGATTCTTTCTTCCATCTCTTGTAGTCTGTTGGTTATGCTTACCTCTGTAGTTCCTGTTTTCTTTCCTAGATTCTTCCTCTCCATTATTTCCTCCATTTTTGTTTTCTTTAATTTTTCCAGTTCTATCTTCAGGTTGTGAGTTGTTTTGTTTACTTCCTTCACCTGTCTGATTGTACTTTCCTGTTTTTCTTTTATTTCCTTCAACTCTGTTTCTTTTATTTCATTCAGTGCTTTAAGCATTTCCTTTCTAAAGGCCATAAACTCTTTGGCTGTAACTTCCTCTATTTCTTTACGGATGGCAATATTCTGTTTGAGTTTATCTTCTTCTATGTCTTTACGTATCTTATTTGTTTCCTCTGTTATCCTCTTCATGAGCATAGTTGTTAGGTCATCTCTCTTGGATTTCAGTTATGCTTGGGTGTTCAGGGCTACTTGCCCCTGAGTAACTGGGTTCTGGAGATGCCATATTGCTCTGTCTTTTGTTGCTTGAGCTTTTATGCTGGCTTCTACCCATTGTACTATCTTAGGTGTTTGGGGTTATTTTCTGGTGGTTCCTGGGGATCCTGTGTTGGAGAGAATCCCCTTGGCAGAAAGCTGGTTTTTCCTGAAGGAAGTCTTCTCAGCTTTTTGGGTATAGTCCCTGGATGGCTGGCATTTTTTCAGGAGTTACTGCTGCTCACCTCAGTAACTGTGGTCTTTGTTAGTCAAAAGGGTTCTCCTCTCACCCAGGGAAGTCCTGAAGACAGCTGCCCTGTTTCTGGGTTTCTTGCTGTAAATTTAATGATCAGCTGCTGTGATCCAGTTGGACATCTGGGGCGCAGCAACTGTTTGTGCCTGTGTCTGGAGCACAGCTGAGTGATGGCGGCTCGGCCCCTCTGGTCTGCGTGACTTTTTCCAGGGAAGGATTGGGTGATTTAAGTCCGTACAGTTTCCTTCCTTCCTTGTGGATTCTCTGGAGACAGGGACTTCCAGTCACTTTTTTGCCCTGGGGCGTATCGCTCAGTTTCTGCCAGCTCTCTGGCCGCAGAAACTGCCTGTGTCTGCCTTTCCAGCCTTTGGGAGCCTGGGTGTCTGCCTAAACTGGGTAATTTTCCTGAGACCTATTCTGGGTGGAGGTGTCAGCTGAATGCTTTGAGATAGGCTGAGTGCTCTGAGACCAGCTGTTTCCCTCCCTGTGTGTTTGCACTGGACAGTGAAACATAGTCTCTGCTGCCCTGGAGTCCACAGTTCTATCTGAGGCAGTGAGTCAGGCGCGCAGGCAGGGCTCTGGGCAGGCACCTGTGTCCCGGCTCTGGCACTGGGCTGGCTCCTGGGGCGCCCGTGGAACCCGAGTCTTTTCCAGGGGATGTCTGAGTAACCTAAGGGCGGTCCCGATCGTTTCCGGCACCTTTGGGTTATCTCTAGACTGGAAATTCCAGTCTCTGATAGTGTGGTGCACACGGTTCAGTCTGGGACCATGACCAGAGACACTGGCGTGTGGCTCTGGGCTGGAGCTGGTGGCCAAGTGTCTGGCGGAACTGGGATCTCTTCCGTGGTTTAGCCGGGTGAGTTAAAAGCTAATTGAATCCCCCACCGTGGGTTATCCTCTCACCTGGGAAACACAATGCCTGTGTTTTATGGCCGCGAGTTCTGATTGCTGGTCACTGTGCCGATCCTGCTGTGCTGCTGGTCAGAATGAGAGTCCTCCTGGCACTGCCATCTTGCTTAAATCGTGAATATTCTTTTAAAACTGTGTTTGCATGAATAACTAAGAAGATACTGAAAATCATCAGGGCTCAAACTGAAGTAGGATCTTGGCAATGAGACTGGTGAGTGTTCCATGCATGTTGTGTAGCCCCTAGTACCTGAAGCTTCCATGCTTTTACAGTTAAAAGAGAGTTTACATGAGTAAATGACTTCATGGGGCCATAGCCTCCGTAATCACACATAATGGAATAAAATCTACATCATTAATGTGACCTTCCTATGGGATTAGATAGAACTGAAAGTAAAGGCATTAGCCTATTTCTCATAGGAGAAAAAATATTTAAGTTTAGGAAGAAATACATATTTTGTCCAAAAAACTTCTTGTGTGTAATTGTCAAAACTTAGTAACTGAAAAAAAATCAATGACCCAAAATATTAAAGCTTCTTCTTTTATTTCAAAATAAACTATTAGTAACGTAATGGCAGGGAAAATAACTTGGCACAATGTGGTGTGGTGTGGTATGTGAATGTGTGTTATGTGTGTGGTGTGGTGTGGTGTGGTGTATGAATGTGTGTGTGTGTGTGTGTGTGTGTTCTTATGAGTGTGAAATTGAGCGAAACTCTGTGGAGTGCTCAGAAGGAAACTACTCCACAGAGGTCAATGTTTGTACATGTATCTGCACCACTCAATCAACAAAGAAGATATAAAGTGAGAGAAAGCAAGCTATGGTATGACGTCAAGATAATATTTGAATAAACTCAAGACCATAACGCACTCCCTCTTCCCAAAAAACATATTGTTTGAAACACTAATAGAGACAAAGAAGTCACATTGAATTCTGAGGTTAGGTTTTTCTGGAAAAAAGTGAGTTGAAGACAGAGAAGACATGAAGCTGAAATTGTACTACTGCTGTTTTATTTCTTCATATTTTATTAATTACTTAATGTATTTTTTACTCACTTTACATCCTTATTGTACCCCCTCCCACCTCTTCCCTGGTCCTACCCTCCCTCCATATTTATCTTTCCTCTACCCCTTTCCCTTACTTCTTAGAAAAGGGGAGCCCCACCCAACCCACTGCAGCACATCAGAACTGAGTGCATCCTCTTCCACTGTGGCCTGGAGAGGAAGCACCACCAGGGGAAGTAATAAAAAAACAGTCAACAGAATCCAAGACAGAGACAGCACCCACTACCTTTATTAGGGAACCCATATGAGGACCGAGATTCCCATAAGCTACCCCTGTGTAGGGGGCCTAGATCCAGTCTATCTATGGTCCTTAGTGCTTCAGTGTCCACAGGCCTCCCTGGGCCCTGTTTAGTTGGCTCTGTTGGTCTTCTTGTAGAGCTCCTGTCACCTCCCTTCTATCCTCCCCCACACACATCCATCCACAAGTCTCCCTGAGCTCTGACCAATGTTTGGCTGTGAGTCTCAGCATCTGCTTTGACTCGCTGTTGAGTGGAGCCTTTTAGAGGCCTGCTAGGCTAGGCTCCTGTCTGCAAGCATAGCAGAACATCGTTAATAGTGTCAGGTGTTGGCTCTTTTACGTGGGGACTCAGGTTGGGCTAGATATTGGTTGGACATTTCCTCAAGCTCTGTTCTATTTTTTATTACCCCATGTCTTATAAGTGTTAGTAGTACATAAGAGTCTTTGTGATAGTATTCCTTATAACTATGTCCTACTTATGAAACAGTCAATATTTTTAAAATGAATTTTAAAAAAGTACCCAGCATTTAGGTGTTTGTTCATACAGTTGACCATCTCTAATTTGCAACCAGCTTGTGTCTCCTTCATTCATGGCACCCAAGTTGCACTGGCTTCTTGCCTGCTTTAGACAGGGTGTTTTTGTGTTCCCCTGTGCCAGCAAATTCTGACTCAAAATTGTAATACTAGTAAGTGGAGACACTTGAAGCCTCACTCCAGTAGAAAATCCTGAAGAGAAAATCATTCTGTAAATCTCAGTCCATGGCCAGTCACTTGCATGGCTACGTTCTTGGTCTGTGCTTTCACATTTTCACACACATTTCCCACGACCAGGGAGTTTTACTGTCCAGGCCAGAGAGGTTTAGAGACTTGTTGGTGGTTACACAACTTATAAGAACAGCTTCAAAACCTGTATCCAGAAACATTCGGTGCTTTGGAGACAGAAGATGAATGTCAATTATTAGAAGACACCTTTAGGCAAGTTATTTAATCTTCTCTTTATGGATATGAAATGATAATATAATCAATATTCTTTAGGTAGCTCTCATAAGAACTAAATGAGATAGTTCAACCAGTGGTACCATACAAACAATAAAGGGCTTTGACAGTAACAGATCACAACCACAAACAGCTATGAGTTATTGTTCCACTATGCGTTTGCTGCAAAATTATTAGTACTTCTACCATTGTTGTTGTACATGTTATCTTGGAGGAGAAAGATAACTAGGCTGAGGAACAGAAGCAGGTGAGGTGTGAAAGAAGGAATAGTTCAGAACACAGTTTTGGTACTTCATTGAGAGCAGGCGTTTAGTTCAGGCAGAGATTGGGAGAAGATTTCATGGTCTCAAACCTTAGCACTGCACACTGCGCTAAAGGGATCGACCCCAGAATCAGGGTCAGACCCAGTCTGTGGAGGACTAAAGAAAATTGGCTCTTTTCTACTCCCAGAAGCCTCTTGGCATGTCAGGTGGGTCATGTCTTCCACTTTTGTGTGTCTGATTGTAAAACGAAGGTTATTACTCCTTATTCTGCAGACATAAGTTCCACTGAGATTTTGATGAAAAAATCTGGTCTTTTAAATTTATATAGATCATAGTTTTTGTATGATTGTACAGCATCAATTATTTTAACATGACTTAGTACTGTGCCTTATATTGACTATTTAGTATTTTATATTATTCCTGGAGACAAAGGTACAATCACTGATTCAATCTTGTAATTATTTTTGTCTGTTTAAATTTATTTTAAGTTTCTAACAATGATAAACTTACAATATATTCATATTTAAATTTGTAGCATGCAGTTTCCTTAGAGTGAAGTCCGGGATGTCTATGAAAGGCTAGGCCATTTTCCTCCCTCAGCATATATTTGCGAGCATGTCCTCCTCTCCCTTGTGCTGAACTAGATAACTGTCACTTTTAAAAGACTGCCTCTGACATAATCTGATTGGCCTGCTCTTTGAACCCCTCCCCCTGAGGGGGGAGCAGCCTTACCAGGCCACAGAAAAGGACAATGCAGCCACTTTTGAGGAGAACTGATAGACTAAGATCAGAAAGGCGAGGAGAACCTCCCCTATCAGTGGACTTGGGGAGGGGCATGCATGCAGAAAGGGAGGGAGGGTGGGATCAGGAGGGAAGGAGGGAGGGGCTCATGGGGGGATACAAAATGAATAAAGTGTAATTAATAAAAAATAAAAAAAAGTTAAAAAAGTGCTAATTTTAAAAGTACCTTTTTATTTTAATTTTCACTAAAGTATAGGAATATTGACATCTGTTTGCTTGTATTTTATTTTTACTTCTTTGTTTTTGAATTAAAGTTTCATATGTTGAAACTTTAGCCTAATGGGACCTTTCTATGTAGCTCAGGCTGCCCTTGAACTTGGGATCCTTCTGTTTCAGCTTCCAAAATGGAATTTTACATATGCTTCCTCATATTTCAGAATAGTTCTGAGTCTTGATTGGCTTATCACTGTGTTCTCTCCTGGGCTTGACTAGAGTTGCACATTACCTGGTTAACTGGAGCCCAAACTCAAATATGACTGGTTTTTGTCTTTCTAATTGATAGTTTCCATAGCTATCCTGATGGTCTCTTCAGGATCCATGCCCAGGAATTTTAGCCTTTGAAGAACCATTGGTCAAGACCCAGGGTTGCCCTTTCAGAAGCTTCTGTAAAACAAGTGTGACATCAGACTCAAACAATCTGTCACATTGCTGCAAGTAACTGTTTCAAGGTACAACTGTGCTTCTGAGAACCTCTCTCAGTTTTTTGTGCACTTCAGTTGAATTCCTTCACCCGTGGAGGGTTAGGGCTGCTTCCATAGTAATGGGAACAAGGACTGTCTCTGACATAAACTGTTTGGCCTGCTCTTTGATCACTTTCCCCTCTGGGGGGGTGTACCCTTACCAGACCACAGAGAAAGACAATGCAGCCACTCCTGATAGACTAAGAACAGAAGGAAGGGGAGGAAGACCTCCCCTATCAGTAGACTTGGGGAAGGGCATGGGTGGAGAAAGAGGGAGGGTGGGATTGGGAGGGGAAGAGGGAGGAAGCTACAGGTGGGATACAAAGTGAATAAACTGTATTTAATAAAAAGAAAAAGAAAAAAATGGGAAAAACAGAGGTCAATGGATGCCTGAACCTTTGAGAAATAACAAACCCTCTATAAGATGAATAGGTATGGTTGTCACAACATAATAAGATATTAAATATTCACCTTTGACATAAAACGAGAGCATGTGACTTTTTGTATATCTGAACTGCCACAGTTGTTATGTTTATAAGTTAAGTAGCTTTCAATAAATAAGCAGTCTGTTAACAAAAGGCATTGTGATACTGAGAGGAACTAATAATGTAGATGATTACCGAGAGAATAACGGGTAGATAACATACAATGTGGATACTTTGCATACCAAGATGATTTATATCCAAGGTAGCAAAAAAAGATAGTGACAGGTTTCAGTAGGCACCTAAAGACATTTTTTTATTTCTATAATTTTTTATGCAGTATGAACTTCAGATGGCCTTTGACAGTCAACTAACAGGTAAGGGCAGTCTTTTATACATTTGTCTTTGACATCCATCTATTAGTAATATTTGATTATAGGTCTCTGATGCTTAGCTGACACATGAAATATACCATTTTTATTTTACAGCTTCTTTTAATAAAATAGCAGCACAAGTTTAGTGAATCGTGTTATGTGCTTAGGACAAGTCTTTGATTAAATTTATTTTCTAGTATAAATCAAGTTAATATCTCTGAGATCAGAAAGGAGAGGAGAACCTCCCCTATCAGTGGACTTGAGGAGTGGCATGCATGCAGAAAGAGGAGGGAGGGTGGGATCGGGAGGGGAGGAGGGAGGGGCTTATGGGGGGATACAAAATGAATAAAGTGTAATTAATAAAAAAATAAAAAAATAATATCTTAAGAAATATTGCATAAACTTTAAAAAATTTAATAAAAATTATAACCATTTTGGATTTTTTATAAAATGAATATGTATTCTTTGCCTCATATTTTCTATGTCTCTGTGTGTAACATAAAAGTAGAAAAGATAAATAAATTCATGGAACACCACACCTTTAATATCTTGAAAGTATAGAAAAATAATTGCCTCTCTGCCAATGTCTTCCTTTCCCCCATATTTTTGCTTCCCACATGACAACATAATTTGAACCTGTCTTCCAGGTACAAATTTTAAATATGCAAATATCTGATTACTAATCATTTACTATACAATTACATACATTCATGAGATATTTCAGAGACTACAACTCATTTAATGTATTAAAAGACAAAAATTAAGTTTCAAATCTGGGTCTAATTCCATTAACAAAAACAAACAAACAAAACCAGACTACTCCACCTGTGATCTTTCCAGTATATTTGTTAATCAGTAACTCTAGGGACACACACACACACACACACACATACACACACACATATGTTTGACACAGAAAAGCAGACAAGCACCTGGACACATATCCCTAGACATATCAGGCAGTAAGATGAAATATATCAGGTCCAGAAATACCTACTAACTCACAAGCTCTAAAATATATTTATGTCAACTAAATTTCAAGTCAGGGAAGAGAAACATACTCAACAATAGAAAACATTACTCTCTCTCATATTTCTCTACATGAGTTTGAGGTTCTTTGAGCTGTGAATGATAGAACAGGAACACTTCTTCAACTTTATTTAGCCCAAAAGGAAATGTTTCCCTTGGGCAACTGAAAAGCTGAGTGCCATCAATGTCTCAGATTTGTCTAATCCCAGATGCCCAAATGATAGCAGTGGAAATTAATATTTTTGTCTTAGTTATTCTTTCTAGTGTTGCGACATGTTCACCAAAGCAATTTAAGGAGAAAGGGCTTATTTTAGCTTGTAGTTCAAGAAGCATTTCATTATGGTGGGGATGTCAAGGCAACAGGAGCTTAAAGCAGTGCTCACACTGGGTCCATAACAGGAAATGCTGAATGCATGCTGCTGTTCAGTAGCTTTCTCCACTCATGTAGTCTAGGATTCCAACCAGGGAATGGTGCTACTCACAGTGGGCAGATCTCCACACCTTAATTAACATAATCAAGATAATTCCCCTCAGGCACAGCTAGAGGCCCCTCTCCTAGATTCTGTCAAGTTGATAAATAACACTAACTATTACATATTCTCTAATTCTTTCCTTGATTTAGGGCTTACGACATTCTGCTCTGATTTGTTTTGCATATATTGTCCTGATGTAGTTTTATACATGCTGAGAATGGCAGCGTCTGGCTAATGTTGTTGTAATGAGGGGGAAAAAACAGTTTTTAACAGCTTCATGAACAGTGACAAGACTGCGATTTTAAAGTGGATGGTTCATTTTGAACTCTTTCCAGATATTCCCAAGGTTTTTCACTTACAGTGCTGTTATTTCCATTAACACACATCTTTAGAGCACTTAATTTGTATCAGGCATTCTTAAAAAGTTGCATGACAGATATAGGGTTCTGATAGAGGAATCTGTTTGTGGGATACAGGAAAAACATACAGAATGTACTACAGTGTGGGAAGAACAGAAGAAGCTGGACATGAGTCATCCAACAGATTCAGTAACACCTGGCAGACCTGCTGTAGTTAACCAGGATGACTGAACTCTATCACTGGCTTTTCCTTTCTTCTTGTGGTATGTCTGCTCCCAATGCTATAACTATTGGCTCTTCCTGAGTCCTTATGTGCTCTATGTACATCAAGAAGGCACGGTTACGCCTAGAAGGCATATTTTTTTTCGTTCACCTGGGGAAATCAGTATCTGTAACGTGATTTTTTTTTCCAAAATGCTTCTCTGATGCATGAGAATTTGTTTTACATCTGATTCATTATTTATTTTCTATTAATGAGTCGTTTGATTATTTCCCTTGGTGAGCAGAATTTTCCAGCCCTTGAAGATCTGAATAATGCAGATAACTAATTACATATTTTTTTTTAATCCAGCATACACATGCAGATGCAGAAAGGTTCGAACAGAGGGAAAATTGAAAAGAAACATCTTAAATTGCCATTGTCTAGAAACTGTGATGAGAAAAAAAAGTATGCATAGTCACTAATCTGGGGACTTATTTTAAAGCAACAAATCATGGACTCTATGCTGTATCTACAAGTCAAAAGCTGAGTGATCAGGCCTTGCACTGGGCACAGCATTGCTCACTGAGTGAGCTCAAAAAATGAATCTGTCTGTTTCTCTACATTGTTCATTTTCAAAACAAAATTACTTTAGTGTTGTTAGCTCAGAAATCTCTGAATACATAAAATAAATTTCAATATGGGTTCAGAAAAATATAACTATTTTGCTATGGAAAATAACTTCTGTAATTTTTAGAAATCTATATTTCCAAATATATATAGACCATCAAATCAAGCAATAAAGACACTTTAATCCCAAAGCCATGCAGAAAAGTGATTTTATTATATAAAAACACAAATTCAGGATAAGTTAACAAAGAGAATTACACCATTCATGGCAATACTGTATTCTGTATATTTTATGAATGATTTCATATTTTGTATCTTCTTATTTAGATAAAGTATTTATATATTAAAGTGGACTCAGTGGATTCTCATTATGGCCATGTAATATGTCATCAATTAGTATGTGGTCTGATAAGACCTAACTGCTGTTACTCTAAGAATGAGATATCTTGAAAGAAATTATTGCATATAAATTTTATGTGAGAAGAGCACAAAGTTAGGATGTATACCTTATAATAAGGTTTTTGGAAAGAGAATTTCTTTCTCAAATTGTTGTATGTAAGCTGGAAGAAGACCCATTAAATGGGTTAGGAATAGCCAGTGTCACACTCTGTTGTTAGGTCAACAGAAAATGAGAGGGACCTGAACAAAAATCAACTATTGGATTTTTGGCAAGGATACCATCAGACATTAGAAAAAAAATGAGACATACACAATCATTTCTCAACCTCAGGTAGTTAACAAGAATAAAGAATTGTGGTCCCACATTGAGGACACCAAAGAGAAAGACTATTTACACAAAGGCATAAAAATGGCTGTGCAGTTGCTGAGATCAAGAATTGATAAAATGGCAAACTTTAAGCCCAAATCTTGTCATAATCTCCTGGGAAGCCTCTCTGTATATCAATATTCAGGTTGTATCATGATGAGCACAATCAGAAATCTCCAGAGATGAGAGCTGTGTTCAATAATACAAACCTGGATTAATTTGCAATCACCCATTGTTGTGTCTGATATTAGTTTTAAGGGTCAGTGTTCAGAACACATCTGAATGCTAATTTCTATGAGCATCTCACTTTGCATATTGTAAAGGAATTACTATAGGGAAATATATCTGGAGATGGGTTTCAGTGGTGGTGTGCTTGCCTAGTATGTGTAAATTTAAGGCTGTGGCTTCAATACCAAATACCAAAGCACAAAATAACAAATAATAACAAAAAAGAAAATTGCAGAGCATAATTTGCTCTGTCAGGTATGCCAAGTAGGACTGTAGAGTTAACACTGGAGAGTCGGGGGGCAAGAAGATCAGGAGTTCAAGGTCATCCTCTGTTATGCAATGAGTGAGGGACTTTTCCAGGCCTGCCTGAGCTAATTGAGAATCTGTTAGCAAAATCTACTGTAGGCAGGCTCAGAGTGTTACCATAGTTTCCACTGCAGTTTAAATTATAACCTGAAAAACCCGGCATTTGGAAATTGTTAAGTCAAAAAATCTACGTGACCACAGAAATGACCTCAAAACTAATAATGTGTTATTTATTATCTGTTAAATTAGAACTACCTTGTAGTTATTCTGAGAATTAAAGAAACTTACATAAGACAAACGAGAAGTAAAATGCCAAATGTCTGAGTTAATACTTTATGATGTAGAAATGATATTGACAATATTTTAAGAAATTCTATGATCCTTTTCAAAAACACCTTTTTGGGGTTATATAAGACTGATAGATTGTATCTTTAGGTCCTGGGCAAACCCTCCTAATCCTTCCCTTTATTAAAAATAATGTCTATGACATAGACAAAGCCATTGGACACGATACATAGTTTAGGGGTTACGGTCATATTCATGAAATAGCTCACAATGAGTCTCAGAAGCCTGAGCTTAGCTTCTCTGAACACATGCCTAACCATGGTAAAGATGCTTCTTTTTCACACAAAAGAATGGATCTATGCATCCATTAAAGTTTCTGTTTGGAAACCATCTTGAGCAACTTAATGAATGGTGGTCCTTTTTTTTTTTTTTTTCTTTGTGCAGTTCTTAAAAAGATGTTAGGGACTGTTCTAGACTGGATATGGCAGATGGGCTCTTATGGGCCTGGTGTTTCCAAAGGAAAATACAGATTGAGGGATTTACAGGGGACTACAGGCTGCCCTGCCTGTGTGACCTATAATTTGATATGATGAGATGCTGCCTCTTAGAAAGTTTACACAATATTAAAGCTCTTAGACAGGAAGGTTCTACTTTTGGCCTTCTTGTCACTTACTAGGCTTGAGAACCAGATGGTAAAAAAGTTCTGCAAACAGTTGGAAGCAATGATTTATGACTTAGATTTTGGTCTGTCTGATCTGTTAAAAATACTAGATTCATTTATTTTCTCCCTTGCTTGCTAGGTTTTGCCCTCTGGACAGTTATGTATCTTCTGGGTCACTCAGCATCCTCATCTGTTGAATGGGAGTTGTAATGCTCCTGACATCTTTGCCCCGGTAAAGGGTGATCTTACATGGATTCTATTCAAAAGTTTTAAAATATGAACTCATTGTCTGCTCAGCTGAACACAATCATTCCAAATCTAAATATCACCTAGAGGAGTTATAAATATTTATCTCCTTTTATCTGTCTTAATTTCCATGTTTAATGTGTTGACAATGTTGGAACCTATAGCTCATACAAAAACAGAATCGTATAATTTCACAAATATTTATGAAATGATTATGAATTTCCATTGACCAATGAAACACTAGCCATCCCTACTCCCACTCTCTTCCTCTCCATTGGTTCTTTCTCATCAGAAGTATATGATCACTACATTTTCCTTTTTCTAATAGTTTTAAAATGTACATGAATCCCTAAAAAAATAAAATAGGTTGTTTCCTAACTTCCTAACAGTGAAGTAAAATAATATTTTCCTTTCCTTTTTTATGTTCCCAAAAGAGTATTTTGCAATATTTGTGTTTTGAGAAATTTTTGGTTTTGTTCTACATTATTCTGTTAGTAAATTCAATGTATATGTTTATATATATATATATATAACATTGTATATAATATATAGATAACATATATTAACATATATAATATGTATTATATATGTATAAAACTTTAGAACTTAAAACAATAAAAACAGACAAGCATGGAAGAATTCTAATCTGAGCATAATCCATGTAGAAATTTTGTATATATTTTTTTTATTATCAGTGATTTGGTCTGGGTTTTCCTGAAGTGTTGGCTAAGATAATAGTTAAGGTGTAGGTCTGTTATGTGAAAATGATCAGAGAAAGTGATAGGACAACTGGAGCCATGCAGTAAAAGAGGTAAAAGAAAATTAATGGCATTGTTTCTGCACTGGGTAGATTTTAAGTTCATAAAAAGTTTTTATGTATTTATTGAGTTGGCATAATTTTTTTATGGTTTCAAACTTAAGTAAAGTAAATCAATCCATTTGCTAATGCTGAACAATATTTGAATCTTTAACTTAGAATGTTTACCTAATGAGGTATTCTGAATTTTTGACATTGTTATAATAACTTGGGCTTATTACATATATTTTAGTTTACATGTTGCATGCACATTTTAGGTTTACATATATAAGTGTCTAGGAAATATATATCAGGAATATTTTACTTAATTTACTGATACATAAGTCAATTTTACATATGTTTCTTTTTATATAATCCTATGTTTCTCAGTTTGGTAATTTGCACAGTCAATTAAATTATAGATGTCTAGCTCTGTGAAGGCTTGACTGGAGATGCTTATTCCATGAACAATTCACTGGAAAAGTTTTCTATGCTTGAACTTTTCGGTAAGGAAGGTTCTTGTTTTATAATTAAATGTCTTTGGTAGATACAAATAGATTCTGGTACTTGGATGGATATCAGAGAGTGTCATTCTTGAGATATATGTCTATTCTTTATTTTAAAGTTTACTAACCCAGTTCACCTGTTGCTCTTTGACTTACACTTAGCACAGATTTGACTTAGAGTGACTGATATTCTCCCTAGCTCATGACTTTGGTTTCCTGTGCCATCAGTTGCATCATAGTTAAGAGGACTTGGCTTGTTTTTGCCTCTTTCTAGCTCTTCTGGGCCCCTAGCATAGGCTTTGTGTTTACTTGGTTGATTTGCTTCTGTGTTTCTAGGTACTCATGCTACAGATGTTGGTCTGCTACCTCACCATCTCACTTCATGGGAAATCCTGAGATCTCAGGTTACTGAGGCAGACAGACCAGTATCCTGTGCAGTCCTGGTCTTTGATTTTATAACTGACTCTACAGCATGCTGTGGAGCGGAAATTCATTTTCTCGTGTTTTGTAAAAGTAGAGACACCACGTCAATGCAGGTTTAAGCACCCTCAGTCCCATTTTCTTTTATTTGATGCTGAGGATTCCTTGTTAACTTGTCAGCTCTCAGGCAAGTTCAAGAAGGTTATGAAATATTTCATCCAGCTTTATTAGCTGTGTGGGTAGTAGATTTGTTTAAATAGCAAGGAATAGCTATGTTTTAACGTCCTTCACCACTGTGTCTTATGCTAGTTGGGCTCATGCTCAGGAACAGGTGTGGGTCTGTAATAGCACAGTAAGAAACACAATGTAACACAAGAACATGATATACACATAAGCGAATGAATGTGCATGTGTGCTTGTGCTTCATCTCAGAGCATTTTATGCAAGATTCTGAAATTTCACCACTGAAAAGTCAACATGCCTGCTCAGCATTCACACAATTATCCTTGGGCATAGAGAATGAAGCAGGTATCACCCTGTGCTGATCCATAACTCAGACAATGTGACCATTCACATCCATGTGTGAGCATCTTTCAGCAAGTATATATATATATATATATATATATATATATATATATATATATATTAATTTAATATGCTCAATGGAGATATTTTTGTTTCCACCTCAGCACATATGGGTACAATAGAAGCAATCATATTCCATTTTACGTTTTCTCTACCAAAGAGAAAATGCATTGAATAGATATACCAGTGTAGATGGAGGAACCCCACAGAGTCCTGTACCTAAATAAAGAACTATGGACAATCAATGGCTATGGATACCATGAGAATTCATTTTCTCCAGGAGTGAAGCCCCTGAGAGGATATCCAATTTTAAGTGGTCATCCATAAACTCATGTACATATGAGCAACACTAAATGGACTGTAGCCAATCAGGTCTTATCAAGGCTCCCTGCCCAGATTTAGCCCACAGTCACTCAGTCGCCAAGTGGGTTCCCTAGTAAGGGGAGCAGTGGCTGTCTCTGACATGAACTCAGTGGCCAGCTCTTTGATAACATGGCACATTTTAACTCATCCATTCTGGCCACAAATACTAAATATGTTACAACTACCCTTTGAGAAGTCCTTGAGTGACTTCTTGAATTTTATGTTTTTAGTTTTCCTTTTTTAGATTATAATTAGATCATTTACCCCTAACTTTTCTTCCCTTCCAAAGCTCTCATATTTTGACAGCTTGATCTTCAACTCCCCACCATTATCCTGTGCTCTATCATGTCAGGATAGGCAGCATCTTGGAAGACCTGTCAGACACACTGTCTGTGGAGGCCATCCAATCTGAGCTCAGATTTGAAGCAATCTACCTGCTAGATGTGTCTGTGACAGAGGTTATACACTTCCTCAGTATTCTACTTCCTCTACTGATTGTGTGATATTGCCTGCCCAATCTTTTCTGTCTGCAAAAGGAAAATTATTGCAAACTGTCAGCAGATGGAAGACAATTGGGAATCAAGGAAGTAATGTCTTGCTACTTCCTGATAACTATGTTTTTTTTTTTTATGACATTCTTACACTTCATGAAGTTTGGAGGGAGGTAATGGTATCACCTCTAAGCCCTCTCCCGGCAACCTTTCTCAGAGAAACTCCAGAAAAACATTATGTACATCACCTCATTATTTCATACCTGGGCAATAGCAAAGCCTCTTATTTCTACACTTCCTCCAAGCTTAGCTTTCTCCATAGAGATGCTGAGACAGGTTTTTCAAAATGTTCCAAAGATATTGTCACTACCTGGTGTTAATCTACTGAAACACTGCTGTTCACACACTCAGCTTGAAATTTGAAGTCCTTGTTGAGGTCACAGGTTTTTGATAAAGACCATCATCACCTTTTTGTCCTTTACCTCTCACTATTTTTGTTTTCACTCCAGAGTTAAGCCCAGCAGCATGCGCTACTTCTGGTCTCAAGGGATCTTTGTGAACTCTTCTTTCTTCCACGCTTGTCCTCATAGTTCTTTCCTTGGTGACTTCTCTTCAGTGTGGATGCTTTGATGGTGAGCAGCCATCACCAGGTGTTCTATGTACTGCCTCAGCACCAGAAGACTTGTGGCCGTGCCTTATCTTAGTTCTCCTCACTATCTCTAAATTTAGGCTTCTCTCATTTCAATGTAAGATCTGTACTCTTAACTTACCAGACAGGTTCACTGCTAGAATACTGAATTATGAAAAAAAAAAAGAAAAGGAAAGAAAGAATAATAAAGAAATAAAGAAAACCTCTCTTAAAGACTCTTGATAAATATTTGTGAATCAAGGGCGGTGGATAACCTATAAGAAGCTCCCCTCAGGATTACTAACTGATGCTCCTTTTGCTTCAGCATGCTTACTTGCCTTAGAATATTGGTTTTATTTAAGGATGAATGTTTCTGTGTCTCTGAGATATATTTGAATAGCATCTTACAAAGCTCCTGGAAAACACTTGAACCTTGTTCCTTCTCCATGACTGGTCTACATGTGTGCTTAGTGTGTGCTCACCAAATGCATGGCAATGCTTGTGTTCATTTCAGACTTTCTTCTACCCTCCATATTCAGTCAAGACAGACCTTCTCATCTCTCTACTCTCCTAGCTAGCATCATTCCTGATACCTAGTAAGTACAAATGAAAATAAGTTAGATGAAAAGGTGAGTGGCAAGGCTAGTTGTGTTCCCAAATATATTTAAAATAAGCCACATAGTTAGACATATGGGGGTCGCAGCCAAGAAGAAAAGAAGTCTTTGGACATTTCATTATATGTCTTCCTTTCTGGAACTTCATCTTATTAGGATCTGCCCCACTCTAAGTATGAAAGACAGGTACAGATGCAAGTGAAGTTGTAGTGTATTATGCAACCAGTTTAAGCGAGCCTCATGAGGAAGTTAGAGGTAACTAAGAGTTGTAAGAAAACAATTGAAAGAACAAGAAAAAAATATCAAAAAACAAATTCTGTTATTTAAGATCATGCAACAGCCACAGAAAGGAATGGAAAAAAAGCTGGAATATAAACCCTGGGTTTTCTGTGTAAAACATGTACATGTAGCTATTAAGTATTCTCTTTCCTAGGCTAGAAAGGAATCAGGAAAAATATGTAGTCTTTAATGTGAAACAGACAAATATTAAACCATGAATTTATCTTCATTGGATAAGTAGCAAGTCTAAGTTAAACTGACTAGTTTTAATTTTGGGAAAATAACATTGAAGATTCTTATATGATAGATAGATACAGTGTCTATCTCTCTACTGAACTCAGAAGATTTGACAATTGTCAAACAATTAAACCAGAACTACATAAGAAAATCAGAAGTGTATTTGAGCATGAAATAAAATCTGAAAAGAAAAATCACAACTAGTATTCTGGAATACTTATTTCAGTGAGTTTTTCTTTTTCCTCAGGTACCGGAGCATTCAGGATTTAAGACGTCTCTTTTAAATGTTGTCAAATATGTTAGATAAAAATAATTGTTGGTTACTATAATGATTTGGTGCTGGTGCCCCACCCTAACAGGCTTCCATATTTCAACATTTGGTCCCTGGTTTGCGGTTCTGTCTTGTTGAAGCAAGTACCATCATGTATGGTGGGGTTTCAGAACTAAAAGCCTCCTGCCAATTCCAGTTAGCTCTTTCTGCTTCTTGGTGTGAACTCTCCATTTCCTGTTCTGCCTGCTACCATGCTGTCTCTGCCATGGACTACGGTCCTTTGGGAACTTAGGCTGAAATAATCTTTCCTCCATAAGTTGCCTGCCTCATGGTGTTGATTCACAACAACAGAAAAGCAAATAATATATAAAGGCATGTCGTAGCACATTTCAGTTGCCTAAGAAGGTATTCTGGGTGGGTGTTCTTCAGCCCAGGGTAAGTGGTTCTTCCTTGTTTTTGCCTACCACTAATGATTTTTTCCTGAAAGCTCTCAAAAATGCTTACAACAAAGACATATAAGTTAAGGGTAATTCAGTAGCTGTTCACTACCACAGGAACAATGGAGCCATTGTGTACTAAACTCGATCAACACTGTCTGTTCTCTCATCTCTTTACTGTCAGAGCTGTAGTAGGGTTATAGGGAGGGAATATTTGTTTCTGCATTCACTGTGGTTGAGGTAGCATTTTGGCCCCACACCATGCACTCTCCTATGGATCCTTAGCATTATTTTTATCTACTTCTACAGTCCACTTTGCTTCATTGTTTCTGACCATCACTTAGGCAGTATTCTCTGAGTATCCTGACCCTGAGTCCAGCAGGTGTCATTACTAGGAAGCAGAGTCTTTACCTTTTTCTTATCGAACTGTGAGGGTCAGTGTCAATTGTCAGCTGACAGAATCTTGAATCACCTCAGATTATTTTGATTGCCTTGATTAAGGTGAAATTATCTGTCCAGTCTCTGGCTGGGATCCTAGACTGTATAAATAAAGGAAAGGTATTGAATAGCAGCATTCATTCATCTCTTTACATCCTCTAACTATGAATACAATATTACCAACTACTTCAATCACTTGCTGTCATTATTCCCCTGCCAAGATAGATGCTACCTTGAAACTGTGAGCTAAAATAAACCTCTTATTATTTAAGTTGAATTTGTCAGAATATTTCATCATCAAAACAGGAAAAGGCTAAGAGGAGAACCTTCTTAGTATGTGTCTGCTAAGTGTCCTACCTAGTCCATACATAAGCAGAGATGCCACCTGCCTTCGCTGAAGCAGCCAGCGTGGGTTATCCTCCAGCTCTTCCCAGCAGCCAGCATGAGCCAGGGATTGATCGAGACTCATGTCGACCCCAACACATATGTCAGGAGAAGCACAAGACAAATCTTTAGTGCATCTGGCTTCCCCAAAATCACTTTTATTTTCAGTCTGTCAAGCACTCAGGCTCTTGTTATGAGTTTGCAGGTGGAAAAACTAAGTCCTTAGAAGTTCAGACCAATTTTTTCTCCAAGATTGTCTCTTCTTTTGTGAGAAGAAGAAAGGATAGCCTTAAAAAATCCTGTGTGTAAACATTTTCTTAGGTATAAAAGAGTCAACACATCCTAGCTTTTTATTGAAAAACCTTATTTCACATCATGAAATATCAAAAATATATGTCACTATAATTTTAAAACAAGAATCTATGACAATCATAATTTTAGATATAAATCCATAAGAAATTTTTTGACTTTCTAAACAACTCAGCTCAGAGTCTTTACTAAATGTCCCCTATGAGCATTCTAAGGGACATTCAGGGCTCATCAAAACATGATGAGTTTCTCATACAAACAAGTGTTTAAGGCTGACCATTTGGGGATTGCCTATCAGGGCACATCACTGAAGAGAATTGCTTCTCCCTCTTTCAATAACCATTGATCTCTTGTAGTTCATCCAGGAGTGAGCCTGTAAGTTTCCTAAAA
Source organism: Psammomys obesus (assembly GCF_907164565.1). Lineage (NCBI taxonomy): Eukaryota > Metazoa > Chordata > Mammalia > Rodentia > Muridae > Psammomys > Psammomys obesus. The sequence continues at coordinate 22,883,926 of NW_026596051.1, read as the reverse complement.
ATGGAATTAGCGTGTACATTACCTCTACTTTTGCCTATGCCTATACCTATGTATATATACATACATAAATGATATGTTTACCATAGATACGATATATATGCTTATGAATTTTAGCAGAAGTGGAGGAAGTATGGGAGGAGCTGGAGGACGAAGGAGGAGGGATAAATATGGTGTAAGGTACTCATAAGATTCTCAAAAAATTAAAAAATGTAAACTTAAAAAAATATTTCCTGAACAGAACACCAACAGCACAGGCTCTAAGAGCAACAATCAATAAATGGGACCTCATGAAACTGAAAAGCTTCTATAAAGCAAAGGACACCATCATCAAAACAAAATGACTGCCTACACATTGGGAAAGAATCTTCACCTACCCTTTTTCTGACAAAGAGCTAATATCCAGTATATATAAAGAACTAAAGAAGCTGAAAAGCAGCAAACCAAGTATTCCAATTAAAAAAATGGGGAACAGAGCTAAAGAGAGAATTCTCTGTAGAGGAATATCGAATGGCAGAGAAACACTTGAAGAAATGCTCAACATCATTAGCCATCAGGGAAATGCAAATCAAAACGACCCTGAAATTTCACCTTACACCCATCAGAATGGCCAAGATAAAAATATGAAGTGATAACACATGCTAGAGAGGTTTTGAGAAAGGGGAACCCTCCTCCACTGCTGGTGGGGATTTAACTTGTACAACCACTCTGGAAATGAATCTGGCGCTTTCTCAGACAACTAGGAATAGCGCTTCCTCAAGTTACAGCCATACCACTTCTAGGCATATATCCAAAAGAGGCTCAATACACAGTAAGGACATTTGCTCAACCATCTTTGTAGCAACTTTATTTGTAATAGCCAGAAGCTGGAAACAGCCCAGATGTCCCTCAACTGAAGAATGGATGCGGAAATTATGGTACATCTACACAATGGAGTATTAGTCAGCAATAAAAAATAAAGAAATCATGAAATTTACAGGTAAATATTGGGACCTGGAAAGGATCTTCCTGAGTGAGCCGTCCCAGAAGCAGAAAAACACACACAGTATATACTCACTCATATAGACATATAACATAGGATAAACCTACTAAAATCTGTACATCTAAAGAAACTAATCAAGAGAGAGGATCCTGACTAAAATGCTCAATCCCCATCACAAAAGGCAAAGATGATGGACATCAGAAAAAGAAGAAAACAGGAAACAAGTTAGGAACCTGCTACAGAGGGCCTCTGAAAGGCTCTTCTCTGCAGACTATCAAAGCAGAAGCTGAGACTTATGGCCATCTGCTGGGCAATGTGCATGGAATCTTGTGTAAGAAGTGGGAAATAGTAAGATCTGGAAAGGACAGGAACTCCACAAGGAGAGCAACAAAACCAGAAAATTTTAACACAGGGGTCTTCCCAGAGACTCCTACTCCAACCAAGTACCATGCATGGAGATATCCTAGAACCCCTGCACAGATGTAGCCCATGGCAGTTTAGTGTCCAAGTGGGTTACATAGTAATGGAAAGAGAGACGGCCTCTGACATAATCTGATTGGCCTGCTCTTTGATCACCTCCCCCTGAGGGGGGAGCAGCCTTACCAGGCCACAGAAGATGACAATGCAGCCACTCGTGATGAGATCTGATAGACTAAGATCAGAAGGAAGGAGAGGAGGACCTCCCCTATCAGTGGACTTGGGGAGGGGCCTGTGTGAAGAAGGGGATGGGAGGGTGGGATTGGGAGGGGAGGAGGGAGGGGCTTATGGGGAGATACAAAGTGAATAAAGTGTAATTAATAAAAAAGTAGTTGCTTGCTTAAATGGAATGGGAATTAAACTACTGGGTAAACCACAGACCAATGTAATTTTTAAAAGCACCCTTACTTTCTGAAAATATCCACCTCATGACTTAGATAACTGAATTTGTCTAAGTTCTGACCTCCCTCTGAGATGAAATACATTAATAAAGTCTTTTATTCACAAAACTTGTTATTCATTTATTCATTAAAAAAATCAGTTATTACCTACCTTAGTTAGGATTACTACTGCTATGATGAAATGACATAACCAAAAGTAAGTTGAGGAGGAAAGAGTTTATTTGGTTTACACTTCCATATCATAGTTCATCACTGAACTAAGTTAGATTGGGAAGCTGGAAGCAGGGCCTGATGCAGAGGCTATTGTGGGGTGCTGTTTACAGGCTTGCTCCCTGTGCCTTTCTCAGCCTACTTTCTTGTAGAACCAGGGTTGTACTTACCCACAATAGGCTAAGACCTTCCACATTAATCACTAATTAAGAAAATGCCCAACAGGCTTGCTTACAGCCAGAGGTTGTAGAGGCATTTTCTCAATTGGTGTTCTCTTCTCTCTGATTCCTATAGCTTGTGTCAAGATGGCATAAAACTAGCCAGGACATTCCCTACCACATTACCACATTATTAAAACCGCAAGTGTTCTTGTCAATGAAACTATAAATATAGTAAAACAAGATCCCCTGCACTAGAATAAACTAGAGGAGTCCAATTCATGGCTGGAAGTGTTACAACTGAGATATGTAAAGAAAACCATAGATTCACAGCAGGGAATGACATTCACTGGAACACTAGAAAAAGAGCTATATTGAAGGTGATGTTTGAAAAGAACCACAAAGTAAACTTTCGTTAAGTGTTGTAAACCATACCATTCAACATCATAGGCTATGTCAGAGGACATGAAGAGATGTGACACCTTGTGCTAAAATGTCCTAATTCTTTTTTTGGAGTTTCTGATGATAGCCAATGTCAATTCTTTATATGCGAACTTTCTATTTAAAGCAAATAAATGACACAGTGTGATGGAAGGAAAAGGCTAATCATATCACAGATGTTATGGATTGAATACTGGGGGCAACTGACCTCTTTGAAAATCTTTATTTCTTTAAATTAAAAAGAAAAAAAAAGATAGATGAGATCATAGCAATAACAAGTGCAGCCTGCAATGTTCATCAGGGGATACTGCTGAAGCTCACTATAAGCTACTGGCATCCTTTTTAAATCGACTCTTCTGCATATCACCATCACTGCATAGCCATTTGTATTTTCCCTATATAAGAAACAATAATCAAAGAGGAGTATTCCAATTTTTAAATACTGTAAAAAAAATGGAAGGATGAGTTTGGTAATGTTCCTTCAGCCTTACCAGGCCACAGAGAAAGACAAAGAAGCCAGGCCTGATGAGACCTGATAGACTACGGTCAGATGGAAATGGAGGAGGACCTCCCCTATCATTGGACTGGGGAATGGGCAGAGGAGAAGAAGAGGGATGGAGTGTGGGATTAGGAGGGGGTAGGGGAGGAAACTACAGCTGATATACAAAGTGAATAAACTGTAATTAATAAAAATAAAATAAAAATTAAAAAAAATGGCAAGAGAAATTTCTTAAAATATTTTTCATGTGTTACTCTCATTTCCAAGTTATTTGATCTAAAATTCAATGTTAGGAGATAGAAATGTGGCTCAGTGGGTAAAGTGCTCTGTGCACAAGCATGAGGACCTGAATCTGGACCCCAGAGCCCAGGCACAGTTAACAGTTCACTTCTGTAATCTCTAGGGTATGGAGGGCAGAGACAGGCTGATCCGAGGGGTACGCTGACCAGGCAATCTAGGCAATGTGGTCACTTTTAGGCTCATTTGAGAGACCTTGTCCTAAAATGTAAGTGGGAAAGGAATAAAAAAGGCACGTGGCAGCAACACCTGGCTATACCCAGACATACAATTCAGTTGTTATCCATTAATCCTGATAGCTACAATTGCATGGAATGTTTTTCAAATTATTAAAGCATAGCTTATGCTCATATAAATGCAATCAAAAAGCACTGTAGTCATGGATCAGTGAGTAACAGCACTTGCTGTGCTGTTATCAGGACCTAAATCTGAAATTCTAGTATATACATATATATACACTCCTAACATGGCTTATAACTCCAATACTGGTTCTGGTGTGGAGACAGGGTTATACCAGTAACTTGCTGGCCAGCCTAAATGGCAAGCTTCAGGTTCAGCAAGATATTTTGTCTCAAGGGATTAAGGTGAAAGAGTGATAGAAAATGACACCCAATGGCTTGTTCTCCTTCATCATATGTGGGTATGCGCACAAAAACATCACACACACACACACACACACACACACACACACACACACACACACACACACACACAC
>NW_026596051.1:22862487-22879739 GCF_907164565.1 Psammomys obesus | reverse complement strand
CACACACACACACACACACACACACACACACACACACACACACACACCACTTGAAGTTTTAAATAGCCAGGAGGGTTGTGCTATGCAGCTCAGTGAAGAGCTTCTGGGTAACACCTGTGTTTCTTTTTATTTTATTTTTAAAATATTAGTTATAGTTTATTAACTTTGTATCCCAACTGTAGCCCACTCCCTCATTCCCTCCCAGTCTCACCCTCTCTCCCTCATCTCCTTCTTGCCCCTTTCCAAGTCCACAGATAGGGGAGGTCCTCCTCCCCTTCCATCTGACCCTAGCTTATCAGGTTTCTTCAGGACTGGCTGCAATGTCCACCTCTATGGTCTAGCAAGGCTGCTCCTTCCTTGGTGTGGGTGGGTGTGGTGGTGGGGGGCAAAGAGCCTGCCATTGAGTTCATATCAGAAATAGTCCCTGTTCCCCTTACTAGCATACATCCGAGCAGAGGTTCTAGGTTATATCCATACATGGTACTTCGTTGGAGATACAGTCTCATAAAAGACCTCTGTGCCCAGATATATTTGGTCTTTGTGGAGCTCCTGTCATCTCCAGGTCATACTAACCCCACCCCTTCTTTCATATGATTCCCTGCACTCTGCTGAAAGTTTGGTTATGCGTCTCAGCATCTGCTTTGATACACTTCTAGGTAGAGTTATTCAGATCTTAAGCCTCTGAAAGACCTGTGTTTCAAGCAGCTCCTATGCTTCTGACTCATGCCATAGTTCCTCAGAGGGGCCATGGTGTAGCAGAAGTATGTGAACTGAGGGTGTGGAAAAACAAGCTGCTAGGCAGAAGGGGCAAGACATTCTGAAGGTAGAAAAACAGGAAACGGCTGCAAGAACAGAAGGTAGCAAAGAAAGAGGTGCCAAAGCATAGTTTATCTACATGCACAATTATATCATTGTTGAGCTTTTTCACATATTCATGACCTAAGTTCAAGTCAGTAGAACTGAGGCCTGGGCTAAGGGCTTAAACAAATCCTGGATATGGAAAGAATATCTATCGTGTTCAGCTATAGACAGCTGTACTTGAATACACACAAAGAGGAAACTGGGAACTTTGACCCCATGGAGGCCACCTCTTGTGTGGATCTTAATTAGATTTTTGTTAAAAGTCATGGAAAGGATATTAAACCAAAATAAAAACAGTGAATTCTGTCAGTGATACTTATATATTGCTATATAGAGGTAGAGAGCAGAAATAATGGAAAATGGCTAAAAATGTTAAAACTGAAAATACAGCATGGCTAGCACTCCCACTAAAGAGTAAACGGTAAAAGTTATAGAGTGAATAACATTTAAAGCAGAAAAGTTTAGCAGCTCGGATGGTGCCAGGTGAGTAATAGCGCTTGCTCTGGAAATGTAGGCATCCAGGCTTTAATCTTCAGCTCCCAGGTAAGAATCAGGATAGAGCACTGCATGCCTATAAACCCCTGCACTAGAGCAGGGAAGAGACAGGAGAAGCAGAGAGCTCAGAGACCTTGCTGGTCAGCCACCTACATGAAATGGAAAGCTTCCTTTTCAGTAAGAAACACTTTCTCAAGGCCATGTGGCAGAGAGCAATAAAGGAAGACACCTGCTGTCCTGCCCAGGCCTCCTCAGACACATACCTACAGATTCACATTACTGGACCACCCACGTCCCACAAGCAAGAGTAGAGAAGCTTTGCAGGCTGTGACTTAACCCTCAATTTTAGGTCAGCAATGTAAGTTGAAAGTTGGTCTGAACAACTATTAGGACCCTGTCTCAAAGTATAAAGAAAAAAAAAAAGAACAAATAAAATAAAATGGTCTGGGAACTAAGTGGTAGATTGTGTAGCTAGTTTGAGGTCCTGGAATCAAGAAACAGAATTAGAAAAGAAAAAACATAAAAAAAGTTTTAATTTTTGTCTTAAATATGCCTCAAAACTATATAATTTTAAGACATTATAATTTAGTCTGTTTCCTACGTTAAATTCACTTATTTCATCCTTACCCAACACTATGTAGACTTGAGAATGGAAAGATCTGATGCACACTTGATCTTCATAATACCATGGGGTTTAAATGTTCTCACAGATCTTTGTGTTTTCATAGCAACTCTCTGGGATTTAGGTCGACCAAGAAAGTGAAGGTCAGAGAAGCTCTATCCGTACTGGCTGAACATTACAGGGAGATTCAAAGTTTGAATCCGGACTGGGTCATTCGGCAGCCTCATCTGTCCCACTCCAGGACTCCAGACACTTTGGCCCTCGTGATGGAAACAGTAGAGTCTCAACCTGTCCACCTCACAGTTCTGCAACAGCAGCCTTCCCACTCTCTAGCATACACAACATTCCCCGACCCTTCAATATCTTCAAAAGGGAAATTGGACAAAATAGAATAGCTTCCAAGATGCAGAGGTAATTGCATAAAATAACTCCCTTTGTTCACCATTCTACTTCAGGATTTTCTGTCACACAGCAAAACTGAATGATGTTTACCATAGGCACTGAAATATTTGACTTGAAGACCTGACAAGTACCATTCACACATGAACATACTTGCTTTGTAGTAGATCTAACCCATCTATCCTTCAATCTACGTACTGATTTGTATTAGTTACGTCTCTGTTGCTATGATAAAATGCAATGACTGAAAGAGCTTGTTTGGGCTCATGCTTCAAGAAGGACAATTGCACATCATGGGAGAGAAGCAGGGAGCTGGAGAAGAAAGCTGCGTAATTGGATCTCGGCCAGACGCATTAAGTAGAGATTAATCTGGAAAAAAAAGTGAGTGTTAAATCTCAAATCTTGCCCAGGTGATGTACTTTTGCCAGCAAGGCTGACACCCCCTTCCTGTACAGAACCATAACTGGAGACTGAGCGTTCCATCATTTGATCCTGTGAAGGGAATTTCTCCTTGAAACCATCACACTCATCAACCCACATAATTAAGATGCATAGTTTAATAGTCTTAAAATTTTTTGTACATTACTTTGTAGATTGGACAAAACATTATAAAGGCATGAATCACTGTATTAAAACATGTTCCTTTTGTTTATAAACTCTATTTCTAATGGTTAGAAAAGTACAGCTCGCCTGCTCCTTCCTCTGGGCCTGCCCAGAGACAATCTCCTTATGGAGAAAAACCAGCTTTGTAGATATTGCAGTTCCAAAGCTCATCCTTAGTCTACTACCTTGTCCACATCTGGCCATTTCCAACAGTATTGTAAGAGCAATACCTTACCCATTTAGAGCTTTCTAACAGAGGCTGGGGTTGAAAAGGAAAGGAGCCACAGATTGGTGTCTGTATCACTGGCTTCACACTTTATTCCTCAATACATAAAATCTTCATGGGGCAGAGAAAACATATAATCCTGCCTCAGAGAATAAGGTGGAGAAAAACATAAGATGATGCCCAGTGTCAACGTTTGGCTTCCATATACACAAGTGTGTACAGATACTCACATTTATACATTTGCACGCTGCACGTGACTGAGCACACACATTCACTTACTCTACAGAAATCCTATGAATAAATATATTTGTGCATAAATAAAAGATTAAATAAAACATGTATTTATCATCTATACATTATACAATTTTATTGCATTCACATGTATTTTTAATATACATATGAATATGAATTCTAAAGTACTTATATTTGCAAGTCATGTATTCATGTGTATAACTGTGAGGAAGGCCTGGTGACTCGTGATTGTAATTCCACCACTTGGAAAACTTCAGTCAAAAGTTGACAAGAACTTGAGGTCAGCCTGACATAGCAAGTTTCAGGCAAGTTTGGATTCTAGTGTGAGATCGTGTCTTTTTAAGAAATGTGTATACCTGTCACATATTTTAGATCAAGTTAATGGCTATGTTTATTCTCTGAGGCAAGGTCTCTTGCTGGATCTGGACTCACTAACTCTGGCTACACTTCCCTAGCTAGCTTGTCATAGAAAGGTTCTGTCTCTCCTTCACAAGCACTGGCATTTCAGTTGCTTGCCATGCCTGCCCAGCTTTCACATGGGCTTTGTACACCCACACTCAAGTCTTTATTCTTGTATGACAAGTGCTTTATGTCCCGAGCCAACTCCCCAGACCTAAACGTTCTTCTTTATACGGTCTTCAACCAGTTGTGGGATTTTATTTTATTTAAATGTTGATAAATAGGGGGGAAAAAAAACCATGCAATTGGGAGTTGTCTAGTCTTAACAACAGCATAGACAAAGGCAATGGGGGTGGATTCGCTGACAAAGCTGAAAGGCTTCAGCGTTAGGATGGTGAGAGAAGCCGCCAGAGCTGAGGAGGCAGGAATATGACACAATTTTCACTGTGATTTGCCTAAGGTAATCAGAAATTGCTACAGTCATCCGTAGACCACATGATCCTGTCACCTCACTGAGAAAGCCAAATCAAACTGTGTTCCCTCCAAACATATGCATCTGAGCATCCTTGGAAGTGCTAAAGAATGAAGTGAACAGTTACACATCCTCGAGAAGTGCTCTGATTCACACGCTGATACCTGGCGTGGTTCCATTCAGTTTTCTTAAATGTACGGCCACCATACTGCCCCCACCGCCTAAGATTTCTTCATGTTGATGATGGCACCAGGAATGAAGCACAAAGCAAAATATTAACATTTCACACAGCAAGCAGGTCACACAGTGTGAATTTCAGGAACAAAGTGTTTATATTTCCCCAGAGTTTATGCCCATGACACGGCCCCTTGAACAACTCATTACCATTGCTCTGATGGCTTCTCCCAGAAGAATGTATTGACTTTTGTTGGCATTGAAAAGATGCTCAAAAGATCAAAATAACAAAATCAAGTGGAAACAGCCTCTGCAGGGATGAAAAGCTTCTGCTCAATGATGCTGAACTGGTCCTGTGTCCAAGAGATGTTTCCCTCAGAGACCCGCATGTGCGCCTTGCCTTCTCCTGAGCGCTATGGCAGGAGAGACGGTGGGGCGATCAGGAGGACATATGCCATATTCAAAGCTGCTTACATCTCTCCAAAGAAAGGCTAGTGCTGCAGACAAATGCAGAGACTTCCCCTCAGGGATACCAGCAGCTACAGGGAGTGTCACTTTTGTTTAGTTTATTGCATCCTAAAGTGCCACATGCAAAGAAAGAAATTCACAAAGACCATTAAACTTCCCGGCTCCTCTTGTGTGTAAGCTCATATCATTAGTAGTTGTAAAAAAACAAATGGCAGGTTTCATTGCGATCTGTTCATATATTCGCGTGCAGTCCATGGCTTCTGACATTACTGACGGCCATGAAAAAATCAGATTTCTTTTTTCACAGTGATTAACCAGAAATTCAGCAGCAGAACAGGCCCTTGCTACCAACTCAGATGCTATACATCTATTATAGACCTATTGGTTAATATTAATCGTCATTGGGCCTTTCCAGAACCATGCAAAATTTCCCCTTTTGTTGAAATAGATTTTTTTTCTTATATAGTGTGATTGATGTTTTACCCCCTTCTATCCTTCCCAGTTCCTTGCTGCTTCTCCTTGCAACTGATCCATCTTCTTTCTGTCACTCACTAGAAAAAAAAATACAAGCTTCTAAGGAATAATAGTAAACCAAACTAAGATTAAGGAAAAATTGATACATGGAATAGGGGGAAACAAACAGACTGGGCCCAAGAGGAGGCACAAGACAGACTGTCTCACTTGCACAGTAAAGAATTCCACAAAAAATACTAAACTAAAAGTAAAAAAAAAATTGTAGTGTATAAAGGAAGAAAAAAATATATATATATATAAAGCCCTGCGATGATATTTTGAGACAAGGAACCTTCAAAAATTTCAATGAGTTTGTTTTCTGTTGGTTATCTATTCATCTACTATTGGTCATGCATCCTAAGGTTTGAGTTTTTCCTTTACTCAGAAGACTCCCTTAAAAGAAAATCAGGTTTTATTTGCAAGTGTTTATCAATTGGAGATGGATTTGGCGTTATAGATGGGGAGATGTAACCATTTCTCCTTCAGCTCTAGGACTCCATCTGTTACAGACGATGTGCATGCTGCCTTCATCTCTGTAAGTTAATGTGTGCACTGATTTTATTATTGATCTGGAGGCCCTTGTTCATAAGTGTGTGCAGAGCAACCTAGGAGTTGTCTGGGATTCCCACATGACCCCTTTAGCCAACAGCTCAATTAGATGTAACCTAATCCCAATACTTCCAACTTCATTTAATGACAAAAACTGTCTAGTTGGTGATCTGTCCCCCCCATTATTTTGAAATGTAATTAAATAGCCTTCATATATGTATATATTTTACAAAATTTCTACTGCATTAGGTTTTCATACACATCAAATGGACCCTAATTTTAGTTATCTTTCTCCATGTGTCTTCCTTGCTCTGACTCTCACCTTGATCCTTCTGTTTCAATCATTTTCTTCCCATTCATGTATAACTATCTATTTTCCTTCTGTTTCCTGTGGTGATTAATCTGTTTTCTTCCCCTCTAACACACCTATCTCTATTGTTCTAGGGACTGTAGAGTGGCTATTATTGACTTAACAGCTACTATCCACATGTAAACAAACACATACCACATTTTATTTCTGTGTATGGGTTACGTCACTTAAATTTTTTCCTAGATCCATCATTTACCTATGGTTTTCATGAAGTCATCTTTTAATTGCTGAGGAAAAACATATTGTGTCAATGTACAACATTTTTTTTCATTCATCTTTTAAGGGACAGTTAGGTTTCTTCCAATTATTAGCAATAGATCAGCAATGAACATAATTGAACAAGTATCTCTCTGGAAGGATGAAACACATGAAACCTCTCTGGTAGAGTGAAACATATTTATTCCGACGTGATACATAACGTTGATATTAAGGCATATTTCCTGGATGTAACAAAAAGATAGGTCATTTTTCATATCTATTCTGTTAGTTTCTGAATATTCTTTGGGAAACTGACACCATTAATTTCAATGAGAAGTGTTTGTTGATTCCTGTTATTTGGGATTTTTTTGTGGGGTGTGTGTGTGTGTGTGTGTGTGTGTGTGTGTGTGTGTGTGCATGTAGCCCCCCCCCTTTTTTTTTACTTTGCTGATCGGGGATCATTTATTCCTTTGGTATTTGTGAGTGTGTTTGAACTTTTTTGGTTGTAGTTTTCCTTGTGGTGACTTCGGTAGGGCTAGATTTATAGGATGTTTTAAAATTTTGATTGTATCATAAAATGTCTTACTTTCTTCATCATTATGATTGAAAGTTGTTTTTTGTTTGTTTGTTTTTGGATATAGTAGTCTGAGATGGTATTCTGTGGTCTCTTAGAGTCAGCAGTGTATCTTTATAGGCCCTTCAGGCTTTTAGAGTCTGTTGAGAAATCAACTGTAATTTCAATAAGTCTGCCTTTATATGTTACTTGGGCTCTTTCCTTCGAAGTTTTACTATTCTTTTCATGTTCTGTACAATTATTTTTTTGATTATTGTATGATAAGGAAAATTTGTTTTCTTTGGTCTAGTCCATTTGGTATTCTGTGTGCTTCTTGTACCTTCATAGCCATCTACTTTAGGTTAGTAAAATTTTCTTCTATGCTTTTGCTAAAAATATGGTTTTCTTTTACTTCTTCTATTCCTAATATTCTTAGATTTGCTCTTTTCATAGTGACCCATATTTCCTGGATGGTTTGTATCAGGATTTTATTTTTATTTAATAATTTTTTTGACCAAGGTACCCATTTATTCTGTCTTGTCTTCAAGGCCTGGGAGTCTCTATTTCTTCTTATATTCTGTTAGTAAACCTTATCCCTGAAGTTCCTGTTCAAAATACTAAACTTTTTGTTTTCAGAATTCATTGTTTGGGTTTTCTTCACTGATTTTATTTGTGCTTTCAGGTTTTTCATGGTTTTTGTTTTTTGTTTGTTTATTTGTTTTGTTTTGTTTTTTAATTTCTTTCTACTGTTTCTTTATGTTTTCACAGATTTCCTTAAGGGATTTATTTATTTCTTAGGGACCTCTATCATATTCATAAAGGCTATCTTGATGTCTATCTTGTGCTTCAGCTATGTTGGAACATTCAGGGCTTGCTGTAATAAGGTTTCTATGCTCTAGCGGAGGAATTATTTTCCTGACCATTATTGATTGTGTTTTTACCCTGGATTCTAGGCATCCAGGATTGGGAAGTTTGTAATTCTTGGTGTTGGTACCTGTTCTTGTTTTTGTTGGGTGGGTGTTTTGTTCCTTGGTTTCTGTTGTCCTCTCTGGTTCTGGGGTGTAATTGTTATGTATTGCCTAGTAGGAACTTTTTTCTGATTTCTGCTAAGTATGGTCTCTAGAAGTTCCAGGTAAGATGTGTATGTAGGTATTGGGAGCCGACACTTAGAAATGATTATGGGCTGGGTTGGGGAGCTAAGGGGTGGAAAACTAAAGGAAGGAAGAAAGGTGTTTTTACCAGGATCTACACGGTCTTCTCAGAATGGAGGCAGATTAATACTCAGTTCTGTAAAACGCTAAAACTTGGGCAATTTCCAATATCATGTGCTATTAGTTGCAAAGAATGTTTATAAATTATTACCTACTGCTATGAGGTAGGAATGTAAACTTATGTAAGAGATTATTTTTGTGACAGTTCATCTCAAATTTAATATAAGCCCTACTAGCCTGAGGACCTTACCAGATACAGATTCTGACTTCCTGAGTCTGGGCACCTGACATTCTGCATTTCCATCAACTATCTAAGTGACAACAGGACTCTTCATATGGCTAACTAGAGTATTGCATTTGGAGTGCAAAGACTTAGAGCATGTGATATAAACAAAATAAACTAGGTTTTAACTTCTTTAAAAACAGTGATTGAGAAGATTTTCCTTAAATAGCCAAAGTGAGAAGCTCTCAAGAATGAGTATTTTTTTTTTTTAGTCTTTTCTATGGTAATGTCAAAATTATTTCCTCAGAAGGCACATTTAATTTCATTTTATTCAACTCTTCAATGGAGATTTATTGACTAGCTATAAAAATATCCATACCTAACATTTGTCGGGTGCTGTACACTTTAATCATCTTTTCATGTATGGTCTTATTTAATGCCCATAAATATATATTTGATTTAAAAAAAAAAAACCCTAAGGAGACATTATGAGGAATGAGATTTTAAGATGTGTATCAGCTGTTTGTGTCATTATAAAAACACTCAAGAAAAGCAACTAAAGGTGCAAAGGGTTTATTTTGCTTCACAACGTGTAATCTGTGTGTGTGTAGGGGTGAGATTGGGGGCACGTACATGTCACAGTGTGTGTGTAGGTCAGAGGACAATTTACAGGAGTCAATATTCTCTTTTCACCACATATGTCCTATGATTGACTCAGGTCATCAGGTTTGGTGGTATCATGGCAACAGTTCATTCTACCCCCATCATGAACCCATTGTGCTGACTTCTGTCTGCAACAGGTCTTTTCCCAGGAAGATAAGTCTGGTTGCAGGGGATTCAGACATAGTCAAAGAATTTTTCAGCACATAGTTCTGTTACTCAGAGAAATATGTTCTAATGATGGTCTGAGAATTACATGAACGGACCCATGCAAGTCATAACCCATAAAAAGGAAGGGATGATATATTTCTTGGGGATCTGGAGGCGTCCTAAGACACCCCTGAGTTAGTTACTGCCTCTACAATCAGATGGTTGACCACCCAGGTTGTTCAAAGGATGTGAGTAAGCTCAGGAAGACAGATTTCAATACCATTACATGTATCAAAAGGACTATTTTATCAAGTAAGGCATAGAGTCAACCCCAAATCTGGTTTGAAAACAGTAAAAAAAGAATGTTTTCAAAACACAAAACTAGAATTAAAAAACAGGATCAGGTACAGTTTAAGTTTCCCTACTTTAAAATCCCGAGTGCTCTAAAGACGGAAAAGATTTGAACTTCAACATGATAGTAATGAGAAAATTTCACACTTGATCTTATATGATGTTATCTTCCATACTGTGTGTATATAGGTTATGAACGAAAAATTAATTTTATGTCAGACTTTGTACGCATATGAACCCAAGTAGAATCTGTGTCAGTCTTGGGGCCAACACTCAAAATGTTTCATTATGTATGTAAAATTCTTCTAATCAAAAAAAAAAAAAAAAAAAAAAAAAAAACAAACCATCACAACCCAGCTCAGTTCTGATAGCACTTCTGATACACTGCAGCTAAAACTTCGCCAGTGCATAATATGGATTTTATATACACTGATGGGGATGAGTATTAAACAGTCTCAGAGTCAGTCTTTAGTTTGTACAATGGGGATAATCTCTCCAGTATTGTGGAATCTGTCTTTCATTCTTCTTTTAACAAATAAAATCTTGCATGAGAAAACGCGAGGACTAATATGTTAGAACGTCAAAGCTAGGGTGCTAAATATCAAAGAACAAGCCACAGTGGAAAGCAAGAAAGAATAATTACTATCAGTACATTCTAGAATCCAGGTGACCTGAATTTTACAGGGCAAACTGTAACAAATCTATTGCTGGATAAAAATAAACAAGGTTGCATGTGTAGGCCTGTGGGTTTCACAGGCCAGTCATCACATTAATTGACAGAGGACTCTGAGACCGTCAAGAGGCTTTATTTAGGCTTTTCTGGAACATCCTCAAACTTACTGTTCTATGTGTGAAAACAACTCTTTCTCAGTTAGGAGAATGACATCTTCAGGGAGTTGTCTTTGAAAGGATGCAGTCACCAAAATTCACAAGGAAAGAAATGTTCACACTCTGAATAGGGATTATCTCACAAGATAAATAGCTTTGGCTTCGTTCAGGCAGAAATGCATTTTGACAAGGTCAAAGACTCTCTTCTTGTTCCTGAAGCTCCCATTCCCCAGGACACATAAGGTTCCTTGTCTGAGTGGAAGAGCTAAGGGACTGGAGGAGTGACAACTCATTAATTTTGTCAATAGTCATTCCACTCCATCTTAGCATTTATAGACTGTCTTGGGTAAAAGATGGGCTTCTCTGTATTTTGTTATTCCGTTCCCAGAGTGATTTAAAAATGGACCTTTCTATTTTCAGTTAATACCATTCTCTTCATCTGATATTCACAGGGTCCATAAATCTATCTCCTCTCTACTCCTCCCAGTATCTAATCAATTTCTTTCCAGCTTAGGAGATTTGACTATAATCAGAACAATTATAGATCTCTCATCTCATCTATAACAATACATTTCCTTGTCTTTTATTTCTCCTGAATATCTCTCTCTCTCTCTCTCTCTCTCTCTCTCTCTCTCTCATTTCCTTTGATTTCTTTTGCATCTGCTTGATTCTACTCTTGGGTGGCCAGTGACTTCCACAGGTCTCCTAACCACTTGTACCAGGCCTTATTAACAAAGGACCATGTGCTCTTGTATAGCTGAGTTTAAATGAGTGTTAAAAGATCTTTTTCTGTCATGAACATATTCTCCAGGCAAAGATTTTGTTTTAACAGAAAAATATCTGTGAAAGACCAGACAAGATGAATCTAGAGCTTAGGATGGTGAATTTTAAGGCTATTTGTAGCACATTATGGAACATCATGGGTAGAAGTGAGCTTGCAGTTCAGAGTCCTGAGAGATCCAGAGAACAAATGAGAGTTAAATTTAATGACGGGAATTTGAGTCTCAGAATCAGAGGCAGGTTTCAGCAGCATATTTAACTATTCATTATGTTCAAGATGGTATACCATGAGTTCCATGCATATAGTCTCTCTTATATCATTCAAAAACCTGATGGACTATTTGTGCACCTGCTTCACGTAGGAAGGACCCACATCCCACACAATCTAATGACCTTGACCAGTTAATGAGCAGTGAATTAGCTGCTGCATGGTGTTGCTGTTATAGGAAAGTAGAGACAGTCAACAGTTAAGTACACAATCGTCTGGTTTCTTGTAACAGCTTGTCAGCCTTCTTGTTAACATTTTAAGACCTTTATTTTGCTCATGTTCTAAATTGTCTAAAGAAATTTTTAGTCAAAGTAAGTAAAATGAATTCTGTTCTGGAGACAAGAGAAGAAAAAGGAGTGGTAGCTCATGATGAGATTTCTATTATTGTGAACCTGGCATTTTCTTAACTGAAGAAATAGTTTATAGTCAACCAAATTTCAGGATAGGAAGTATTCTATCTGTAAGGCGTATATAAACTTTTGACCATATACAGTCAAGTCCGCAGAAATGACTTCTGATTATCATCTACTGTTTAAATTCTTTCTAGATAACTGCTGGCATTGTTTTTTCTCAACAGAGTAGGCAAGTTTGGCATTAAAATTTATCATGGTTTTTTATCATCTTCCGGCCCATCAGTTTCTAAGAATGAAACTCAAAATTAAAACAGAATAAGCCAAACACAGCATTTAGGTCAGGGAGGATGACAAAAACCAGAGACCTGCACATATCATTCACTTAATCAGACATTTTTATCTTTCATATCTCAGGAATTATTCAATGCTTTTAGCATACAAAAGTAAACTTGACTGCATAGTCATGAAAAGTCAGGTGGGCAACCAAACATTGATCTCATACACAGGTCAAAATGCTTCATGTTTTAGAGAGTTGCATGTACATTGAAAGGAAGAACAATAAGATATATGAGGTGATCTGTTGTGCTTGAATGAACAGGTATTCACAATTTCAAGCAGTTTGGTTTTGTCAGCCTCCTTGAAAAGATGCAATCTATATGAGTGGTGCTTGAAGCTCGTGTGTGTTAAGTGTGGTTTGAGGAAACTTTAAGAAGTTCCTTTCCTAAGCCAGAGTGAACCACTAAGATCAGGGGTAGGTCTATGAGGAACACATCTGCATCCAGGGCCCTTCCCAGGGGGTATCCAGTTAGCACGCGCTGAGTGGATCATGCTGGCTGTGCCAAGAACTCATACACAGAAAAGTAAAAGTGAGTGCAATCAAGTGGCAAATAGCAAACTGTGCTCAAGAGCGAGGCAGAGATAGTGGGCACTTAGAAGCACTAACAAGTCTCGAGCCTAAAGCTAGCATGGCTTTATTGTCTACCAGTTTTGTAAAAAGCACCATGCATAGATTGGCTGCAAGGCAGAGTTTGCTTCCTTGCAATCATGCAAGTTAGACTTCGTAGAGTTGGTCTCTCCTGATACTTCCTTGTCTTGTAGATGGCTGTCTTCTCTAAGTAACCTCATATGGTCCTTCCAATGGGAGCATATTGCCAATGCTCCTGTACATAGAATTTTTTTTCTCAATATGGCATTAGGTATGTTTGCTTATAGTGTTCCCAATTTAATTTAATTTGTTCAGTAAGCCCCATCAAAATACAGCCTCATGCTGATGTCCTGGAGGTAAAGGTGTAAATACAAATTTGGGAAAACAGGAAAGAAAAATGAGTCAGTCTAAGACATCAGTTTATCCATGGAACAAGTAACCTGAGATCAGATGCCACAGTAGTTTTGGGGAGGTCATAAGTAAAAATTTTACTGGTATTTCGAGGAGTCAGAAGTTGACAGGTATTGTGTGAGTTGGCAAGCATGAATTGACAAGGTAAGCTGATACTTACAGGAGCTGGAAATGACTTAAATAGCTACTTGTCATCTATCCGCAGCAGCAGGAAAAAAGGCCAAGAGTACCAACTGCAAAAAAAATTCAGGGTAAAAAAATGAATGTACTAACAGGGTAGTGTGTTAGGCAAGTGACAAAGCTAAGAAGACAGAGTGACTGTGGTCACCTTCATGAGTCTTTTATAGCAATGCAGCTGTCTCTTCAAAGGTGCTGAGAGTTGGTGGGAAGTGGCAGATATACTGAAACATGGCTGATAACAGAACAACAGAGAGATAAACTCAGCAGGGTGAGTCTCTGTAATCCTAACAGTGAGGGGATACATTTGTAGATGCTTATTTGCAGTTACAACCATAGCCATCTTGACACCCCCTTCCTACTCTGTCTTCATTTGGGGAAGGAGGGATTCTTTGCAGTTAGTTGCTATAGCAGCAACTGGTTGACTCAAGAAAATATAGCCCTTCCTGGGAGGCCAGTCCTATAACACAGTATTCTTGGAAGCTCAGCCTGGAGTCTACTCCCTTTATTCTCTTGTTAGTTCCATAAGCAACAGGGTTCCTTGATGAACAAGATTTATGTTTAAACAAGCTGGGGTGGATTCTATTTTCTGCAGCTAAGCACTCTGACCAATATAATGATGACAAAACTTCAGAAAAGATACTGCTCAGAAAGCTAATATCAATGGAATATTTTTATATGCTCAGAGTATCCATGCACAGGCCTAGTATCCAATTTTGAGACGTTTTATTTTTAATCCAGATAATATGTAGGTCATTTCAAGGAGAAACATGACTAAGTAGGGGCTTAGTATTATAAAACTTGTAACCTAAAGGATACAGGGAATGCAGAGTAGGGAGAAGTTCTAGCTATTGAAATAAATATGAAAAAAATACTTGTCTTTAATTAAATTTTCTTTCTATTCTTTGAGAATGATATACATTAATACTGTCCTTGTATCATTTCCACCACTCTCTCTTCTCTCTCTGACTGTTCACACTGCTTGTAGCTCTTCATTTGGGGAATAGGCCTTGTGAATTTCCTCTATCCATCTTTGCATGTCCACTGGTGTGGTTATTATGCACGACTTCTTTTTTTCTTTTTTTCTTTTTAGTTACATTTTGTTAACTCTGTGTCCCAGCTGTATCCTGCTCCCTCATTCCCTCCCCAACCCCACACTCCCTCCCTGGTCTCCTCCCTGCCCCTTTCCAAGTCCACTGATAGGGGAGGACCTCCTCCCCTTTCATCTGACCCTATTTTATCAGGTATCTTCAGGGCTGGCTGCAAAGTCCTCCTCTGTGGCCTAACAGACTGTTCCTCCCCTGGGGGGGGGGTCAAACAGCCTGCCCTTGAGATCCTGTTAGAAATAGTCCGTGTTCCCCTTACTTTGGAAAACTACTTGGTTACTGAGCTACCACGAGCCACATCCGAGCAGAAGTTCTAGGTTATATCCATAGATGGTCCTTGGTTGAGTGTCAGTCTCAGAAAAGACCCTGTGCCCAGATATGTTTGGTCCTTGTAGAGCTCCTATCCTTTCCATATCATACTAACTTCCCTTCTTTCATATGATTCCCTGCACTCTGCCGAGGGTTTGGTTATGAGTCTTAGTGTCTGCTTTGAAACACTGCTAGGTAGAGTCTTTCAGATGCCTTTTGTGGTAGACTCCTGTCATAAGTTCAATGCACATCCCATTTGTCTTTCTAAATGAAGATTAATCACCTTCGCCTGTGTTCACTTTCTTGATTATCTTCTTTAGGTGTGTAGATTTCATTATATTTATCATATCTTGTAGGTCTATATAAGCGAGTATATACCAAGTTTGTCTTTCTCCTTCTGGGATACTTCACTCAGAATGATCTTTTCTAGATCCCACCACTTGCCTGCAAATTTCATGATTTCCTCCTTTTTGATTGCTGAGTAGTATTCCATTGTGTAAAAATACCACAATTTCTGTATCCATTCCTCCGTTGATGGACATCTGGGTTGTTTCCAAGTTCTGGCTATTACAAATAAAGCTGCTACGAACATGGTTGAACAAATGTCCTTGTTGTGTACTTGAGCAAATTTTGGGTATATACCTAGGAGTGGTATAGCTGGGTCTTGAGGTAGCACTACTCCTAGTTGTCTGAGAAAGCATCAGATTGACTTCCAAAGTGGTTGAACCAGTTTACATTCCCACCAGCAATGGAGGAGGGTTCCCTTTTCTCCACAACCTCTCCAGCATGTGCTATCACTTGAGTTTTTCATCTTGGCCATTCTGATGGGTGTAAGGTGAAATCTCAGGGTCGTTTTGATTTGCATTTCCCTAATGGCTAATGAGGTTGAGCATTTCTTTAAGTGTTTCTCTGCCATTCGATGTTCCAGATACTCTAAATCAGTTGGAAAAAAAAGTGGGAAACAGCCTAGAACTCATTGGCACAGGAGACAACTTCCTGAACAGAACACCAACAGCACAGGCTCTAAGAGCAACAATCAATAAATGGGACCTCATGAAACTGAAAAGCTTCTGTAAAGCAAAAGACACTGTCATCAAAACAAATAGACAGCCTACAGATTGGGAAAGAATCTTCACCAACCCTTTATCTGACAGAGGGCTAATATCCAGTATATATAAAGAACTAAAGAAGCAGAAAAGCAACAAACCAAGTAATCCACTTAAAAAATGGGGAACAGAGCTAAACAGAGAATTCTCGAAAGAGGAACATTGAATATGCACGACTTCTTTGGGCAACATTATAGTTGATATTTTATGGGTGTAACATCCCTGTCATGACTGGAAGACATTAATCCATAGCAGAATCTCTAGTATTCTGGCTTTTACAATATTTCCATCCTTCTGCAAAGTTCCTTGGTAAAGGGAAAACGCTGCAGAAGTACCAGTTAGGGTCACATGACCCCCATAGTCACTTATTCTCTGTATGTTGACCAGTTGTAGATTTCTGTAATGGTTTCCATATTTTTCAATAAGAAGCTTACTTAATGAGAGATCAGAACTAAACTTATCACACCGGATTTAAACTTCTTGAATGTGCAGTCCAAAGTATGAATATTTTTATATTATATCTATCTAGATGATTATTCTATTCTATTATATCATTCATTGACTGCCTCAGTTGTCAATTCTGTATGATGTGGATACAAACAAGCAGGAAGATAAAGACTAGGCAGAAGATGAGGAGGAAAACTAGGGAGCAGAAGGAGGGTAAAGAGGAGACAAAAAAAGAAATCTCTGACTTCTGTAAGGTTATCCTCAGAATAGGACAATGAATCTAGTTTATTTCTCTTATAGCACAAATGCTGTGGCTTTCATTCCCTGTAAAACTCTATCTATACAAGTTTCAGAGTTCAGCAGTGATAGAGGCAAAGGCCTTTGTGTGGAGAAGGAAAGCATGATGTTGAGTTCAACAGTGATGCAATAAGTGGCTGCATAAAATTCCAGGTACTAAACAGAGCAGCAGGGAAGCATAATGCCTACAGGACATATGAGAAGCAAGAAGGCCCACATCATTGGTGGAGTTGTTGAATGTGTTAGTAGAGAGCACAGAGCTCTAGAAATGTTGAGAGGCTTCAGATTACAGGAGTAGGATTCTTCTTTGCTAGAATCAGCTCTGACTTTTCCTGTGTGCACTAGTTCTATAAATATGCCCCTCTTTTTTCTTTCTTCTTCTTTTTTTTTCTGTTTCTTTCTTTTTTTTTTTTTTTTGGTTTTCAGTGTGTTTGTATGTTAGTTAGTTAGTTAGTTAGTTAGTTAGTTAGTTAGTTAGTTAGTTAGTTAGTTAGTT
>NW_026596051.1:22777577-22862477 GCF_907164565.1 Psammomys obesus | reverse complement strand
GTTAGTTAGTTAGTTAGTTAGTTAGTTAGTTAGTTAGTTAGTTAGTTTGTTTGTTGAGACAAAGTTTTTCTGTGTAGCCTTGGCTGTCCTGGACTCACTTGTAGACCAGGCTGGCCTCAAACTCACAGAGATCTACCTCCGTCTGCCTGAGAGCTGGGATAACAGGCCTAAGCCACCATGCCTGGGTGGCTTTGGCCCTTTTAACATCCTCACAGTGTCTCAGTTTAGAAGATAAATATCGTGTTCCCTCATCTCTACTATGTCCCTATCGGAAGGTGAAATCATGACCACTCTGCTTATTGAGGAGTGGTAGGAAGAACACCCACAGTCTCTGAACACCACCACTGCACTTGCGCTAACAGCCACTTTCAATGAAGAAGGAGGAACAAGACTGAGCCCATCTCCTCTCCCAGTCATGATGAGACAGAGTTACTGTCTTTTTTCTGCCTACAAATTGATCAAGGATTCCTTTTCTGCAGGAACACCCAAGAATTCACTTCTATTTTATGTTCATGCTTTAAGTCTGTGCAGGAGAACAGCAAGTTTTCCTGAAGCAAACCAGTCAGGGCAGAACCCACAACTGTTGTGCTTTGAATGAGAATGTCCATCATAGGCTCAAACATTTGAGTATTTGTTCCACGGTTGGTGATGCTGCTTGGACAGGTTTAGAAGGTTTGGTCTTGAAGGAGAAAGTCATTGGGTGTGGGTTTTGCAATTCCATAGCTCTGTCCCATTCCCAATTTGTTTCCAATGTTTTCTGGTTTCAGCTTAAGATGTGAATGCTCAGCTCTTCCTGTTGCCATGTCTGCTAGCTACCACACTACGCTGTGATGTGATAGACTCTTATTCTTCCAATACCTTAAGCCCTTAAGCCCAAATACACCATTTCTTCTATACTCTGCCCAGGTCATGTGTTTGTTGTTGTGGTTGTTTTAGTTTGGTTTTGTTGTTGTTGTTCAGAACAATGGAAAGTGGCTGTGCCTTTCAGAAAACAGCTTAGCCACGGTATCATGGTGATGATCTCTCAGTCTTAAATCTTCGTTGAGATCCAGATGCAGCCATAGCACCCTTACATTCTTCTGCTGCATATACCCAGACACCCATTTCTAGTTTCTCTGTGAAGGCTGAGCTACGATTTAGCTTCCTCCCCGAGCTTCGTTCCTCCATGGTCGATGTTACTAATGTGTCAAAAGGGCTGAGGGTTGATTCTTATGGTCATTATACATGTTGTTCGCCTTGGTTGACCTTAAAATAAGCATATATTATAACATGTAAGAGATACATTCTACTGATAAAGAATATGTTCTTTTTCTATTACTCATTAGAATTCCTTTCATTACAGAGAAAGTTTCTGCTGCTTTGCCCCACATGTCACCAGCACAGACTTCTGATTTTGTTATTTAAAACATGGAAAAGCCCATGAGAGGGTATCACTGTAAGTCACACAAATACATTTTAAGTTAGTTCCCAGAGGTAGCTCTTTTTGTTTTCCCCCTCTTCCCCTTGATTTTGTTTTGAAGAAAATTGAAAAAAAAAAAAAAAAAAAAAAGAACTTTGCTTATTTATTTTCGTGGGAAAATCATTAGCATTTTGTATTTTTTTCCGGTAGGCTTTTCTTCCCAGGGAATTATTTTACATCTGAAAGGGCATTATTTCATTATTCCTCCATGAATAATGAGAAAGATTTCAGGAAATCTTTCCCTTTCAAATCTGTTCCTTCCCCAGCCTCTTTTCCAACGCACATATGCATAGATTGTGTGACTGGAGGCCAAAGAGTTACTGTGGACATTGTGGGCATTTCATTTCTGGCCTCAAAGTCACTGTGTTTGCAGAATGACAGCCATTCCTGCCTGTCAGAGAAAAAAAAAAAAAAAAAAGCAAGGTTTCTGTCATTGACTCCAAAAACCAACATGGCAACTTGTATGAAAGAACATTCTTCAAGAGAGGACTGGATTTACACGCTCAGATTTTCAGTGTAAGGCTCACACTCAAAATTATTCAGGGCTATATATACAAACGAGATCTCATTGTTTCTTTGAAAATTAGATTGCATTTCTTCAGGAGTTTCCATGCACTCTGTGTTAGATAACTCAAACAAATCATTGTCATTGAGCTGAAAAAGATGAGATGCCCACGAGGCTGCTTCTTGGTCCGTGTGGGGGAGGGGCTGCAGGTAATATATTTACAGAGTGTTTAAAGTGGGATGCAAATAATGTCCTTGCACTTCTCTCCCATTGGTGTTGTAGTCTGGATAAATCACACCCTTTGGCATTTGCACTGTTACAACAAGAACATACCATGCAGCACAAATAACCTCATTTCCATAAAACAGCCTTTTAAAATTAGAAAATGTATAATTCATTTGGGGTGGCTATTACTGCTTTTGGGAGGGATTTAGACTTGTATTTAAATGCAAATAGCAGAATGTTTTTTTTTTCCCTTCTCCTAGTTACACATAGGAAGTCAGAAAATTTAGAAACTCCAAGCTATACGATTATGTTAGCTATGACTTCCAGATTATAATAACAATAACAAATTATATGTATTTTCCCCATTAGCATTTGCAGCCAGAATTTACATTTTAACACCCCCCCCCATGGCCCTTGAGGGAATTTTCCCACTTTCCACATGAGGAAATTGAGGCCCCAGTTAAATGACCCCTCTACTCCACATATTCAGAAAGTGGCAGAGCTAAGACTTGAACCCTGATTTGAAGACATCTGAGCATGTAGACAGAACCAAGTGTTCCAAGGTAGGCAGGCAAAGAGTCAGCCTGAGTGAAGCCAGAAGAAGAAGGACACTTTTAGAAGAGGAAAGCTGTCCATCTGACAAGGATGCACTTTTTCACCTGTGTTGGATTTCTATAATGGCAGCTCACTGACCCTACAGACTTGTCCCTTCCATTCAACCATACTGCAGTCTCCATTCTGGGAGAAGGCTGTTCATCCTATACTCATATATGAAGGAGAGCTCATCTATTACCCACCTTCTGAAAGCTGGGTCTCCTTCTAGTCACAAAAACTGTAGCTCCACCGAGCAGCTTTGTGTCAGGCTCCCTCCTGGCTCTTTGCATATACTGAATTCTCAAGCCATGCTTGCCACAGTTCTCCACTAGTCTCCTTCTTCCTTCCATTGGTTAATTCCCACCCATTCTTCTTTTTTAATTTTTTTATTTAACTTTTATTAATTACACTTTATTCATTTTGTATCCCCCCCATAAGCCTCCCCCTCCTCCCCTCCTGGTTCCACCCTCCCCACTTTCTTGAAGTCCACACAGACACAGGAGTCCTCTGAGAAAACTTTGTTAACAGTACTTCTCCCCAGCAACCAGTCTAGACAACAGCTCCACTTTCTCAACCCCATTACTCAAAGAGAGCTTTACAATCTTTTGCTCAAATGACCAGTGCACAGTATCCTGTCCCAATGGGTTGGGGCTGGAAAAAAAAGGGGGGGGTTCCTTGTTCAACTATGAATTTTCAACAGGTGTGACAGAAGGTGGAACATAGAAAGGACTGTTTCTTGAGTCACGATTCTACTCATAATGTGAGAGTTTTATAATGCCACTAAAATTATCTGAACCCTGGTGGGGGGGGGGTGTTTTGTTGTTTTTATTTTTTGATGCAGAGTCTAATTATGTATCACTGGCTATTCTAGAACTCACTGTGTAGAGCAAACTGCCCTTGAACTCGTAGAAACCCACGTACTTCTGCCTCCAAAGTGCTGGGATGAAAGAAGTGTAGCATCATGCTTAACAATTAAACCTTAGTTTGTATCACTGAAAACTATAAAATAGCTGGAGACAGGAAGATACAAAGTAGCAAAGGTAATGTACCCAGGACACACAATTTTCACAACAAATAATTGGCACTGTGATGATCATATCTTACATGAAATTACTAAATTCATGCCTGAGTAGCAAAGAACCCTGGCATATTTTCTTTTTCTGGTCTTTGATAACAATGCTGTAATCAATTAAACTCATTCCCATAGAAAATGTCCCCAAATTTGAGCCACAATCATGTCATTATAACCCAACCTCTTTTTCCTCCAAGGCACAGTCACCTTGAAACTTATTCACCATTCTAAATTCGTGTCCAACTTTAACACACTGTGGCAAACTGTCTTCTCTGGGATATCTTTTGGTAAGACTACTTATAGCTTTCCTGGACCTGGATTCATCTATAACCATCTTTTTTTCTCTTCCTCACTTTTTGCATATGCCAAGTGAAAAGATAGGAACACGTACATTCCCATTTCCTTACAGTTGTAACTGCAGATTCTCAAAACACGAATGGCTTTCATTGGGGATGTAATTAGAAACACACAGCAGTGCAAACTGTGCCACCTGATGAGAATTAGGACAGAGCAAGAACACTTGGTGGAATGAGATAGTATTCTCAGAACCTTCTCTCCTCATCTGGAGCCCTGGGGGAAGGAGACTGAAATAGACCTGACATGAACAACGACATTTATTATCAGCACAGATTTTTGTGGGTGAGGCCACAGACAATGCCCTGCAATGTGAGGAGTCCTCCTGTGAAATGGGTAACAATTTCAGACATGATGTCAGACTGGCCCTGTGGAGGAGACCTCCAGACTCTTTGGTAATCTAATCCCTTCAGATGATTCCTGCTCTGGCATTCTGTGACTGGCCCAAGGAAACAATGGGTGCACAAATGAACTTACTCTTAGAAGATTTTTCAGTTAGGCAGTGCCCTGAATTTTCTGATATAACGTGGAACTCTAATTATCCTTGAAGTTCTGTACTTGGCCCATATCAAAAAGTTTCAACACTTTCTTCTTTTAAGTATTTATTTCTAGAAATGTTATGTGTTCTCATTTCCTATAACCTTTTCCTCTTGTGCCCACATCAAATCCTTGGCACATCTCAAGGCTCCAGTGAGCAGAACTAAAGGAATTTACTATATCTACCTAGGAGTTACGTGGGTTTCTGATTCTTCATTAAGCTGATTGAACCATGTAGGAAGAAATATGAATATGTGAAACAGTATTTCTGCTATTCTAAACCATCTTTGTAAATTCACATTCAGATCCACTGAGGAAGCTGAATGGATAGATGTTCTTGTCACTGAGTCTGACAACCTGAGTTCAAGGAGTAGAAAGACAGAATTGGCTTCCTCATGTTTTTCTCTGACCTCCACATGAACACCAAGGCAAGTCCCCCATACATACACGCACACACACACACACACACACACACACACACACACAGATATATATTTATATTTATTCATTTATATATAGTCTTTCACTGCCTTGCCCCAGAAGAACATTTTTCTCCAAATGTTGCATTCCTGATTATTATTATGAACTCTACAGCATAATAGTGAATGTTTTCTCCATTTTCAAATAAAGAAAATTAGTTTTAATGGTGTGGTTATATTTGCACAAGGACGATCTTAATCATAGACATAAGTAGAAACATGGATTTGTTTGATTAATTTTCAGAGAAAAAAAAATCACTGAATTCTTTCATTAAGATTTTTAAAAACCAAACTGAGAAACATTATCTACGTCAGGGGAAACCAATGAAATGTATGGTATCCTCTTTACAGGCAGGGATAATGTATGGCATGTTTTCATACTTGCCTCTATTTGACACTGCAACATATTTTTAAATTATACATGTGTTTGTGTGTCTATGTACAAATATATGTACGTGTGAATGCATTTACATGCAGAGACCAGAAGAGGGAATCAAATTTCCTGGAGATAAGAGTTATAGGTGTTTCCAAATAGAAAACAGAATTTAGGTTCTCTATTAAGAGCAACAAGAAGTCTTAACCACTTAGAAATCTCTCATACCCAGCTACATATTTTCCAAAGTTTGAACTAAAAGGTATTGGGATTTTTTAAACCACAGATTCTAAGTTGTAATTGTTCTGCTCATTGGCTTGCTCAGCCTGTTTCTTATAAAAACCCAGGACCACCAGCTCAGTGACCGCATCAACCATTAAGAAAATACCTACAAGTTTGACTACAGCCTGATCTTATAGAGGCATTCTCTCAATTGAGCCTCCCTCCTCTCTGATGACTCTAGCTTGTGTCAAATTGATATAAAACTACAAAGTACAACATGGGAGTCAGAATAAGGATTAGAGGAAGAGATGCTAGAAGATGAAGCTTGGAGACTTTGAATGTAGATAAAATGAGCCTTCATGTGTGTGTGTTTCCCATCTCAACCAAGGGCTGATACATACTGAAAGATGGATAAGGAGTGGGATTGTGACTATTCAGCCACATCTGATTTCTCGGGAGTGAAAACTCCCATCATGGTTGCCAATGTAGCATTGCTTGTCGCCCTAGTTATTTAACTGGACAAAGATACCCTTTATGTTAACTTCAGCACAACACTGCAGGTGGCCGTGGGCTCCACTGTCTCCATTTATGCAGGGCAGAATTGACAGCTCTCAGCATCTGGACATAAGTCTGGCTATTTTCCCAAATGCAACAAAAAGGCAACTACATAACGGCTTCTCTAGAGGAAATCAGAATGTAGTATTCTGGAAATCAAGTAAGGAAAGTTAACAAGAAAAAGGGAGATCTATTGTTAACATCAGGTACTAATGGGATAACCAGAATGACTGAGAATTATGTATTAAATGGTGCATGAAACAGGAATGACGCTCAATTCAGGAGCATTCATAAGGAATGCACTTAAAGAATGTGAAACTAAATTATTCTTTGGAGAATTTTTACTCTCCTATAAGGCAGGAAAAATAAATGTAATAATACCTGAAGGTTAAGCTCCAGTAAGGGCTATTTAATGTGGAAAAAGTTTTCTACATAACTTTAATCAAACACACTCAAAATGAAAGGGGAAAGTGATGATGTGGGAAAGAAGTGAACAGATTGCTGGTCATGTTCTCAAGCAGGAGATGAGTAGACATTAACATTGGACAAAGTACTTGGCTCATTGAACTTGGTCTCAGAAAAATTACTACTGAATTATTTAGAGCCTTCTCAGCAGATTAATGCAAGTCAATGATGAGAGATGATTCATATCCACTTTTGATGTGTGTTCAGCCACTCATGAATACTTTTGCTGACTAAAGCAATGCATATGCCTTCATTGCATAGATGCATGACTCATCAGCATAAGAGAAACTTTCATTTGTGATTTGAGGGTGAACATAACTTAGGAAATCTCTTTGAAGCATTGAGCTACAATCTTTTTCCTTTGTCTTTTACCTACTGAACCCAGTTCTTACTTCATGGCTTCTTGGTGGCATTTTTGGTGTTCTATGTAACTCTTATGTTTTGCCTGCTTCGGGTTTCCTATTTATACTGTTTTTAACTGTTAAATGCTTTCATATACAGGTTCTCTAGGATGGTGGTCATTGTCCTTTGGTAATGTGTCTCCTTGCCAGTATCGCACCCTTTGTGAAATCCTTAGAGGTGATCTAAACACTCTCGTTTCCTTTTTACTTGCCACATTTATATAATTATAAATGTGATGATGAATAATACTCTATGTATTCATCCAAGAATGACATTCATATTGCAATAATGTTACCCATGAGTAAGTGCTTGTATTATCTTATCAAACACACCTAAACACCATGTATGTAACCAAGAGGTAAGCCCTCATGGAAAACAAAGCAAAACTAAACAGAAACTGAGCCTAGGTAAACCTAATTATTCCTAAATCATGCTGTTAGCCACCAACACCAGTCCAGAAACACCTCACCTCTGGTCGCAAAGTCACTTTTGCCATTGCCACAGGGTGAACCAAAAGTAATGGGTATGCATCAGAAACAGAGAAGGCTTGATGGAATGCAGAATATGATTATGGAATGGATAGGGCTAAATTATATCATATTGGATCATGGACATTCTAGAAATTCTTAGTGAAGCCGCAGTTCAGCATGTCTTATGGGCGGGTATAGCATTTTCTGAAGAACTGAGGCAGCAATACCTATCCAAGAAGCTTCCTCATTCAAGGGCAAGGCAAAGGCCAGCCCTGGTGGGAGAGTTAGTCATTCCTTTCCTCTTGTGGCCCAAAGGCTACACCCTGGTGCCAGTGAGACACCTTCCTGTTTAAGGGTGTGTGTGAGAAATGGAACTTGAGAGCTATAAATCACTACTCATGGGAAGAATTCTGGTCCTAGGTACTGTAACTTGAATTTAAAATTGATATTTTCAGAAGTGAAAATAAAGAATTGATGGCACTGCAAAAAAAAGGCATGGGAGGGAAAAAAAAAATGACCGGCCTGCACAAATGGTCCCAGGATGCACAAATTAAAGTAGCGGAGGCTGCACAAGCCTCAGCTCTTTCCTCAATACAGATCAACTTTGCCTGGAAAAGCATCCTTACAGGTGCATGGCTTCCCACATAGTCTCTGAGAACTCTACTGTCTGGTTCCTTTGAACCCCAACTTACAGGTACAAGCATCTAATTGACATCTCCATTAGGAGGGCTGCAGGTGTTTCTGAAATTGACCTTGTATTGTTGGCTGTTCTTCCTCTGCATGTTGGACTGAATAACATTTCTCCTTTTCAGTGACTGACAGTTTTAGTTCTCTGGTTGGTAAGGCTAAAAATTTTAGAGTCTTCCTTGACTCTTTTCTTTCACTCTTCCAATGAAAGCTACCAAGAACACCTTCTGTTCCCCCTCTTTATACACCCATTACACTCTGCTCCCTTCCCATGCCCCAATCCATCATTATCTGTCTTCTGATTATTGCTATACCATGTAATTAAAGTTCATTTATTTCACACATCAACTAGAAATGCTTTGGACTTAGAAGCAAGGGTAACTGTCCTAGAAAATAAACCCAGCCCCACTGTTTTCAGCACAACTGTGCCACAGATCTCCCAGGAAGAAAGCAAAATCCTTAATGCGCTATCTAAATCTCTATGTGAACTCTCATCAGCTCTTTGGCCCCCACACTCCCCTCTTATTCCTCTGACTTTTTTCTGTTATGTAGAAACACGAAGAATGTCATTGTCTTTGTAATTTTTGTACGTTCCCAGTTCTGTCTCTGCCAAAATGGTTACTCTTCCATACATTCAAGGCTGCTTCTTTAGATCTATCACGTTTTCTCAAATGTCATTCACAGATTTTGAAAATAGGCACAGCCTCTGTGGCCCTTTTCCCTGCTGTGCTTTTATTGGTAACATTAGTCACAATCAGTCATATTTTAAATTTTATTTGCATATTTTTTGTCTCCCATTGGATGTTAAATTCTAAGAAAAGGAAACTTTTGTTCTTTGTTTTCTAAACTAGTATGCTTTTGCTACTTGTGACCCCTTTTCAAAACCTGAGAAACTTGCATGAACTTGAGTGTGTGAGTAGATAAAATAAATATGGATATTAATATTTGTTGATTCTAAATCACAAGGACTTTATTTAGAAATGTTTCTTTAGTATATACATATTATTTTATTAATTATTAAAGATGAAAGTAATCTTTCATGGTAATGAGTTGAATATACTATTTTTTTACATAAAAAGAATTAAAACCTGGATGAATATGTGATACCTTAGGATATAGAGTTAATTGGATATTTTAATTTTATAATTATGGATGTTGAGGATGACACTTTCCAAGGATATGTAGGACAAGGTTGAGAACGGTATTTAGGGCTATTTCAGAAATCTTTTGATATTCTGTCCTCATTCAGGCCATAGTTCATTTAATTAAATTTTATGAAAACTCAAGTGAACAACTTAAATAGTCCTGTTTTCTATAGCTATACCCTTATATTTCTATGAGAACGGAAAACACATGCTATTATCCGGTAGAATGTACAGTACAAAAGCATGCATCTTCAGTGCTCAGAACCAGGTTCCAGTGACATTGAAATGCAAGGTGGTCAAGTCTTGCTGGAAATACTTTGATTTCATCACATGCTTGATTTTGAATTACTTTTTGCCAATGTGGGTAAAAACTATGTCACTGTTGCAAAAGTTTGCAACACTGACATTCAGTTATGTGGCCTGTGGTGTTCTGGCTCACACCTTAAGAAGTTGAGATCTAGGCTGGAGAGATGGCTCAGTGGTTAAGAGCACTGTGTGCTCTTCCTAAGGACCTGAATTCAAACCCCAACACCCACATGATAGCTCATAACTGTCTGTAACTCCAGGCCTGACATCAATGCACATAAAAAAAAATTAAAAAAAAGAAGTTGAGATATACCCTACCACCTAAAGCTGGAATAAGATTACAATAGGATGTGTGTCTCATCCCATACCTGAGCCTGGAGGCTAATGACAGCAAGCAAAGGCTACCAGCAGAAGAGGCTACATTCTAAAATGAATAGCATGGCCATTACCAAAGTAAAACTGAGCAGAGAGTGAGCTCCTAGAAGAGTCACCTCTGCCTCTTTTCTCTGTTGGATCAGTTTTTTAGTGGTGCACCCCATTACCATATCCAATGAGAACGAACAGAGGAT
This sequence comes from Psammomys obesus, assembly GCF_907164565.1. Classification (NCBI taxonomy): domain Eukaryota; kingdom Metazoa; phylum Chordata; class Mammalia; order Rodentia; family Muridae; genus Psammomys; species Psammomys obesus. The sequence continues at coordinate 22,852,058 of NW_026596051.1, read as the reverse complement.
AAGAGTCCAATGGATGCAGTGAGCCTGGAAGAGGATGGTGAGATCCCAAAAAGAATTTCGTGAGTAGAGACTGGCTCTGTTGCATATAATGGACAATGGAGAGGTGATGCCTGGATAAATATAAAGTTCACTGCTTTATTCTCAGAGTGAACATCAGTGTAATTGTAATGAAGAGGAATAGGGTTACAGAGATGACAGTGGTCCAGGGGCGTTGCTTTTGTCTTTATATTTTTCCATCCATCTTTCCAATGAGCATACCACTTCAGAGTGCATAATTAACCTGGAACATCTATTCCGAACAGGATCTTTAGTTTCTTGCCTAAATGCTTACAGTACAGGAACCGGAGACATTAATTAGCATTGGTGATAGATATATACTGCACTTAAATGGAGGGTACTGGGAAGATAGAGCTCTCAACTGAAGTTTCGATGTGCTATTCTGGGAGTAAAGACTGGGTTAATGTTGGGTTTGGGCTTTACTGTCTGCCCAAACAACCTCAGTGTGCATGAAGGAGACTCTTAGAGCCTCAGATTGTACTGCAGTCATAGCTATGTGGGACCTCAAGGTCTCCAAATGTCTGCAATAGTAGCTTTGAGTCACAGCTGAGACTCTCATAGCCCTGCCTTAATTTTAGAACAGATTTACTGAATCTCAACTAATTACAGCATGCTATCCTAAGCCAAATCTAATTAAATTAAGTGTATTGACTAAGCCAAGACCTAATATTTCTTTCACTTACATTTCCCTTTTTAAATAGTTTTTTAAGAAATATAATTGATATGCAATTGTTATGTGTTAAGTTGCAAAACCCACTAAGGGACAGCAGAGATAGCTCAACAGTTAAGAATATTCCCTGCTCTCCCAGAAGATTTGATTTTTGTTCCCTGCATCCTTCTCTGGGAGCTGGATGTACTTTTTTTAAAAAAAAAATTAATTTTTATTATTAGTTAAATTTTATTAACTCTGTATCCCAGCTTTATCCCACTCCCTCCTTTCCTCCCCACAAAGTCCTCCTCTGTGGCCTAGCAGGGCTGCTCCCCTGGACTGTCTGGCCCATGAGCTCCCAGGGATTCTGTAGTCTCTCACTGCTCACCTACCAGTAGGAGCCCTGAAATGGAGAAGGAGGGAGGGAGAGTGGGGCTCATCTCCTCCCTGCCCCTTTCTAAGTCCACTGATAGGGGAGGATCTCCTCCCCTTTCATCGGACCCTGTTTTATCAGGTATCTTCAGGACTGGCTGCAAAGTCCTCCTCTGTGGCCTAGCAGGGATGCTCCTCCCTTGGGAGTTGGGGAGGTCACTTGTATTTCCATCTCCAGGGAATCCAATGCTCTCTTCTGACCTCTGTGGGCACACGGACAGATTCACATATACACTTATGCAAAAACAAAACATAATAAAAATAATAAAACAACTCCCCCAATACCTCATTAATGTTTATATAAGAAATATACAAGAGGATTAAGTACCAATAAGAATATTTTTGCTGGTTATTATAGATCAGTATATAGTCAATAAATTTCTGACCTTTGAATTAACTGAATATTTATTGAAGACTAACAATGACAATCAACTCTAAAGTGCTAGAGGAAGTAATGGTTTACTTAAGTTCATATTTTTCCTTCTTTATTTTTGAGATTATAATACAATTACATCACTTCTCTCCTCTCTTTTCTCCATACAAAACCCTGTACACCACTCCTTGCTCTCTTTCAAATTCATGTCCTCCCTTTTGATTATTGCTGCATTCATACACAGATATTTATGATGTGTATGTATGTCCAGATATATTCCCAAGCATAACAGTCTCATTCTAAGCAAGGCCACTCACATTCACATCCTTTCAGCTGACCATTCAGTATGAGACAAACAATTAGTGTTCTCATCCTTGGAAGAGACTATTTTTCTCATGTAGACATTTCAAAATGTTACTGTATTACGGAGTGGTCATTCAATACCATTCAGTCTGCCATCAAATGTTGTGTGTGAAACCAGCTTAAGGAAAGCAAGATGTTTCAGACAAGGCTGAGCATCAGGATAAAACCTCCTCATGGTGGACTCGCATGTTCTAAGGTTTTCTGCACCTCATCTTTTAACTTCAGAGAGAATGTAACACCACAAATACCATACAAATTACAGATTCAATGAACATCTGAAATACTTCGAATAGAGTCTGAGTTTGAATTAGCTATGTGTAAGTGTAGAAGGAGGGGTTGTTGCTGTTTGTGTCTGTTAGTGTGTGAGCATGTGTGTGTCCTATGAAATGTTTGTGGAGCTCAGAGAACGTCAAGTGTCGGTTCTTGCCTTCTACTTTGAAAAAAGACCCTTTATTGTGTACACTGGACTGTCTGGCCCATGAGCTCCCAGGGATTCTGTAGTCTCTCACTGCTCACCTACTAGTAGGAGCCCTGAGATGGAGATTTCTCACACTCTGCCTCCAGCTTCTATGTGGATTCTGGTGTTTCAAACTTAGGTCCTCATGTTTCTGCAGCAAGCATTTTACCCATGGAGCCATCTCCTCAGTCTCTTTAACTCTTTTCTAAATAAATTAAATGCCTGACTCTCAGCTTATATCCATTCCTTACTGAATAATAAAAAGTTCAGCAATAGAATTGGAGAGTACTTGGTTTATTGTGTACTATACAATCTTGAATTGTTTCAGAGTGTTGTTTGTTTTTTGTTTTGCCATAAGCTGTTGCTTGATGACATATACATAGATTCTAACGCAACAACTATGAGATAGTTGTAGTGCTGAGGAAGACTGCTAGAATGTAGAAGAGAGTGGGGGGTTTTCCCTAAGCAACAATTGAATGAATAATTAGTTTTTAATTTAACTCCTAAATAAATTATGAGATGTAGCTGGCAGAATAACACCACCAACACCACCAACACCACACAGAGAGAAATGCTCATACCAGGCTCCTGAAACCTGTGGATATATTTCTCTGTATGGCAATGGAGGCTTTGAAGATGTAAATTGGGATCTTAGTAGGCCTTAATTTTTCAGATAGACAAGGCCTGATTCTTAAAACAAGAGTCTATTTCCTAATTTGATCTGGGAAATATGGGTCATAAGACAGTGAGAGACACAGGACACTGCTGGCTACGAAGATAGAGAAACAGGACACAAGTTAATAAACAGGACTTTAAAAAAAACAAATATACAATCAATCAAGTTCTTTCTAGAAACTTGAAGATGCCTCTACTCGGCTCCATGAGTCTAGGAGAGATCTCTGACCAATAAATCTCTGATAATAAATCTGTGTAGTTTACAGCCACTCAATTCACACTAATTTGTCATAACAGCCAAAAGAAAGTATGTGAGTGACAGGACTACTGACCAAGGTATCTCCACTTTAGAGCATGATCCTTATAGTGTTTATGCACCTAGATAAATCTGTTTATTTAGAAGTATATGTTCCATAGTTTAGTAATGATTTTCCCTTACTAAGTTTATTCACACCCAGCTTTCAAAACTGACAGATTTTAAGTCGTGAAATTAGAGGGTGATGGGCTTTTGGCTTCAGAGCACTTGACCGTATACTTGACAGATTCACTAAATACGTTACTTATTGTTTTATGTGAGTATTTCCAATACAATATTCATATTGTACATGAAGAAACATGTTACGTGAAATTCATATTTAGGCAGGTACAATAAGTTTTAATGGAAGTATTCAGGGGAAATCATAGCTTTCCTATCTATAAGTAGGCCCATCAGCCAATAGGGTGCAAAGAGTCAAATAGAGCCTCTGCAAATCCAGATGCCCAGCCTCTAGTGGAATGACATCATCTCTGAGCACAGGGCAGAGGGATGTGTGTGCAGCAGATTTCTCCTGTATGTGCCAACTGCCAGCAATGGCTTAAGGAATGGTCCTCCAATTACGTTGTATGTGAGAATCACACAGGAAATTTGTAATGAAGTAGATTTCTGTATTCATCAACAGCTTCTGACTCAGGACTAGAACCAGATTCAAGGCTTTCTATTAACAAGCATTGCAAGTGATTACGATGAAGAATCAGTGACTCACGTTCTAAGAAACTTGGACTTGACCTCAGTGATCTATGACAGAGAAGTGCTGTACCAGCTTTCTGAGAATTACTGACAGGCAGGTGTGCTGTAGACTTGTACTAAATGAAATTTGCCAAAAACTCACTAACGTCTCTTCCCTTTCTTCTTAAAGCTCCACATCTGCCCTGGAAGCTTTCTTAATTTCTGTAGCTGTTCTGAGCCCTACCCTCTCCTTTGTTTTCTCATCCTGCCAGGATGTTATGCCAAGCCAATCATCTCTGGCTGTTTCTCCTGATTTGCGATGTATCAATCTAGCCTTCCCAGTAGTCCTGGCTTTTCACATATAGAGGAAATGAGGTTCCTCCTTTGTTAGTCTCTTTAATCAAGTTTGTGAACTTGAAAACATGGAATTTTGCTTCCTTTGTTCAATGCCATGATAAAACTTTATATTTTTCCGTTTGTTCATAGCCAACACAGATATAAGCAACACTGTAGTTGCAGATTTAGAACAAACTGTGCTATCCACCATAAATTTTGCCTGGAAATAAGCCAAAGGCAGATTTCCCCCACTTACCCACTGCAGACTCACCCTCTCATGAAATGCAGTTGAAAGCTGCCCATGACAGAATAACCTCTACAGTGAGGGGGTGACTGTTACTACTGCCTTGTGGAAAACACACTAAGCAGGAAGAATGACTTTGTCCTCCTCTTCCTTAGTTCTTGGCACCTAAAAATTCACAATTCCTGCTTGGAAAGACATGTATCCAAGTAAGCAGGCATTGGTCCTTCTGTTCAGGGCCACCTGGGGCTTGGCTGAATGGCCCAGGCCTAGTGGTTTTGAGATTCAGGAAATGGCTGGCTACAGGGTCAAGCAGGCCACTCCTGGAAAAATAGCTCACATTGTTCAGAGCATGGGGACCAGTATCTAGAAATATCCAAATGCTTCTCACAGAAACAATAGTACCACAAATGAGCATTTTTCTGACCCTTATGCTGCCAAGCAGGGTTTCCCATGGTATTGGAAAACTGGAGTAGAGTTTCAGCGGTTTTAAAGAATAAATAACAAGTACAGCAGCATGGATTTTTTGTTTCTGTGTGCTGTTGTTTTACAGCTGCAGGATCTCCCATGGATATGTTTTATACATGGCCAAGGCTAGAGATTTTGAACTAGAACAGAACTAAGTGTTAACACAGCATTGTCTCTGCCAAGTATAGAGAGAGCAAGTGTTTTTATCTCCTTGGGCTTCTGAAAACATGTTGAACTTTAGCACATGCCTTCCTTCCTCTCTGTTTTATGCCCATGACCTAAATGACTCTAGATGTGAATTTCAACTCACATCTCAAGAAAACTCAAGAAACCCACAGTTGAACAAATACCTATAGCTATAAGAGGCAAGATGCCACTTATAACACCAACCTTGACAAGCTGAGGCTTGCTGGCATGGTCCCTGGAATGAATCATATACTTTCTGTGAACCACTGGATACTTCACCTCAAGGAAGTTGAAACATCAGTCACCCTTTGTCTCTATCTGTGGTAACCTCCATGTCACCTGGACACACCCTTGCACTAACACACTCATGTGCGCATTAGGCTGACTAGCAGGAAGTAGGCTGACTAGAAAAGGGTGACAGATGGATATCTAAGCAATATGTATCTTGGGACAAGCGAACTTATGGAGGTAGGCAGGTTGGTAGGTTACAAGTTAGAGTCAACACTGAGACATGGCCCTTCTCTTTAGCTCAAATAAGAAATTCTTACTTCACTAGTTGGCTGTTATATAGCGAGTGATTTTCATATTACCATTAAAGCTTCTAAACTTTCTGCTATAGAAGTGTCACAGACTTATGATTAAGACTGACTGGATGGCCTATCATGGTACAACATAGGTTAATAATATATCTGGTTGCCTCAATTTCTTCCTCCATACATGGTCAATAACATTATGATGTAAATGATAAATGTTAAATGGTCTCAGTTACAAATCAAAATGTCCTAAGCATGGCTTGAATAAGGGCAACACTAGCAGGCATGCCTACATGGGCAGAGAGAAACATAGAAGACCTCAGCCCTACAAAGAGAACTACAAGCAACTAAGGATGCTAAGAGCTGGGGAAATAATATTCCCAGAGAAGAACATATAGCCTGGTTTTCCAATAACAAATTTTTAACCCTGAAAATATATTCAAACAAGTAACATCATACAAACTGAGTCAGGGAGAAAAGGTGGTACAGAGCAGTTTGGAGAGAAGAAAAGAAAGGACAAACTGATATATATTATAATCTTAAAATATTTTTAAACAGTCCTATTATTATAAAATCATAGGATGTTCAGAGGGTTTTTTCTTCATTTTTAAAATGTTTTTCCATTCTACTTTTGCCTCCTTTATTTTTCTTTCTAGTAATCTTCCCTAGACATGGTAGATAGAATAGAGCAGTGGCAAGAGAGAAAGAGAATTATGAAAGTCTGGTCTGATAGCAGCATGCACAAACACAAAGTAGAGTATATTTAAGGAAGCCGAGCTTGACAAACAGTTCTAGTGGTGATTGGCAGACATGAACAAGGCCAGGCCAGGCGTTGGGGTCATGCATTTAATCTCAGCACTCAGGAGGTAGAGGCAGACATATACCTGCGAATTTAAAGCCAGCGAGGTCTACACGGTGACAAACAGGACAACCAAAGATACACAGGAAGACCTAGTTCATATAAATAAATAAACAAACAAATAAATATATAAATAAATAAAGGCCTGACTTGAGACATTTATTCTATCATAGTACTTCAGCAGAAGACAGGGCATATAAGATTTTTGAAAGGCCATTTGGCACATGAGCAAAATTATCTTGATTACTAATATTGAAATAGTGATTGTTAACAAAGTTTGTCCAGCATATGTTAGGCATCTGGGACAGTGAATCAGACCTATTAGGTAGTAAGATCTTTGTTTTACTTATGTACACAGTTTGCTAGAAATAGAGACTTAAAAAGATGATCACAAAACTGCGGGATTGAAGTTTTCTTTGGGCATATATTGTTGTCCAACAATTTTCTCCTATTTTTATTTCATGAAGTTGAATGGATCAAGCACACCTTCCACCCTAGCCTCAGCTTTCACTGAAGGACACTGAGACCCAAATGTTTGGCTTCTGTCCTCAATGTTTGACTATATTATTGCTCTCCTTTATCAATTGATTCTTCCAGAATAATAAACTAGGGAGATAACAACAAAGGCAATCGCCCTTTTTCCTTTTACTGTGAGAGCTGCCAAACCATGGATCCAATAACCCAAGGAAGGGAAGGAGAAGAGAGAGTGAGGGTGGGTTGAGAATATTTTTTCATTTTAACCAATTGATCCAGTTTGAACCCAGTATGGCTCTAGGAGCAGACTCCTACAAGCAGATGGATTGAGAATTGTATTTATATACTTTGCAATAAGGAGAGTCTTGATTGATGAATTAGATCATACTGGAGGCACAAAGAAAATAGGAGGTTCTGGATTAAGAGAAGCTGCCAGCAAAAATCACAGTTAAGAGGTGGTCAGCCCTCCCAAAAGAGGAAGTGAGAGAACAGTAAAGACACAGAGATCAAGTAGGATGTGGTGAACTTAAGGACTTTAAAATGGTCAGTGTAGCAAGCCTAAAGTTTGCCAGTGATACAAAGATCACTGTGTGTTTCCGGCAGAAGAAGGAATAGATGAGGCCAGGGAGGATATGGAGGCATTGACAATGTCACTGCCCTGCTTTCACCTTGAGTTCACAGCAGTTCTTTCATGTGAGAATTGGATATACTTCTGCCTAATGTGTAGGCATGAAGGAAAGTTTAGCTGAATGAAGTTTACATGTGAAATTAGCTGTCCAGTTAGGGAACAGGGTGAATAAAAGCCACAGAACTTAGAACTGTCATCTGTACTGCACAAAATGAGGCATAAGTGCCTTAGAATGTGGTTCCACTCTCATAGATGCCCCACTGGAAAGACCCTGGGAGTAACCTCCTGCATCTGCCAAGTAGAGAAGTGTCTAGGTGAACATCTGGCTCAGGTCAGGGAGTAAGCAATTCCAGAGAAGCAATAGCTGCAGCAGCAGCCGAGCAAGCATATCAGTAATCACTCCTAGAAGTATTCAGACAGAGTTGTTAATGCAAGGCTAGCCATGAAGAAGCACAGAAGGCCCCAAGGCAGCCATCCTTATCCCCATGAACTCAGTCACTCATAGCAGCCACACCAAGTAAAGGAAGTGAGAACAGTCTCAAGTTCTTTAATCAGGCTACTGTGTCCTCTTCCTAGAGGAGAGCCCTCTAGGATATACATCAGATTAAAGTACTTAACACAATACCAGGCAGCAGGACACAAGTTCTACAGGTTCTCACTATGATAGATCAAGTAGGTAGAACAACTTTGAAAATTCAGCCGTACGATGTAAAAACACAGGTCTCTTTGAAAAGAAATTCATTAATTCAACTGATACTTATTAAGTACCTTCTGTTTGCCACATTTAGTTCAAGCCAGTTGTGGACTAGTTAAGACATAACTATTTAAGGCCTTAAACAAAAGGAAGAAAAAAATTAACCAAAAGAGAGATGGTATTCCTTTTTCTTTTTTCTTTCTTTCTTTTTTTTTTTTTTTTTTTTTTTTACAGACTTTAGCTCCTACTTCAATGGATGAAACAAAGTAAACAAACAGATAGCTCCATTAATAAAGATGAGTATTGTGGAGAAGCACATAGCAGAATAAAGTGGTGGGTGGTGGTGGTGGTATACCAGACATGGTTTAGTTTGTACAAATGGCTGCTGAGGAATGGACCTAAAAAAAATAAAACTGAGGAGTGAGGTCTATGCAGTATAGTGTTATCTTTGAAAATTCACCGAATCAAGAAAAAAAAAATGCAGATCTTGAAACAAGAATAATCTGGAAGGATTAATGGCGCACTATGGGTGAAGAACACTGAAAGAAAACAAATCAGATTTGAGGCAAGCAGAAGGTAGATCATGCAGGGCTATAAAAAAAAGATGGAGAAGTGGGATTCTTGTGCTGAGTGTAGTGAAAAGCAACTGCAGAGGAAAATTGTATTGTTACAGGCACTTAACTTCATAAACACATGATATTGTTTTCATGTGTCTTAAAACAAACAGAGAACTGAGAATGGATTTACTTTTAATTTGAACAAACTTGAGAGAACAAGTCTCCTTGGTTTTCTTTGCCTTTTATATGGCGGTGAGACAACTAAACACAAAAGAGGAAACCGAAGCCAGAAAATACTCATGTGTTAACTAAGCTGTGAGATAACCAGTGAGAATTGTATATAATTAGTCCTTGTGAGTAAAATTTCCTCCTCTAGAAGATAGCAGGACTTCGGCCTTCCCCTTTCTCCACATCCTGGGTGCAGTCTATGTCATTATATTCCAATGTCCAAGAGTCCAATATCTGGATGGAGATAGAAAAATTATCTCTCTACTCCCTGCAGGAAACATGATTACAATATGAAGTACTGTGACAAGGGCAGTGTATTCTTTTGCTAGGGTGCCCACGGTGATGTGATACAAACTTGGAAATTAATCAATGGAAGTTAGTTTTACAAGAATTTTATAGACTAAGATCAAAGAGACTGTGGATTTGGCTTCTCTGGGGTCCTCCGTCTTAGCTATAGAGGCCCCCATTCTTCCTGAATCCTCATACAGCCTTTACTCTGTTTACATGGCTGTGTCTGCACTGAAATGTTTATTTGCTACAAGGACCCTGATTATATTGGATTGAGATTCAGACTAAAGACTTCATGTTAATTTAATCATTTATCAAATTATCTCCAAATACAGCTATTCTGAGACACTGTGAATAATCATTCAATGTTTGGCTTTTAGGGAACGTCATTCAACTTGCAGCAATGCCTCTTACTGCTGGTAGAATAACTAAGGAGGTCATGTTTTTATTATACAAGGGGAAGATAATAAGAGTTTGGATAAGGATGGGAGCAAAAGAGGAGGTGAGAGTGGCCAGACAGGAATAGAGTTTGATGAATTAAATATATTGATACATTTTGCAAATAAATTGATAACACAAAGCAAGGAAAAAAATAAAGAGCATTCAGGCAAGATTTTAAAGTATTTATCAAAATGTAGAGGATGAGATGAAGCTTTTCCAAGCAAAATGGCCAGTAATTTTATTTTTGCCCTAGTAAGTTTTTCATGCTTATTAGTGGTCAGTGAAAGACACTAAACTGGAGCCTAATGGAAGCATCAGGATTTAAGTCCCTAATACACAACACACACTGTTATTGAGTCCCTTTTGTCTTAGATGATGTTTCCAAAGAAAAGCATAGAAGTGGAAAGAAGGAAGACGATCCATTCACTGATGAGTGTTGCAGATTCTAGTCTTTGAGAGGAAAATGAGGATGAGTGCAAAATGAAGAAAACAGAGAAACAGAAAAATCAGGAGGCCATGGGATCCTTAGAGCTAAAAGAGGAAATGTTAGAGGTAGCCTTCAGCCACCTGCCACTGCTAAGGGCTGCTGGCAGAGTGATCCCAGGAGAGCTGGAAACCTGACCTTTGGTTTTGGCAAGATCTAGATGATTAATGACCTTTAACAAGAGTAGCCTCAGACAACAGCAGTGCTAAGGTAAAGAGCAGTGTGAAGTCAGGAAAAGAAATCATAGAATAAATGTATTAAGGGACTTTGCTAGGAAACAAAGGGGAGAAATGAGACAGTGATTGGAAAACTAATAAGTGACAGAGACTTAAGTTTCATTTTGCTTTTTAAGTTGAAAGGTGCTAGAACATGCCAATAATTCATCAAAGAGGAACCAATCATGGTAGAGAAAGGAAGCAAAAGTTACAGTGAAAAACAACATGGGCAAAATGTTAAAAAGAATAATCAAATGAACCAGAGTACAAGTAATGACATTGACTACCAATAAGATTTAAAAAAAATCAAAACAACCCTGAGATTTCACCTTACACCCATCAGAATGGCCAAGATGAAAATCTCAAGGGACAACACATGCTGGAGAGGTTGTGGAGAAAGGGGAACCCTCATCCACTGCTAGTGGGAATGTAAACTGGTACAACCACTCTGGAAATCAATCTGGCGCTTTCTCAGACAACTAGGAATAGCGCTTCCTCAAGATCCAGCCATACCACTCCTAGGCATATACCCAAAAGAGGCGCAAGTACACAACAAGGACATTTGTTCAACCATGTTTGTAGCAGCTTTATTTGTAATAGCCAGAAGCTGGAAACAACCCAGATGTCCCTCAACTGAAGAATGGATGCAGAAACTGTGGTACATCTATACAATGGAGTATTACTCAGCAATGAAAAATAAGGAAATCATGAAATTTGCAGGTAAATGGTGGGACCTGGAAAGAATCATCCTGAGTGAGTTGACCCAGAAGCAAAAAGACACTCACGGTATATACTCACTCATATAAACATACAATATAGAATAAACCCACTAAAAGCTGTACATCTAAACAAACTAAGCAAAAGAGAGGACCCTAACTAAAATGTTCAATCCCCATCCTGAAAGGCAAAGAGGATGGACATCAGAAGAAAACGAAAATAGGAAACAACCTCGGAACCCGCTACAGAGGGCCTCTGAAAGCCAGAAGAAAACAGGAAACAACCTTGAAACCTGCCACAGAGGGCCTCTGAAAGCTTCTGCAGTATAGATTGTCAAAGCAGATGCTGAGCCTGATGGCCAACTGATGGGCAGAGTGAATGGAATTTTATGTAAGAAGTGGGAAATAGTAAGAGCTGGAGGGAACGGGAACTCCACAAGCAGAGCAACAGAACAAGATAATTTGAACACAGGGAACTTCCCAGAGACTCATACTCCAACCAAGGACTATTTGTGGAGATGACCTGGAACCCCTGCACAGGTGTAGCCCATGGCAGTTCAGTGTCCAAGTGGGTTACATAGTAATGGGAAGAGGGACTGCCTCTGACATAATCTGATTGGCCTGCTCGTTGATCACTTCCCCCTGAGGGGGGAGCAGCCTTACCAGGCCATAGTAGAGGATAATGCAGCCACTTTTGATGAGAACTGATAGACTAAGATCAGAAAGAAGGAGAGGAGGACCTCCCCTATCAGTGGACTTGGGGAGTGGCATGCATGCAGAAAGGGGAGGGAGGGTGGGATCGGCAGGGGAGGAGGGAGGGGCTTATGGGGGGATACAAAATGAATAAAGTGTAATTAATAAAAAAAATAGCTTATTGCAAGAAAACATTCAGTGGCTACAGAGATGGCTGAGGTGGTATGCTACTTGCCACATAAGAACAAGGTCCCCAGTTCAAACTCTGAAGCTACATTTTAAAAATCCAGTATGGTGTTGTGCAACAGGGAAAACAAAGACAGATGGACCCCCAAGACTCACTAACTAATTAGCCTGGCCTAATTGTTGAGTGCCAAACTGGGCAGAGACTCTATTGTAAAAGACAAGAAGCCCTGATATATTTTGTCCTTGTGGAGCTCCTGTCCTCTCTAGGTCCTACTAACTCCCCCTTCTTTCATATGATTCCCTGCACTCTGCTGAAGGTTTGGTTATCAGTCTCATCATCTGTTTTGGTACACTGCTAGGTAGAGTCTTTCAGAGGCCCTCTGTGGTAGGCTTCTGTCCCGTTAGTTTTTTTTTTTTCCTACTTCCCCTGTCCATCCCATTTGTCTTTCTAAGTGAGGATTGATCATCTTACTCAGGGTCCTCTTTCTTGTTTATCTAATTTAGGTGTACATATTTTAGGAAGTTTATCCTATCTTATAGGCCTATATAAGTGAGTATATAGCATGTGTGTCTTTCTGCTTCTGGAATACCTCACTCAGGATGATCCTGTCTAGATCCCACCATTTGCCTGCAAATTTCATGATATCCTTGTTTTTAATTGCTGAGTATTATTCCATTGTGTAAAAGTACCACAATTTCTGTATCCATTCCTCCATTGATGGACATCTGGGTTGTTTCCAGGTTCTGGCTATTATGAATAAAGCTGCTACAAACATGGCTGAGCAAATGTTCTTGTTTTGTACTTGATCTTCTTTTGGATATATGTCTAGGAGTGGTGTAGCTAGATCTTGAGGAAGAACTATTCCTAATTCTGGCGCTGAGAAAGCGCCAGATTGATTTCCAAAGTGGTTGTACAAGTTTACATTCCCTCTATGAGACTGTTTCTCCAACCAAGGACCTTATAAGGATATAACCTAGAACCCCTGCTTGGATATAGCCCACGGTAGCTCAGTAACCAAGAGGGTTTCCCTAGTAAGGGCAACACGAACTGTTTCTGACATGAACTCAATGACTGGCTCCTTTAGCTCCCCCCCACCCTCCCGAGGGAGGCACAGTCTTCCTAGGCCACAGAGGAGGACATGGCAGCCATTTCTGAAGATACCTGATAAGCTAGGGTCAGATGGAAGGGGAGGAGGACCTCACCTAGCAGTGGACTTGGAAAGGGGCAGAGAGGAGATGAGGGGAGGGAGAGTGGGATTGGCTGGGAATGAGGGAGGGGGCTATGGCTGGGATACAAAATAAATAACTTGTGATTAATATAAAAAAATAAAAAATAATAAAAAAAGACAAGAAGCCTAAGGAAGAATGATTCCTTTGGTTGACTTCTAGACTATACACACAAGCAAACGTACTCACACACACTAACACACACAAAGATGAAGGTACAACCTAAAAAAATGGGGGTGACATCAAGGGAGCTGAACCTTGGACTAGACCTAGATTACAGTAGAAACCCTTGTTTGGGTACTGTCATTATCTAGGAACAATACAGCCACCCATACTTCTGCTAGCTCTCACAGTATTTAGTTACAATGAGAGACAGTTTGAACAACACAAGGTATACATAGAAGCTCTTCAGGTTGCTTTGTTCCACCTAAGTTTCCCATCTGTTTGCTTTTTCATTGTCAAAAATACTTAGTGTGAGCTAGTAAATTAGACTTCATAGTCATTGAAGAAAATAATTCATCAATGTGCGCTTCCCATTTGCTGATAATACTGTCGAACTTACAATAAAAAAGAACAAAATGTGGAGAATCCTCTAACCGAAGAGGGAACAAGAAAAATTTTTAAGAAACAGACTTTAACATCTGGGGTTTAGGGAATAATGGGTATCATCAAGACATCATGAATTATGCTTTTTGATAAAAGCCCTTCCTCTATACTTTAGAGAGAAAGGACAGTGCTGAATTCAGCTCTACCTCTATAGCCTGCATGGCAACTATCTAATGGTCCTGCACTCCAGGGTAAAATGCTACCAGCCAGTGTCTCTGAAGAGAAGGTATTTGAAGTTAAAAATGTCCATAAATAGAGGGCTGGGCCTACAGCTGGTGCTCATTTAAAGGGTTTCTCAAATGAATACCTCTTTTCATGTTGAAGTTAATTAAGTGTACTGACCCATTGCCAAATAGGTTAATAAACTGAACTTTCACCAGGCCCATATTGAATTCCAGGTAGGCATTTTCAAGATATTTTCTGTGATACATTATTTACAAAATTGTCTCTGCTCTCCAAGATTTCATCACATTCTTGATGTCAAGCTGATAGTCAGTAAAAAGGATATACTCATTTACAACCATACTGAAGAGCTGGAATAAAAACACTCTATGCACAGTGATTGTGCACACGGCAGCAGGTTGAGAGTCTGAGACCAGTCGATGACACTGGCTGTATCAGTGAAGGTGAAGGGAGAGCATTTCTGTGCATACAGTCATATTAAGATAGCCATGGTGACATGGGTGAGATGAGATCTCTTTGTCCTTATAGCAAGAGCAAAACTAAGAATCTCAATAACAAATGCATTTCATAAGGCATTGTGAACTTGCCTGTGTTTTGAGGTGTAGAAGTATGTAAGAAAAGCCAGATCCATCTCTTAAGATGTATATGTTTGTGGGAGAAATAGTTTAGAAATGATTAAATATAAACTCTCATATTTAAATATGTGCTGTGAAACACAGCAAGACTGACAGAGATGGGATGAAGGCAGCTTTGTGAAATTCAAAAGTCCACAGTAGTGGTCATTTCTACTCTGTTCTCATGTTTGCATAGATGTTTGTTACAGCACACTCATGCCTGCCTATTTGTGTGATAATGCCAACTTCCACAACAATACAGCTGAGTACATGTGAGAAAAAGCAGGAGACCCTCAAAGAAAGAACTATCTCTTGTGTATTTCCTTTAGCCACCTGGGACTCTGTGCTGTGTAACATGAACACAATTCAGCTGGAGTTTTGGGAGGCAAAGTCAGTTACACACTTACACAACATGAAGCCCCAAAGCAGATGATTTCGCCTTCTCAAGAAATAAAGCCAGCAAGCCAGTCAGTAAGCAAGGAAGCAAGAGGACTGTTGACAGCATCGCCATCTCAAGGCATTGGAGTGTCAGCACCAAGTGTGCGGATTCTTGCCTGATTCTCTGACACCTTCGGGGGATCGTCATCATGCCTTTGTTGTCCCAAGGTGGCTTTGTAGTTTACAATTGAAATCATAATGTATGGATGAAAAACAAACAAACAAACAAACAAACAAACAAACAAAAAAAAACGAGCACCTGTATTTGTGTTTCACTTTAAGGATGTGGTAAAGTTTCCCAGATCTTCAGTGCACCACATTATTGTATTAGTGACCAGAATTCAGAAGCATGCTCATTTTCTTTTGTTCCAAATATTTTACCTTACATGTGTGGGTTGAGGGTGCGGGTTGGACTGTGTCCGGATCATACAACACAGAATACACAAGCTTAATGCAACTATAGAATATATGAGGGACACATATGCATGAGTGCAGGTGTCCACAGAAGCCAGGAGAGATGCTAGATCCTCTAGAGGTGGGGTCACCTCTAGAGGTGAGAGCATAGGTTAGTCGAATCTCCTGGAAGAGCACTATGTAACACCTATCCACTAACACATCGCTGAGCCCCAATAAAGCCCATTTTCAAACCAATTCTTGATCAGAAAACTAAAATCATTATGTGCATCTACACATATGCATACACAAAAGCATACACTAAAGAATTAAATTAAAAAAAACATTAATATTATGGGACTAATCATATTTACACTATCAGTTGCATAATTATCTACCCTATCAATCACACCTGTTCTTATAAAACATTAGAAGTTAAATAAACATTAAAACTTAACTCCCCCCCCCCCACTAGCATAGCAGTGCCAACTATTCTGTACCATGGTGTGTTTCTTCTTTGCCAACTGTATTTCATTTTATATCATAAGTTTTCTAGACTTTCTTGAACTTATGAGAAGTTCATTGGTGCCTTTTGTTTGAAGACTATGCTTTCAAAGTTCAATGGGGCCAAGAGAAGTCTAAATAAAAGGATATTAAGCATGACAGGCACTACCAAACCCATTGCCGTAAACTCTGTTTTTTGTAATCTTACCTTCCAACTCCAATTCATAATATGAATGATGAGAAATGCTAACCAAATTTCTCTGTGAGACTATAATCTAGATATGCAGACGTGAAGCAGGACAACAAGGCTCTAAGATATCTTTACCTTCATTGCTGTGTCCTGAATAACAGCCTGGAAAGAGGGTTAATTTGTGGTGATTGTCCCTCTTCTCATTGCCTTTACTGACAAAAGACTAAGAGATGTATAGGAGAGCACCCAAATAGCAAAGGAATTGCAAAATAGGCCATTTTCAAAAAGGCTCACTATTACTATGCACTCTGTACAGGTTGTGCAGAATTAAACAATCCAGTAAGTTGAGTACATTCACTGTGTGCATTCACTGTCTGGGAAAGATTGAACTAGATTTGGGGATAAAGGGTGATAAACAGAGCAAAGCTCCCTGCTCTGGGGAAGCAGAGAAGCCATGGAGAATGAAAAGTTACCTTAGAAGATATTTCTGCAAAGGTCATAACCAAAAGATTGGGAAGGTAGCCAAAGTAAGGAGGGTGAGGAAATGAGTCATGTAGGCAGAGACTGGTACACAGGCTCAGCAATCGATCTTGGCATGCCGGCTCTCAGCTCAAGCCCATCAGATGCCTAGAATCAATGTTCAGATTGAGAGGACCAGTGGTGTGGCTAAGGTCTCAGTACTGCCACTAGGCTTTGTTCACTTGGCCATTTAGAGAATGTCTCTGAGGCCAAAAGACATTCGAATCACTTTAATCTCTTTTGATATTTCTGATGAACTAAAACTGAAGCAATAAAAATGCTCAAACACATTGCTATCTAGCAATGATACATTTTGCAAAAGGACATACCACTCTCAGACTGAACACAACATTAAGTTAATAAAAAATACTGCGTTCTCCATACTAAACATGCTCAAATAATAACGGCAAATTTTTCAATGGCCAAATTTTATCAAGGCCATATATAACTTTATATACTATTGCATATAATTTCACTTGTAGGATATACAAGAATATAGATGTAAAGCCATTATGATACCAGATCTTAATGATCTTTATTATATTACCCAACTCAGCCATTAATTTAACAACCATGTACTATGAGAAACATTCAAAAAGCTGGGAATTGTAGAGGAACTTTAATCGAGAACTTGGCTGCTCTGGCAAGAGATCACATCCAAAGACCTTCTTCTAGGTTTGTGTAATTAGGCTGGAATACAAACACACTTTTAATCCAGGAGACAGAGGCAAGAAGATCTTAGTTCAAGGTTAGCCTGGTATAGAGCAGGTAAACAAAAGGTTAGGTCCTGGCATGATGGTATATATCTTTAACCCCTAACAATGAAGGTAAAGTTAGTTTGTAGAAGGAAGAGCCATGTTTAATTGAATGGCAGATTAAGTGACAAATCAGAGAAATATTTGACAAAATAGGATACACCCAACTCTCAGAAGAAGAAAGAGGAAAGGGAACCTACTTAAGGAGCAATACAGAAGGAGGGGGGAGGCAGTTTTATATGTAGAGTTTTACAGAGAGAGGTTGAAGGAGAGAATAAGCTAGACACAGGTTAAGATAGAACAAGCCAGAGAATGAGAAGGAGCCAGAAGATTAGAAAAGACTGTTGGAGTTAGTTTGAGGCCAAACAGCAATTTAGGAGCTGAGAGAAATCTGACTGAATAAGTCAGCTGGGAGAGGAGTTTGAGCTAGACCAGCTGAGTTGAACCTGCCAGCCCAGACTTCATTAAGGGTGAGCTTATTAAGCAGTAAGTCTCAGAGGCTGAAAACATTCTAGTGCTAGGTTAGATGGTATGGAGACTAGAAGCTTCCAGGACTAGGCCTAGGTTAGCAGACAGAGGCAGTAAGCCTCCCAGACAACAACTGAAACAGCTGAATTAAAAAAAAAAAAAAGTTCCTTTTACAGAGAATGGTAGAAAGAAATGTTTATGCACTTGCCTCGATGATCCTGATATCACCACATATAAGGCAAGCTTTGAAGACAAGGAAGTAATTCTAACATTTGTTGTTATGTTAAGTGCTTTCAAGTCGAAACAAGCTAAATAAGGATTCAATATTTGTAATTATGAAGAAAAGAAAATGAGAAAGTCTATTTTTTAGTGGATTTGGAGATTAGACACTCAAGATTAGTCAACCTCAAGATTAGCAAAACTCAAAGCTGAGGCGATAAAAAGCTGAGAGAGCTGTTGCTGCTTCAGAGAGACTAGGGTATTGCTGGGAAACAACAGCAGAGCTGGAAACCTCTATCCAAATCCTCCATAGCCCTGGGAAGAAGAGAGAAAAAGCAGTGACCAGAGTCTCTGCCAGTCTCTTGCTTGGAAAGTTCAAGAAGCCAGTGATTTGGGGAAGTCCTTTGGTATCTCATAATCTCACAAATGAGAAATCTCTAAGAGCTGGAAGGCATTAACAAACTTTTGTAGCACCTACTGAGCCAGTCCTGGAATCCTGAGAATGGCATTTGAATTTGGGGAACTTGTGGACTCTTGTTTTACCAGAAATGTAGGTTACCTGAGTCAGACAGGTTTTCCACCAGACAAGAAATGCCCTGGTCTGTGCCAACAAGTCTCACTAAGTGGGGAAATTCTTCTGGGAGAATCAGCCTTGACCTTCAGAAACAAGGAAAGGAAAGTAATCCAGAGGAGTTGGGTGAGTTGTCCCAGGAGTCATGTTATTGAAAAACAAAACCTGGGGAGGGGCAGATTTTCAAGAAGGATTAAGAGGGAATCTTTGCTTCCTAGAACAGGTTACATAATACATAATATAGGACAACGGCATGTTCCCATGACACAGAACTCTTTCTATAAAGTAGAACAGATTTTTTTTTTCTCTCAAATACATAAATGTACAATCTAGTAGAAAGTCAGAGCATCTCTCTTTCTGTGGCCATATGCGTGTGTGTGTGTGTGTGTGTGTGTGTGTGTGTGTGTGTGTGTGTGTGTTGATATCAGGTGTCTTTCTCTACTGCCCTCCACCTTTTCTTTTTTTGGGGGGAGGGGGAGCTTAGTTTCTCCCTGGACCTGGAGCCTGCCAAATTATTATGCTGTCTAGTCAATGAGTTCAAGGGATTGTCTCCACTTCTATACTAGTTTGGAGCAGGCCTGTTTGTTTTGTTGTTTTGTTTGTTTGTTTTTACATGGATGCCTAGAATCCAAACTAAAGTCCTCATAATTGCATGGTAACTGCTTTACCAACTGAATCTTCTCCCCAGCCCCATTCTGAATAAATTAATGGGTCTTTACCTTCCTGGATCTGGGACCTGGGAGTCAACATGCACATAAAAGCACCATTCTCCAAGCGATTCTCCAGGTCCCCAACCTAAGTAGTGATCATTTTTGCTTTAAGGAAAATGGAAAAACTTGACTTCTTTTATCTCTTCACCAATTGCAGAAGAATCTACTATTTCCCTTTGATCCCACAGCATAAATTCTGCCCATAACAACGTTGAGCTGCTTGACAGATGAATTTCTAGAAGAAGCCTCATTCATTAGCATTCTAAATATCATTTAATTCCCACCATCAATTTTTATTTTCTTCTTTCCCTTTCTCAATGGTCATGGTTAGATGCTTATTCAAAATACACACATTTGGAGGCTGAAGATGCAGCTCAAAAAGCATGAACTTGCAGGCATGCACAAAGTCCTAGGCTTGATCTTGAACATACAGAGAAGAAACAAGTACATATTATGACTGTGTTGTGAATATCTCCACTGCCCTCAATTTCTATCAGCACATTTGACAACAAATGTAAGTTGAATCTTCCAACGTACCTCTTTGGAAAAAGCCATGATTCTGTCATCACAACAACTCATGAATGATGGGGGAAGTAACTTTCCCAAGACATTCACATGCTTTTATATTAAATATGCAGAGCTTTCATTATAACATAAAGTTTTTCTTGTAGTTGGGCGCTCAGGGTTCAATTGGACCCATCAAGTATATATGCAATGAAGTTCTCTATGCATTATTCCAAAAATTGGCTTGAGAGCTGGAGAGAATGCTCA
The DNA here is from genome assembly GCF_907164565.1 of Psammomys obesus. Lineage (NCBI taxonomy): Eukaryota > Metazoa > Chordata > Mammalia > Rodentia > Muridae > Psammomys > Psammomys obesus. Next base: position 22,831,672 of record NW_026596051.1, on the reverse strand, counting down.
GTGATTAAGAGCTCTGGCTGCGCTCTTCCAGTGTATCTGACTTCAGTTCCCAGTACACACATAGCTTAGAAACTTCTGCAACTTCAGTCCTAGAGGATCTAAGAAGCTCTTAGGCCTTCCCTGAGCATTGCACAAAGATGATGATAACAAAATATTCATACACATAAACTACATATCAAAAATTAAATATGATATCTATATTTAATCTTGTTTTAGGTATAACTACATTGAAAGATACGTAAAGTTAACTCTTTAGACTTAACTGAAGAGACAAACACAACCTTTCGGTCACCTCCTGCTCTAGTGTGGCTAATTGTAAACTGAGAAAGAGCTTTTAAACAAATATTTACAGTACAATACACATGGAAGAACATATAGTAAAATTACAGAAAATTGAATACATTTGCTCAAGAACTGAACTCAGTTCTCAGGACATTTATCTTATTATCTATGCACATGATTATGGTGGTAGTTTTTGATGATAATTGAGCTAAAAAGACTTTAAAATTATTTTATTATTATAGACTACATAAAATATATCTTAGTTTTTAATAAATTTACATAGTTTTTAATGAAATTGTCTAGCAATGGTTACAGAAAATAAATTTGTTATTGAAAAAGTTCAATAATCAGACATTGGGTAATATTATATATAAATATAAAGTGAAATGATGAGGCAACATCCAGGCAGACTGTGCGCCCTGAAGCTGACAGCCAGGACAGAGTTGATATTCAATGATAAGGGTGCTTTCTACATGTGTTTTAGAATGTCTTGAAAAGCATATTTTCACCTATAATAAGAATTATGTCTTAATATATTCACTATATTTTCTTGCATTGCTTCTAAAATGCATATATGAAAAATGACTACTTTTCTCCCCACCTGAAATCTACAAATAATTCTGGAAATGTACTTGATCAAGGAAAGGTTTTTATTTCAAAATCAATTCCCATTTATTATAAGACAGAACCAGGAAGAGAGTAAAAATTCTTTCAAAGACCCACAGCATACAGTGGAAAACTTCACTGGTTGGAGGGATTCACCCATGAAACTATGGACACCTTCTACCTGCTCGCATCATCTTTTAACTCCTCTAAAAATTATTTATTTTTTCTGTTGAAATTCTAAGTCCTGTTCTATACTTAGACATATATGGGTTAATAACAAAATCTTTGTCCTTTGTGTACACACGATCTAGTGGAAATAAGAAACTTGGTCACAGTATTACATTTACACACTGGGATAACGACTATGAGGAGGAGGGTTCAAGAAGTTAAAAAAAAATTGTAAGAAGAAAAGCTAGTTTCATCCAGAGGGTTCAAAGAGGTGGTGTTTCATAAGGCAGGGCTAGGAAGGAGTGTAGAAGGTCCCTCCTCTGTCTTCCATGTCTTCTTGCTTTTTTATCATGTGCACTCCTGCCTCTGGAACCCTTCACTAATTTGTCCCTTTGTGACTTGAGTGTTATTTCATAACAAACTGCAAGACTAATTTCTCTCTTCCCTCTTTGCTTACAATTGAATTCCTCCATAAATTATAACAAGATGTCTTTCTGTAGAAAGGTACTAATGACCCCTAGTCATTGATACTCTAAATCAGTGGTCCTCAACCTTCCTTTTATACAGTTCATTTTTGGATGACTTCCAACCATAAAATTCTTTTTGTTGCTACTTTCCAACTGTAATTTTGCTACTGTCATTAATAGCAATGTAAATATCTGTGTTTTCCAGATGTTTTGTTTGTTGACCCTTTTGAAAGGATCATTTGACCCCTAAAGGGGTCATGACCCACAGATTGAAAATTACTGCTCTAAATATTAAGAAATTTTACTACATTAACTGGTTATGATTTCTTTAAAAGAAAAAAAAAGAACCTCTTTTCTCTGCTTTGCTCACTGGTGTACTCAAAGTAACCAAAAGATATTAAAAACTGTGTTAATTAACTTATTGCCAAATTAATTCCTGGCATTGGGTCACATTAATTTATACCTCTTTGGACTTGAGATCTTTAAGATGTAATCACTCCTTCAAAAACTAGGAGACATAAAATGAGACTGTCCAGATTGGTTTTTACCTTACAGGGCTTGTGGGCACACATATTGACTGCAGGCAATGCAGAGACATCAGTGAGAGTAAGATCACTCAGGAAGAGATAAGTGAGCCAGTGAACATTGCCTTTGTTGGACCAGAGGGTTGTTAAAATAGTTTCCCATGGAGAGTCTTGGTTGGTTTAAAGCAGTTGTGCAGGTATTCCATGAGGCCACAGAGAAACTGAGACATGGCCACTGTGTTGTACCTGCACAGACAATTTGGGCAGTGAGCATCCATGGAGTCAACATGAACTTTTCCATGAGAGGTGGTCACCAGGAGGAAATTGTACACACCAGACACAAAGGGACCAGCCACCAGAGGAACTTGACACAGGGAAGACCTGGCAATTGCATCAAAGATGACAGAAACTGCTTCTGCTATGAAAAGTGGGTATTTTTTACAGATAACAATGCATATATTTTTATTTCCTAAATATAGCAAGTGATACTGGATTTCTAGCCATTGCATCATAACACTTTGGAATATGCAGTCTAGAATTGTTTTAAAGTGCATAGTTAAAATTAGCAACTTAGACAGATTCAGGGAGTAATCTGATGTGAACAACATGTCAAAGGTAGTGTGGGAAAACCTCTAGCTGGAACTCAGCAAGATTTTAAAAAAATGATGTCTTGCTTCTCCCCACTTATCCAATCAGTAACCAATTTACTCATTCATTTATTCATTCATTAAGTACATAAATATTCATGAGCATCTTTCAAGTACAGCGCTCCAAATAACAGCACACGAGAAGCAAAATAATGAATGCGATACAGCCCCTGACCTGAAATACCCCAGAGTCTGACAGAACAGACAAACACATGACTATAATTGTAATAGAGTTGGCCTAGATCTGAACAAGGACCTAAGTGTGGTCTAGGCCAACTCAGACTTTTGGGATTTCCAGGTTGTCCTCAAATCCCCCTTCTCTATGTCAAATTGACCAATTTTAGACACAAGGTGATCATGAAGGTGCACCATGGCTTTTGCTTTAGGTGCAAGGTCTCAAACCTAGGACATTATATTTTGCAAGATATTAAGCTTTCAGAAAATGAAACCTAACTGACTAAATTAGATCTTTGTGGATAGCCTTTGAAGGTGACACCCACACCTAGTTTCCTGTGTCTTGGATATCCTGTCTGGCTATATCATCTAAATCCATGCTCCTTCTATCACTGATGGAACACCTTTGATTGGCCTTCACTACTGTGACAGACTGTGACCCTCTGAAATAGTGAACCACAATCAATCCATCCTTCTTGAATATGCTTCTATTGAAAGATGTACATTCATATGAAAAATAACTAATACAGAGGCTAAGCCTTCTCTTTAAATTATGACCCTAAGATAAAGCTATAACACTGACCTTCTTTGCATAAAAGGTTTTATTATGTGATTATTTGGATTATTATATGATTATTATATGTACATTCACCCAAGGATTATTTGGGTGTTGCTTTCATTCTTCTGAGACCAAATAGCTAAGAGAGTTGCTGCAAAGGAAGACTGAAATATGGTAACAGTTGATGTCTTTTTAATTTCTTTTTATTTATTACAATTTATTCACTTTGTATCTCAACTGTAGCTCCCTTCCTCATCCACTTCCAATCCCACCCCTCTTCCCTACCTCTTCTCCTCTCATGTCCTTTCCCCAGTCCAGGGATAGGGGAGGTCCTCCTCCCCTTCCATCTGACCCTAGACTATCAGTTCTCATCAGGACTTCTGCATTGTCTTCCTCTTTGGCCTGGTAAGGCCCCCATCCCCCAGCTCAAGGGGAAGTGATTAAAGAGCCAGGCACTGAGTTCATGTCAGAGACAACCCTTTTTCCCCTTACTCAGGAACCCACTTGGAGACTGAGCTGCCATAGGCTACATGAGTGCAGAGGTTCTAAGTTATCTGCATGAATGGTCCTTCATTGGAGCATCAGTTTCAGAAAAGACCCCTGTGCCAGACTTTTTGGTTCTGTTGGTCTCCTTGTAGAGCTCCTGATCCCTTCCAGGTCTTTCTACCTCCCCGTTCTTTCATAAGATTCCCTCACTCTGCCCAAAGTTTTCTGGAGAGGATGTGGAGAAAAGGGAACCCTCCTCCATTGCTGGTGGGAATATAAACTTGTACAACCACTTTGGAAATCAATCTGGTATCTTTTCAGACAATTAGGAATAGTGCTACTTCAAGATCCAGCTATACCACTCCTAGGCATATGTCCAAAACTTGCTCACATACACTACAAGGACATCTGCTCAACCATGTTTGTAGCAACTTTATTCATAATAGCCAGAATCTAGAAACAACCCAGATGTCCCTCAACTGAAGAATGGATACAGAAATTGTGGTACATTTACACAATGGAATACTGCTCAACAATTAAAAACAAGGAAATCATGAAATTTGCAGGCAAATGGTGGCATCTAGAAAAGATCATCCTGAGTGAAGTATCCCTGAAGTAGAAAGACACACAGGGTATATAGTCATTTATAAGTGAATATTAGACATATAATATAGGATAATCATACTAAAATCTGTACACCTAAAGAAGCTAATCAAGAAGGAGACACCTGGGTAAGATGTTCAATCCTTATTCAGAAAGCAAACGGGATAGACCTCAGACGATGGAGAAAACAGAGAACAGGACAGGGGCATACCACAGAGGGCCTCTGCAAGACTCTACCCAGCAGGGTATTAAAGCAGATGCTGAGACTCATATGAAACATTTGATGTCTTGTAAGAAGAATTTATCATCTCTATCTTTTAAATCTTTCTGTCACCACCAGTCAAAATTCAAATGCCCTATTATAGAACATGCAGACTTTTTAACCTCATCATTTATAACATTTCTAAATTCATGACCTCTCTGAAACCATCCCGCTTCATTTTCCAAAAGATATTTAGTACTTCCATGGTATCATGCGACCTAGTCCAAGGAACTAATCAATACTTTTGTAGTATTTTTAACTTTGAATTGTTCCTACCCCTTCTACCACGATCTGAATTTCCTTTGATTTTAGGTCTGCATGTTGGAAGTGATACATGCTTGCATGCTCCACTGTGTCTCACATCGTATCTTCTTTACATAGCCTAGTTATTTGCATTAACTCACACTTGACACCCATTGCATGATGGTGGTATCCTATGGACGCTTCCTAGGTTTCACTTGAATATGTCTTAGATTCATCCTGATTTTATTGAAAAGTGTTGTTTCAAAAGACTAACATGTTCTGTACCCCTGAGATTCTTCATGAATGAGATTAAAGTATCTTTTCTATTAAAAACAGTTGCACAGGCACAGCTTCTTTCCATCCTTTGTGAGTAAATGCAGCTAACTTCTGTGGGTATGTATTCAGGAGTCTGAAGTCATGGGCTCTCATGAACTTGTCTGCTTCACGCTGCACCCAAGACCTAACATTAGAAATTATAGTTCTTTTAAGTCTGTTGATCGAAATTTTTATTTGATGGAAAAATTTATATTTTGTCATAACTTTGTATTTTTTTTGCTGTTCCATGTAGTTTCTTGGAGTGGAATTAGACTGGACTTTCTAAGATCAGACTTCCAGAGGTCATCTTTTCCTGTGTACTCACTCAAAAATGTCCTTGAAAAAAAATTTCTGACTTGTTTGTACCTGATTTGCCTTTCTCTATATTCCCAAGGCAATAGAATCTACTTCCTGGGATTGCTGTGAATTTTAAATGAATTAGTAAACCTAAAAATTGCTATAAAGTATTAGTTATAATTATAATTGTGTGTTAATCTTTGCTTAACTCCCATGTCTCTAATATTTGAACTGATATATAAAAGTGTTATTTTCCACTTCATTTTCTGCAATTTTCCTAAGCCTGTTTGATTTTGTTTCTAGCCATGTTCATTCTTCCAGTAAAAATCCCTTAATTAGAGTTCCTGTTTGGAAATTTGTTATGACTCTTTCTCCATTTATTTAGCCTCATCTTAGCTCTTCAGTATGTCTTGATGCAGTTCTTTAGAAGTTGGTACATTTCAAATGTTAAGAGAGAGAAAGCAAGTATTTCAGGTTTGTGGAAAGCATAAAGATTGTTGCTTACTCTTTTCAAATGTTTTAAGCAATTTAGACAAGGAAAAACTGCTCTCAGCCTAAGAATACTATGTAAACTGTGAGGTGGGCCGCTGCGGGAACAGTTTGCTCACTGAGAAAGTCTTAAACAGTGTGTGTGTGTGTGTGTGTGTGTTTGTGTGTGTGTGTGTGTGTTTGTGTGTGTGTGTATGTGTGTGTGTGTGTTTGTGTGTGTGTGTGTGTTTGTGTGTGGGTGTGTGTGTATGTTTATGTACAGGAGTGTAGTCATGTGTGTATATGTTTGTGATATTTTAAGTCTAGAACACCTTTCCGGGAGATATGTGAAATGAGACTGTGATTGGGATAGAATATTTTTCTTTTAAAACCTGGCAAGATGACTCACTAGGTAAGAGTGCTTATAGCACAAATCTGACATTCTGGGTTTGATCTCAAACACCCATACCAGAAGGAGAGAATGCATCCATGAAAACTGCCTCTGGTCTGCACAGGTCAGATTTGACATAGAGTGCCTGCACTCACAAACATCACATACATACACATACACACACTCACACTAATTATAATTATATAATGTTATAATATTTCTGTTATATTCTTCTTTAACTTCCATATTCCATTGATTTACTTAAAGAGTCTGTTGGGCCATTTTGGGCTGTGACATTTATTTTGAGAGAAATTCATTCTCTGCTTGAGAGTCATCCTAAGAGGTTGATGAATGGTTGGCATCTGTCAACTGTTTGACACACATTCATCATAACTTCTCTTTTATTGTAGTAGTTACTTTCTTTGACTGACAAAGATGTGTTTTAACTTCCACTTTTTGTTGCTGATTATAAATTTCAAAAGACAACAAGGAAACAAATACTCTCAGATGTCATTTGAAAGCAGAGTTGGCACAACAGGTCTTTCAAGTTTGTAACCAAAAGAAATATCCGGAGCTTAAAAACTAGGTGCAGCACCTGTAAGTATTGGTTGAATGGATGAATGCATGAACCCACAGCATTTTGCCCAGCAGGAGCTGAGTGACATACGTAGATATGGAACATAGTCCAGAAGTCTCTAACCACTCATTTGACCTCATTTTTCAGGAATCTTTGGAAGCAAGCCTCCCTCTGATCCAGCCTCCTCCCCTAAACGGGCTTTTCTCCTCTGCAGCTCAGCTTTGGATGCCCATCAGCTACCTGACTCTTAGAGCAAAATTAACCCTCCAAGGAGAAGATGAAGGCTCCAGAGACTCCCGAGTAGGGCTATAACTGCAAACTGGGTCATAGGGCCTCAGGGACATGGAGGTGGTTTGGCTTGCTGAAGACTTGACATTCAGCCCTGTGGGGGTGTAGGCAAACTGTTTTGCTAGAGGTTTTAAATCCTTGTTATCCTCCTAGTGAGAGTCTGATAAGCAGTTAAGTTTTAAACTGAAAACTTATTTGGAACTTTCCAAACAAGAAAGTAGTTTAAAGTTATGGGAATGTACTGGGCACACAGTGAGTCATCTTTAGCAGACTATGAAATTATTTTTGTTTTTTATTTATTACAATTTATCCACTGCAGCCCACTCCCTTGTCTCCTTCCAGTCCCACCCACACTCCCTCTTTTTCCTCTATGCCCTTTAGCTTGTCTCCTCCCCTTCTATTTGCCCCTAGCCTATCAGGTTTCATTAGAATTGGCTGCCTCATTTTCCTCTGTGGCCTGGCAACTTTGCACCCTTCATTGGGGGGGGGGAGGTGATCAGAGAGCCTACCACTGAGTTCATATCAGAGACAGCCCCTGTGCCCCTTACTAGGGAATGCACTTTGAAACTGTGCTAATGGGCTTCCTTTGAACCGGGGGTCTAGGCCCTCTCCATGCATGATCCTTAGTTGGAGTATTAGTCTCTGCAGGCCCCCCTAGGCCCAGGTATTTTGGCTCTTTTGTTGTCCTTGTGGACTTCCTGTCCTTTCCAGTTTTTTCTATCTCCATTTTCTTCCATAAGGATTCCAGCACTCTGCCCAAAGTTCAGTTATGAGTCTCAATATCTTCTTTGATACCCTGGTGGGTAGAGTCTTTCAGACGTTCTCTGTGGAAGGTTCCTGCTCTGTTCTTTGTCTTCTCCTACTTCTGATGTCTATCCTGTTTGCCCTTCTGAATGAGAATTAAGCATCTTCCCTAGGATCCTCCTAGTGGTTTAGCTTCTTTATGGCTATAGATTTTAGTATGTTTATCATATATATATATATATATATATATATATATATATATATATATATATATCATGGCCAATATCCACTTATAAGTAAGTATAAATCATCCGTGTCTTTCTGTTTCTTGGATGCCTCACTCAAGCTGATCTTAAGCATGAACAAACCAACTAATCTAATTAAAAATGGGTTACAGAGCTAAACAGAGAATTCTCAACAGAGGAATATCAGATGGCAGAGAAACACTTAAAGAAATGCTCAACATCCTTAGTCATTCAGAAAATGCAAATCAAAATAACCCTGAGATTTCACCTTGCACCCATCAGAACGGCTAAGATCAAAAGCTCAAGTGAGAACACATGCTGGAGAAGATGTGAAGAAAGGGGAACTCTCTTCCATTGCTGGTGGGAATATAACTTTGTACATCCACTTTCAAAATCAATCTGGTGCTTCCTCACATAATTAGGAATAGGTGCTACCTCAAGATCCAGCTATATCACTTCTAGCCATACACCCAAAAGATGCCCCACCATTCAATAAGGACATTTGCTCAACCATGTTCGCAGCAGCCCTATTCATAACAGCCTGAATCTGGAAACAATCTAGATGTCCCACAATGGAGGAATGGATACAGAAATTGTGGTACATTTACACAATGGAACACTTCTCAGTAATTAAAAACAAGGAAATCATGAAATTTGCAGGCAAATGGTGGGAACTAGAGTATGAAAATTTCAGGTCAAAGCCAACCATGAGGAGATGAACAGTCTCAAGACCAGGACAATACTGACTGAAAGGAAATAAGACCAAACCAGATTTTTAAGGACCACATACACTAATCTGTTTTTATCAAATTTTTATTTTTTATATTAATTACAGTTTATTCATTTTATATCCCAGCTGTAGCCCCCTCTGTCATTTCCTCCCAATCCCATCCTCCCTCCTTTATTTCCTCCCATGCCCCTCTCCAAGTCCACTGATAGGTACTTGAAGAGTCCCCTTCCATCTAACCCTAGCTTACCAGCTCTCATCAGGACTGGGTTATTGCCTTCTTCTGTGGCCTGGCAAGGCTGATCCCCGCTCAGGGGGAGGTGATCAAAGAGCCAGCCACTGAGTTCACAGAAGGCCTCTGAAAGACCCTACCCAGCAGTGTATCAAAGCACATGCTGAGACTCATAACCAAACATTGGGCAGAGTACAGGGAATCTTCTGAAAGAAGGGAGAGATTGTGAGACCTGGAAAGGACAGGACCTCTACAAGGAGAGCAACAGAACCAAAAAATCTGGGCACTGGGGTCTTTTCTGAGACTGATACTCCAGACAAGGACCATTCATGGATATAACCTAGAACCCCTGCTCAGTTGTAGCCCATGACAGCTCAGTATCCAAGTAGGATCCCTAGTAAGGGGAACAGGGACTGTCTCTGACATTAACTCAGATACAGTTATCTTAATTGCTCCCTTCTTCTCACCTTCCCTCCATCTTTTTCTCCACTCTCTATTCTCTGTGTGTGTTTCTGCTTCTTTCTTTATGTGTCCTACTTTTCCTACCATGCGCATAAGTACACAGATATTTCAGATATGAAGTATTTATTACTATTATTGAGTATATAAATTATTACCACAATTATTTGTGTTATTAGATGAATGAATGTGTAACTTCCAAAGAAAGAAGGCTCAAAGGGAAGGATGCTAAAGAGGCAACTAGAAGGGGGACATGTAGAGAGAACTTCATTCAGGCAGCAAATAGAAGGATAGTTGATGCTTTCATATTATAGAAAAATGTCCATGATTCCTGTTACCATCCATTGCTTCTGATGCCTGTGACCCCAAACAATAAGCTCTGTGAGAATTTGCTAAGTGTCAGTGAATGTCTGAAGATTTTGAGCACACGTATTGCCACAATCTCGCTTTGTAGCCATTGTCATGATCATCTGATAAAGAGTGTTAGCATCTTGCCCTCAAAGCCAGGTGATACTAAACCTGAAATTTGCAAGGAGAAAGACCAAATCCATGATTGTCCAATTGAAGCAAACATTATTAAATACTGACCAGGAAGATAAACACTGGTTAGGTCCTTACGTAGGATCACCGGAGAGATAGTACTGAATTAGCTCAGATGATTACAAAGGCCAAATCCACAAGGCTACATAGTTTCTGTTTTCATCTAGTTGGATATAAGCATACAACTTTGATGTACTTCCTGCCTATGTAGCTCCTTTGTGTGATCAAACACAACCTGTGCAGTTGGCGCAACCAAACTTATTGAAGTGAAAACATACAACTCATCTTACATGAACAAGAGCCCCTGCATTCCAGAAAGTTATTTGTTGTTAGGCATGAGGGACATACATGTTAACTTTGTTAACTTTTGCCCATACAGTCGGAGTGTCATACCTTTTTCTCAGGAACATGGCGTGAAGGTAGTGTAGGTAGGAGAAACAAAGTTAAAGCAAATCCTTCCAAATATACCAAAATTTGTTATTAAAGCAAATGGCTCACACTATGTTCAGGGAAGTTGTATTTGCTAAGCAGAGGTGCTCTTAAAAACACTGATGAGACCTGATAGACTAGGATCAGAGGGAAGGGGAGGAGGACCTCCCTTTTCAGTGGCCTGGAAGAGAGACACGAATGGGGGAGAGGGAGGAGAGGAAGGGTAGAGGTACGGGGGGATACAAAGTGAATAAACTTTAATAAAAATAATTTAAAAACGCTTTTTAAAAAATTATTATGCTAAAAATTTAAAGTTGATCTATCAACAATTTGAGAGACTACAAACTTTCCTTCTGATCAGATCAGTCAACAAGAGGCTTTTAATATATGGAGCACCTTGAAGGCATTCTAGATGGAGACCTTATAAAGAGCACTGGCCTAAGGGTGGCTGGGTTGTTCCCTCATTTATGAAGGACACCACAGCTCATAGTGTCTCACTTACCAGCCTTTTATTCTGAGCATCATTCATTTCATCAATGAGACACTATTTCTCACATGTCTTATGCTGCTCCTTCCTCTATAAATTTTTTATTATTTTTATTATTAGTTACATTTTATTAACTCTGTGTCCCAGCTGTATCCTGCTCCCTCATTCCCTCCCAATCCCACACTCCTTCCATTATCTCCTCCCTGCCCTTTTCCAAGTCCACTCATAGGGGAGGACCTCCTCCGCTTTCATCTGATCCTAGTTTATCAGGTATCTTCAGGACTGGATGCAAAGTTGTCCTCTGTGACTTAGCAGAGCTGCTCCTCCCTTGGCGGGGGGGTAGGGAGGTCAAAGAGCCTACCATTGAGTTCATGTCAGAAATAGTCTCTGTTTCCCTTACTAGGAGAATCCACTTGGTTACTGAGCTATCACGGGCTACATCCGAGCAGAGGTTCCAGGTTACATCCATACATACATGGTCCTTGGTTGGAGAAACAAGTCTCATATAAGACCCCTGTGCCCAGATATATTTGGTCCTTGTGGAGCTCCTATCCTCTCCATGACATACTAACTCCCCCTTCTTTCATATGATTCCCTGCACTCTGCAGAAGGTTTGTTTATGAGTCTTAGTATCTGCTTTAATACACTGCTAGGTGGAGTCTTTCAGAGGCCCTCTGCAGTAAGCTCCTGTCCTGTTTCTTGTTTTCTCCTATGTCCAATGCCCATCCCGTTTGTCTTTCTAAGTGAGGATTGATCATCTTACCCCGGGTCTTCTTTCTTGTTTATCTTCTTTAGATGTATAGATTTCACTATGTTTATCATATATGATAGGTCTAAATAAGTGAGTACATATCATAAATTTGAATATCTGAAGCATTTGCAAACAGCCAGTGTAGGTGGTTGGTTCCTGATTCAACACTCCAAATACAAGTGAATAGCTACTGAAATAGGACTTAAAGTTAGTCTATATATGTGTATGTGTCGATAGATATATATGCCTTACATTATTTGTAACAAAGTACTTTAAATAAAATTATGTACAGCTGATATAAATGTATAGAATTCAAATTAACCAGAAAAAAATCAAAGGGAAGAAAAATGCTGACTTTGATTTTATCACTCATTCATTAATTCAATAAATATCTATATTCAATAAATATTCACAAATGGATTCACTTTTGTTACCTTTCAGTCCCTTTGATAGTAAAATATCAGTTTTAGTATAGGTAGATATTGCTCTATTTTATAAACACATTTTAATAGAAAACGTTAAGAAGAAAATCATGTTGACTTTAATAACTGCAGCTTAATTAGTCTGGAATTTTTCTGGTCAATAAGAAAAAATAAGTGGTCCCCTCCTTTTGGTTGTAATATACTAATTAGAGAGCGTACAGTTGACATTGTATTATCAGATATTTTGAGAGATAGATTATGGGGACACATGAAGCCCGGTTGGGTGACAACTGTTCTTGATTGTCTCATATTGTTATAAGTGTGGACTTGAGTTTAGGGGGTGACAGCTAACTGTTCCAAGTTATTGTGTCCTAGAACAAAAGTGTGGACAGGGGCAAGTAGATATAAAGAGATAGTTTGCTAAGAGAGAAAAATATCTCCAAGCTTGGAAGTGGGCCAGAACAGGAGAGTAGCCATGGTCTCCAGAGAGATTTGTCTATGGAGAGGGGATAGGGTTGTGAGACTCATTTTGGATGAGTTTACATATTAAGCCTTTTCTGCACATGTTCTATTTTGACTCATGTAACCTGATTCATGTGAGACTGCTTCCAGTCTTCCTCTGCCACAGGTTTCCTTCATGTGTTAGTCTTGTTATCTCTGTGATCTTCACACTCTGTTCTTTTAGCTTGAAAAATCTTTATACACCCTGTGCAAAGAAGTGCACAACCTTTCCTTGCTTTCCAAAAAACAACTTCAAACAACTTCAAATAATTTTATTAAAAATAGAGAGCCTTGGGTAAGAGATTCAGGCTCCCTCTAGGATACCTTTATTTACTACTGATGGCCAATAAATAAATAAATAGATAGATAGATAGATAGATAGATAGATAGATAGATAGATAGATAAATAAATAAATGGCTGCCTTATCCAGAACTAGAGGTGCAGATGGGAAGCCCCCACTACTTAGGAGCAGGAACTAGATTTGTAAGTTTGAGACCAGTCTGTTCAATTTGTTGAGATCCATTCTAAAAATGAAAGTAAAGAGAGCATTGAGAGCTCTCAGTTAACGAGTGCTTGCTTGGCACATGCAAGATTTTAGAGTCAGTCCTCAGGACTGAACGGTTAAATAAATGAGCAAACAATAAATAAATAAACAGAGGCATTAACATCAGAATAAAAACTATCATGACATAACAAGAGTATGGAGTCAGGAAGATGCTGATGGAAATTAGTTTGGTCACATAGTGCTATGTAAGTGACCTCATAAGCCAAAGGGTAGGGACACAGGTGATGAAAGTATAGCATGTACTTGTGTCTGAAGGAAGAGTGGGCTGTCAGTCAACAGTGGCCTTTTCATGTTTTCATGCACAAGCTGTGCTTTGTTGATTATGGCAATTTTAGTATCTGGAGCATAATAGGTACTGGGTAAATGTTTGTGTGATTACTATAATAACATATGCAAAATGCCTAGAAAATAGTTGATGTTTGCTTCCTGAATGCCATTGTTAATGTTGTTATTATCATTAAAATGAGTAAAGAAAAAAAAAAAAAAAAAAAAAAACAAAGTACCCTTAGCATCCCAGGGATAGAAACTCTCCCCATTGTCACTATCAACACCATTCAACATAGTTAAGGTTTTAATCATTAGAGATGAGGAGCATGAGATCCGTGGGCCAAGGTGTAAAAATGACCATGTCTATCAACAAAAATGAAAAATAAGAAATGAGGAATAAGTTGCCATTCTAGGTTATGGAATAGCTGAACTCAGAGTAAACAATGCACACCCAGGTTTTGAGGGTACCATGTCTCTTTGCTAGTGCTAATGTCCAAGTTCTAGTTAACTCGAAGGCTTCCATACACAGAATGGGTACAATGAAAAGTAAGAAAAAAATGTAAAAAATGTAAACTGAATCTGTAGAGTAAAATGAACACACTGAGAGTTAGAGGCTCAGAATCCTTGAATCCTTAAAATATATCTACCCAGGTGTTGATCTCCTTATGTTAAAGTCTTAGGAACTTATTCTTTGTCTTCTTTTTCCAGTGTTCAAAGCCAATCATATTTTCCTACCATTCAATTTTCCAGAATTACAAACCTAAAATGGTATGCATAGTATGTACTCACTTATACGTGGATATTAGCCACAACATACAGGAAAACCACACTACAATCCACAGATTCAAAAAAGCTAAGAAACAAGGAAAGTCCAAGGGAGGATGCTTGAATCTCATTCAGAAGGGAAAATAAAATAGGTATTGGAGATGGATGGAGAGAGGGAACTGAGTAGGAGAGAGGGAAGGGGACAAAGGGGTAGGGATTACAAGTAGGGAGAGCAGGAGAAATAGGAGCTGGTGAGAAAATCGAAATCAGAAATGGGGGACATCTCTGGAACTTTCCAGAGACCTGGGATAGGGGAAGGTTCAAGAAGTCTAAGGTTACCCTAGTGATTCTCCCAGTAGCAGGGGATATGCAGCCTGGAGTGATCACCTCCTATAGCTAGGTAGGACCTCCAGTGGGGGGATAAAGACACAAAACCACCCACAAAACCTTCAGCCCAAATTTTGTCCTGCCTACAAGATGTACAGGGACAAAGATGGAGCAAAGATTGAGGGAATGGCCAACCAAAGACTGGCCCTACTTGAGACCCTTTCCTTGAGAGAGAACCAGTCCCTGACATTATTCATGTTACTCTGCTATGCTTGTAGACAGGAGCTTATCATAACTCCTCTGAGAAGCTTCACTCAGCAGCTGATGGAAACAGAGGTAGAGACCCACAGCCAAACATTAAACAGAACTCATAAAGGTCTGTGGAAGAGTTGGGAGAATAATAGAAGCCAGAGGGGGTCAGGGACTTTATAGGAAGGTCTACAGACTCAAGTAACATGGGCCCATGGAGCTCACAGAGACCACCAGCCAAAGAGCATACATGAACTGGATGTGGGACGCTGCACATAAGTAGCAGATGTGCAGCTTGGTTTTCACGTGGTTCCCCAAAACACTGGAGCAGGGGGCCCTTCTCTGACTCTGATGCCTATCTTTAGATTCTGTTCTCCTAACTGAGCTGCTTTGTTTGGCCTCAGTGAGAAAGGATACCCCTAGTTATGCAGAGATTTAATATGCTGAGCCAAGTTGCTACCCATGGGGGAGAGCTCCTTTCTCTGAGAAGAAGGGAAAATAAGGGGAGAGTTAGCAGAGAGGGGTACTGGAAGGAGGGGGAGGCTGCAACCAGGATGTAAAGTGATTAAATAAATTAATTGATGGAGAAAAAACCCCCAAACAAAACAAAACAAATTTCCCAGGGTTGGATGCTCTCCATCAGCATTAATGCTACTTGGTATGCCTAAGCTTGTGCTCATTAGAAATGCAGGGCACACCAGTCAGAATCCATGAATTCTATTTACCCACCAAGACCAAACAAGGGGAAAACCTCCAGACACAGTGAAGTGAAGTAGGCCCTTCTAGCCTTTCTAGAGTGTTCTCTGGAAAATGAAACTTCCTTATTGTTAACAAACTTCCTATTTCTAAGACCAGCCTATTCTTGTTTGTTAAACAGTCAAAGTGAAGTTTATTGAATGAAAAAAAAAAAACAAAACAAAACTCTGAGTTCCTGGGAATTCAATCCAAGGACCCTCAGCACATTGAAGTAGGCATGCTACATAAATAATTACAGGAAAATGAGGTCAGAGTCTACCACTAGGCCATGTGGTCATGAGGTGATGGCTGTAGAAGAGCAATTCTTAGGAATCCTTGCTTCTTTTGAAGTGTGTCAGATCCATGAAGATCAGACTCAGATCTTACACAGACTTACACAGATCTTACACAGACTCAGTACTGTGTAAACCTTCTCATGGATGGAAACACAACTTAAGAGGGAAAGGAGACACCTGGCAAGGAAGCCAGATGATAGCTCATGGTCTTCAGCTCTCCAGAGAATTGATCCCTCTCTCACTAACCACTCTCATATGCACTCCTCATTGTACATGGGGCAACTGGGCCTCATTTGGATACAGAGTTGGGTGCTGCAGGGTGACCAGGGCATATGAGTCAGACAGAAATACTGTCTTTGTAAAACTGATGTAGGGAAAAGCTCAATCCAGTGTTCATTCAGGTGAATACCAAAAGGCTATATAGCTAAGAGTGCTGTTTCTGAAGACCTTTTATAAGTCATTTCTGTTTCAGTTCAATATCTCAGAAAACATTTCCCAACAAGAAGCAGTGTAACCTGAGTGACTGGGCATGACCAAGAATGGGACCAGGAATGATGCAGGAACCTCTCAAGATACAGGAGCTGTGTTTAGAAGGGACTAGAAGAGGGGAAAGCATGACAAATACAGGAAACTGAGAAAGGTAATGTGGGCAGAGCGTGTGTATATGGGTGTGGGGTGAGGTGGACAAGGAAGCTTCCAGCGTGATTGGAAGTCAGAGTGAGAAGGGCCCCGTTGATAATTTAAAAGAATGCTGAAGTCCATCATTTGATACTGAAGAGATGTTGGAAAGTTTTGAAATGCCAGCTAGCAGGAAAGAAGAGAAGTTTGGAGATTTGTTCAAGATGCATTTGCATCAAGGAATATCAGGCCTAAAGAATGACAAACAACCAAAGAAGGAACCACTCTTTAGTTTGTGGAACTAAGAACATGAATACACAGATGCAGAAAAATGGATAGAACTTATATATCAAGAAAGCAATTTGTGTGTGGGTGCACATGCGCGTTGGATGTGTGAGCCTATGGAAGCCAGAGAATGACCTCTGAGGCTCTTTTTTCTCAGGAGATGTCCAGCCTTAATTTTGAGGCAGGCTGTCTCCTTGAGGCCTGGGGTTGGCTGATTAGACCACAGTGACTATACAGGGAGATTGAGAGCTGCCTGTGTCTGCCTCCCCAGTGCTGGGGTGATTGTTATGTTCCACCATGCTATGAGTTCTGGAACAGGAACTTAGGTCTCCATGATTACTGTACAAGTACTTTGCCTACTGAACATCACTCCAGGTTTCAAGAAAAAAAAAATGTCAGGATGAATTTTGATGAGTGAATTCTTTGCCGTATTACTTAGATTTTTAAAAGCTCTACCAGTACTTCAACATGCAGAGTAATATCATAGATCCATCCCATGTAGGTCAATAAATGGGAAGACACTGGTTTTTCCATTAGGTGCCTTTTCTCTTAGCAGTCATACTGTATCCAGTATCTGTGGTAATTCAATTTGATGAAAAATGAAATGTAGACACAGTGGCAGGATTCAACGTTTATAAAGAGATTTCCATTGCCAAGGGTTTTTATAAGTTTAGGTCTCCAGAGACATATGTTATCAGAAAAAAAGTGGTTCAATCCTTTTCTTTAATGGTCCAGAAAATTGCTTTAGAAATGTTAAGGTATTAAAATAAAATAAGAAAATACAAAATAGCACAAACAAGATCCACTTTAGCAATATCTAATATCACTCCTTGAAATGTGAGAAGATGATGACATAAAACAACCTAAAAGGCACACACTAGGATCTAGGGGGGTGCTTTGTAAACTTCACAATGACAGGGACAAAGTTAGTGTCTTTTCAAAATATCGAATGGAAACACAATGAAGAATTAGATTGACTAGCAAGCAAGGTTGTATCTGCTGGATGTTCTAAAAGAGAAAACAGGAAACAACGTAGGAACCTGCTACAGAGGGCCTCTGAAAGCCAGAAGAAGAAAACAGGAAACAACCTAGGAACCTGCCACAGAGGGCATCTGAAAGCCTCTGCCCTGCAGACTATCAAAACAGATGCTGAGCCTGATGGCCAACTGGCGGGCAGAATGAATGGAATTTTATGTAAGAAGTGGGAAATAGCAAGAGCTGGAGAGGACAGGAACTCAAGGAGAGCAAAAGAACAAGAAAATTTGAACACAGGGAACTTCCCAAAGACTCATACTCCAACCAAGGACTATTCATGGAGATAACCTAGAACCCCTGCACAGATGTAGCCCACGGCAGTTTAGTGTCCAAGTGGCTTACATAGTGATGGGAAGAGGGACTGCCGCTGACATAAACTGATTGGACTGCTCTTTGATCACCTCCCCCTGAGCACCCTTACCAAGCCACAGAAGAAGACAATCCAGCCATTCCTGATGTGATCTGATAGACTAAGATCAGAAGGAAGGAGAGGAGGACCTCCCCTATCAGTGAATGTGGGGAGGAGCAAGCATGAAGAAAGGGGAGGTAGGGTGGGATCAGGAGGGGAGGAGGGAGGGGCTTATGGGGGGACACAAAATGAATAAAGTGTAATTAATAATAATAATAATAATAATAATAATAAAATTAAAAAATTAAAAAAAAGAATCTGTGTAGACGAACTTCAAAAAAAAAGAAAAAAAGTCAGTCTAGTGATTTTGTGAAGGATCTTCATGGCAAGCCACTTCCCCGCTCAGAGTCACTCATTCTTTTGAACAAATAACGCTCCTGTTTCTGTTTGACCCGCTTGTCACAAGTGCCAAATTTTGGTCTGAACTGCATAGTGCTTCCACTGAAATTATAGAAAGACTATCATTGGACACACAAACAAGTCTCTAGTAATGGCTGTCATTCCTTGTTCTTTGTCCTCATCTTCATCATAACCTCAATTAAATTACACCTGCCATGCTCAGGTAACAACTTCATTCTGGTGAGGACAGATGCCCAGAATGTGTTCCCAGTTCAGCAAGCCATCAAGATGAGATCTCGGATAAAAGGGCAAAAACAAAGTCTATTGAGCATCTATTTGGACTCCATTAGTTATGCAAATAACGCCAGGTAATAACCATCTTTAAGCACATGAGCCTCCCCTAACATTTAAGAGACCCACTTTCATATAGGTGATTTGGTATGGTCCAGACTCAAACTCACATTGTACTATTTAGGTACCAGTGGCTTATATTTGACCCTATGGCCGTCAGAAATCTCGCTAACATTCCTCTCTGTGAATCATAATTTATCTCCAGGAATTAATTTTATTTTCCTTTCGACTGAGCAGTAACATGTATATTTGCACAGATTAGAAGATTGTAGGGGACACTGGGAAAAAAATAAAAGGAAGACAGCATCCGTCACTTAAATAATTAACCAGAAACTAACACTTCTTTCCAAACAAAACATGGCCTTTTGGTGTCAGGCCAACATCGTCCCCAGTGGGATGGTTACAATGAACTTGTAAGCACAAACAAGGAAAACAGAATGGACACAAGTCCTCTGCTGAATCATTCCATATTGACCCGAGAACATTCAGACTATAAAATATGCAGGAGATGCAAGGTTGAATCAAAGTGCACTCTGTAACGTGCACCACACCAACTGAACAGTAAAATGTGATTTAATTTACTATATAATTTGCTTGTTCAACAAAGCTGAAAGATAACTCACTTAGTGCCACTCTGCTTATAAGTAAGCTGGTAACTGTTGCTGTCTTTCCAGCGAATAGTTCTGCTGTTGATGCCAGAGAAAGCTGTTTGAGTGGAAAATATACAAAATTAGGGGTCTGCTGCTGTAGTACTTACAATGCACCCCTTTTGTCCTCATCAAGTTTATTTCTGCACAGAGGCAATTATAGCTCTTTGTTTTTCTAACTCGATGAAGTCACTGTGTCTTGCTTGGTGGCACACAGCTAGGAAAAAAAAATGCATTCAGCCAAATTTAGAACCATTTGGAACTCACGAGTTGTGAATTGTGAACCAAACTTGAATCTTTTAAAAGCTCATCTGTTCTTCACTGCACGCCAGCTCTGCTCACAGCCTCACAGCCTGGACCGTCCTCTCAGGACCAAATCCAAGGGTCCTGAAGTCCTTTGAGCTTCTTCCAATTGTCACTCTGGGCTATTAGATGATGCAGAGTCTTAGACGCAATGAGTTGAGTGTAGCACAAGGTCCTGGCACCAGCATTGTGAGAGGAGATAGTCCCCAAAGATGAATAAGGACTCTGGCTTTTTTTCCAACCTTTTGAAATTATCTAAATGTCTCTTCAATCTCTGTATCATTTTTTTGCTCATATAATAGATCCGTTGTAACTGATATCAATCAGAACCTGGAAACCAGTTTTCCTCCATATCTCTCTCTCCTGCTGCAAATTTATCATGCATATTTTCTTTCAAAATTAAATGTATGGCTATCTGTCTTTCTGTTTATCTCTGTGTCTCCCTCTTTCTCTGTGTGTAAATATGTATGTGTGAGTGAAAGAGAGAGAAAGAGATTTCTTTTTGAAGGGGCTGTGCATGTCATAGCTCACAAGCATATGGAGCTCAGGTGGTTAGACTTAGCAACAAACACGTTTACACTCTAAGCCAGCAGTTATAAATATGTGGGTCATGATCCTTTCAGGATCATATATCAGGTATCCTGCATATCATATATTTGTCTTACAATTCAAAGTTAGCAAACTTACACTTATGAAGTAGCAGTATAATAATTTTATGGTTGGGGAGATCACTACAACATGAGGAAATACATTTAAGGGTCACAGCATTAGGAAGGTTAAGGATCACTACTGAAGCCATCTTGAAAGCCCTACATGACACATAATCCCATTGTATCATCTTTGTGAACTCTCTGGTTGCATGTAGAGTGCTCCTGTGTCAACACAATTCCATCCTCTGTTACTGATACATGTATTCTGTCACTTTTCTTTATGAGTGTTTCCTGGGCAGCTCAGATGTACCAGGAACTTAAGTTTTTCCATGAGTTAGGCAACTTTGAATAAAGGGAGGAACCATGGCCACCGTTGGCTTTGTGTAAATCCATTGCAAATTTAAAACTAATGATTATGTCTGAGGGGGAACCTACACTGGGTGCGGGAAGGCCTGATGAAAGCTGCCCAAAGCATGTATCCTGGAGATGTCACTGCTCACAAGGAAAGCCTGCCAGGGAAGAAGAGGTGGGGAAGGCTTGTCTCAGAAAAGAAATAGCTTGTGCAAAGACATAGACACAAGAGAGAGAGAAACCAATTCACGGGCTCTTTGGCTGAGTGTGTGGTCCTGAGCCTGCAGGTGTCAAAAAGCACAGTGTGGATCTGATGATAAAGTCCTACAAGAAGCAAAGAGAGCAGCTCAGCTCAGTGTGTTGACGGGTTTGGACCTTTCATGAAGACAAGTAGTCAGGATTTGCATTGTCTTATTGCATTTTTACTTATTCTTTACCCATTTATTTGTTTTGTATGTTGGTATGAGTGTATGTGCACAGGCCACAGTGTAAGGGTAGAGGTTTAGAGATAACTTTTAGAAATCAGCTCTACCATGTGGGACCTGATAATCAAACTCAGGTCATCAGGCTTGACAGCAAGCATCTCTACTTATAAAGCCCTCTCATAGACCCTACACCTAACCATTTTATCCATTGATTGATTTTTATTTAAAAATCTATTTTTCATACAATATATTTTGATTATAGTTTCCGCATCTAACTCTACCCAGACCCCCTCACCCACCCAAATCCATAACATTCTCTCTCTCAGAATACAACTAGGCATCTAAAAAATACTATAACATAAAACATAAGCAAACCGACCTGAATAGGACAAAACAAAGAGAAGAAGAACAGCAAAGATCAACTCCACCTGAGGGGGGAGCATCCTTACCGGTCCACAAAGGAAGACAAAGAAGCCAGTCCTGATGAAATCTGATAGATTAGCGTCAGATGGAAGAGGAGGAGGACCTACACTGTCATTGTACTGGGTGAGAGGCATAAAGAAGAGGTAGGGAGGGTGGTATTGGGAGGGGTGGGGGAGGGGGCTACAGCTTGGATACAAAGTGAATAAACTGTAATTAATAAAAATAAAAATTTAAAAATTTAAAAAAGAAGTTGTAATACACTTCCACAATAAAAAAAAAAAGAAATACATATAGTTTTAGAGACACACATTCAAACACAAAGGAATCTCATAAAGAATGTAAAACTGGTAACCATTACAGACACACACACACACACAGAACCAGTAAGGTTTAAAAAGGTGGGGGGGGGAGTCCCGACAAATCATTATTAGACAAAGAATGTAAAGAACCTCCAAAAATGTCACTGAGTTTATTTAATTTGGCCATCTACTGCTAAGCATGGGGCTTGGTCTTAAGAGTGGCATGTACTGTTTCTATCACAAGTAAAGTTATGGCTTCCTGTTGGACATGATTAAAAAAGACTCTCCAGGAAGACTATATTGGAAAAAAAAAATGATTTTCATTTGCAAGCAGTTATCAGTTGAGGGGAGCATCTGGGTTAGGGATGCAGACATGTGTCTATTTCTCCTTTCATCTCTGGGCCTCTATCTGGCCAAGAAGTATTCAGGCCCTGTGCATGCTGCCACAGCCTCTGTGAATTCATATGTGCAGTTTGATGTTTGGAAGGCCTTGTTTCCTTGGTGTCACCTAAATCCTCTGGCTCTTAAAATCTTTATTCCTCCTCTTTCACTGAATTACCTGAACATTGAAAGGAGAAACTTGATGGAGACAATCCCATTCAGAGTTGAGTATTCCAAGGTCTCTCACTTTTCTCTAAATTTTAACCTATGGGTCTCTGTATTTTTTTTCCATATATTCCTTCTCTAGTGATGGATAAAAAAAGACGTTGGTCTATGAGTGTACAAGAATGTTGTTAGAATTCATTTTTTGTTCTGTGCCTTTAGCAGACCGGTAGTATTTGGTCACTGGATCTAGTCTCTGGATCTTGGCCAGCTAAACCATGCGGGGGACAGGTTCCAACTCACGGAGTGCTCTGAAATCCATTCAGATAGTTATTGCTTACTCTCACAAGCTTTGTTCCACTATTGCACTGGTTATTTTTCAGGTCAGTCACTATTGTAGATTAAAGAGTTTGGAGCTAGATTTATGTTTACCTTCCACTTTGATAACATGCAGAATAACATCCAGTACCATGAACACTAAGGTCAGTAAGGGTAAATGCTCAAGATGGGCACCCGCTCAACTTCTCCATGTTTAGTGAGTTGTGTAGTTGTTGTCTTTAGCAATGGGCCGTTACCATCAGTTTGTGGAGAGCAACCAATAGCCTTGAGAATCGCATGAGTTCTCTTTGGGAACCCTTTTCCCCAACCCAATTAGATGTAACTCATTCACAGAACTGGAAGCTTCATTTGGTGATGATAGATGTGAACTTGGGCCTCTGATTCCTTTGTTATTTAATTATCCCATTTGTATCATCTTCATATGTGTATGTATTTTGAGATGCCTATTCTATATTAAGTTTCCATACAACCTCTAAAATTTCCCTTAGTTTTAGATGTCCTTTCCTATATTCCCTCCCTCACACACTTATTCTCCCTCTCTCCCCATTTGATCCTCCAATTCCAGGTCCCCACACACATCCATAACTATGTCTCCCTCTTATAGAGAGCCTATCTTCTCACTCTAGTCACTTACTTTATAAGTAACCTTTGTGGTTGTATAGATTGTAGCCTGCTTATTGAAGACTTAACATCTATTATCTAAGCGAATACATACCATGTCTGATTTTTTAATCTGGATTCATCAATCATAATTTTATTTCTAGCTCCATGAATTTACCTATGGATTTCATTATTTCCTTTTTAAACAGCTCAGTAACATTTCATTGTGTACTTATGCCATTTTTTATACTCATTCAACCATTGAAGGACCTCAGTAGATATTTCCAATTTCTGTATATTATGAATAAAGCAGCAATGGTGTACAGATCTAAAAAGAAAATTCACAGAAAAGGAAACATAAAAGGCCGAGAAGCACCCAAATAAATGTTCAACATGCTTAATCATCAGAGAAATCAAAACTACTTTGAGATTTCATGTTACACCAGTGAAAATGGCTAAGATCAATAAAAATAAATGACAGCTCATGTTGTGACAATATAAGGACAACACTCATCCATTGCTGGTGGGAGTACAATACTACACAACCAACTATAGAAAGCATTGTGGTGGTTCCTCATTAAGCGGGCAATCAATTTACTTCAAGATTCTGCAATACCACTTTTGGGCAAATAAGCAAAGGTTGTACAGAGACACTTGCTCAATGATTGATTTTTTTTTTCTAGAAAATACAGACTCTCTGCTTTTGCCTAGCATTCAGAGCTTTCAGGGACACATTCTCCACCTGTCTAAAAAAACTATGCCCTGTTTCCATAGACAGATGTCACTTCTAATCTAATGCACATACTCTGAACATATCACAGATCCCTATTCTTGGCCTAGTCATCATTCAGTAAATATTTACTGAACACATGTGGGATAGAAACTGAAGAAATAGCTGTGAGTGACATAGATGATGACTCCAATTTTATGATGCAAGCTTGTCCTTTGAGGGGGAAGAGGGACAACCAGTGTGTGAGCAATTCAAATGAGATCTCCTTGATAGTAACATGGGAAGAGAAATGCAAGAAACAAAAAGAGAGAAAACCTTTATTTGGACTGGGAAAGGGTTCTGGAAAATAATACTGTAGGAAATGAGGTCCAGAGAATTAGTTAAGTTAGCAGAAGAGAAATGCAGAGAATCATAGGTTGAAGGGAAGCAGGCTAGAAAGATGACAAAAACATTATGCAAGGAAGTCAACTCAATATGTTTATGGCTTCAATCAAAGACAGGAGAGTCAAATTTCAATAAAATAAAGATACAGTCCCTAGGACCAAAGAATTGGGGTCCATAGCGATGCAATAAAAACCAGGCTAAAGTTCTCATTTCATTGTTTTTGTTAGAAAAAAGGCTGACTTGGCAGAGACTAAATCGACATCATGTAAACCAATATGGAGGAAAGACTTTCATCTTTGTAGTGATGATAATGCTGTAGTAACAGGCAAAGTCCCATCACTGAGCTCATTTAAAAGTGCAGATAAGCTTATTTCCTTGAAAACTTGTACCTCTGTGAACAGGAATCAACTAGAAAGTAGGATCCCTTAACCAATGAAGACTGAAATAGTAGATAGATAAGAAGACTTCCTCTGTCTTCAAATTCCAGAGTCCAAGTTCTCAGTTTGAAGCAGCAAGACACACTCCCATTTGACACTTTTTTTGGTCAATGAATTCCATTGACTTTCCCCCTTCCCTTCTCTGACATTTTCCCATATCTTCAATTATTACTGTAGTACCCATTTTCTAAGTAAACTACTAGTGCACAAGTTCATATCAAGGAACCTGAGTATAAAGAAACCACCAGGCATATAACCTTGTGTGCTGTCGTGTAATCTATTATCGACATCCAAGATATCTATGAAATTAAGTTTTTGTTATTTCTCACAGTTTCTTGAACATTATTCACTGCAAATAAGAGAGGTCATAGAAAACTACTTTTTCAGATGTGATGTTTGTGTGTGTGTGCATGCACACATTCATATTTAACATAAAGAGATTAATTAAAAGTTATTTAAAAGAGATTAATATAAAGGTGATATAGGTAGTAGTATGGGGATGCAGACAAATGGGAAATACTAACAAGGGCTCAAAGAAGCAAGGTCACCATAATGGTAGTCCCAAGTGGTAGCGGGGCTAAGGAAAGACCTAATAGAAACATTTAGTAGGACTTAGTTACTCTTTCATATAATGGCTTGAAGCATTACATCTTCCTTCCAGAGATGATGATTGACATAATGAGAATAATAATGTAATGACAATCATGCTGATGGCCTAATGAACCTGCTCATGGTGTACCCAGGAAATGAATTACTTTGGAATAACTCATTCAGAGCAAAACATACAAAGAGTGCTAGGCAATAAACATGCAATTATAGCTTTCTGATTTTAAAATTGTGTTTGGGTATGTGGTGCACAATCTCTAAAATATAATTACTGAGAAACATAGTTTAATTTGTATCAGTCACAATTTATGGCTTGTCTATGTTTATAGAAATGATTATGGTTCGAAGCTCCTTGTGCTTTCCTTGATGCATAAAAATGATTATCAAGGCTTTAGCAGAAGCCGCCTTCACAGAGAATTGGCAGCAATGGGTCCTTTAATCAGGAACAAGATCTTACAGAGCCAAGGCATGTAAATATGCAATCTCAGAACAACAGTTAACTTTTCATAATGAGAGTGTTGGAGACACCCGGGTGAGAAGCCACAGAAAGTAGCCACCTACCCAAATGCCAATAATAAATGGCTACTGGGCACTGAAGCCTGTTCTTACTCCTACATCATTTTGTCAAGTCCAAACACAAGCCAGGTTTTGCTATCAGTATATAATACTAACATTGTCATTGTGGCAAACAGACTAAAACAAGATTGGCTGCCAGATTTTCCTAAAAGATTTCAAGAGCAGAGAGTGAGGAGGCAATCCATAGTAATGTCTCATGAACAAAGGACTGAGCCATTGTGGGCTTATGAACTAGCTAGTTTATTGCTCTGGACTCTAAACTTTCTCATCTCTGTTGTTTAAAAACTGTAACGGACCAAAATAGTTTTGAAAGACTCTGATGAAGAAATTATGAATCTTTGTGAAGAAAAGCATGTAGTTCTTAGAATAGCCAATTGCATACTCACATAGGCACACTCACCACACACATACATATAGGCAACATTTAGGCTATGAAGTGCCAACAAATACATTATTTCTTTTGTCTGTTAGAAAGAGGGAAAGAGTTTGAGACACAGATTTTCAACCCTTCAATATGTTAGACAGTGTGGCTATGGAAGTTGTCAGATACTTTTACCTAGATGAGTTTCTGATAGGAAAGAATATGAAGTTTACATGCCTGAACGTGACAATATGAGTGGGCCTAACTCTCCTGAAATCATTGCATTTGTCTAGTCACCTAAAAAGCTGCACACCCTGTTCTTTGGTAAGTAGTTAATGCTTTGTTTTTTACAAGAATAAAAGCTATTGGACAGAGGTAGACAGAAGTGTAAATGCACTTGAAAGAATACTCAGCTCCAAATATCCCTATTATGAGACATTTAGATAGCACTTCATAGACACTGAGTTCTCCTTAATCATCATATTATGTTCGTATGAAACAAACTCTGTGGAACTTGTCATCTTATGCTCCAGAATAGATTTAAAGGCTGCAACCACTTACATAGAATGATTGTATATGAAGTCACTTCCCTACGAGTCTCAAAAAACCCTTTACGCATTTATTACCTAACAAGCCACAAGAGTCCTGAAAGGAGAACAGGAAGATTGGGTGAAGACTGGAAATATAGGTTTCAACAGAAATCTTGAGTGAATGAGGCAAAGACTTGCACGGTGGGTATAAGCCATAAGGATTTATGGGACAGGTGAACCCCAAATACCTGGAGAGTGAAATCAAAATTGTCTGATGGAAGGCTGCATGTGGGGTCTAAGGGATGTTAAGATCAAAAGGGTGTAAGTGAAGAACGGCGGGGGGAGGAAGACTGCAAGGTAAGTGGAAAGTCTGTTGCATGGTTTTAGAAATGCCAACAGTGTCAGCTCTTTGGAGCTGGGGGAGGGTCTTAAGCAGTAAATGAATGGAGTCATATTTTAAATGCCGCTCTTTGGCAGTGCACCGTGGAGAATAGCCTGTAAGGGGGCAAAGATGGAGTTGTATGTGATCAGGTGAGGAAGAAAAACCAGGACACTTCACTCAGAAAGGTGTAGTTGTAAGGAAAGGAGGATCAGGTTCTAGAGCAGTGTTTCTCAACATACGGGCTGCCCATCCCTTTGTAAGCTGAATGACACTTTCACATGGATCGCCTAAGACCATTGGAAAACAGACATTTAAAATTCATGAAGTAGCAAAATTACAGTTATGAAGTAGCAACAAAAACAATGTTATAGTGGGGAGTCAGCATAACATGAAGAACTGCATTAAATGGTCATGGCATTAGGAAGGTTGAGAACCACTGCTCTAGATATTCACCTTGAAGACCAGATCATTCAAACTCCAGGAGGCATGGACTATTGGATGCAAAATGATCTAAATGGTCCAAAATAAATGTGTTGACTACAATAAAGGTGAATTGTCATCACCTGAGAGAAGCGATCTCAGGTCAGGTACATATTTTAAGTGACTGGACATTCAAGCATTAATTTCAAATCGAGATTTGTGTTTGAGTCTAGAATTTGGCACTGAACCTAAGTAGGTCAGCACCGTAGATTCACAAGAGACATTTAAGAGAAAAATAGAACTATCCCATGGCCTAGCAGTGTTTCCTCTGAGTGTACACACAAAGAAAAGGAACCACCTCATAGAGACATCTGCACTCCTGTGCTCACCCCTCAGCAGACATAAATGGAAACAGGGCAGTGTTCACTAGAAGGTGAATGAGCAGGA
This sequence comes from Psammomys obesus, assembly GCF_907164565.1. Classification (NCBI taxonomy): domain Eukaryota; kingdom Metazoa; phylum Chordata; class Mammalia; order Rodentia; family Muridae; genus Psammomys; species Psammomys obesus. Next base: position 22,803,083 of record NW_026596051.1, on the reverse strand, counting down.
ACTTTTGTTGCATTTTCTTATAATGGAAGGTTATTCAGCATAGAGATAAAATCTTACCATTTGTAGTCATATGAAATAAAATCACTCCCACAGAAAAAAATGCTACATGACTCCACCTATATGACAAATATAGAAAATGGGTGAAATGCATAAAAGTACAGACTAGAACACTGTTTATCAGCAACAGATAGGTAGGAGGGATAAGATGGAGATTAAAGTGTGGAAACCTATAGTAAAATAGAGTGGCTAGGTATAGAGATATAATGTATAACAGGACAATTGTATTTAATAGCATTGTGACAAATTGGAAAACCAACAGATTTAATTGTAGTTGATTCCATCACACACCCATGGTAACTACACAAGGAAGTGAGTATGTTGTGACTATAGTAATTATTTCACATGTGTGTGTTGGGGAGATTGATCTACTCATGTTACCTACCTCCAGCATAGACAATAAAACAAATGAGATAAAAGGAAAGGCATCCCACTTTGCTGTGTCGAAGGAACTCATTACCAGGCTGAAGCCTTGAGTCTGGGATTCAAGAGAAGAAATGACAAGAGAGAGGCCACTGGAAGAAGACAAGCTGTGGAAAGTAAAGGCAAAAACTGAAATGGACTGTTAGGGGAGCTAAACTAAAAAGGGGATTTCAGGGAACAGGATGCATTGGGGTTATGCAGGTTTACAAGAAGTAAGGAGCATAGGACACTGAGGCTGTCCAGAGAAATGAGTGATGAGCAAGCGTACATAATAGGGAGGAAAGAGGAGGTTAGATACAGCAGATAAAGGCTGTTGTCTTTAAGTAAGTTATTTGTTAAGAGGGAAGAAGGTTGGTAACTTTTAAGGGAGAATGGGGTCTGTAGATACGTTTTCTTTCAGTTTTATGGTGAAGTGAGTAGAAATTGGTTCAGATACTGAGGGAATGCTGAGGGCATAGGTAACATGTCCCTGTGAAGGACAGAAGTGTGTGCATGCTGGACAGGCTGTGAAGAAATGCAGGTGGTGGCACCTAGGAAGTCACAGGTGTTAGCGAGAAGGATCCTGAAGTGTGTAGATGGGTGGCTTTGGCTGATGCTCCCTATTCCATCATGAGCACCTCTGCACTGCTCTGCTGCCTCTCACCAACTCTTCAGTGTGAAACCAGGGTCTACTCAATCTAAACTTAGAGTCTCCAATTGCTCTTTGGACTGATTAAGAAAAACTCGAAAGTCTCACTAAATTTTCTGGCAATTCTGAATGTGTGCTTAAGGAGCAATCAAAACACATATGAGAGAAGAGAGAGAAATTCAAGGCCCATAAACCTCTAGAATTATACAGCTAAAAAATTTACTTTAAATGCCGTTTTGATTACAGAAATTCAAAATAATAGAGTTGTGTTTTGAATTGCTTACAAGAAGAGAGATGCTAGCCATTGCAGAGAAACTCTGGACATCTTAAGTTTCCACTGGCCCCTAAATGAATGTTTGTGTTCTGTATGTGCTGCCTGACGGTAGCAAAGGGAAAGCCATATTTTTGTGGCTGGTGGCAGAAGTGACTGGGAATGTGAATTAGCATCTGCCCAGTGGAGAGGTACTATAAACAATGTCAGCGGGGTCCCATCACGTGTCAGAAATGAGTACAAAGACACAGAGTAGGAGAGCCAAGAGCAGCAGCATAGATGAGAAAAGGACGGGAAAATGCTGATTTTTTCTAACACACATGGCAAGTCTTCAATAACTAATTCAGGATATTGGTCTAACTTGAGTTAGATACATGACTCAGCATCTGCTTCCTTCTTGAGCTATTGAATCCTACACATCACAGGGTGCATTTTTCTCACTCCAGATAAACATTTATTTCACTTCTCTCTCTCTCTCTCTCTCTCTCTCTCTCTCTCTCTCTCTCTCCTCTCTTTCTTCTGTGTGTGTGTGTGTGTGTGTGTGTGTGTGTGTGTGTGTGGATGTTCACGTGCACATATATGTGTATGTTTATTGGTTGGTGTCCTTCAGGAGACATCCAATCTATTCTTCTTTATGACGCAGGGTTTCTCACTGGCCTGGAGCTTGACAAGTAGAGTAGGCTGGATACCAACACACTTCAGAGATCTTCATGCCTCTATCTCTCCTCGTCAGACCAGAGAATACAAACTTCCCAACTACCACACCTGGCTTGTTACATGCATTCTGGGAATTTAACTCACATCATTATATTTGCAAGGTATGTTCTTTAGCAGCTCAGCCATCCTCCCTAGCAACTGATGTCAAACCCTCTTGGCTTTGATAGTCCAACTTGCTACGTGTGATGATTAGCTTTTTGTCGACTTGATAAAAGCTAGAAACACCTGTGAAGAAGGCATATCAGTCAAAAAGATGCCTCCATCCTATTAACTGTAGGCAAGTCTGTGGGAAGTTTCTTAGTTAATGATTGGTTGCAGGCCATGCCTCATTGAACAGGTGGTCCTGGGCTGCATAAGGAGGCAAACTGAGCAAACCATGAGGTCTAATAGGCCTGTAAGCAGCGTTCTTCTGTTTTCTGCTGCACTTCCTGACTCCAGGTTCCTGGCCTGCTTGAGTCTTTGCCTTATTTTTTCCTCAGTGATAGACTGCCAGTAGGATCTCTAAGTCAAGTAAACCCTTTCTCCTCCTTACTTTTGGTCATAGTCTGCATTATAGCAATAGGAAGCAAACTAATGTATTGCGCATTCAATGTGGTTTCTCCTTACAAAGGGTCACTTGCTAGAAGCTTGGTCCTAAGTGTGGTGATGTCGATAAAGGATGGAATTTTTCAGAGGTGGGAGATAGAAAATAGATCTTTTATATGCTGCCCACAGAAAGGAATAATCATTGTGAGCCATGTTTATTGTCACCTACCCTTTCCCCGAGAAAGTTCTGTTCTGCAAAGAAAGTCCTGATTCCTACATCTTGCCATGTCAACAGAGAATTCTCCTTCTCACCAAGGTCCCCTTGTTACTGAATTCACTGTATTGTGATTCAGCCAGGGAAGCCCTTCAAAGAGCCAAGAAGATATAGATGCCATGTTCTGGAATATGAGATCAACCTCTTCTGTTTACAAAATGCACAACTGCTGGGAGTTTGTTCTGGCAACAACAGCAGCAAACAAAACAAACAAACAAACAAACAAACAAACCAATAACCAGGAGCAAATACAGCTCGATTCCCTTTAGCCATGAAATCAGTAGCACTCTCCTGTATGGAGACTGCTTCCCTTTTGCCCCCCCCCCCCCCACTGCAAATGCTCTAGCCATCTTGGGCCAGCACACACTTACAGGAAGCTTGCCACATGTCTGAAGAACTTCATACAGGTTTCACGTGGACACTTACCAAATAACTTATGTTCACACTGATTTCACAGGTAAAGAAAAACACAATTAGGCACAGAGAACTGATTATTTAGAGGCACCAATTACAACCATCAGAATTAGTGTCATTAAAGTCCTCCCAGCCAGAGCACTTCAACAGATGCCTCTGAATCTCTGCTCTGGGCCAACTTCACAAAGTGGCTAAGTTATAGTTTTCATAAGCATAATTTTATTTCAGTATTTTCGTATTAAAATGGTTTTCTCAACAGGCCCAAGTTTGGTCATAAACAATTAAAGTCTCCCACTGAAGTTGAGTGTAAGCCAACTCCAAATGGTCTCTTATTCTGTCTCAGCCTAAGTAAGAAAATAAAACACATCTTGTTGAAAATGTTATGGTGATGATGGAAATGGAGGGTAGTTACTTCAGAACTCACTCCTGTTACCCAACTGAACCTCCAAATCTGTAAGTGTGTGGGTTATCACACAGGTTCTAGCTAAATAGAGAAGTGTCTGTGTCTCGTTCCTACATATTTTGGAAGATTTATCTTTTCTAATGATTCTTCACATTGATGAGTTCATTACTGGAAGCCTAGCTCCTGGCCCCAAACCCCTGTGCGCAGACAGTTTTAAGGCTTCCACTTGGTAGACTATGAAGAAGCCACATATAGCAAAAACAAGGTGCTCTCTGCCAGGACCCACCAAGATTTAGATCCCTCTGACTGCTCATCCATTTCTCATAGTTCAATCGTTTTTCAGGGTCCCCTTCTGTGGATCTCTGAATCTTAAGCTTGGGTAGAAGCCCTCTTCTAGCACCCTGGCACATTCTTACTGGGATGAGCAAAGCTTTGAAGAACACGCTTCCTACTGCACACGCTAACCCTCCAAGCCCTTTCTCTGTATCTCTGCTCTACAAAACTGTAGGAGACTTTCTTTTCCACATATACTGTACATTCTGTAATTTAGACCCTGGCTACTTTGCTATCGCATAACAGCTTGTAAGTGATTGAGAACTTGATTATTACTTCTGCTTTAATTCGTATCTTTAATCAGTCAGTGAGGACTGATGGCTGACTTATCAGTTCTTGTAGCAAATGTCCTTGAAGATCTGAAAAAGATATTGTGAATACATATGTACTTATATAGATTCTATAACAAATTACTGTCATACATACACAAACGTGTTTATATATGTGTGTGTGCGCCTGTATGTATGCATATGTATGCACACATATTTTCAATGTATATCCAATCTACTCAGAGCTTTCTACCTAAGACTACCAGATTTCTACAGATCAATACTATTCACAGGCTGGGCCACATGGCATTGTTTAGATGTTGGGGAGGGACCTTTCCTGGGTATTTTAGGTAATTTAGTGGTTTCTCTGTTCTCCACTCACTAAATGTGTGTAACAATCTTCTCTCCTACTGCGAGTCTCACAAATATCTCCGTAATTGGTAGTTGGCTTCAGGAACACAGCCAGCCCAATCTAGAAGCCTCAGATCCCTATTCTATCTATACCCCACAATATCTTTACAAAGTAAGTACCAGGAATACTTTTCACATAAGAAAAACTGAGTGTAGATTGGTTAAAGACCCCATCAAGATCACAGGTAGGAAAAATATGACGCTACATTTTGCATTAGGACTTATACCTAAGACTGTAAGCACCTCTAGCCATTGAACTTGAAAGTGTAAGAGAATGTCCCAGAAGCATAATCAAAGCAAAGCTGCTCTATAAGCATTGGGAAAGGCCACATAGAATAAACATCATTTGGACTGATGCTTGCTGCCATCAGAGATTTTTAAGTAGCAATGTGAGCACACTCAACCTCAGAGCCAACAGTAAAATTATAATTATGCTCCTTTACCCTTCTGCTGAATGCACCTTGCTTTCTTTCTTCATATGTCAAGTTTTGCTTCTCCTACAAAGGTGTCCTAACAATTTTCTAATAGGGTGCTCTTGGCACATCATGTTTCAACAATTTTTTTTTTTGTCAGTAACCAAAATTCAGCCTTCTGTTATCTTTTCCGTCATTTTCTATCTTTTGTGTATTATGCCATCAAATCCCTCTGAGTCAGGTACTATGAATGGTTGATGAGAGGAATATTTTCTGCAAAGATGAATATCCAGGTTCTGAATCTCAGATTAGCATACCTACTCTCAAAATGTCCAGTCCCTCTGATATGCAATTTTCCCACCAATATAAGTGAAATAAGAAGCCTTCTCTTGTCAGAGACAGTCCCTGTTCCCCTAGGGAACCCACTTGGATACTAAGCTGCCATGGCTATATCTGAGCAGGAGTTCTAGGTTATATTCATGAATGGTCCTTGGAGTATAAACTCAGTAGCTGGTTCTTTGATCAACAAGCCCCCCTCCTGAGAGGAAACAGCCTTGCCAGGCCACAGAAGAGGACAATGCAGCCATTCCTGATGAGACCTGATAAACTAGGTTCAGATGGAAGAGGAGAAGGACCTCCCCTATCAGTGAACTTGGAGAGGGGAATGGGAAGAGATTAGGGAGGGAGAGTGGAATTGGGAGGGAATGAGGAAGGGGGCTATAGCTGGGATATAAAGTGAATAAACTATAATAATATAAAAAATAAAAATTTAAGTTAAAATGTTTTAAAAAGCTTTCTCTTATTAGGGGAGATGGCAACAGCACAGTTGATAAAGTTCTGGCATAAGAAACATAAGAAATTTGAACTCAGATCCGTGGAATATGTGTAAAAATCAGGTTAAACACCATATGTGCAATCCCAGAGCTGGGAAGACAGAAGCAGATAGATCACCAGGGCTCACTGGATAACAAGTCCAGCAAAACTAATGAGCTCTGAGTTCACTGAGAGATCTAGTCTCAAAAAATAGAGGAATGAGGGAAATGCTTGATATTGAACTCTAGCTTACACACAGACACAAACACACATACACACACACCCCAAGTCCAACAGACTTCCCTAGACAGAGCCTTTCTTACTTACAGTCAATGGAATTTAAACTTTTAAGTACAAAATAAATCGTCAGAGGTTCTAAGCACCCTCAGTACATGGTTACCCTTCCTGATCCCCTCCAGAAAGCAGACCTTTCAGAGGTGAAGAGGTTGCAAGTTCTGCTCTGCCCTCAATGCACATTATTGAGGCTTATATGTCTCCAATATGATACATGCTGATGTCATAGGACCCAGTTGAGGCCATAGGACCCATGTGATTTCATAGGACCCAGATGATGTCATTGGACCGAGGTGATGTCACGGGGGACCTATGACATGACTTCTGTCTGATGACTCCACCTTGGTTTTATGACATCACCTGGTCCTATTACATAACATGGGGTTGTGTCATCACATGAGTCTTATGAACTCACCTGGGTCCTATGAAATAACTTCTGTCAGATGACTCCATCTTGGTCCTATGACATCACACTTGTCCTATGTCATCACCTAGGTCTTATGTCATTAACTAGTTCTCATGTCATCGCCAGTTATGTATGAGATCACCTGGGTCCTATTATGTCACTTTGGTCATATGACATTACTTGGAAACTATGTCATCACCTGGGTCTTATGACATCACTTGGGTCCTATGACATCACCTAGGTCCTATGACCTCATCTAGGTTCTATGATAATACCCGAGTCCTATCACCTCATCTGGGTTCTATGACATCATCTGAGTTCTATGACATCATCTGCAAAAATCCTTTATAGCAATATGTAGCTCTGTGTCTGACTTGGATGTGAAGACTGAAGGGCAAATAACTTGCTATGCTAAAAGACCAACATAACCATAATATTCAAAAGTATCATATTATTGGGTACTTGATATCTAACAAAGAAAAAAATTTTGATGTCATACAATTTTTCCAAACAAAAAATGGTTTAAGGCTCAAAATAAAGCTTATTGAAACTCCTTCATGGAAAGGTCACACATGAGCATTTTACATTTATGCACCTAGACCTGTGCCGGCTCCATTGAACCCTATCCACCTTTTACTTAATATTAACTATATTGCAAGTATGTCTTATCTCATGAAAATAAATATACCTCTTTAGTGAGCAAAAAGCATTTTACCTTCAATAAACAGTGTTTTACTGATGTCATATTGTATGGCTGATGTGCTTACTTCTTATATTCTTTAATTCTTTCATGGATATAAGTGCATTTTAAAATCTTCTTGCCTCTTGTGAGAAATTTCTGTTTAATAATTAGCCTTTTAGCCTCTTTCCAGTTGTTCTTGCAAGAGATTCAGGTCAGCATACGCTAAAACAACCATTGTATATAATGAGACTTAGAATGATCTTATGTTAAGTGTTGTTGGGAGAATTGGCAAAAAGTTACCAAAACCATTTCCAGGTGCCATGAAACAAATGAAAACTATAGTAAAAAATGTTGATTGGAGATTGACATATTTGGTTTTCTTTTAAATTTATAGTTAGTGAATTTCCACTCTGAGCCATTTTTTTTGTAAATTTAATCACATCGTATTTATCCTTTAAATTAAAAAGTGTCATTACAAAATATAGAAAAGGAGGTAAAAGGGCATACCTGTTTTGGAGGATGCAGCAGCCAGAGGATCTCATGGGAGCTTAAGGAGTTAGAATGAACCTGAATCCTCATTGTTATTGTAGCTAAATACTGCTATGTGTGTTAAATGTAATACAAAAGCACAACAAATACAGTCAATATATATTAATTATAATTAAAAATAGAGGAAAAGAAGGGGGAATGAGAGAAGAATGTTGCTAAAAATGGAATGGGTATGTAGTTGATTTTGGGGTAGAAAAAAAATAATACAGAGCTTTCTGAGAGTTTAAAGCCCCAGTGGGGAGCACTGAGCATCTGAGATTTTCACCGATTCCTTAGATTTAAGGCCTGCAGTGTTTTGTGTCATCATTTACAGCCAAATAGAAATTATGATTTGACTTCATATAAGATTTCTCTGAGGCAAACAAAATGTCTCAATGAGAAGATCAATCTTTCAACCTTGATTATTTTTAAGGAGAAATATATTTACATTCTCCATATTCATGTGTAAAACTTTTTCTACATTCATACTTAGATTAAATCTTTTTGGCTAAATAGTAAATCATGCACATAGTCATTGAGAACTGGATAGAGAATTCCAGGTTTTTGTGAAAAATAGAGAAACAGTAAAATATTGAAGTTATCTTAGCAAAAACTCTGACTTTCACAACATGTATTTGATAAGTACAATACCCTAACTATTAAATATGTACAATAATTTATTTTGGACCCTAGGAATTTTCATCCTTGGGCTCAGACCTCCCAAGGTAAAGCGGTTATGATGTACTGATCTTGAACATGTTATGAGCTATCACAACATAGATCTCTCTAGTATCACATGTCAGCCAGTGGTTGTGTTCCCGTAAGTATAGGTGGTCCTGGACTACCTTAGTCCTTCCCTCATTTCCTTCATTTGAAATTCTTAGAAAATTCAAAATTTGTAGCAGTTTGAGATATAAAAAGACTAAAATAATCCAGGCTCACTTTCAAGCAATTTACAAAACACAAAGTCCTTCACTCACTTAGCTTAGCCTAGGTGCCATGTTTTCCCAGGCCATACAAACCAGGCTAAGCTGTCTTCTAGGGTCCTTCAGTAGGGTCTGGGCAGATGAGACACCATCTTTTTACCTGCCTTGCACAATACTTCAATGCCTTTGAGGACAACCTCATAATAATCTTCTGGTTGGAAATACCTCTTGGTTGAAGGAGGATTCTGTGTCCCACCCTCATAAAGTCAGTACAGAGTGACCTACTGCATGATATACCACTTCCTATCCATAACAAATACAAGGTCTCCGAAAGCGTTTCTAACTGATGAGAGTTATGTGACTTCTGAATTAAGAAAATCGTTTTTAATCTATGCTAATATTTATGATAAAGAACAGGGTCCCATTCAGGTACAAACTGCTCTGTTTTGTTTTCTCTTCCTACATGACATTAGTGTTAGATATTTTTGTTAACTCCATTGGAAAGACTATTGCAGGTTTGTTTTGGTGAGAATAGGAGACAGATGAACAAAAACAGGGTTCCTGGTTGTTTCATATTGTGCTTAAAAGCAGGCAAGCCCTGACCTGTGAATTACCTTTGTCTCTACCTCCATCTTGGACAACCTTACAGCAACTGACATACTTTCTTGTCAGTTAGACATGAATTCTCCAGGGTCTTCATCTCTGGTATTATGCATGAAACCAGGGGAAAAATGCAACATAAATCCTGGACCTCTAAGGGTAACCTTGAGCAGATATGATTCAGATCTACATAGTCCATCTTACTTGTGTTCTAGCCAGATGGGATTACAGGCATACTAACTACATGAGTCCAAGCAGTGAACAGTTTTACTTTCTATTATACAGGCTTTCCTATAAATTGAAACATGAAGGAGGAAGATCCTCGGACTCAGGGTGCTCACAAAACTTACCAAGTTCAGAAATCTCATAAAACATAAAATTCACAAGTTCCCTATTCAAAGTGGCAGGAGCTCCAACTACTGGGGAAAACAGTCTTTCTTGATAGAGCTGCATGAAGATAATTACAACCTGCAACTAACCCCAATTATATTATTGACTCACCAAGCTACACATTAACTGGTCTTTTTAATTCTTCTATTTTTATTTTATTTTTTGTTGTTCAGCCATCAGTGTCCTTTTGCTATAAACAGACATTTGTTCAGGTCACAAAAGGAAAAGCAACAAATAGCATCCAAGCAAAGGTGAAGTATAGTTGATATAAATGTGATTTTTTAAATTTTATTTTATTTTTATTAATTAGAGTTTATTCACTTTGTATCCAGCTGTAGCCTCCTCCCCTAACCCCTCCCTCTTCTTCTCCTATGCTCTTCCCTTACTCCAATGATAGGGGAGGTCCTCCTGCCCTTCCATCTGACCATAGTCTATTAGTTCTCATCAGGACTGGCTTCATTGTCTTCCTCTATGGACTGGTAAGGCTGCTCCCCCCTCAGGTGGAGGTGATCAAAGAGCCAGCCACTGAGTCCATGTCAGAGACAGTGCCTGTTCCCATTACTAGGGAACCCTCTTAGACACTGAGTTGCCATGGGCTACATCTCTGCAGGGGTCCTAGGTTATCTCCTTACATGGTCCTTGTTGGAGTATCAGTCTCACAAAAGACCCCTGTGCCCAGAAATTTTTGGTTCTGTTGTTCTCCTTGTGGAACTCCTGTCCCCTCCAGGTATTTCTATTTCCCCCTTCGTTCATAAGATTCCCTGCACTCTGCCCAAAGCTTGGCTATAAGTCTCAGCATATGTTTTGATACGCTGCTGGGTAGAATCTTTCAGGGGGCCTCTGTGGTAGGCTCCTGTGCTGTTCCCTGTTTTTGCCCTCTTCAGATGTCTGTCTCATTTGCCTTTCTGAATGAATATTGAGGATTTTACCAAGGGTCCTCCTCCTTGATTAGCTTCTTTAGGTGTAATGTTTTTGTTCAGTGATATTTTGTGTATCCCTCTTTGATAGTCTATGGAATTATGTCAAGATCCAGTGGAGATTTGGGAGCTCATAATAACGTGATACTCCTCGTCACTGTGTTTAGAAATAAGCACTAATGTCAAGGAATAAAAAAAATATCAAAAAAATATCTTCATAGAAACCTAGCTAGAATTGTGGACTACAGTTGAGGGTGTAGGTATTTATCTATGGCTACATGAGGTTGAATAACCATTCCTCTGTATTAGACACACAACCACTGGCACATATAGATTTTCCTCAGACATTGACCAAACTATACTGCAAAGGTCCAACATTCATAAAGGAGCTCCAAGGATGCTTAGTTCCATCTAACATCCTCAATAATAATAAGTAGCCATTATTTCCATGGGGACATATGTGTGGAGGAAGGAAAAAAGCTATAACTGATCCTTTGCCTAAAGTCCCACTGAAGCTGCACCAAGCCGTGAGCCCTTCTCTTAACTAACTAGAAGATCTAAATGCAGGGAAAATGACACCTGGCCTATAATGGAATCTAACCTACAGGCTGTCACTTCATTGTGTTGAGAGATGACAAGGATAGTAAGGAGCATGTAGAAATCATGATAATCTAATAACTACTCATGGCAATTCAGGGCTTTATGTCATGCCATCACAGTAAAAGTGCTGGTGTTTTAGCAGCAGAAAAGTAAAAATCAATTTCTATACCAAACTTGAATGAAGAAACTGTTCTGATGAAATGGGAGCCTAGGAATATTCTCAAGCTCACCATTAGGTGCCTGCCTGCAGAGGGTCTTCTCATTCAGGATTTGGGTAGCAGCTTTAGCAGGTCCATGTAAACTTTTCCAACAAAGTATAGATTGGACCAGCAGGCAGAAGAGAGGAAATGTCAGTCATTGTGAACCTAGCCTTATAAAGTCTGTCACCAGGATGTCATTCCTTTGAAGTCTCTTATTTCTTCTGTCTTAAAATTCATGAAAATCTAACACTTTCGCACAATACTTTTTGCTTTGATGTAAAAATAGGGCTTAAATTACCTACCATTAAGAGAACGCTGGGAAGAGGATATGTGTGTTGCCTTCAGTCATGTGTATGCTAAGTAGATAGCCAAGGGGCCTCCCAGGACTCAGGATTCATCCCACTGCAGACACAGAGTTTGGATGCATGGCTAGCATGCATCATTCATTCATGCACTCAGTAAATTTCAATTGAGCAATGATTATTTGCATGGTACCCTATGTATACTGCAGTGACTGCCTCATACACCATTATCTCTGAGAGAGGGGCTCACAATCTTCATTTCTAACAAAAACATAAATGTCAAGCACTTTGTCCAGGGGTTAGTGTCTCATAAGCACTTCAAAGGATGTCTCAACATTAAATTGTTTTTGTGATTATCCTAAAAAATGCTTTGGGGAAAAAAAGCAAATAGCATTAGTCTTATTATTTATTTGGTTTTGTTTTGTTTTTGGCTTGAAAAGAAATAAGACTCCTGGAAGTTTCATTCATAAAACAAAAAACCTCAGAAAACATATGCTAATGCTTTGTTATGCTACTGCCATTAGATGTAAAGTTTTAAAAACCTACCATAACCTTACTGCATATAGTAGCACTTGAATGAAGTACATAGCTTTTGTATGACCACACTCATCTTTTGGTTTATTAAATAGTGTTAGTCCAAAACTTCTATGTTCTTTAAATGAGTAATTCTATTTAATTACTGCTCTCAAATTTTCTAATGTTTCTCCTTTTCAACTGAGAAGGGGAATCAGAAAAGACAAAAGAAGTGCTTGAAGAGAGGGAACATGATAGGAGAGAGGGTGCCTAGGAAAGAGATGGTGGGGATCTGATGTGGGGAAAGCTGAGGAGGCAGAAACGGGGACAGAGGGCATAGAAAGTGAAGAGAAATCTTGGCCGGAGGCATCTCTGAGACAGGCTAGAAACCTGGGGCAGGGTAAGCTTCTGGAAGGATTTGGGGGTGACTTTAGCTGAGACTCCTACCAGAGGAAGACATGGAGACTGAAGAGGAGGCCATCCTCTAACCCTTAGACAGGATTCCACGTAGAGGGAGGGGAGCACCAACCTACCGATAAAAACATGAGCCCCAAATTTACCTTGCCTACACGGTGTTCAGGGATAAAGATAGAGTAGAGATTCAGGGAATTTCCAACCAATGCCTGACCACACGATGGGAGAGAGCCAGCCCCTAACACTATTAAGGACACTCTGCTATGCCTGCAGACAGGAGCCTAGAATAGCTGTCTGCTGAGAGGCTCCACCCAGCAGCAGCTGAGACACTTAGCCAAACACTGAGCCCTGAGTCCAGCACAGGAAGCCTTGTGGAAGAGAGGGAGGGAGGACAGAAGCACCAGGAGGAAACAGGATCTCCAGAAGAAGACAAACAGAGCTAGCTAAGCTGAGCCCAGAGGGCTTGCGGAAACTGAAACCCCAACCAAGGACCATGTATGGACTGGACCTAAGCCCCTCATATATATGTTCATGAAGGATCCCTAGCAAGGGGAGAAGAGGCTGTCTCTGACAAGGACTCTCTTGCATGCTTTTCGATCACTTTCCCCCTGGCGGGGGTGTGTTGCCAGACCACAAGAAATGTTTTGTGGTAACTATAGTGGAGAATGCAGGCACAGTGCCTGATCTTTAATTGTGAAGCCCGGGAAAATATTTCATGATGTCATTAGCGTTAATGCTGTAAAAATCATGTCAGTTGTAGATGTTGCTAATAACAAACAGAAAATACAATTTATCTAAACTTGTTGATCACTTTTTGTTACATTTTCTTTCTTTCTTTCTTTCTTTCTTCCTTCCTTCCTTCCTTCCTTCCTTCCTTCCTTCCTTCCTTCCTTCCTTCCTTTCTTTCTTTCTTTCTTTCTTTCTTTCTTTCTTTCTTTCTTCATGTGCATGCACATGTAACGGCATATATGGGGAGGTCATAGGATACAGGATACCTGGGATAAAACACAGGCCATCAGGTTTGGCAAGTGCCTCTACTTGCTGAAATGTCTCACTAGCACAATCCTTTATAACTTTTAATACACTATAGGCTAAACAAATTATTTTGGATAAAAGCAGTAGTTATGAATACTAAGAAGGATGGGCTATGATAGATAAAATTTATCTTTTCCTGATTACTCCTGTGTTTGATTCTTATGTTTGTGGATGAACGACTTTACTTTCTGTCTTCTCAATAATTATCCTTAAACTACTTTCACTGTTTTTGAACCTGTAGTGTAACACACACACACACACACACACACACACACACACACACACAATGTATATAAAATTCTACATAAAACTAATGTGCTTTTAGAACTAAAGCTGAAATAGTCTCCCATGAATAAAAATTATTTTATTAGCTTTTCTTTACCTCACCTTAGGGTAGTGGAAGTTAGAAACTATGAGATTGTTTTAAATGAAACTGTTGCATTCCAATCCTTTAGATATTTTGTATTGGACTGAAAAGTACTGGCAACAGCTGCCTGAAGTCCTTTACAATCCATCAATACTTTGTTTTAAAAAATCTCACTTGACTCATAAACATTTATTTATTTCTCAAAATATTAATTACTCATGAATACAGAAAAGACATGAGTATATGAAAGGCTTGTTTTTAGAAATATGGTGCTCATGAAAGTATTTGGTTCTCTGAGAATTTTGATGTTTCATTAGCTTAACAGTGTTGTAGCAAAGGAAGTTCTCAGAAATGTAGCCTTTGCCCACTGTGCGCACCAGAGCCAGTGAGAGATACCTGCACCACACTAGAAAAGGGAAAGCACCTGGACAAACCACGGCAACACGATGTTAGCATGTGATGTTCTGACATTTATTCTATTAATGACACATGTAAGAATTCAGATTCAGCATTCACACACATAATGACAGCACACCAGTATTACTAGATATAACCCAGGCAACTGCTCTATGTACATCGTAACCATATGTCCCCTATCCTCCCACTGACTTAAAGAATACAGATGATGTTACAGCTGAGGACCCTATAGTGGTTTAGGAAGCTGATGATCTTAAAGTGACAGAGTGGGATGGGAAGAAACACACCCCTCTCACTCAAACTCCCAACTCCCAAACTATTGTGTCAGCCAACGATTCATAACAAAAATTTTAAGATAAACAATATCAAAGAGAAAAAAATTATTCTAGATAACTCTTTCAAAGGTGTCAGGTCATAGGTGTTTGGCTTTGTATTTTAGAGATCTGGGGTGCAGTGGAACATCATACGTGAATGTGCCATAGCGTAATAGTCCTCACCATGAAATGGCCAAGGTCCCAATATCCCCTTCCAGGTCCACCTTCCTTATGCTAGGTCCCATTACCCCTACTGGCCCTGTCAACTGTGGACTAAGCCTTCAACACATGAGCCTATGGGATACATTTAACATTAAAATGTCAACAGCCATATTGCCACTTAGTCAAATCCCATTTTCTGCAGGAGTCAGAAAAAACTTTTGATCTTCTGAGGCTTACAGTCCTAACACATTCGTGCTATAGCTAGAGCCAGAAGCCAAGTTCTTTTAACTCTAACTGTGATTACTCAAGAGTCATAGTCTGAGTTCATATCCCGTACCATAGTGTCTTTCACGGCCTCAACTCTTCTCCAGCAATAAATATTCATGCTTTTGCCAGCATTCTTCACAACATCAAAGGTAATCAACCTATTCCATGTGGGTGGAGTAGAGCAAATTACAGAGTTATATGCATATGTACAGCATTTTTCTTCTTTCACAAAGGTATAAGACTATTACTACAACAGCATGGATGAACCCAATAGACTTTGTACCAGGTACATGAAAACTACATTGTATAATCTGAAGTATAGGTTGTTTCTAAAGTGAAGCATAGTTGGATGATTGTAGTTGGGTCATAAAAGTGAGGGGGAAGAAATGAGGAGAAGTTTATGTAAGGACACGACATTTCTACTATACAGGACAAAAATTTCTGGAGGTCTATTACACGATAAGATGACAATAGTTATGGTCTTGCTGTGCAGTGCATTTATAATTGGTAAAAGGAATCAGTTGCTTATGGTTTTAACACACACAAACAAAATGAAAACTATGAGGTGATATGTGTATAAATTTGATGGTGGTAACAATTTCACTACATATACAATAAAAGTATCTTATGGCATGTATATATTATGTGCCAATTAAAACTGAAAAGAAAAGCTATTATTAGAATCTTAGACTCATACTTTACTCTATTCACCCAGATGTTTGGGCAAAGACTTCAGGCTCTGGAAGCTGAACCCTGCGGGATCCTCAGAAACCTTCATCCTGACTGTTTTCCCAGTTTACTTCCTAAGGACCATCTGTTTCCCTTCACACCCTTCAGAATGCTCTTTTCATTTGCAGTGTTTCTGCATTACATGCAAGGCCCTTGACTATGCTGTCCCATACGTGAGCTGCTGCAACAGCCCTCCGTCTTGTATTTAATAGATGTAGATTCAGGAGTCTGCACCCTAAGTCTGTTTTCCCCTGGGATTTGCAATCACCTCCAGAGGCCTGCAGTGTTGAAAAAAACAAGGGCTCCAAATTCCAGGATTCGTAATAGCGCATCAAGTGGGTGAACACTGAATAAATGAAAGAGTTATATCTATAGTATCTATACAACACTTCACACTGGTAGTAATTTACAGTCCTAATTCTGATCTAAACCTTGTGTAAATTTCTCTTTCCTTATTTGTGAATTAAAATTAAGTTGACCCATTTAAACTAGAGTACATTTGTTTACTTCACCAGCCAATACTAAAACAAGCTTCCTGAGGACATCTCTGGGACATTTTGAAGTAGTCACCTACCCAGGTACCCACCTTCCCCCTGATAACAGTGGACCAAGTTCCCCTGACCGTGGCACCAGATCACAGGCCAAGCCATTATTTATCCTGCTGCCACAAAAGCTAGCCTCCTGTTGACAGATAGGTTGCCAGTTTACATAAATGACTTTGAAATGATAACCTAGCTCCTGAGGTATAAATTCTCAAACCACAAAATAAAGTTAGTTCTGTCTTAATGAAAAACAAATGGGCAGCCAAATAAAAGGTACAATGGTCAGCTCCCCATCTTTCCTTGGGTTCTACTACAGCCATTCATCCTACTGATAGTTTTGTTTGTTTGTTTGTTTTTTGTTGTTTTTTCATCTCTTACACCTAATGTGTCAGCAAGGAACCTTGCTTACCTCCAACCCAAACTGTAAATATGACTTTCTCACCATCTTCCTTACTGCCCACCAGTTCGAGACAGACATTTCTCATTGAGTTTGAAAGATTCCACATTCCTATTTCTCTACTGTGTATGCTCATTTTTTATATAAATACATAATATCTCTTCCTTATTTTAAACTCTCATAAATGTCTTTGACCATAATAGAAACAAAGTTCCAACTCTGTTGCTATGAACGAAATTCTACACTGTCCATCCCAAGTTGCTACCTCCAACTCCGTTCCATATGAAGTAGCCTGATCAGTCTGTTCTGAGTACTGGATTAATTGCTGTCCATCTAAATCATGAGAACATTCTTGCCTTTGGGGCATTCCACTATGCCCCTGCCTCCTCTTCATTATTTATTAGGTTCTCAGCCTTACTTCCATGAGGCAGTCTGAAGATTTCTACCTGGGATGGATGTCCTTTCCTATGACAAGAAAACTCGATCCTGTCTTCACAATACTGCATCTCATTCTTGTCATTTATTTCCCTTCAAAGCACTTAGCTACAATTACAGGATTTATAAATTTGCTTGTCTGGGACTTTCTCAGTGTATTCATATGAATATGCTCTGTAAGAATGATGAATGTAGAATTTCACAGTATGAACAGTAGAATGGCTCCTAGGAAGAATGTAACGAATACCTATTAATTAAAAAATACAGTAATCAAATGTGTGGTAACAATATCCACAATAGAGCTTGAGAGAACTTTATAAGTGTTTTCTTACCAAATCCATTTTATTGCCTGTGTTCTGCACTTCATAGGTAGCTGGACACTGCATCCATTTCAGCTAAATGCTCTCTACAATTTAAGGCATGCATCAGACAATCAGTAAATATTTAGTAAAGGGAAATCACTTATTGATTTTGTGTTTTGTGGCACTTCAGTCTTAGCAATCTAACAAGAATGTTGGGGAAGTTATTATTCCTGTTTTTTTAATATCACAAATTAAGGAAAATGCTTAACCCATAACCATATACATATGAAAAATGGATGAGTGAACAGGAAATGCCAGATGAGGCTAGGCATCTAGGTTGCAGCAGATGGGGAAAAGGGGTGAATACACTCTTGGAAATTCAGACTTGATTCTACATTTTCTTGCAAAACAGTTGCACAAATTAGCAACATAGTAATGGCATTCATTTCCTCGTGTCATATAACAGTTCTGAGTTTAAACTTTACAGTTATGACATTCAAACCATTTATTGCAATGAGGAACTGGCTGGTCTCATCCATTCTCTGCAGTGTGGCTGGCCAAGTTCTTCCTCCATTTAATTTACATGAAGCTTTCAGTAATTTCCATCTGTGCTAGGTCTCAAATATCAAATCATTTCAGAGTGCCCTCTTTGACAAACATCTACTTATCATTTATCTACTCATACATACATTCATGCATTTTCCTGATCATTCATATGTATTGAGCACCCATCATATACGAGAAACTGTAGTAGAAACCAAATACTACATTTCATAATAGACCCTTATAAATATGTGTATATGTGTTCAATTATGTGTGTATTTGAATATTTCAGAGTAGTAATTTTTATTCAGTAATAATAGCCATCATATGCAGTCTAGCATCATGGATTTGGCATCTTATAAATTATGAAGATTTGTAAAGAGATAGATTTATTCCTTGTATAAATGCCATGCGGAAGGCTTATGACGTGCATCCTACTTGGTACAGAGATCAGCCAAAATCTCTGACCTTTACTCTATGCCAAAGGAGAGGGCATACACAAAGAGTGCATATTTTAGAAGTTATCCTTCTTTACAACAGCTGCATTTAGGAGTGTCTTGTATTCAACTCATATTTTACACATGAAGCAACAGAGGTTCTTGGTTTAGTAGGAAGCCAAAGATGACAGTGTTTGTAAATGACAAAAATCAAAATACAGATATAATGTAACTCAAAAGCCAATTCTTAGTCTTTACTTTTAGTCTGTCCTTTCTTGCTCCTCTATTTCCAAGAAATTAACCCAAAAAGGAACAGAGTAAGATTGGTTTCATTGAAACCTGGGTGGGGTCAGCAGTGATGTTTCAGAGCAGGTTTGTATGACAATGATTAATTTCAGTTCTGTGATATACAAGGCCCCAACCAAGAGACATTTGGGTAATAGAGATGATATCTGGGTACCAGGGGAGTTTTCCAAACACTTGAGGGAGAACTTCATTTCCATTTATGAAAAATTTGGAGACTGAATTTTTTCTTCTGTAGTAAAAAACTCTACTCAGAAGAAAGCACATATACCACCTCTTAATAGGGGAAATCCAACAGCATATTATAATAACATTTTGTGGAGTAGAAGATCTTCATAGGTCTAGTAAAGAAAACATACTTTATCTCAGATGAAAAGAGATGGAGACAGGATCACTTTCCTGTATTCATTCTGAAAGTATATAGAAGAATCATAAAGCAGTCTTTAAAAAAAAATCACATTGAAATACACATAATTGCCCATTGATTTACATATAAGTCAAAAGCATAAACTTTCTGTAAATATTACTGGACAAACAAGAAAGAAGGGAAGGACACAGAAAATAATTTTACATTATACCTATCACTACCAAGGATATTCTTAGGGTATTTAGAAACCTTTGATGGATTTTGAGATCAGATATTTATTGCTTTATTGGTTTTTTGTATCTATGTTTAACCCTTATTCCACCCTAATCCCTTTCAACCATCCAACACTAGGTAGGAGAGAAGAAGGCTAGAAGGAAAAAAGGACATAAACCTATTTAGATTACTTCCTGCTGATTAGGGGTGTTGATTTCCTAAGGGGAAAGGCCAGTCTTCATCATCAGAATATCTACATGGTAATTCCATTGATTATATAAAAGCATGTTCTTTAGGGGATAAATCTTATAGTGTTCAGAGGACATGAGCCATTCAGTCAATAATACATATTTGTGAGCATTATTTTCTTCATATTTCAAATCTTTCAGCTGGTTTGGAATGATGTAATGAAATAGTTCTTTATTCTCTTTGCAAATAACTCAAGCAATAGCTGATTATTCAAGGTCATGGTTATCAAAAGCAAGAAGGCAATTGAGTCTATTTTTCTAAGCCTTTTGGAAACATACATAACCTCCAGTCCCTTAAAATGTACAAAGACCATTAAAAGAAAGAAATTAAGACAAAACTTTATTGAAGAATTCTCTATAAGGTTCTTTGCATTAACTTGGGAGGGTGCAACTAGCTGCTTTGTGTTTCTATAAGAAGGAACAAAACCTGTCTCCTAAATTATTCATGTGTTGTATTGAGTAAGATCACAGTAGGTGGTATGAGATCATCAATCCAGAATGTGTCATAATAATGTCTTGCTCAAAGAACACAGTCAGGAACCTCCATCAATCTCTATTTGTGCAATGTTCAGCCTTCAGTTTCTGCTATTCAAGACTACCTTAGCTTTTCTCAACTTTTGAAATGCACTTTGTTACCATGGATAAATCCTATTCTTAATTGTCCATTGAATCACTTGTGCTTATAAAGCCACAACATCTGCTAGCCAGCTTCTCAAAATAAAGGAAACAGTATAAAGAATTGAAGAGTTTGAAAACAGTAGAAAGAATGATCTTAAAGCCTCCACTGAAGCTTATCCTGTTCTCTGTGCTGTGTGAGTTAAACAACTTAGAAGTTACTTAGTAGCCTTTTACATTTTTCATTCTTATTCTTTTCACTAAATGTGACATCATAAGATATCATATTGCATGTGGTTGCTACATTATAATTTTAGTGCTTACTAAGCATCTCTTCACCAGAGGGGTTTACTCAGACTTCTCACCAAACATAATCCTGACTCCTCATGCAAATGATCCCCACTTCCTTAGCATGAACTTCCTCCTTTAAATAATAGTCAAATTCAGTGGTTCCACTGGTTCCACTGGTTGACAGCTGAAGACCACACCATCATTGGAACACCAGTTTTCCTGTTCTTATATTGTATTGATAAACCTGGCCAGACCCAGCAACATGTATACATGGATGTTATGTTTTTAATTACATTTGCTTTATTTTAATTGATACGTGGAATCTGTCCATATTTATAGACTGCAAATAAATCAAACTTTAGAGCCCCAAGCTACCCCACCACATTACTATTTTTCTATAGCAACATATGAGTAGTACTTCCTAATTTAGTCAGAGCATAGGATGATAAATACCTTTTTCTCTTTTTGTAATATAGGAAATAACAATTGAATATCTTTATAGACTATAATGAAATGCTTTGACATATATGCTATTATGGAATAAAATAATAAGGCCAATAACATATCCATTATTCACATGCATGTCATTTAATGCAAGAATATTTGACATTTACTTATGTTCTTTAAGGAACAACACTTTTCTGGATTACAAGCACTTTATTAAGGCACATCTTAGAAGTCAGTCCAGGTAAAAGCATACACAAAAATAATTCCCATTTAGAGAACATTAGGTTAGTTATTTTTACAACACTCTAGAAATATTTAGCAAAAACATGCAACTTTTACCACTGTGGTTAACTTTCCCTGTCAACTTGACTCATGCTGTTGTTTATTCTCAGATGTTCATTCTTGGACTATGACTACACCATGGCTTTTCTGTGCATCCATTATATGTATCTTAGTTTGTTAGTTTCTACATGATGATCTGAGACAGAATCTGTGTATTTGTGTCCTGTGGTTGGGTTGTGGAAATCATCCTTGTAGGCATACTTTTGGTGGCTGCTTTATTGGTTTTTTATATCTACGTTTAACCCTTATTCCACCCTAATCCCTTTCAACCATCCAACACTAGGTAGGAGAGAAGAAGGCTAGAAGGAAAAAAGGACATAAACCTATTTAGACTACTTCCTGCTCTTCCTGCTGATTAGGGGTGTTGATTTCCTAAGGGGAAAGGCCAATCTTCATCATCAGAATATCTACAAACAACAAAGCAGCAAACCAGGAAAAGCA
Organism: Psammomys obesus; assembly: GCF_907164565.1. Classification (NCBI taxonomy): domain Eukaryota; kingdom Metazoa; phylum Chordata; class Mammalia; order Rodentia; family Muridae; genus Psammomys; species Psammomys obesus. The sequence goes on along the minus strand of NW_026596051.1, from coordinate 22,781,146 downwards.
AACAAAGCAGCAGCGGGGGGGAGGTGGGAAGAGGGGCTCCACAGGTCCTCTCAGAGCTCTCCCATTTATACCGTTTTCAGAGTTCCCAAAATTAAGCTATCCATACCTGGCAGAAATTACACCCATCCTAGATCATGAGACAATCAGAATTAATAGTTGTGGACAATCTGAAGAAACCCTATATCTCACATCAAAACAAAAACATATTCACATAACATAACTCAGTTTCTTTTTTTAAAATTCTTTATTAATTATTATTCACTTTGTATCTCCCCCGTGTTTCCCTCCCTCCTCCTGTCCCAATCCCTCCATTCCTCCACCCTCTGCATGCATGCCCCTCCCCAAGTCCACTGATAAGGGAGGTTTTTTTTTTTTTTTTTTTCCTTCCTTCTGATCCTAGTCAATTAGGTCTCCTCAGGAGTGGCTGCATTGTCTTCTGTGGCCTGGTAATGTTGCTTCCTCCTCAGGGGGAGGTAATTAAAGAGCAGGCCAATCAGTTCATGTCAGAGACAGTCCCTGTTCCTATTACAATGGAACTCACTTGGATACTGAACTGCTCTGGGCTACATCTGTGCAGGAGTCTTAGGTTATCTCCATGCATATTCCCTGGTTGGAGTATCAGTCTCAGGAAAGACCCCTGTACTCAGATTTTTTTGGTTCTGTTGCTCTCCTTGTGGAGTTCCTGTCCTCTCCAGTTTCTTAAAAAAAAAAATCTAACATTTCCCCCTTTAAGTCCAAAAATGACCTTTTCTTCAACATTATTAAACTATATACAATAAAAACAATTATGAGAACTATTAAGTAAAAATTATATTTGCAATGTCTTATCCATATGTATTTGGCAAACTTGGAGAAAGAATTCCACTATCTGTCCTATCCTGGTGAGTCCAAAGTTTTCTCCGTAAATCACTTTTTTATTATAACTTGCATTTACCACCTTTAAAGTGGCATCTTTTTAGACCATAAATATTTTAATATAGTCGAAGCAACTTGAGATTTTATGTGTTTAATATATTATAAAGAAAACGGTATGACTATAAGTTTCTAGTCTTCAACTCACACTCCATCAGAGACCCAAAAAAGAAAAGTATTACCTGAGTAACAGAAAGTGTAGAGCAAGAAATCTCATGTGTTTGAATACTCAGATTTCACTTGTTTTGTTTTGCTTGTGTTTGTTTTTAGGAGAAAATTAGATTTCTTTTATTACCTTGATAATTATTTTGTAGAATATTCTTTTAAAAAAGTGTTCTATCATGACTTTAAAATTTTTTTTTTTAATAGTGAGGGAAGATCTGTTTTTTAGTGCTGATACAGCAACTGTTAACACTATTTCTAGAATAAAAATAAGACAATGTGATGTTTCTTTTCCAATCTAGATAGTCTATTTTTCTTTTTATCTCCTCATCACTTCTTTTTTCATTTTCTTAATATCATTGTTTCTTTGTGAAATTTACATCATGCATCCCAATCCTATTCATCTCCTAGTCCTTCCATTATCGATCTTCCAACCTTGCAACTCTTCCCAAAAGAAAAAGAGTAAAACATAGTGCTGTTTTGATGAAATATGTCCTCCAAGACTGTGAGCCAGAACAAATCTTTTCTCCTTTCATTTGCTTCTTTCCAGGTATTTTTTTTTCAAAGCAATGAGAAGCATATATCTTTCTGTGTGTGTGTATCTGTCACTGTGTGTGCATGTGTGCTCATGTATAGGCATGTGCTCATGTCCTTGTCTGTATTCTACTGCTTCTGTTTCTCTGGAAACTCTAACACGCTTGCTAATTTCTACTTTCTAGTTCTACACTCATCTTGAAAAAAAAAACAAACAAACTGCTGATATAAATGAAATGACAAATACAAAAAGACTTGTTAAGGTTTGCTTTGAAAAGTAATAAATTATTATGAACAAACTTCATCAGTGGGAGCATGAATAATGAAAAGAGACAAGCGGTCACAGAAGAGAATAGTAGGTCTCCTTAAAACAATGATATAATCATTGAGTGTAGAAAAGTATATATATAGTAATCTGACAAATATATAGTATATTTGCCTATACTGTTGTAAAGCAGAAGAAATATTAAAATATACATTCTTATATGTCACAAATATATAAATGCAAGTATAACAATAAAAATGATGGACCACCAAACAATGGCCTGAACTGATAAATTACAGGCTTAAAACAATATTTGCTAAAGCAATACACAACATTATTGATATCATACATTTTCATAATGTGAGGAAAACCTGAAAAAGAGCTGCTATTAGCTAATGAGAAGTGAAAAGCAAGTGGGTAACTTTTAATCTAGTCTGTGACTTCTTACCACCTAATCCAGATAGCTCTTGACCTTTGCACATCCAAAAGTAGTAGCATATCCATAAATTTTTTTGTTTTGCTTTTTCAATAGATATAAAAGCACTGCCAATTTGAAGAAATCAATGCCTGAAGTTGGTACAAAATATTAAGTAGGTAATTTTTATTTATTTTTTAATATTAATCACAGGTTATTCACTTTGTATCCCAGCCATAGCCCCCTCCCTCATTCCCTCCGAATCCCACCCTCTCTCCCTCATCTCCTCCCTGTCCCTTTCCAAGTCCACTGTTAGAGGAGGTACTCCTCCCCTTCCATCTGACCCTAGCTGGCCAGGTCTCATCAGGACTGGCTGCAATGTCCTCCTCTGTGGCCTAGCAAGGTTGTTCCTCCCTCAGAGGGCAGGGGAGGTAAAGGAGCCAGTCATTGAGTTCATGTCAGAAATAGTTCCTGTTCCCTTTACTAGTGAAACTCGCTTGGATACTGAGCTACCATGGGCTACATCGGAGCAGGGGTTCTAGGTTATAGCCATAGATGGTCCTTGATTGGAGAAACAGTCTCATAGAAGACCCTTGTGCTCTGAAATATTTTGTCCTTGTGGAGATCCTGTCCTTTCCAGGTCATACTAACTCTCCCTTCTTTCATATGGTTCCCTGCACTCTGCCAACGGTTTGGTAATGAGTCTCAGCATCTGTTTTGTTACACTGCTAGGAAGAGTCTTTCAGAGGCCCTCTGCGGTAGGCTCCTGTCCTCTTACTTGTTTTCTCCTACATCCAAGGTACCATTTGTCTTTCTTGTGAAGATTGATCATCTTATCCCAGGTCCTCTTTCTTGTTTATCTTCTTTAGGTGCACGCATTTTAGTATGCTTATCCTATCTTATAGGTCTATATATCTTATATACCTTTCAGGATCAATTGTTTTGGATTCAGAGAGGACATAGTAGTTTTTTTCTCTCCTCACCTCTTTTTTTTTTTGAAAGTCTAGACCTATGATATTTTATGTTCCTCCATGTTCATAGCTTCTGTATCTTTGGATTTGATCAATTATAGATGGAAAATATTCATATCTGCTATGTGAAAACTCATATTCACTAAATAATATAACATATAACTGTATAGTATATGCATTGTATTAGAGAATGTGTTACAGGTATTGAGGGGGTGCTCATAGGGTATATGTATTCATGCACTAAGCCATGTTATTGAAGAAGGAGAAGAAGAAGAAGAAGAAGAAGAAGAAGAAGAAGAAGAAGAAGAAG
>NW_026596051.1:22768074-22777567 GCF_907164565.1 Psammomys obesus | reverse complement strand
GAAGAAGAAGAAGAAGAAGAAGAAGAAGAAGAAGAAGAAGAAGAAGAGAAGAGAAGAGAAAGAAAAGAGAAAAGAAAAAAACAGAACACAGATCTTGGTATCTGTTCTAGTTTGCTTTCAATTTCTATGATAAGTAGCATGACCAAAAGCAACTTGGGGAGGAAAGGTTTCAGTTGGCTTACATGTCCCAGTCCCAGTCCCAGTCTATCCAGAAAGGAAGTTAGGGTAGGAACACAAGGCAAGAATATGGAGCCAGAACCCAATCACACCCTTTGGAGGAATTCTACTTATTGGCTTGCCCCTCGCACTCATATAACACTACCTTTCTTATACTTTCCAAGTTCCTGGGGGTAGCACCATTCATATTGAGCTGAGTCTTTGCACATCAATCATTAACCAAGACAATGTCCAATAAACTTGCCTGTGCCAGTCTAATAGAGGTTTCTTTTTGTTGTTGTTGTTGTTCTGTTTTGTCTTGTTCTTCCTCAATTGAAAATCTCTCTTCCTAGATAATCATAGCTTGTGTTGATCTGACAACAAAACTGGCCAGCACAATATCCATGGAAAGTCTCAGATATCTGCCCAGTGCATGCTGAGAAGTTACTTAAACGTTGCAGCAAAAATGACTTAGACAAAGACAGAGGTGAAAAAATTGGAGCGCTTTTATAGTGTGCAATGAGAATCACAGTTTTTTCTGAGATTTGTGATCCAAGGAAAGTGCAAGATGACAATTCAGCCACTCCTGATGAGATCTGATAGACTAAGATCAGAAGGAAGGAGAGGAGGACCTCTCCTATCAGTGGACTTGGGGAGGGGCATGCGTGAAAAAGGGGGTGGAAGAGTGAGATCAGGAGGGGAGGAGGGTGGGACTTATGGGGAGATACAAAGTTAATAAAGTGTATTTAATTTTAAAAAAAGTAAAAAAAAAAAAAATACACCCCAGTCATTCGTATGCTAAGAAAGGCTTTACTGTATAAATTGCTACACTAATAGTGATTAAAAAGAAGATATCTTATAGTCCTTGGTTGGAGTATGAGTCTTTGGGAAGTTCCCTGTGTTCAAATTTTCTTGTTCTGTTGCTCTCCTTGTGGAGTTCCTGTCCTCTCCAGCTCTTGCTATTTCCCACTTCTTACATAAAATTCCATTCATTCTGCCCGCCAGTTGGCCATCAGGCTCAGCATCTGTTTTGAGAGTCTGCAAGGCAGAGGCTTTCAGATGCCCTCTGTGGCAGGTTCCTAGGTTGTTTCCTGTTTTCTTCTTCTGGATTTCAGACTATTCATGGAGATAACCTAGAACCCCTGCACAGATGTAGGCCATGGCAGTTTAGTGTCCAAGTGGCTTACATAGTGATGGGAAGAGAGACTGCCTCTGACATAAACTGATTGGCCTGCTCTTTGATCACCTCCCCCTGAGGGGAGAACAGCCTTACCAGGCCACAGAATAAGACAAAGCAGCCATTCCTGATGTGATCTGATAGACTAAGATCAGAAGGAAGGAGAGGAGGACCTCCCTTATCAGTGGACGTGGAGAGGAGCATGCATGAAGAAAGGGGAGGTAGGGTGGGATCAGGAGGGGAGGAGGGAGGAGCTTATGGGGGGATACAAAATGAATAAAGTGTAATTAATAATAATAATAATAATAAAAATAGAGGGAAAAAATAAAAAAGAAGATATCTTGATTATTGATGATGTAACACAGAGACTCTCCGATTTCCATTTTCCTCATAAAATGATTCACTGAAATCTGGTATAAGACAGTTAGGATTTATAACTGTCTGTAGACAACAGTCTTTTTCTATAGGCCCTCTGATAACATGAACTATCAGAATCTAGAAGGATTCTTAATCTAATTGTCCTAAACTTCACAAATGCTAATGAACATACTTGAACTTTTATGAAAGTTAGTTTTTGTAATTAGATCTTTCTCTGGCTACAAAGTTCATAGGTTTCATCGGATTCCAGATACTTTTCAGAAAGCCGTGGAGAAAACAGGAAACTTCCAAAATGTGAGCTATCTTCCTGCAAAGACCATCTTAAATTCTTTTATTTTTTTAAGATTTATTTATTTATTATTTATACACATTCTGTCTGCATGTGGATCTGCAGGCATGAGGGCACCAGATCTCATCATAGATGGTTGTGAACCACCTTGTAGCTACTGAGAATTGAACTCAGGACCTTTGGAAGAACAACCAGTGCTCTTAACCTCTGAGCCATCTCTCCAGCACCCTTAAGTTCTTAATTATTTTAAAATATATAAAAATTACTTGATATATCCAAATACACAAAATGAATGAGAAAACATTCCATCATAAAATTCTACAAATTTTGAGAAACTAAGACTTTTATGGCAGAGAAAAAATTTAACATCAGAAATGAAGGTAAAACATTATTACTGAGATTTAATAAATAAAAGTATCATAAGAACATAAAAATTTTTAACTACTAATTTGATAATTTATATGATATAACAACTCTTTGTTGAGAGACAAAAATTGTGAAAAATAATGAAAGGGCTGATAGAACATACAGAGATGCTAAATTAGTAATTTCACACATTTTCTATTAAAGGAGATCTTAGTCCCATTTGAAATCACTTCACTTTTATTTAACATTTTAAAAACTTTAAAACCAGTTGTTCATCAACGTCCACAAAATGGAAGAAAAAAAAATGGTATCTATTGATTGACTTTAAGAAGTTAATGTCATACTACTGCCAAGAAAGTTAACAGCATCACAGAAAATCTGAAGAAATTATCCCTTTAGACATGGACATAGAGATCTTTAGCAAAATTCTAGACAACTAAGCCCAGTAACATTTTTAAAAAGTTACACCATGACCAAGTTGGATTTATCCCAGTATTGGAGTTTGATTTGAGATCTGGTACCAAAAATAAGTGTTATGTATCTATTAATAAAATACAGAGAGAAAGACACAGTCATCTCAACAATAGGCTCAACTCTAGAAGACTGATTATATTTCAGTCTTCTAGGGAAGATTCAATATATTTCATAATGAATAATAAGTTAGACCAAAAAAAATGATGGAAGAGACCTATAAACACTGAATGTTAACACTGTCCTTCCTCATGAAACACTGAAACCCTCTCCCCTATTTTGCATTTTTCTTACACCTTTGAGAATTTTGTACAGTATATCTTCATTATATTGATCATCCTCCTTCCACAACTTCTTCCAGATTCATCCCTTCCTTGTCCATCCCAACTCTGTTTCCTCTTTTTTCTTTTAACCCATCAAGTCTAGTTTGTGCTGTCCATGTACTCTGGGCTGCAGCGTCTTTCCCTAGAACATGGTTGACGTACTAAGGGCCAACCCTAAAGAAAACCAACTCTTCCTCTCCCAGCAGCTACCAGTTGTCAACAGCTCCTCAGTTCGGGTGAGACTTTGTGCTCACTTCCCCTGTCCATGCTGAAATTTTGTCTGCCTGGCATTTGCACAGGTCTTGTACAAGGTGAGAAAAACTTCCCTTTAAGATTGGAACCAAGATCCAGACATTTATGTCAACTTCTATGAGCTCTATTAAACATTGTATGGGAGTTTACAGCCAAAGCAATTAATCAAATAAATGAAACAAGTCAATCACATGAGAAAGGAAAGTATAAAACTATCTTTATTTGCATAATCTTGCATAAAGAATTTTCTTAAAAAGTCACTGACATGAACTGATTGCCCAGCTCTTTAATTACCTCCCCCTGAGGAGGAAGCAGCATTACCAGGCCACAGAAGAAGACAATGCAGCCACTCCTGAGGAGACCTAATTGACTAGGATCAGAAGGAAGGAAAAGAAGTGCTCCCCTATCAGTGGACTTGGGGAGGGGCATGCATGCAGAGGGTGGAGGAAGGGAGGGATTGGAACGGGAGGAGGGAGAGAACCACAGGGGGCATACAAACTGAATGAAGTGTAATTAATTAATAAATAATAATAATAATAAAAATCACTAAAATATAATTAGAGGTAATAAAGTAGTTCATCATAGTTGCTAGATACAGTGTAGAAATGTCAATCACACACTATACGTTAGTAATGATCATTCCTAAAGTAAAGTGAAGAAAATAAGTCAATACTCTTCAGCATAACAAATAATGTCTTTAAAAACTTAATCCCAGGGCTGCAGGGATAGCTCAAGTATTTGCCTTGCAAGGATGGGGACATGAGTTTGACTCTTAGGAACCATATAAAAGACATTTAGTTCAATGCTACACACGTGATGTCAGTGATGGGAAGTGGAGACAGATGTCCTAGCTTGTATGGCAAATTCTAGGCTGATGAAAGACCGTATTTAAAAAAAAATGTTTACAGAACCTGAAAAATGATGCCCAGAGATTGCACCCTGTCCTTCAACATACAGACACAAAGAAACCCTGTACATGCACGCACGTGCACACACATAGACACACACTTAAGCACAATATGAGGTCCAAAAATATCATATCAAAAGGGATTAAAGATGAAAATCCCCCTTATGGTAGAAACTCACCATTGTTGAGATTGCAACATTTTCTAATTGGTCATCTTGTCCACTATACTTGTAAAAAACTGTTAGGTGTCTTTCTGTTTTTTTCAATGATTTGACAAATCCTTTCTAAAGATCATGCAAAACCACAAGCAATATCACTAGTAGCCTTAAAAAATAGAAGGGATCAAATTTGAAAGTTTGACATTCATATATTTTTAAAACCTCATACAAAACTAAAGTAAGCAAGACAGTGTAGTGCTTGCATTAATGCAAACATTCAGGAAAATGGAATGGGATTCAGGGGCAAAAATAAATCCTTATATTTATGCTCAATTTATTTTTAAAAAGTATGCCATTAAAATTCAATGGAGAAAATTTTAACAAATAGTGCTAGAATACACACAAAAAAAATGAAGTCAGCACCCTACCTCATTTTGCACAAAAATAACTCAAAACATATCATAGACCTTAATGGAAGAACAAATATCATAAAATTGTTATAATAAAGCAGCTTTAAATTGAATCTTCTTGACATGCTTTTTATAGGTATAATATCAAAACAGACACACAACACAGAAAGAAAGAGAGAGGAATGGAGAAGAAGGAGAGGAAAATGGAGAAAGAGAACAGAAGTTGTTTTAAGTATAAAACTTGTTTGTGACAAGCATCATCAGGGAGAGAAAATACAACTCCAAGAATTAGAGAAAATATTAATGAAATACTATATATAGAAATGGACATTTATGCAAACTGTAGAAAAATCTCCAATGATAAAAAGATAAACTAGTTCAAAGATAAGGATTTAATATCTTTTTCTCCATATATATGTATATATACAAAGAGCTAATAGGCAAATAAAATGATTCTTCAGTTCCTAACTAAAGATGCAAATAACATCACTAAAAAATTTCCAATTCCCAGCTAATGATATGCTCAATCAAGAGAAGAAAACAAACCCAGAAGACCAGGAGTTCAGATATAGATGTGGAGAGAAGATCCCTCCTCTCCCTCAACAAGTATGTGTAGGTATTTTATATTTTTTTTGAACATGTGTTTAAGAGGCAGGAACCTTGTTTTATGTGGACAAACTTGTTCTAAATCCACATTACATTGATACTTCTCTTTTGAAACACTGAAAGATAATTATATTTTATTAAAACTTAAAAACTTTTTTAGTCAACGTAAAGAACAGCTCATAACATTAATTACAAACATCAGATAATCTGAACATCATCATATCACTACAGTTAAATCTTTAAAGTGTTATAATTATTATGAGTACATTTATGTCAATCTTCCAAGACCTTCCACAGGATTTCCCTCCTCAAGCTTGATTTAACCCCAACACTGTTTCCTCCATAAAGCCTTTAGTATATGTTCATAGGTGAGTTAGCTTTTCTTATATTGCCTCATATTTCAACAAAACCTCATCCATTGACACCCATGCTGTGGGTGGAAGTCAGTCACACAAGCAAATGTTGTACCACTTGAATATTCATCAACGTAGTTCCTTAGGGGACATTTGTGCAGAAAAATAAATACACCATCCTCAACCAATTGATGAAAATTTGTGTTCAGTCAACTACAGATGATACATTTCGCTTCATGCCCACAGTTCTTGGCTAAAATATTCTACTTACTAACATTTTATTGACAATGGGCATTCTTACACTACAGAACATATTTCCACAGAGTTGAAAGTTAGAAGAAATTTTATGCTCTGTCCCTGCATGTTTAGTAAGCCATCTTCAAAACTGCTAATCAGGGCACCCTAATTTTTCCTAAGCTTCACCATTCCTGTCTACCCATGTAGGCAGTTTCCTGCATTCTACTGCTGCTTGGCCTGGGCATGCTTTAGATTGAGATGCTTGTGATTTTTTTTTCAAGTAGGGGACAGTTTCAACAAATAAAAGGCACCTGCTTTAATTATACTGAAGTTGCCTTAGAACTGAGTGTATCTGGGCTCCAGAGTTCCCACCCATGACTGGCATAAATGGATGAATCATCAAAGCATCATGCCTGCGGTCACTCTCACCCTGTTATCAAGACTGGAAGGTGTGCCTTCTGAGTCACTCTTCAGGGAGCATGGTTACCCAACCTCTAGTAAACAATTAATCCCCATTTTTTTCAAGTTAGTAAAATTCCCCTATGGTTTCTTCCTCCTTCTCTTAAACTCTTTGGAATTTGGTAAAGAGACAAATTTCCCCAGGAGGAAGCTGTTCCAGGCCATTGTTGGTTGATAAAAGCCAACCCTCTAGGTTGACTTACTTCCATCCTTTAACTGCACCTGCTGTTCAACCACCTTTTCTGCAGAAAGATTAGCGATGTGATCCCATTACCCTCATGACTCCACACAGTGCCTGTGACCTTCCTTGTGTAACCTTAACTGGGGTTTCTCTCCATATATGCGATACGTGTGCACAAAGCCCTACTTTTAATCAATTTGAAGATTCAGATGTTTCAAACGTGAGGTCTCGGAGACTCCTGAAGCATCTCCTGTTTCCTTTGCCAACTCAGAGTCACTCAGGCCCATTCCTGCTCCCGGTCTCTACATACTATCTAGCAAAACTTTGGCTTACACACTGAGTATATGTCCAGATTCTCAGCACACCTTTCCACTGGTGTTTCACCACCTGCCCAAGGCAGGGTATCTCCTTCCTTAAACCCTGCAGGGGCCTCTGTCGCCGTCTTCCTGGTCTTCTTATGGAGCCTGAGTCTCTGTCAATTCATTAGCAGTAGTGGGAGCACTCCATGGTGCACTACCAGCTTTCCTCATCCTGAGAAACAACAGCCTGGCAGTCTCAGAGTTACACATAACCCACATTTTGGTCTCTTGAATGATCCCATTAATGCAGTTTCCCTTCTTCACACCAGTGAGTAAGTGTTCCCTAAACACCATGGAATATTCTTTTCTCATGTCGTTGTATGCCTAGCACCTCAATCTACTCTTCACTCAGATTTCATTGCCTCTATGAGGTTTTCGTGGATAAGTCTCCAGTTACTTCTGATCTTTACCTATTCATTCCTTGGTTTAGCAGATATCTCCACCTTTGTATTTTAAACCAATCCAAAACCTGAAATGCTAAATAAATTTGGTCATTTTCTGTGGTTATAGTGGTGTGGTGTGTGTGTGTGTGTGTGTGTGTGTGTGTGTGTGTGTCCATGTGTGCATTTGTGTGCATGAGTCCAGTGCCCTGGAGACCAAATGAGACAGTAAGATTTCTCTGGAGCCAGAGTTACAGGAGACAATGGGCTCCTTGATGTGAGTGCTAGGGACTGAACTCAAGTCCTCTGCAAGGGCAGTAAGTGGTCTTAACCACTAAGGAAGTTTTCTAACCCAAGATGATAACCTGATAGAGAGAAATGCTTATGTGGGCTAACAGTTCTGGGGAATTCAGGCCAAGATCCACTTCCCCTATTGCTTTGAGCCACCTATGACCTCATAGCAAGAGGTCATAACAGAGAGAACTTCTGATAGCCAGTAAAACAGAGACCAACTGGAAGGGCCAAACTCTCATATTCCAATGGTGTGACCTTATTACCTCTTAATGGGTATTATTGCTTTTCCCCCATTACCTCATATTTTAACTCCCTAAGATGGAAACCAGACATTTGAGATGTGGGGTTTGGGTAGGTATTTAAGGTCCAAACTGTAGAATTCTGCTTCTAAACTCTCCAAGTGTCCAAACCTACTCACTATGGAGAATGTATTCAGTTTATCCCCCAAATCCTGAAGTCATAAATATGCTAATGTATGTTCAAATATGCATTAGGATATTTGAGTCTCAAGTCAGAGTCAAGTGTAAGTGACTATGAAAGTAAAAAAGAGAATTTCTTATTTTCAAGAAATAGTGGTTAGATAGGGACAAGATAAATATTCCCATTCCAAAAGGAAGTCAAGGTTGGACAAAAGAAATTGGGCCATAATCAGACTGAAACCCAGGAGGGCAATTAAATCCTGAAAATTTGCTAACAGTATCCTTGCGATCCATGGGACAAAGAGAAAGTCCTTCTTCCGGTTTCATTGGTTGTACCCTTAAGACCCCATTCTTGGAAACAATTTTCTGCATAAATTAGATTTCTGTCACTATAATAAATATCAGAAGTAAACAACTTATAAAGAGAAAAGCTTTGTGTTTGGATTAACATTTTGGAGGATTCCAGTCCAGCAGATGCTGTTGCAACTGCTTTTGAGCCTCCCCCAGCCTCTGAAAGATATTGCACTAAGCTCCACCTCATATAGGATCTCCCATCTCTCATTAGCATCAGTCTGAAGGCAAAGGAAAACAATATGTCTCCTTTGAGAGAAACTTCAAAGCCAAAGGATGCTATCTCACCATGCAAATATTTTATATGATTTCACCTCAGACTCTGGAATAAACTGTGCTCAAACTAATAAACAGTCCTGTTGATACTCATACATTGTCTTTCTCAAATGTCAGGGTATACAAGTTTCAGAGCAAAAATCTTTCTTGGGTGCTCTTCCTGCTGTACCCCCATGGATGAGGACAGGTCCTGACACCAAGCATGCATTCAGAAATTGAATTAGTCCCCTTCAGCTATTCCATTGGCCAAATCTAGCCACATGACATAGTCATAATGAATCATGGGAAATGCAGAAGTACAAAGGGCTATAGAGGGGTTGGACTTTACCCCTACACATCAGCTCCAGGTTGAGATAAAGCAGTGCTTAACCTATCTCTCCAGCTTGAGCTCTGTCAGCCTTGACTTAGTGTTCATGCTCTGCACCACCTCTATTTATGACACAAACCATTACTACTTTCCCTTCACCAGGAGGGTCTCTGTGATTAGGCCTCAGGCAAGCTGAATTTCATTAAAGAGAAGTGATGCTAGGACCCAGATCTGAGGAGGCACTTCTCCTTCGGAAACCCCTTTTCCTTCACCAAATAAAGGCAGATTCCTTTCTTACTAGAAATTTGGCAGCTCCCCAACTGCTCCCACAAAAAAAAAAGAAAGAAAGAAAGAAAGAAAGAAAGAAAGAAAGAAAGAAAGAAA
>NW_026596051.1:22731504-22768064 GCF_907164565.1 Psammomys obesus | reverse complement strand
AAAGAAAGAAAGAAAGAAAGAAAGAAAGAAAGAAAGAAAGAAAGAAAGAAAGAAAGAAAGAAAGAAAACTCTTTGTAATGTTTCTTTGTTCCTCCCACCTTAGAACTTCCTCAAGCTTGAAAGCACTTCTCCCAACTTCCTGGCTTAAAAATAATAGATTTGCCTGAGGCACATTGAACTTGAAATTTACCTGAGGAGCAGAGTACAAATATTGAAAAGCCAAGGACTCCAAAAATTATAAAACATCTCTATACAAAGACCCAAAAGAAAATAGAAAATTCATATTCTCTAGTTGTATTTAGAATATTTGAGTAATTGTAAGTCCCAAGAGGCAATGGCTGCTTCTCTAATATCACCCCACAAAGATAGTAAAATGCCTGGGATATAGTAGGAACACAAAGATTAGGTAAGTGTTGTTCTCTGTGTCATATTCTGCAAATCTGTAACGTGAGTAAACTGTCAGGTATATACTATCATTCTGTCTTAAAATGAAAAAGTAGGGATTCCCAGAGGCAGAATGACAAGCACATCACTGCTAAGGAAGTAAGGACTAAAGATTATAATGGGACTACTCTCTTCTCCATGACATCCCACTGCCTAGAAAGTTAGAGTGGACTCCTGTCAATGCCCATGAGAAAGTCTTTGTTATGAAGCAGCCAGCACAGGCAGAGGAGGTCAGCCACACCTTGTAGGCATTGTGCTTGATGCCTTCTGTTGTTCCCAGATGGTAGGGGGGAACTTCCAATACCTTTATGCAGGACATACAAAAGAAAGAATCCCATGGTCTCTTCCCAGGCAGGCAGGGTTGCCTCCCACACAGCCACATGGACATTCCCCTCTTATCTACATGTATTTATCTTTAAGGAGATTAATAATGCTTATACTTAGCATAGTGGACCCTACTTAATGCCTGCCAGTCATGGTGACTTCACCCTTGTATTTCACTTAGCCATTATGTCAATCCTCAGTCCCAGGCTGTCATCTCTGCTTTCAGTTGCTCAGTGACTGACTTATGGTCTTACTTACCATGGTGTCCAACCAGGAGCATCAGTGCAAAAGCTGGGATTTTGATATAGAGGCTCTGACACATGCAAAGACATAAGTATAGACTCCTATGCATAGACACTCCCGGCTCTGGATATTTGGCAGTTTTCTACATAGATACGGGCAAGAAACTCATTATTTCTAATCACCCATCATACTCCAAAAGGGTTGTCTAGTGAAGAGATGCCCAAAAGCACGGAAAAGAAGAGAGAATGTTAAAGTCATAACTCACCTGCCTTGGCTTATTAGCCCAGGACCACGTCTCAGCTAATCACCAACGTCCATAGCTTCCTATACCCCTGTTTTCTTACTAATTAACCCATTACTTTCTTCTTCCAGCAAGAGCAAGATTAAAAGAAAATGACATTTGGTAAGCATCAATTGAAATTTAGTATCTCATATAAGAATCTTTGAGAAAAGGTACTGTCTTTATTGATTTGGTGGGGGCCTGGATCTCAGCTGGGGTTCTGAAGTTCAGCTTCCAGAAGGAGAATGGAGCTTGCATTTCTCTCTGGGGCAGCTAGAGCACCTTAGGGTGAAGCCTGAGTGGGCTAAGCCAGGGTGCGGAAAAGGTTTTACAAAGAGTGTTAAGTTTAGCTCTTTTAGCATGAGATCTCTGGTGGCAGTGGAAGCCTATGGTGATACCAGAGTGTTACAACTCTTCGTTAAGCTGTTGTCCTATGAAAGGCAGAGGTGTGGGCCAAACCCCATGCCTGTTGGCTTGCAGCCAAGACATACACCCCATGAGATGCAGCCTTGATGGAAGATAAATGACAAATCTCAGTCTTCAAGTGAGAAAGCTCATACCTTTATTCATGTGAAATCAAGGGCATATAAACCCAGGGCAGAAGAAGGGATTTCGAAGGTGAATGTGTTTGATTCCCTGAGATCAAGGATACTTAACAGTCCTATCACGAGAAGGAAAATACAGTAAGTACTTAATTAGCCTGTGGGGAGGGGGCATCTCCAAGAACAATTGAAGGTCTCTGTTGTACTAAGATCCTTAGTAGGGTAGGGCATTTCTAGAAAATCAGAGAAGCTTGCTAGAACAGTGTCCTTATCAGGGAAGGATCTGACCTATGCCTTGAGGGCTCTGTGATGCTTCTAATGAGACCTGGAAGCAACCAGATCAGGGAAGACTGTTTGTACCCTGCTGAGAAAAGGGAGCAAATAAATGGCTATGCTGAAATGACTGACTTCAACCTTATCCAGCAGAGCCTCACAGGTAGGATTGCCCTAACTTTATATAAGAAGCTACTGAGAATCCTGGACTGAATACCATGGAGAGCCTGTAAATTGTAGGTGTCAGATGTCAGAAGAGAATGGAAAAATATGTCACTATGGACCCTTTGCAGTTTGTAGATGTGGTTAGCTTCTTTGCAAAAATAAATGTGACTAAAATTAGGTATTGAGTGAACTACAGCCTTTTTTGAAGAGCTTTGATCTGGAGTTTTATACCTCATTCTCACACAATAATCCAAAGCAGTTAATGTTATTTTGTAAATAGTAAGAAGGTAGGCTACCGTTTAGCAAAGAACATCAGTAGGAATGTGGCAAAGCTGGAATTCAAACCACAGCTGAGACTCTAGCACCCAGGCCCTTATGGTCTGCCAGGTGCTCCTAGCAGAATGCACTGTGCAAAGGGGAGCTGGGAGGACAGCTTGCTGAACAAAGAGGCTAGCTCAGGGCAGCTCTTACCTATACTCTCCCCATGACATCAAAGTTTCCACTTCCCTGCAGGAAAAAAAAAATTCTATGAAATGAGTCTGTGTGCCTCTATTTGTGCCTATATTACTCCCAAATTAAATCTGACTATGAATAAATGCTGTTGGAACCAGGATCTTTTGATGAAGAAAGACACAGCAAATATTCAGTAAGAAAGATTTTTCTAGTCACCATCAAGCTTGTTTTGTTAAAGTCACATTGCTGGGCCCTTATGGATTTTTGTTTAATACTTCAGAAATTACTCCAGAATCTTCCTTGTTAGTCAGATGACCTATTAGCTATAATTTTTCTTATTTGTTAAATGTTTAGTCCCATGGATCATGAATGAACAAAGTCCATACATTCTTAATGATATTAAAGGACAACTGTGGAGTCTTGACTTTGCCAAGATTTCACAATTTCACAACCACTATAAAGAGATTGCTGGGGACCATCCTAGAAAATACAAAGGAAGAGATATCTCCAAGAATATAATCAGATGACAGGTCAGCTTTTACATGTGCCAAATGCAAAGGGTGTCACTGATAGATTTAGTTCAGTAAATCATTCTTAGAGAAGTTAATTCAAAGTCAGTACACAGGGAGACAAGGGCAAACATATTGGATCACAATGATGCTTGAGTAGAAAGGACCACAAAGCTAGTGAATATTGGGGCTGGGTTTATCTAGATGTCAATGGAATGTCCTAGGAGATAATCAGAGCAAAGTAGATGGGACAGGGAGGGTGGAATTATACAGAACTGTGCCTGTTTAATAGTGAGGTTCCTTTGGGAATAGCAGACAATGGCAGAATCTAGTTCTTGCACTAATGCGGTTAAAACACTCCAAGGATGTGAGAATGCTACACCATCTGTCCTAGATTAAAAAAAAAAACCTGAAACAGTGAGCATTCATCACATGTCCAGAAAAACTACAGCCATCTTAGCAAACTCTCCCCAGAGAAGACAGAAAATGGGAAAATCTAAGAGAGGGAAAGTGACGAGCTTGATCAGCTGACTGCAGCCAATTGTTCTCTCCCTTCCTAGTCAGGCAAAGGAGTAGAACTTAATTTGTATTTGTACAGGACTCACAGTCACAGGGAGTTAATGGCCCATCACTTTTATTCACTATAATTATGATGTGAGTGATCCCCTTTAAGTTACAGGCTTTAAGGTAGTAATTACTGCAAATAAGGTGACACACTGTGCCATGTTGACTGAATAAACTGTATGCTGATAAGAAACATTGTTTTCTCTTTCTTTCCTTTTTAACTTGGGTGACCTCATAGATGTAACAGAGCTTAGAGTTGATGGCCCTGGACCTAGAGTAAAGTAGGAAAGACCTCCCTCAGACATTTGAAAGTTGTGGAAAAAAAAGAGAAGGTAATTCGTCCTTTTGGAGTACAACTTCTCTTTTGCTAAACAAGAAAATAAAAGCTTCATTCAGACCCCTCTGTTCAAGATCAAGATATAATATACTACCTGATACAAACCATGGTGTTTGAGGATGAGAGGGTTTGTCTTGTTTTTTTTTTTTTTAATTATTTATTCACTTCACATCCTCATTGCAGCCCCTCCCTCCTCCATGTCCCACCCACCAGCCTTCTTCCCTCTTTCCCCCCCCCCCCTCCCCCCCCCCAACCGGCACACCCCCCCCCCCCCCCCCCCCCCCCCCCCCCCCCCCCAACAACGGGAACCCCCCCCCCCCCCCCACACACACACAGGACATCAAGTTGCATCAGGACTAGGCACCTCCTCTTCCACTGAGGCCAGACAAGGTATCATAGCTAGGGGAAAGTGAAACAAAAGCAGGCAACAGAATCCATTTTAGAAACAGTCCCCACTCCACTTGGTAGGAGACCTATGTGAACACTAAGCTGCCCATAAGTTACATTTGTAGGGAATCTAGGTCCCATCTATTGCATGCTCTTTGCTTGGTGCTTCAGTCTTGTAAGCAGCCATGAGATTAGGTTAGTTGACTCTGTCTTCTTGTGGAGTTCTTGTCCTGTCCAGATTCTTCTGTCCTTCCCCCCAGCTCTTCCACTCCTGGAGCACCACCTAACCTTTGCCTGTAGGTCTCAGCATCTGTTTAGATTCACTCCTGAATGGAGCCTCTCAAGGGACAGTTATGATAGACTCCTGTCTGTAAGCGCAGTAGATTGCCATAAATAGTGTCAGGGGTTGGCTGTCTCCTATGGGGTGGGTCTCAGGTTGGGCCAGTCATTGGTTATTCATCTCATCAATCTCTGCTACATCTTTACCCCTGCAAATTTTGTAGGCAGAGTAAATTTTGGGACAAAAGTTTTGTGGGTGGGTTGGCTTTCCTCTTATTCCACTTTAAGTCTTGCCTGGCTGGGAGGTAGCCACTTCAGTCTCCATGCACACTGCTGCTAGGAGTCTCAGCTAGTGTCACCCCATATCCGCCCAGAAGCCTACTCTGTAGCAGGTCTCCAACTTGTCCCAGAGATGGACTCTCTTGTTTTCCCTTATCTCTCCCAGCCCTCTCATGCCCAACCCCTACTTTCCCCACATCTGTTCCTCACTCCCTTCCCCCTCCCAACATTCCTTCTTACCCAGATCCCTCTCTTCATACACTTCCAGTGTCTCTTCTATTTCTCCTTCTGAGTGAAATTCAAGCATCCTCTTTTAGACCTCCTTATTGCTCAACTTCTTTGGGTCTGTGGATTGTAATATGGTTAGCCTGTACTATATGGCTAATATCTTCTTATAAGTAAGTTCATACCATGTGTGTCTTTCTGGGTCTGGATTACCTCACTCAGGATATTTTGTAGTTCCATCCATTTGCCGGAAATTTTCATGTCGTTAATAGCTGAGTGATATTCCATTGTGTAAAGGTACCACATATTTTTTTATCCATTCTTTATTTGAGGGACATCTGGGTTGTTCCAGATTCTGGCTATTATGAATAAAGTTGCTATAAACATGGTTGAACAAATGTTCTTGTTGTGTACTTGAGCATCTTTTGGATATATGTGTAGGTGTAGTAGAGCTGAATCTTGAGGTAACACTATTTCTAATTTTCTGAGAAAGTGCCAGATTGATTTCCAAAGTGTTTGTACAAGTTTACATTCCCACCAGCAGTGGAAAAGGGTTTCCCTTTCTACACAATCTCTCCAGCATGGGTTGTCACCTGAGTCTTTGATCTTAGGCATTCAGATGGGTGTAAGGGGAAATCTCAGGGTCATTTTGATTTGCATTTCCCTGATGGCTAGGGATGTTGAGCATTTCTTTAACTGTTTCTCTGCCATTTGATATTCCTCTATTGAGAATTCTCTATTTAGCTCTCTACCCCATTTTTAAATTGGATTATTGTGGGTTTTTTAGTGTCTCATTTCTTGAGTTCTTATGAATTTTGGATATTAGCTCTCTGCTTTGTCTGATAGAGGGTTGTTAAATATATTTTCCCAGCCTGTAGGCTGCTGTTTTGTTCTATTGACAGTATCTTTTGCCTTACAGAAGTTTTTCTACTTTATGAGTTCCAATTTATTAATTATAAATGTTGACCTTAGTGCCTGATCTGTTGATGTTCTGTTCAGGAAGAGTTCTCTTGAACCAATGAGTTCAAGACTATTCCCCACTTTCTCTTCTATTAAACTTAGTGTATCTGGTTTTATGTTGCAGTCTTTGATCTACTTGTATTTGAGTTCTGTGGGTGATGGATATGAATCTATTTGCATTCTTCTACATGCAGACTTCTGGTTAGAGGTGAAACAATTGTTGAAGATGATTTTGTCCCCATTGTATGGTTTTGACTTGTTTGTTAAAAATCAAGGTTCTGTAGGTAGGTGGGTGTATTGCTGGGTCTTAAATTTGATTTCATTGATCAACCTGTCTGTTTTTATGTCAATACTGTGCAGTTTTTGTTAATATTGCTCTGTAGTACAGCTTAAAATCAGGGATGATAATACCTCCAAAAGTTCCTTTTTTGTACAGAATTGTTATATATATTCTGGATATTTTCTTTTTCCATAGTAAGTTGAGAATTGTTCTTTCAAGGTCTGTAAATAATTGTGTTGGTATTTTGATGGGAATTGCATTCAATATTTAGATTGTTTTTGGTAAGATGGTCATTTTAATGTTTATCCTACCAATCTATGTTTTCCATCAACTAATATCTTCTTCATTTTCTTTTTTCAGAAGCGTATAGATCAGGTCATATACGTTTTTATGTGCTTGGTTAGAGTTATAACAAGATATTTTATATTATTTGTGACTATTGCGGAGGGTGTTGATTCCCTAAATTCTAAAATCTCATTAAACATTCTTGAGCTATTGAGGATGAAGAGAATGAAGAGCTGATAGATTTATTTGATGCCTTATGCAACTACCTAGAAAAAAAAAAGTATAATGGATCTTAGGAAAAGAAAAGAATGACAGATTTATATTGAGTGCTTTAGGGGTCTTGAATTGTCTAATATTGAAGGTATTTAATTTTTATATCAATTCATTTGGATTGTTTTGTGAAATATTTTCACTTGCCATCGAACAATCCCCCAAACCAAACTCTCAACAGAAACAACTGTGTTTTCTTCAAAAGTTGGAAATCCTTTAAATTAGAAGATATGAGATGAGCATGTCTGTCTTAGAGTCCAAGAAGACTTCTCTGAATGATGCTGTATATTATAAAACACTTCAAAATAGTATATGTATATTAATAACTTTTGCTTTTTCCTTTTATTTTGAAAAGCATATAAAGGATATAGTGGTGGAATGATTGCTTAGCATACTGACTTTGGTTCTCAGCACAACTATCAAATAAAATAAATGAAAATGCAAGCATCTAGTTTTCACAGTAATCATTTGAAGACATACATCATAGTATTTTTGAAATTTTACAAATAAGCTAAAACACCTTAAGTAAAAAAAAAAAAATGTCATAAAGGAGCCAGATGGCATAGAAATAGACCTTTGACTTACAAGGGAAAAGCTGCAATTCTGTTGTGAGATTCTGATCTTCTTAGTGGGTAGGATAATAATAATACAGGATCTGTCATAGAGTTACTGTTGGTGAGATGATACACCATGACCAAAGAAACTTGGAGGGAAGGGTTTATTTGGTTTATAATTCCATATCACTGTTCACCACTGAAGGAAGTTAGGACAGAAACTCAAACAGGGAAGAAATCTGGAGGCAGAATCTGGAGCCATGGAGGGGTGCTGATTACTGGCTTGCTCTTCATGGAGCTTTTTGGTCTTATAGAACCCAGGGCAAGAAACCACACCACAGTGGGCTGAGACCTCCCATATCAATCATCAATTAAGAAAGTGACCCTGTTTTCTCCTTCTTCCAGTGTCCATCCAGTTTGTCTTTCTGAGTGAGGTTTGATCATATTACCCAAGGACCTTCTTCTTGTTTAGCTTCTTTAGGTGTACATATTTTAGTATGTTTATCCTATATTATAGGTCTAGTATCCACTTATAAGTGAGTATATACCGTGTGTGTCTTTCTGCTTCTGGAATACTTGACTCAGGATGATCTTTTCTAGATCCCTCCATTTGTCTGAAAATTTCATAATTTCTTTGTTTTTAATTACTGAGTAGTATTCCATTGTGTAAATATACCACAATTTCTGTATCCATTCCTCAACTGAGGGATATCTGGGTTGTTTCCAGGTTCTACCTATTACGAATAAAGCTGCTCTGAAGATGGTTGAACAAATGTCCTTGTTGTGTACTTGAGCGTATTTTGGAAATATGCCTAAAAGTGATATAGCTGGATCTTGAGGAAGTGCCATTCTTAATTGTCTGAGAAAGCGCCAGATTGATTTCCAAAGTAGTAGTACAAGTTTAAATTCCCACCAGCAATGGAGAAGGGCTCCCCTTTCGCCACATCCTCTCCAGCATGTATTGACACTTGAGGTTTTGACGTTAGCCATTCTGATGAGTGTAAGCTGAAATCTCAGGGTCGTTTTGATGTGCATGTCTCTGATAAAGACGTTGAGCATTTCTTTAAGTGTTTCTATGCCATCATTGGAAGAACTAGAAAACAGGAAACAGGACTGGAGCCTACCACAGAGGACTTCTGAAAGGCTCTACCCGGCAGTGTATCAGAGCACATGCTGAGACTCATAACCAAACTTTGGGCAGAGTGCAGGGAATCCTATGAAAGAAGGGGGAGATAGTGGGACTGGAGAGGACAGATGCTCCACAAGGAGAGCAACAGAAACAAAATATCTGGGCACAGGGATCTTTTATGAGACTGATACTCCAACCAAGGACCATTCATGGATATAACCTAGAACCCCTGCTCAGATGTAGCCCATGGCAGCTCAGTATCCAAGAGGGTTCCTTAGTAAGGGAAAGGGAGACTGTCTCTGACATGAACTCAGTGGTGGTCTCTTTGACAACCTCCCCCGCCTCTCAAAGAGGAGCAGCCTTACCAGGCCACAGAGGAGGACAGTGCAGCCAGTCCTGATGAGACCTGATTAGCTAGGGTCAGATGGAAGGGTGGGAGGACCTCCCCTAACACTGGACTTGGTTAGGGGCATGGGAGGAAGTGAGGAGGGAGGGTGGGATTGGGAGAAAATGAGGGAGGGTGCTGCAGCTGTGGTACAAAGTGAATAAACTGTAATTAATATAAAAAATAAAAATTAAATTAAAAAAAGAAAGTGATCCACAAGCTTGCCTACAAACTAATCTTAAGGTGGCATTTTCTCAGTTGAAGCTCCCTTCTTTCTGATGACTCTAGCTTGTGTCAAGTTGACATAACGCTAGCTAGAACAGGATCTATAGTACAATTATCATTACTGGAGACAAAAATATTAATAATAAAGATTGTTTTTGCAGAGTAATTTCATAAGTGAAGATTTCTGTCAGTCAGAAAACAATGGATCAAAGAGAGAGCTGGCAGTCCCAGGCTTTGTTAGTGGATTTGAGGACACTAGTTCCTGTCTGCTGATTTTAGGCATGTGTGAAGATAGATGATAAATTGGAAAAAAAATGGCCCATGGAAATCTATTCCTGCAATATTTTGGTTATCTAGTGAGTTGTCATGTGACCTTGTAAAAGTTAATATATGACACTGTGGGTAAAGATTAGTCCCAAGAAAAACCCAAACAGAAATATAAATTGAATTTAGAAGGATAAATAATATCATCAAGAAAATCCAGTTTTAATTGCAAGAAAACGAAACTCCTCCCCACATTGATACTTTTCTCAGCTTGTTAATCTGTGCAGATCTCCAGTCTGTGACACTGAGTCTTTAGAAAGTTGAAGCAAAAAAAAAAAAAAATCTGAAATTTCATCTTAAACATTTGTTTGTAGAAGATACTGAATAAACTTGACCTACATGCATCAAGACAAACCTTTAGGAAGCACTATGTTGAAGGAAATCACACTCATCAAAAAAAGACAGATATCACTTGGGAATAATTGTATTAAATATTAAAAATTTAGCATATTGTTTGTGGATTAGAGCTTTGCTGCTTGAGAGGTAAATTGCAAATAAAACACATCGTAATATCTCTCTTGGGAAAGAGGGAGGGGCACAGGACTGAGCATCAGGCTTCAGCTTTACAATGATGCTATTTTGTGAACCAAAATGTGTGAAGAAATCATGAAATGTTAATACCTATTAATTATAAATGGCAGGTACACAGATGGTTGTTAAATTATTCCCTTTTGATTCTGTATGTTTCCAATTTTGCCTTTTCAAAGTCAAAACATACTTGTTTGATAAATTCACATTGAGAGCTAAATACAACCATTCTAGGACTCTCTTAGAATGCAAAGCTATGACCAGGGGCTATACTCCAGCTCCTGCAACAGACTAGATGGCTCTGATTCAGATCAATCTTGGGAGGGAATCTTCAGTGTCTGAGACAGTGGCAAGAGCTCCATAGACAAGGAAGTATGCTTCACTTGGCTTTAACAGTTCTTTAAGAAGCCTAGGTAGAAGGCTTAGTTAGTAAAGCCCTTACCTGAGTTTTGATCCCCATCACCCATATAAAAAGGCAAGTGCAGTGGCCTGCACTTGTGATCTTGGAATTGGGGAGGCTGAGACAAGAGAATTCCCAGAGTACAATATCTCTAATATGTTGAGTAGATACCAACACACACATACCACCTGCTTTTTGGAAGAATATGCTACAGCCTCAACCCTCCTATGGCTGAAGCTGATGTACGCCACTGACAGATATACTACTCAACCATAAAATGACTTCCAGTCTAGGCACAAAATAAACATGAAGATTATTTAGCATCCCATTGTGATTTCTTTTTTTTTCCCACTATATGGTTCAGTGCTAAATTTCAAAGTTACTCCTCTGTGACTATAGAAAAATACATACATATGCTAGAAATTTAGTAGCTTGCTTAAGGTCACAGATTTAGGAAACATCAGACCTAGAATTTTACCTGGAGTCCATGGAAATCCAAAGTGAAATCGTCTGACCAGGTATGAAAAAGCTAAACATTGATATCAAATTCCTCCGTCATAAATGCATAATTGTAGAACACAGAGAGAGCTGGGCTGTAATACTGGAATCATAACTGCACTGATGCTTTGAGGTAAAGGAGGATTCAATGAGTCTGTGGGAAATCAGGAAAAGACAGAATCTAGGCAAGAAGAGTAAGTTTGGTGCTGGAAAGACCTGCAAAGATCTACAAGATGCTGAACAAGCATCATTTGAGCATTTGGGTTCATGAATTCCTCCAGGTGAGAAGCTTGGAGCATTTTGGGAAATGATTTTTCTTCACAGGAGTCTCACTTTGACTTTAAGTCACCTCTCCCTCCCTCCATTTTTCCTTCCCTCTGTCCCTTCCTTCCCCTGCTCTCTCTTTCTATTTTCTTCCCTCCCTGTCTCTTTAGCTTTCACTGTATGTGCTCTATAGCTCTCTGTCTATAGTATATATAACCCTCCAAAATTGCTTTCCCTGTCCATGCTGTTTCCAGCCCATCATCCCTAGCACTCAGGAAGCTGAGACAAGAGGATAGTGAGATTGAGGTTGGTCTGAACTACTAGGTGAGTTCCAATCTGTGCTACATAGTAAAAACACCTCTCAACAAATAAACAAATAGAAGAACAGATATTACCTTCTTGTAGCACCATGAGGATGTCCGAGAAACATCTACCTGATTGTTTCTAAAGTATTTATGTTCAAAAGATGATCTTGAATATCCTGTATTTGCAATTAAGAAAACTGAGGTTCAAAGATTGAATTACATGCTAAAATTAATAATCTGAAACTTAGATCAGTCTCTGCAAACCAATTTGGTGGTTTCATAACACAGAGAACAGAACAATAGAGCATCACTGGCTGAAAGAAATACTGCAAGATGGAAAAAAAATGGTTTTCTCCCTTCTTTCATTTAAATCAGGACTGAAATTCATCAATGAGGAGAGTGGATGTCTGTGGTGAACAATATTGGCTCCATTCAAGAGTGAGTCAGGCTCATATGAGCCCGTAGACTCTGTAGCTAAAAATGCCAGCACATGTGTGGCTCTCTGGAAATCTGAATGCCTGGATCAACTGAAAGGAAACTACAGAAAAAAAAAAAATCAAAACTCCAATTCAGTTAGACATTTGACCTAAAACTACTTCCCCAAGATTTTTGGTTTATCATTTTTGTTTTTTCTTGTGCAGTACATCAACTTTGCATTCGGCAAGATCAGAGTCTAGATTAGATGCAAGAAACATTTATTTCATTGACCTTGTGCTTTCTAAAAGCGTTTTTTTTTTTTCTTCCTGAGATGTTTCATTGCAAAAAAAATCAGAAAAAAATCTGGTATATCTCATGAGTCTCTGACAAAACAAAATAGAATGCAAGTATTAACGGCTCTTTGTGGCTCTCAACTACTTTCATTTCTCTTTTCTTTGACCCACAGAAGGGAAATGTAGAGGAGATACTTAGTCTCAGAAAGGGAGGCTTGGGAACAATAAACTCATCTCTGCTTTAGTTTTCTTTGTATTACTGTGGCCAACACTGTGGATAGAACAATCAAAGGAGGAAAAATTGATTCTTTCTCACTGTTTCTTGGTCCTCTGCATTTGAGCAGAATATCATGGCAGCCACAGACTGAGGCAGGAGCCCCTTTGCCTATTAAACAATAAGTAGAGACAATGGAAGGAAGGTTCTAAAGACCAGGCAACACCTTCAAATGCACAAGCCTAATAACCTCCTCCTTCCATGTAGCCCCCATGTCCCACTTTTCCAGAAGCTTTCAAAATAGCATCATCAAATCAGACCCAATGATCTACACATACACTTTAGAGATATTTCATATCCAAACCGTAACAGTCACCAATGAAAACCCTTGACATGAAGCAAAAGTGGAACTCACTAGACCTGTACCTTTGAGGACAGAGCAACAGCTTATTGTGTCTTATTTTACTTACTTATTCCCCAGTCAATGCATCTGTTCTTGGTGATTTTTGAAATAGTTCATGTCCCTGTGTTATGCTTAGAAATGTTTGAAGGATGGCAAGGAATCTGCCATTGCTGCAAGACAGAGACACTCTGCTCAGACTTGAATGATACATAAATGCCATCTGCAAGAAACATATTCTCATGGATCCACAAGTGTTTGGTCCATATGTTATTGTAATGTCACTTAAATATGCATATATATATATATATATGTATGTATGTATGTATATAATCATTATTTTCACCCAATGCTAATAGCTTTATGCTAGTATAAAACCTAAGAAAATGTACGAAGTAATCACTAACAAAACAGAAACCCATTATTGTCTACGTGATCAACATCTCATTCAGATGAGCAATATTATTGTGCTGAAACTAAAGGTATTCTTAAAGAGTACAGTAGAAACAGACACAGCAAAGTATATATATATACTTTGTGTATATATATATATATATATATATACAAATACATACATATATATATATATATATGTATGTATTTGTATATGTTATATTTTTAAAGCTTTAGTGTGGCATTCTTACAACTTTTGCCTCTTCAACTTATTATTATTGTGAGTAGTGATGTCATTTGATTCTTATTTTAAATAAATGCACCTTTTTCATTTGGAGCATGGCTTTGGGGTTTTTTCCTAGAGTAAGGTATCTGATGGTAACACAAGTGAAACACTTGGGAATAAATTAACTGACAAGGTGTAGTCTTGAAATCCTCCTTTAAACCAGTTAGAACATGTTGAAATTAATTGGCAAAGACTGTACTCAAACTTATCCTGCTAATTCAGCAGAATCCCACTAAGTCCTCATCTTATCTTCTCACCTCTGTCTTCACCAAACCCCAAGCCCTAATCTTTTCTAATCTGTAAGAAGGCAGCCCCTGCAGCTTGTCCATGACCACACAACTAACCTGTGCTGTGTGGGAATTGAATGCAAGGCTGGTGCTATTTCTTACAATAAGCATCTTCTGAGAAATGAATGTTGTCACCTCTTACCAGTACCCAATACCAGAGCAATAATAACAGAGTAGGCAGTGTTCTAGTTACAGGTGATTTTTATGGTGTCTGTCACACATTAACGATAATGAAGTTAGTCACATTCAACTCCACTTTGAGCATACCTAGAGTCCCTTATTTGCATTCTTCTTCTGTAGTTACTAATCTAACTGAAGAGAGTTTTGTTTTGTTGTTGTTTTTTTTTTCAGAACCTTCAAAGAACAAACAATCACTAATAAAGAACATTGATGAATTTTTTCCAACATTTTTTCTTTTGTTATCTATTAAAACTTATGAGTGTCTAGAAGTACACATTTGAGAACTGTTCCATGAAGTGACCTGTATGGAAGACTCATGCATTTTCACATGCAACTGTTGCATCTGGGGTTAATTTCTTCATATATTTGAGTCTTATTACTTTAATTTATTATAGGATGTTATGCAGGTATGTAAACCAAGTTTTCAAACAATACCTTGATGCAGTAATTCATTTATTAGATGACTAGGACACATGAGTGTATAGATTCTGTAGCTAGGCTGCAAGGACAACAGACACTCAAGGCCCAGTCCCCTGATATAGTCCATATGAACTGTAATACTTTCCTCCAGCAGTAAAAGGTACTTGCCCATCTTGCTAAAAAAGATGTCACTGATGCCTTTGTCATTTTTTCCAAAGCTTCTGGAACATGATCATTCCATAATGACTTCTTTGGAAGTTGATAACTCCTTAACTAATTGGACCATACTCTTAGTATCTTCAATATAGGTCAAGTGAATACATCACTTGACTTGATCCAACAGCCAAAGTTTAGCCTCAATTGCATTTCTGAAAAGACACTTTTAAAATTTATTTATTTACTTTTATTTATTATAATTTATTCACTTTGTATCCCAGTTGTAGCCCCCTCCCTCGTCCCCTCCCAATTCTACCCTTCCTCCCTCTTCTCATCCCTGCCCCTCCCCCAGTTTGCTGATAGGGGAGGTCTTCCTACCCTTCCATCTGACCCTAGCCTATCACGTCTCAGTGTTAAAGATCTTAGCAATCATTGAACACTTAATACCATAGTTAAATAGTTGAGACTCAAATAGTTTTGTTGATATACCTGAAGCCACATATTAATTAAAGGCAAAGCTAGTATAGAGTATGCTTCTAAATTCAGTTCTCAAATATTTCTAAGCATGAAATGTAAGCTAGCAATTGGAGATACTGGATGTCTTCCAGGACTTTATAGTGGAGTGGAAAAAAATAGTGTGTAAGATGTCCTTGGTACAAAACGACACATACACTGGATTCAAAACTCAGTTCATCAGCTTACCATGCATGCTATCTTAAATCTGTGATGTGAAAAGTGGTGCAAAACATCATTCTTACATCTTAGAACTGTTCTATAAATTAGCTGGTATTTATG
This sequence comes from Psammomys obesus, assembly GCF_907164565.1. NCBI lineage: Eukaryota > Metazoa > Chordata > Mammalia > Rodentia > Muridae > Psammomys > Psammomys obesus. The sequence continues at coordinate 22,752,512 of NW_026596051.1, read as the reverse complement.
AATCTCTTGATGACCAGCCTAATGTAACCAACTAGCTTTTTTTAGCTATCATCAACCAAAATATCAGCCTCATTATCTTTACTAGACATATCCTGAAAAAAATAAGTAATGTCTTAAATTTAAATTCTTATGAAAGGCCCATAACCCAGACTCTCAAGACAAGCTAGGGTTGGAAGCAAAGAAATAAGGAAGGTACAATATGCTGAGTAAAACGTCCAGAAGATATCAGCTCTAAACCCCTTGAGCATGTATAAGTCACCTTATTAGGGGAAAATAGGTCTACCGATGTGATAAATTTAGACTTTTAAGTTTGATAATTGAATTATCTTGTATCATGTAGATATGCCTGAACACAATCACAGGTGCATTTAATACTCAGATACACAAAGAAGGAAGTGTGATGATAGGGCATGGAAGGACATTTAATGATAGTGACATGACCACAAAATAACATACAACAGCCATGCCAAACAAATGACTCAGCAGATGTCATGGAAGACTCCAAAGGGAGTACTGGTTACTGATACTTGCGCAGGGTCCAGGGATACTATATTTGGATATCTGTCCTGCACAACTATAAGAGAACAAGTTTATATTCGCTTTAGGTACTGTGATTTTGCTATTTATTCTATCAGCCAAGGAAAAAATATAGGAGACTTCCTGAAAGAAGGGTATTTGAGGTGCAACAAAAAAAGAAAAAAGGAGCAAGAGTTAGTTGAGCAGAAAAGAGAGGAAGGGATTGAGTCCGGCATGGGAAATCTCTGACAAAGCACTCTGCTAACAAAGTTTTTGCAAAGCTTCAGTGAATGCTATGTATGAAACTCTTCCTGAAGATAAGCTAGGAGAGGAGCCCAAATTGCATTTGCTTATCTTGAGTTTGAAGGTTAACCTAAAGCCAGGGTGTTTGATCACGTTTGCTTGACCCAGCTTAGAGAAAAGAACTCAAAAGCATGATTGTTCTTGAATTCTTGAATAAATACAAAAGAGTCCAGCAACTTTGCTTGACAATGACGCAATGCCGCAGCCTTACCACAGACTGTGAAGAGGGACATGGAGATGTTCTGTACTGAGGGACTCACCCAACTTGCTGTTGCTGAGCAGTTTCTCAGAATGAAGGGAGTGTGTGTGTGTGTGTCTCAACAGTAGTTGTAGATCTAACATGGAATTCTGGAAATTGTTTTGTTCAGAGGTAGGCATGAGAGCACCTATCTTGGCAATCTCACCTTATTGAGAAACATTTTGATGTCCAGTTCAAAGAACAAGACGACCAGGGAAAGCAGAAGCACAACTTCAGGTTAGTGTGGAAAGAAGAGCTGATGCTTTGCTCAAGATACCTATTTCATAATTTATTTATTTATTTATTTTTAGTTTTAACTTGTAATTTCATTTTAATTTTTTTACACAATTTATTCAATATATATCCCAATTGAAGCCCCCTCCCTCAACTCCTTCCAGGCCCACCCTTCCTTCCTCTTCCCCGATATCGTCTTCCCCTAGTCCACTGAAAGGGAGAACTTGCCTCCTCTGCCATCTGCCCATAGCTTATCAAGTCATATCAGGACTGCCTGGATCCTCTTCCTCCGAGGCCTGGCAAGACTGCATCGCCAGGGCCACGTGATCAAAGAGCAGGCAACTGAGTTCATGACAGAGGGAGCCCCCCCCCCCCGCTCCCCTTACTCAGGAGCCCAAATGGAGACTGAGCTGCCAATCGGCTACATCTGAGCAGGAGGTCTAGGTCCTCTCCGTGCATGGTACTTTGTTGGTGCCTCAGTCTCTGCAGGACCTTGTGGCTCAGATTTTTTTTTAGTTTTGTTGGTCTCCTTATGGGGCTATTGTCTCCTCCATGTCCTTCTATCCACCTCCCCCCACCTCTTCTTCCATAAGACTCTCTGCACTTTGCCTATAGTTTAGCTGTGAATCTCTTGGCAGGGAATCTGTTTTGATTCCCTTTTGGGTGGAACCTTTCAGAGGACCCTCTATAGTAGGCTCCCATCTTATTCCCCTCTTCCACCGCTTCTGGTGTCTATCCTGTTTGCCATGCTGAATGAGGTTTAAGCATTCTCCCTAGGGTCTTCCATAGTGTTTAGCTTCTTTAAGTCTGTACATTTCAGTATGGCTATCCTATATTATATGGCTAACGTCTGCTTATAAGTAAGTATATACCATGCCTGTCTTTCTGTTTCTGGGTTACCTCACTCAGGATGATCTTTTCTAGTACCAACAAGGAAATTTGTTCAACTATGTTCATAGCAACTGTATTTGTAATAGCCAGAATCTTTAAATAATTCAGATTCCCCCAACAGAAGAATGGACGCAGAAATTGTGGCACATTTACACAATGGAATACTACTCAGCTATTAAAAATAAGTAAATCATGAAATTTTCAGGCAAATAGATGGAACTATTTTAACTTGTTAATCTTATCTTTGTTGCAAAGAGAAGTAACTGTTATCCACTTGGATAAGTGGTTTTGTAAGAATTTAATTAAGCAAGACATGAGAATATTCTTAGTCCATTGCTTGACCAAAATTGTACACTCATTAAATGGACTTAATATTCTTATAGTATTTTAATAGAGAACATAAAAATTGAAAAGATTTATCTGCTGTGGTATACAGTAAGCCTACCACTAAACTGATCTCTGATCAATTTATCTAAGTTTGTTGAGGAAATAGAAGACGTAATTAATATTGACAATATTCACTGGGCAATTTTATATCATTCTTATAATTTTTTTTGAGACAGGTGGATCTCTGAGTTCAAAGCAAGCCTGATCTAAAGAGCGAGTTCAGAACAGCTGGCACTACACAGAGAAACCTGTCTCAAAAAAGGGGAACACCAACCAATGCACAAAAACTTTGACCCAAAATTCATCCTACTACAAGATGTGCCAGGATAGAGCAAAGACTGAGAGAATGTCCAATGCTTGGCCTAACCTGAGACTTCCCTTCCCCGGGGGGGGGGGGGGGGGGGGGGGAAGAGCCAACCACTGACACTTATTAGGGATACTCTGCTATGCTTGCAGACAGGAGCCTAGAAGAGCTGTTCTCTGAGAGGCTCCACCCAGCAGCAGATAGAAACAGATGCTGGAACTCACAGCCAAACATAGGGCAAAGAGCAGGTAGTCTTGTGGAAAAGTAGAAGGAAAGATAGAAGGACCTGGAGAGGACAGAAACTCCATAAGACCAACAGAGCCAACTAACCAGGGCCTAGAGAGTTTGCTAAGACTGAAGCACAAGGCCAAGGACCATGCATGCACTAGACCTAGGTTCCCTACACAGATGTATCCCTTTGGCTCAGGCTTCATGTGCTTTCCCTAGTAAGGCAAGTGGGGGTGGGGAGGAGCTGTCTCCCAAATTGGCTCTATTGCTTGATTTCTGATCAGGTCCCCCGGAGAGGCTGCCTCACTAGACCACTAGAAAAGGACTCATTCAGTCCTGATGCAACTTGATGAGCTGGGGTGGGTTGGTGAGAGGGCTACTCTTTTCTGAGGAGTAGGGGCAGGAGAGGAGAAGAAGAAGGGAGAATAAGATGTAAAATGAATAAATAAATAACTTTGAAAAACAAAATAAAATAAGAATTGGAAGAAGCCTAACCAAAAAAATTGTAAAACAAAGTATCTGTTTTAAATTAGAAACAAACAAACAAAAAATAGATTCTAGGTAACATTTTGTTTTAAATTATAACCTGGCTATATAAGAATGATACTAGAAAATTCCATGGAATGCTGTATTTATTAGTTATGAGAGTACTTTCTATTACTATGATTGCAGTTTAACAGGTTAGCTCCCAAAATTATATTCACTGGGCTTGAAGACACAGCATCAAAACAGGGCTCTAGGTAATAGTTTGTCAATAGCAATCACATTAATAGAAATCAATAGGCATTTCAATGTAATATGCTTACATTGTTAGTAACTAGCATGGATCTAGAGAATAGAAGAACTGATCAACACTGATGGAATCAAAGTAAGAAATGACCAACTGACACATGCTACGCCCTGCAAGGTGCTTAATATTTACCATCCTGTTTCCACGGCATCCCAACACTATGTGCAAATGCATATCCTAAGCTTGGAGAAACTACCTGGTGCCACAAAGGAATGGACAGAGCTCCCATCCAGGCGTTTATTCACTTCACTGTTGCAGTTAGAAATCTACTGTGTGACAGAGTATTTAACTTTCACCTTATATATCAGGGTTCAGTGTATATGACTCAGGGAATTGCTAAAAATGTCAGACTAATAGGGGAGGTCCTCCTCTCCTTCTTTCTGATCTTAGTCTATCAGTGGACTTGGGGAGGGGCATGCATGCAGAAAAGGGAGGAGGGTGGAACCAGGAGGGGAAGAGGGAGGGGCTTATTGGGGGATACAAAATGAATAAAGTGTAATTAATAAAAGTTAAATAAAAAATTTAAAAAAATGTCAGACTAAAATTCCTCAAGCTCTCATCATTTGTAAGAGTCCAGTGCATACCAAAACACCATGAAAAATAATAATGGTGGTCATACTTCTGAACAGAGACACAACTCAAGATGCTCAATAGAACTCATTGTTTTAACATTTATTAGAAAGTATTTTAACTCAGAAGAAATTGATGAGACCAGTGAGATGGCTTGGTGGGTGAAAGTGCTTGCTGCCAACCCTGCAGACTTGAGTTTGGGTCCCAGAGCTCACACTGTAAAAGGCGAGAACTGATTCCCATAAATTGCCCTTTGACCTCCACAAGTGTGGCCTAGCACACGAGTGTACATGTACTCATTCCTGTGTGCATGTGCTTGTGCACACAAGCACAGATAAAAAGCATAGTGAAAAAAAAGTGTAATGAATTGACTGACAAATCTGTACATCAACTGCCTGGATTTAAAAACTTTCAGACGTTTTTCATGCCGAATGACCTGTTGCGTTAAATGGCTGCAGGAAAGCAAATCCAGGAGTCACTCTATTTTATGTTTGTGTTCTTTTCTTTAGGCCTCTTATAATCACAAGCTTCTGTATCTATAATAGCATTTTAACATCTAACAAAGTTAACACTAATTCCATATTATAAACAATACTCAGGGCACAATCAGATTTATTCATTCATATTTATAATCTCTTTCCATGATTTTTTAAAAAATATAATACATCCACAAACCAGAAAGCATAATGTGTCTGCCAGGCCTCTATTTGTGTGTAGCTCAGTGTCATTTAGAAAATTAATTCATATGGGACAGTATAATTTATACCTGCTCCCTCAGATGAAAGTTTGTTAGTGTCTCTCATCAAAATTTATCTTAGATATCAGAATATGATCATCAAGTCATAGACTTTCCAATCTTAGCAATATTAATGGTTTGTTTTTAATTTTCCTAATTTTTATAAATGTGATAGCTTGGAGTTGTTAGATTTCGATTAAACTTTCTTTAGCGAAAAATACCCTCATTGGTAGGTTTTGTGTTCTTCAGATATCTCACATGAGGTGAGCTTAAAAAAAAATAAAGAAAATAAACCTCAGCATTACTTAAACACAGGGATCCCCTCCTTAGGAAGCAGATTTAAAGTGGTCCACTTAGAAAGGGAGGACCATAAGGATGAGACAATATGGGGAGATGGAAATGACTAAAATCTGTATGTATGTGTGTGTGTGTGTGTGTGCATGCGCATGAGAGAGAGTGAGAGAGAGAGAGAAGACAAAACAGATAGACCAACAAACAAAGAAATCTTCAGAATTGAAAAATGAAAAAAAAAGCCTAAAAATGTATTGAAATTTTTGTTTTATACTTCTATAAATTCCTTTTGAGGCAAACAAAGGGATATTTTTCAAAAGAATGTACTCTATTTTATTAAAACAATCAGAATAATCTCAGTCTTGCAGAAATCAGCCAGTGAGGTGAGGGGGGAATGCTAATTCTTACATCGTCAAGATCCCCTCAAACCTTACATTCAGTGTTTTCCTCCTAAGTCACTGATTTAGTGTCTCCTGAAAAAGGATCATTTTCTAATTTTAACTAGTATGAGTCTTTGAAGAATGTTTTTTAACCACAAGCAGCCCCTCATTAAACAGAAATATATAGTAAGGATGACACAAATGTCTAACAAGTTTTAATCCCCAAAATAAGCTTAGTCATTCACTCCCACAGCATACAATGACCGAGGTTTCACATCTTTTTTCCTTTTGACTTGAGTTTTGTTTTGTTTTGCTTTAGGGATTATTAGTTGAGAACTCTTTTGTTCCTCCCCACTACTATTTTTTTCTCCAAGACAGTGTTTCTCTCTGTAGCCTTGGCTGTCCTGGACTCACTTTGTAGACCGGACTTGTCTCAGAGAGATCTGCCTGCCTCTGCCTGCCTGGGTGTTCACCACTATTATTTTAGTGAGCTAATTATGATCATGAGTTCAAAGTTATAACCTTACCATTCTTATGCTTGTATAAGAATATAGATACATCTACATATATATAGATACATACATATTAGTATATAGATGGCCTCATTCTTTTTTTATAGTTATAATGAGCCCTTCAGCATGTACATGTAACATACTTTATTTGACTGTAATAGTTAGTGTATTATATGGGAAAATTCTATGAGTTTTATTTTATTTTTTTCTATACCAGGTAATACTTTCTTTACCAGGTAATAGCTTTGTGCATACATTAACTCGAACTTTTCTGATACATATCTGAAGAATTATAGTAAACTTTTGGTGGTTAAATATCCATATATCCTATTTTTTTTCTTTAAAAAAAGCTTATGTAGAGACCTGAGTTTGAAATATAATATCTTCTTCTTTTGTTCCTTACTTATGCTTTGAGACATGATCTCTTCTTGAAACTGTGTCTCACTGTTTTGGCTAGAATAGCCCGATAACCAGTCTCCAAGATTCACTTGTCTTGTTTTACAGTATCAAATATACAGCCATGAGTCCTTCTTGTAAATGTAAACCATTATCTGATTAGCCTTCAATTTAACTGTTTTAATCAACTGTAAAATTACATGTATAGCAATGACCTGTCTTCACACTATTTTTATGAGTTATGAGAAGATGCTTCATATGGATATTTTACATGATTTCTCAAGTGAAAGAGGATCCTAGTGGAAAAGGTCTAAGAACCCCTGATTTAGAGAACAGTAAGTGCACAGGTGTGTATAGGGTACATGTAAGTTACATACTATTGGTCTACTCTATACGAGACCCTGCGTTTGATTCCCAGAACCTCTTCTACCAATTTATGTGCTCAAAATTAACACAATATTGGTTGCAAATATTTCCATCTATTCTTCATTGAATACTTATGTGTGGAATCATGGAGATGGAAGAACAGCTGCCTTTCCTCTTAGATTCCCTTGCAAGTGATTGCCTCGCTGACATGGTGAAGGGCAGACATCGATTCCCTTTGTACTGAAATGCTCTTTTGCCAGGTCAACATGACAAGAGGTAGATATGTAAATGCCTCCTCTGAAGGTGATAATACCCACTGAGCTTGTACATTTCCAGCCTGTTAACATAGGAAAGAAGTACTCCATTGCCCACGCTTGTCATTAAAAAGAAGGACATAGATAATCTAGAGCTTGTACAACAAACTTTGCAGAGAATAAAAAAAAAATTCAGATTTCATTTTTTCTAATAATACATTGAAGTTGAACTAAAAGTTATTGCTCAAAAGAAGTTCCTCTAAGATAAAAAATTGAGTGACAACACATGCTGGAGAGGATGTGGAGAAAGGGGAACCCTCTTCCATTGCGGGTGGGAATTTAAACTTGTACAACCACTTTGGAAATCAATCTGGTGCTTTCTCAGAAAATTAGGAATAGTGCTACATCAAGATCCAGCAAAAACAGGAACAGGGACCGTCTTTGACATGAACTCATGGGCTGGTTCTTTGATGACCTCTACCTGAAGGGGTAGCAGCCTTACCAGTCCAAAGTGGAAGACAATGATGAGACCTGATAGACTAGGGTCAGATGGAAGGGGAGGAGGACCACCCCTATCATTGGACTGGGGGAAGGGCATAGGAGAAGAAGAGGGAGGGAGGGTGGAATTGAGAGGGACTGGGGTGAGGCAACAGCTGGGATACAAAATGAATAACCTGCAATTAATAAAAATAAAATAAAAATTTAGCTATACCACTCCTAGGCATATGCCCAAAAGATGCTCAAGTATACAAAAAGAACATTTGCTCAACCATGTTCATAGCAGCTTTACTCCCAATAGCTACAATCTGAAAACAACCCAGATGTCCCTTAATTGAGGAATGGACAGAGAAATTGTGGTTCATTTACACAATGGAATACTACTCAGCAATTAAAAACAATTAAAAACTCACCCTGAGTGAGGTATCCCAGAAGCAGCGAGACACACATGGTATATACTCACTTATAAGTGATTATTAGACATATAATAACCACATATCATACTACAGTGTATACCTAAAGAAGCTAAGCAAGAAGGAGGAGCTTGGGTAAGATGCTCAATCCTCATTCAGAAAGGCAAATGGGATAGACATCGGAAGAAGGAGAAAGCAGAGAAAAGGACAGAAGCCTACGACAAAAGGACTCTGAAAGGCTCTACCCTTCAGGATATTAAAGCAGATGCTGAGACTCATAGCCAAACTTTTGGCAGACTGCAGGGAATCTTATGAAAGAATGGAGAGATAGAAAGACCTGGAGAGGACAGGAACTCCACAAGGAGACCAACAGAACCAAAAATTATGGTCCCAAGGGTCTTTTCTGAGACTGTTACTCCAACCAAGGACAATTAACAAAAATAACCCAGAACCCCTGCACAGATGTAGCCCAAAGTAGCTCAGTGTCCAAGTGGGGCCTTTAGTAAGGAGAACAGGGGCTGTCTCTGACAAGAACTCAGTGGTTGGCAGCCTTATCAGGTCACAGAGGAAGACAATGCAGCCAGTCCTGATGAGACCTAATAGACTAGGATCAGATGGAAGAGGAGGTGGGCTTCCCCTATCAGTGGACTTAGGGAGGGTCATGGATGAAGAGGGAGGGAGGGTGGTGTTGGGAGGGGAGGAAAGAGAGGGCTACAGCTGGGATACAAAGTGAATAAACTGTAATTAATAAAAAAAAAATAAATAAAAATTTTAAAAAAATCACTAAGAATTCATTCAGTATTTTCAAAAAGACTTGTCTTCTCAGTAGGGCTGGGAACAGATTCTTATGACAAGACCTATCTGCTTGTCATCCTAAGTCAGGGCTTCTTCATCTCCACCCTTCTTCTTGTCAGCATCCTTCATACAAGCTCTATTTCACCATAGGGAAAGTAAGTATAAGCATTGTAGAAGAAGCATTTCCCTTCAAAGGCTCATCCATGGCTTCACATTTGAGGTATTTATAGGATGTACCACCAACTGGGGACCAAGTGTTCAAATAAGGAAGACTGGGAAAGGATGTTTTATTATTATTTATTACTATTTAAAACACTAGAGCATTCTTTAAAAACAATTCAATGCTTGAGTAATTACCAAAGATATTACCAGAGATGTTACCAGAATTTTTCCACTGGATTTTAATTTATTATAGGGGAAATTAGAAATTAATTTATGTCTAACATTAAGAAACTTCTAGCAAATTTTAGGGTAGGTTTTGATATACTGTTGCTAGCCACTGAACCTCAGCCTGCAGGAGTACCCGGATGTATAATGTAATACCCTGTCAGGCAACTTAAAGGTAGAGTTTCTGGGTTGCTCGAAATGTTGGGGTGTATACATCATACCCACCACAAATACATATTTTAAATAGATGCATTTCACTCTTTGTAAATTGTTCATTAAATATTTACCTTTCAATAATCAAGAAAAACAAAATAATCATGAAGATGACTACACTTGTACACATGTTCTTGTGTTGTGTTGTTTTGTTTTGTTTTTTTCTTTTGGTTATAAAACAAAATAGTCATAAAAGCACCATTGTTCATTGTGGGCAGGAATAAGGCATGCTGTCCTGACATGAATATAGATGTGATATTGATCACAGGCACCCTCAAGAAGGATGAAGATCTCTGTCAACTCTAATACTGCAGCACACCCCACTCCAGGAAAAGACTCCCCAGCATCCATGCAGTTCTCAGAAAGTTCATGAACAGAGGACATTTGCCTTCTGTAATATCATACAGTGAAGAAAAGTGCATGCTGGGAAATCAAGGTTCAACACTGTCTGAATTTCAGTGGCTAAGTAACCTGGGCAACTGTAGCCATAGGGAATGTTAGCTTTCCTAGATGCAGAATATTTTTACATGCTTGTTAAGAAGAATTAAGTGTTGCAGAACTTTATTCAAGTATGTCACATTGCCTAGATTAAGGTTTGCATTTAGCATGTTCTGGTCAGATATACTGCTGTGACTGTATTTATATTATTTCTGTTATCACTTATGACCATAATACATCATCTCATTATTTGTTATTAATTATGAGTAAAGTTCCAAAATTATTATTTTTAATTCTGTGTTTACTTTTCTGGGTAGATGTGTGTACTTACATAAGTTCATTTATGTCCTATGAATGCAAGAATCTGTAGAACTCAGAAGGAGCCACTGAAACTGGAGTTAAAAGCAGTTTGAGCTACTTGGTGGATGATGGGAATTGAACGAGTCCTCTGTGAGAGCATTAAGCTCTCTTATACACTAAGCCATTTCTCCACACCTTTCCTACTGATTCTGATGTCCGCTAAGCATCAATCATTGCCTCAGCTCCCAGAAAATACTCCAACCATCTTATATTTTCTCTCTTTTCTACTTTCTTCCTTTGGCTTGTAGTAAGAGCTTGTTTCTGTCTGCAGTGTGGAGTTTTACTTTTTCCCTTCTGAGAACACACGTCAGAGTACTGTCTATGTGTATAACTTGACATTTAAGCCATTTGTAACTTTAAAATACACATAATTAAAAATGCGTTACCAATGTGGTGAATGCCACCTGGTCTTTTGAGAAACAGAAATGGACTTTGGAGACAAAGGGAACTTGGATTAGTGCTTCACACTGCTTGTGAGGCACACTGCTTTACCTCGTTTGACTTTAGTTCTTCTCTCATGAAATGGAATAAAGCCATATTCCTTGTTAGCGTGAGTCTAAGTGTAGACTATTCTTGCAACTGAAACTTAAACTCACTATGGACTTGTGACCTAAAAGCATTGTGGTATTTTCATGGTGCTGTGGTTTGTGGATCAGGAACAAAAACACCCCTACACTCTCTTCCGGATTCCAGAAGGAGAATTCCCCCAGAGGAGCCTGACGAGATAGGCAGATGCCATGGCTGCAGTAGGCACATGTGTGCCACCTCCTTCTCAAAACTCAGCTCATGTGGAGGTGACTAGAAACACAGCATTTACGTTCAGCACTGTCGGGGCCAGCCGTCGACACTGCATGACTATTTTGTACACATGTTAAAAAGGCTGGTGGAGAATGAGACTGAATCTGCAGAACACCCACATATCCATGACCATCCAACTCATCACAAGCGAACAAGACAATGATACAACAGGCTCCCTTTCCCCTGGGGCAGTAGACAAAATAATGCCTAGAAACATGACCATTTAATCATTTAATAGCTCCCTCTCTCTCCCTCTCTTTCTCTTTCTCTCCCCCTCCTTCCACCTTCTCTGTGTGTGTCAGTAGGAGAGGTAGTCCTATAAGGCAATAATTTAAGTAAAGGCTGTCAAAGAAGGATACTGAGATATGATAAAAGTCTCTTTTTCTTTTCCTAAGGAGGTAGCACATTGAATCTTCCAGACAGTCTATGGTAAAGTTTACTGTCATCCCCAATAGTCTCCATTCCATTTCAGATGTAGACACCCCACGGTAGGGTAATTTCTCCTTTCTTGGTTACCGTTATATGTGATACATGGCGAGCAGAAATTTTATGAGCAGTGTTCTATGCCCTGTCCCTCTGCATCACATCCCAGCGACCTGAAAGCTCATGCTGCTTGTGGAGGAGCAATATTCACTACCACAAAAGGTAGGCACCTGGATATAAAACTGGCTTTGTAAATAAGTGCGTAAATCATTCTTATTTTAAACCATTTAAGTTTGGAGCCTTCTATCTCATGTAAACTGGGATAATTTGGCTACAATTGAAAGCGCTACTCTACACCATATCATTAGAATCTAGGCAAATAAAATGGTGTTAAAATCAAGAAATAAAGATCATTTTGCCTTTGTGTTTGTGTTTATGCATCTGTTTGTGTTGCACATGTGTGTGTGTTCATGTGGGTATATGTGCAGATATATACGCATGTGTGTCTAAGTACTTGTGGAGGCCAGAGGTAAAGGTTGAATGTCATACTAACTTGTTCTACACCTTATTTTTTGAGATGGTGTCTCTTACAGAAGTTGGAACACAGTGATTGACTGGACTCCTGATATGCTTTTACATAGGTGCTAGTCATACAAACTCAGAGCCTTATAATTGTGCACAAGGAAATTGCCAACAAGCTGTCTTCCCAGCCTGGGAAGTTCTTACAGGGCAAGTTTGGCATACAGAGATAGCAGCATTTAACATGGATACAAAGCAGTGTTTGCTTTCCAACCATGTTGCCCAGACCCACCTACGCCAGTAAGAAACTTCTAAACAACCCGACTGCTTTAAAATGAAAACTTTGAAACTACTGGACTGTGTTCAATTCATGGCTTAATTTTAAATTTTATGTCTGTCTGCCCAACCCCGTGTGTGTGTGTGTGTGTGTGTGTGTGTGTGTGTGTGTGTGTGATGTGGTAGAGCATGGCATGTGGGTGCTTCTGAAGCCATGGCTGTATGTGCAGGTCAGGAGATAACTTTGTAGAGTATATTTTTTCCTTCCACCTTTACATTGAATTCAGTGATCAGGCTTATGCAACAAGAACTGTAGCCTCTTGAGTCATATCATCAGCCCCGGACACAGCATTTTCAACATTATTTTTGTCAGGCTTTATACCAGGAAAGAAAGATAGCACCATGAATCATTCCTGCAGTGGTGCAGTACTGAGTGAAGGGGCAGATGGCACTTAAAGAAAAAAACACAACGTAATTACAGTAACATATCTGACATGCAGTAGATCTCAGAGGCCATGAGTGAATGCGTGAAGTACTGTTTATGCAAAAAAACAGGTACAGAAGACAGGAAGCTACTACAGTAAGTAAGGAGTGTCTAGTCTGGGAACTGACAAGGTTTACAATCCTTACAGAAAGCATGCAACACAAAGATGATTGAAGTTACTGAGTGTGGTGCTTTGAATATGAATGGCCCCCACAGGTTCATAGATATGACTGTTTAGTCCTTACGGGTTGGCACTACTTGACAGGAATGGTGAGGTGTGATCTTATTGGAGGAAGTTTGTCACTGGAGGTGGGCTTTGAGGTTTCAAACGCTCAAGCCACTCAGTATCTGACTCTCTCTTTCTCTCTCTCCTGATTGCCAATCTAGATTTAGAACTCTCAGCTATCTCTACAAGGACCATGTCCGCAAGGCTGCCATGATTCCTGCCATGACAATAATGGATCAAACCTCTGAAATTATAAGCCAGCCCCAATTAAATGCTCTCTTTATAAGAGCTGTCATGGTCATGGTGTCTCTTCACAACAGAACATTGACTAAGGCACTGTTGGCAAATGTCTAAGTCACTGAATTAGTCCATGACTAAGATCACCATGGCAAGTTCTGATCCAACCCCGTTGCATGTGACCATTCATGTAATAGGAGAAAAACTCTCTGTTAACACAGTGACCTCCATCTTTAAATTTACAGATAAGACATGGAAATTCAGAGAGATAAGGCAATTTTCTCCAAACCACAAGGTCAATAATGGTTCATGCTAGGCATTGTCATTTACCACAGGAATTCCTAGGGAAGACAGTGTGCTACAAATAAAAAATCGGCCACTGCCATTCAGGAAAGAATGTCCAATTCTTATATCTTAAGAAATGTCTCTCATTTTCAGACAGGCCATGACAATAAGACATAAAGTTACCATTCAAAAATAATGACAAAAAAAAAAATCTATTCTACACTTGTTGTATTAGCTAGAAGCTATTGGATGTGTACTGGTTGTTAGGCCTGCCATCGCAAAATACGGGATGCTAGATGGCTTAAACAACAGAAATTTGAGTTTCTTTTTCAGCTTTCAAGTATAAGTTTGAGCGTAAGATGTCAGCAAGAAGGATTAGCAGATTTAACTTGCAGATGGTACCTGCTTCATGTTTACAAAGCCTTCTCGTTGCATCTGTTTCTGGGTCTGAACTTCATTTGCTTAAGGACAACACTTATACCTAAATGAACTCATTTTAAAATAATCTTTGAAGAGATTCCTTGGCCAAACACAGTCATACTCTGAGATCCTGTTGGTTAGGGCTTCAACATAGGAACTTGGAGATTGACTCTCTTTATTCCATTATAATTAACAGTGGCCAGAACTTTTGTTTTCATAGCTTTTTATATAACTAAAATTTTTATATAACTTCCCTGATAAATGACTTTGTAGGTGTGATTAAGGTAAGATTTAGGAAGAAAATGAATCCTGGATTATCCAGTTAGGCAGAATGTAAACTGGGTCTTTTTGAGAGGATGAACTGCAGTCAGAAAGGTGCTGAAAGATGCTGAAGCTCTAGCTTTTGGATGGCCAAGAACCAAAGGAGAGAAATAATACCTAGAAGCATAAAAAGGCAAGGATGTCTCCTGCTCCAGAGAATTCATCAGGTGAAAGTTAGACTCAGACCTCCAACACTGCAGGAAGATAAGCGTGTACTGTTTATAGCAGTCATGGTTCTTTGTTTCAGCAGGTGCACGAAGTTCACACTACAGCCAAATCATCCAGGCCAGCAGTGAAACTGAGGACTTTGAAATGCCACAGGTGAAGAAAAAGTGTGAAACAGCCAGTGACCCCTGAGTGGCAGTCACCTCTTCACAGGAAAGCGTGTAAATAAACTGAGTCAGAAGAGGCATTCCAGAGGACTCCAGGGAAGGGATGTGAAGCCATGGATGACAGGAGAGCAACTGGGAGAGGAGCAGAGGGCTGAGCCCTCACAATGTGTTAAAACTAAGCACGGAGAGAAAGGCAAACAGCTCACACACACACTAGAAATCAGTAGAGAGAAGAAACTAAATTCTTCCAGAATAAAACAGGAAGTTGAACTGAAAAACTTTCACCCAGACAACAGTAATGGTAAATGGCTGAAGCGGAAGCCTTCACCTGAGATAAACTTGAAATTTATAGTAACACATTTTTACATGTGCTGTTGTCTTTCTCCATGTGAACGCACTGATATTAAATGGGGGCATGAGGCGCTATGCTAGGCTTTAGTCAAATTTATGATTTAAGAGTGTCATAGGGCTGTTCAAAGTAGGCACAGTAAAGGGCCCTCTTACCTCTCTGCTGGGTCAGGAATCCACATCATCCCCTGATGCCTTTCATCTTTCTTATCATCTGTATACCGCATCTCCTCCAATCATTCTGCATCTGCCAGCTTGGCCCTGAGTTCCACTTCAGGATTCTCTGCTGAAGGATGCCACGTGTAACCTTCAGAAAGCTAATTAAACTCCATATCTCAATTTCCTTGATTGGCTTAAATAGCAGCTAATTGATCAGAGGTTTCTGGAGATTAAAGAAAACTACCCATTACTCACAGGGGGAAAAAAATAAACCTGTGATCAGCCTGATGACAGGAGGCTTTTAAATATATGGAATGATAGGGGCCCCTGACAGTCCTCCTGTCAGGTACCAAACCCAGCATGTTTCCTCAGCAGACCCCTCTTGTCCTGACTTATCCTGACAGCACTAAGTGAAAAGCAAGATGAACAGAGGAGTGCCTTGAGTGACATTTAAAGTGCAAGCTCTTAGTTTTCATCACTCATGGTTTCACCACTGAGACTTAAGGAAAAAAACATTCCTTCCTTACTACTATATGCTGTAGTCATTGTCGTTGTCTCCCTCCTTCTCTTGCTCACCCTCAATCCTCTTCTCCCTTCTCATGATCGTCTTCCTCCTTTTCTTCTTCTATTACTTTTTTCTTTATTATACCATTACAGCATCTATCGTATGTTTCAGATATTAGAATGAACTAGCTGCCTTACATACTGGAATATTCTACACAGAAAATGATGAGGATCCCTAATATGGATCAGGGTCTGATGCTGACGGTCAAAGGCTACAAGGAAAGGCTTAGCCATTAGTTTCTCAAAGAAAAACTCAAAAGTGGGTTAACAAAATGTGACAAACAGGTCTAAGGGGAGAAGCTGACATCAAAAAAAAAAAAAAAAAAAAAAAACCCAGTAGCTTCAGACTGAATAATCTATCTGTTCTGTGTCTCCCCATTGACTCAAAAAGGGATTAAGTCCTGAGCAGAATCAGTGTGAACTAGGTCCTGCTCTTGCTCTTAGTGAGCTGTATCCTGTTTGTTTGCTTAATCTCCACTAGTGTTAACCTCTTAAGAAGGCCATTATCTAAGCATCATTATGGTGTTTTTCCTTTGTGAGAACTGCAGAAAGCTAAATCACCCAAAGCCACATGGTGATGAGAAGCAGATTTTGAAGCTGTCTCTAAGTGACACTGGAATCTGATTCTTCCATAACATCACTGGGTGAATCTGAGCTGGAAATTTCCAGAAATATCAGAAAAGAAGTTAACCACCCAGACCAGGAAGTGCTGGAGAAACCCAGTCATTCTTACATGAGCTGCAAAATTTTTCTGAGATCATCTGAATGACAAAGACATCAGTCTTTCCATCTTGAGCTGGCAGAAGCCTAGACTCAAGAATTGAGCTCATTCACAAGGAAATGTGGTCCCAGCTAATGCTGAGGTTTACCACACCCCTAATCCCATCTGCCTTACTTCTTAGCTTTATGACGTTAAGTGTATAATGCACAACCAAATATCCATCAATATTTGGTTCAATTACTTTAGCCTAGAAAATTTCATCATGTAAAGTGCCAAACATTTCTTCCTTACTTTTGTCAAGTGGTCCTGACATCCAGATTCATCACTGGGAAAGCATATCGATTCCTGAGTGTGAAGAACATAACCAGGTCACTAAGTACTGGTAACTCGACCTGCTAGTCTTCTCCTGAATCAAGCAAGGCTCACTTATCTTCTTTATACCAGACTCACCCCACCCACTACATGGAATCTTTCTGTTCTTCATCCAAATATAACCCGACACTGCCTCTTCAGTGCCAAAGCTATGATGCTCCAAAAACTAGCATCCCTTTTCCAGAAACCTTTTGCCAAACTCTGTTTTTAGTCTTTCATCTTCTGTTAGTCAGTACTGGTTACTAATGTGGTATCTGGTTCCATCTGCCCCTCAATACTAGAGTTATAGTTTGATTGGAGCCCTACTATATTTATAAGAAAAAAAAATGTAGCTTTTCCTGCCCTCCTTGCTGCTAAGGGTAGACAAGTCATATTGCTCTGTCCATTACAGACCCAAGTGCTGGTCTTCTGCTGAATTCTAGGAAAGCTTTGTTTCTCAGCCTGTGAACTCTGTCTCTGCCTTTCTTTATCTTTCTGAGTACAGTATGTATCAATTTTGGGGGGTGGGTAAGGTATTCTGTAGTCCCAGAAACAGGAGTTAGATTCTAAAGATGTTGGAGCAGCAAGCTAACAGAGTCTGGATCCTGCCTGACTCATGGAGCAACTGCACCTGTCCAGAACCACTTAAGAAATTTAAGTTTAATTTCCTTTTATAATGAAAATTAGACAAGGGGTATAGATAGACTGTGAGTCCATGGTTTAGGGACCTCAGCATTAACCTTTAAGAAAGCTGCATATTCTGACAAATTAATTTTCTGTCACACTCATCATTACAGGTGATATGATTTTAAATTGGCTTGCATGTTACTAAATTAGCTAGTTTTGTTATCTACCCACAGCAATGAGCTAGATTTCTTTTCTTGTGTTTTTCAATTAGCATGGGCCATGATAAAGGATCTTTGGGGAACTCTAGAGCATAAGAGAAAAGCAATTGTACAGCTCATATTTTTATACCTGATCTGATGACTCTCTTAATTGACATAAGCAGCAGCTGGGTCTGCAATTTCTCCATTTCCTGTGGGTCCCTTCTTCAATTTATCTGGCTCCTGCTCAGAAGTAAGTCTAGCACTATCGTGCATTCTTCCAGTTTACGCAAAATATCCTTGCTACCACCTTCAAAGCAATAAGAATGGAAATGGGGTTCAGTGAATGCTACAGGGGTTTCATCCCATGCTTTTGGATTCCAGCTTGCTTATGACTTTCCTTTCTCAATGCCTCTCTGTAGACTTCAAGACAGGAGGACAGCCTTACACACTGTTCTGAACCAGCTCCACAATTACAGGCCAGTTGCCTGTGACACACCCTGATGTGTCTGTTTATCCTTTCACATATATTTCTGTCCTACAGCATCTGCATGATTGATCCCAAACTGACACTGTCATTATTCGGCTATGATTAAAATGAATATAGTTCATTTGTTAAAATGTCTGCTATATTCTAGACAATTTTCTAAATGCATTGTACTCATAAACACTCATGATTGCTCTTGTAAGTCAAGGACTGTCATTTTCTCCATTTCAATGACAAAGAAAAGGAAGGTACAGGAAGGTTACATAACTGACTGTGCAAAACAGTTGACAAGCAGCAGGACTGGTCTCAAATATGGAAGAATGTGTTCCAGAGATTATATGCTGTTATCCAGAATAAAGCTTACATAAGGGTAACTGCTATGGCTCATCATTTCACAGGAGCCTTGACTTATGAGATACTCAGAAACCAAACATATCCAAACCAAAACACAGATCCCATAGATGGTTCAGAATGTATAAAAAAAAAAAAAGAAAAAGCAAACCAAATTAACATTTTATCAAATGCATCTAGGATATTTTTGTTTAATTGACTGTCTAACTTTTGAGGCATAATCTCATGTATAACTGCTTCTCCTTGAACATAACATGTAGCCAAGAAGACATTGAATTTCTAATGCTATCCCTGCTACCAAGTTCCACAATAGCAATATGAATATAATGCATCCCATCTAGTTTAAACTGAGCTCTTTAAAAACCAGGCACATAGCTCATAGTTTGTCTGAATGTGTTTATACATATACTTCATACTTTGGTTGATGAGTTTTTAAATAGCCTAACATGTTTTTGTTCTTTTATTGACATGCCACATGTAAGGTACTGGTAATGGTTTAATATAAAGGCAAAAGTGGACAGCAGAACATGGGAAAGTAGACAGGTCGAAAGCTGCAAACTTCCTGAAATCTAGCTTCAGTGGAGAATCAAACACGGTACTTGGCTGGAGGAAACAGGTTAGTACAGTTTTGTTATTACTTATTATTCAGAGCACCTTCTTCTTAAGGAAAGCTTTGAAGGATTTTAGCATCATCCATTTGATCAGCTTTCTGTTTTCTTGGAAAGCATGCATGTCATGGTGACTGAACAGGGCACTTAGGGACCTAGAGCTGTGGGCTAGAAGTCAGGAGCACAGTCTTCTTTCATCTCTGATTCCCAGGGTGACCTTGGGCAAATCCCTTAAACGATCTGGGCTTTCCATTCTGCCTTTGCGTAAGCACAGACCTTCAGCCTGTGTTACTGCAGGGTGAAGGAAAGGGAGATAAGGCTGGAACAAAGACAGGTTTGGCTAGGAAAAAAAGACCTCAGGAAACAAATTACCATGCTCACTCTAAATATAATTTACTGTGAAGACTAAGAAAACTGGGAGAAGTCTCACTTGATGCTATGAACAAAGGAGCACGATGGAAGAGTGCTGACACAAGTAAGAAATTTTCTCACTTCTAGGTTTAGGTTTTAGCTAAAATGTGATTAATACGTGTTTCTATTCAGCCTATACAGGAACTCAATCATACAATCCAGAGAATGGAAATCTCTCCTTCCTTAGGAAAGAGTTAAGACTTCTGGAGATCTGTCTAGACTTTTATAAGTAAGCTCCACAAAGCCGATTTGGAATACTGTAGGGTGCCTGTGTTTCTTATTCTTGTGTCTCTGTATCCATTTGCATAATATACATAACCTTGGGAATACATCACCAGGCTGGGAAGGGCTCCAAATCTGGATACTCAGAGTGGACCCACAATATTACCATTACCTGAGAGCTATACAGGCATGAAGAAACAACTGCTAGAATGTCCATGTTAACATGTCTTTCAGATGATTTTACCACTGGTTTAAGACTTAGATCTAAAGTCAAACATATTAAAGTCTGATGTGCCACATTCCAACTTATTATATGAACTTGAGAATACCTTCAGTGTTAGAAGCCAAAAGTTACTTGATTGGAAAACTACCATAATATTGTCCATTTGTTCATTCTGAGGATTAAAGAGAACTTAACACTCATGATTTCTTATATAGCACATTTCTCAATGCAACCAATCTGTCATTCTTGGTACTATCAATATATCATTGCTATCTTATGAGATACTAATATTTTCTCATGGGTATAGATACGTAAATGTATCAAAATTCTATATGTACTGAAATATAAATCATTTTGTTCTAGAGTCTTCCAACATGAGACTGGGAATTTTCTGCCAACAAAACATGCACAGAAATACTGCCTTCTGGATAGAGGCATAAATGATTTTAATCAGAGTATTCAAGTATTTCAGAAAATATCTTGGCTTTATTTTCTTTATTCACTACTTGAAAGTCTGATTCCAGCTCAGAAAACACATAAATATCATGAGCTCACAGATCCTCAAATAGAGCATCCAAACAAACCCCAAGTCAGACCAAGAAATAGAAGCTCACAAGAATATTAGTCAAGGTGAATTTAGTCCAAAAGTATAAACTGATGACCTGGAACATTGAAACAGATGAGCATGGAGCAGAGAGAAGTTGACATGTGATCCATGATCTAGCAAGTAAACCAAAACCAAAGAAGAAGAAGGAGGAGGAAGAGGAGGAGAAGGAGGAGCAGGAGGAAGAGGAAGAAGAGGAAGAGGCGAAGAAGAGAATAAGAATAAGAAGAATAAGAAGAAGGAGGAGGAGGAGGAGAAGAAGAAGAGGAAGAAGAAGAAGAAGAAGAAGAAGAAGAAGAAGAAGAAGAAGAAGA
>NW_026596051.1:22686727-22731494 GCF_907164565.1 Psammomys obesus | reverse complement strand
GAAGAAGAAGAAGAAGAAGAAGAAGAAGAAGAAGAAGAAGAAGAAGAAGAAGAAGAAGAAGAAGAAGAAGAAGAAGAAGAAGAATTTCACAGGGACCAGCTGGGAAGAAATTTGTGAAGTAATGGATCTTTTATCCCTTATCTGTCTCCCAAATCACCCCCACTAGTTCTCAGCTTTGGAGTTCCCCTGGCTTTACCTCCAACTTTTATGTTCTTTCCCACAACTATTTGCTTTGGTGATTTCCACTGTACATTTGTGTTTAATTGCAATAAATCCTAGTTAGTATTAACTACTAACTTGACACAGCATCTATTGATACCCGAGAAAAGGTGTCTCAATTGAGGGATTTCCCAAATCAGAGTGGGCTGTGGGGGTGTCTGTAAGGGTTTTAATTAATGGTAATTGATGTAAGAGAGTCCAGTCCACTGTGGGTAACATCGTTTCCTTAATAGGTAGCCCTTAGATCTATAGGAAAGCTAGCTGAGCATAAGTTGGCAACAAGTATCCTTCCATGGCTTCTTCTTCAAGTTCCTGCCCAACTTCCAATAACATTGACCAGAAAGTGTAAGCCAAATAAATTATTTCCTCTTCCAAGTTGTTTTGGGCCACAGTGTTTATCCCTGGAAAAGAGGTCAACCTATGACATACCAATACAGAAAAATCTCTTAATTTTGTTTTTCAAGTCTAAAGTATCCCTGAATCTTAGGCTCCTATATACAGTTACTTTCTTGATGTTTTAACATTTGCACATACAAAGGGATTTTACATGTGTTTTTGCATGCCAGTCTTGTCCCTACAAAAACCCATACTGCTTTAGATCCCTATCTCAGAAAATGATGTCAGTATCAGTCCAGCTGTGTGGAGCCCAATCTGGAAGCAGGACTAGACCTTTTTCTTTTTCTCTAACCTTAATCTATCTGTCAACTAATCTTGTGAATTCTTCTTCCAAGACATAGCTCCAATACTGACTTTTTAAATAACCCCGCCTCCTGAAAACCAGATATTGGAATGGACCAGATGCATTACTTTGACTTGAATCCTTGTCACCACACAGTAGCTACACAGCTTTCTCTCCATACCAAAGCTGGGTAAGGATGGTTTTGTAAACAAGAAATAGAGATAGCCTTCATTAAATCTTGTTTTGGCAGTTCTGCAACTTTATTAGACATTCAGTAAGTTAGTTCTCATCCACATTGACTGGTTGTAGATGTCTGAATGTGGAGACAGGCACGCAAATAGCCAATGTGTAGAGCTTCTTCAGTGAATACTCATCTTCATTGTGTTTCTTGGACAAACGTATGCAGATGCAATAGGGAACATGCCTTTTTCCTTTGGCCCAGACAGCGTTATTAAGCCTGGAATCTATGTTCTCATCTGGAGTCTCCATCCCCTTCATGTCAAATTTCTGAGTTTCTTTGAGTGCCTGAGGAGCATGCTTCCTGAAGCCCACTAGATGTTTGTGCTTGGAATGTTGATGGGGTGATCTCAGGTCACCCCCTCATTGATGGCAGAATGGCTCTTCCTCTTCCCTCCACTCTTCTTTGTGGGAGCCATTTATCAGGGCCAGGGTTGGAAAGGTCCTTCATTAATTCTTAA
Organism: Psammomys obesus; assembly: GCF_907164565.1. Classification (NCBI taxonomy): domain Eukaryota; kingdom Metazoa; phylum Chordata; class Mammalia; order Rodentia; family Muridae; genus Psammomys; species Psammomys obesus. Next base: position 22,729,898 of record NW_026596051.1, on the reverse strand, counting down.
CCACAGCAATCTCTTACATTGTCCTTCAAGGCCCTTCATGACATGACTCCTGTGTGTCTAATGATCTTCATCTTAGACGATTTTTCCTTTGACCACATTAACCTTCTTTCTGCTACTTTCAAGTATGGAAATGCTGCATACCAGGAAAAGCTATGACAAGTGTTTTTGTTGTTGTTGTTGGGTTATTATTATTATTATTATTATTATTATTATTATTATCATCATCAGCTGGGCAGCTTTTCGGAGTGCTTCTTCTCAGATTCTCACCTAGCCAACTTCACCCCAGCTTCACAAATGCCATTCAATCCTCCTCTCCTTCAGCTAAGCAACCGTCCTAGTAACTCTACCACACACATGTCAGTTTTCTTTTTCCTATAGGGTTCATCAGGACCAATATTTTCCACATAAATTTTGGATTCATGTTAAATCCTACCTTTTCTAGAATGAGAATTATTTGAGGACAATGAATATGTGTCTTCTATTTGCATCATACCTATAACACTGTCACCCATCAAGTGATAGTCATTTGTCCATGAACAGGGAACATGTTTGAAGGTTATGCGTGGATGCCTGAAACTGCAGGCCAATCCTATATAAACTATGGATTTCTTACACATGTACAGCTCTTCACAGAAACCCATTTATACATGTGTGCCCTATACTCCAGTGGACTCTGCCTCTACTTTGGTCCTCTTTCAGCTTCTCCAATGAAATCAGAGACTTGTCTGCAGTTTCTTCTGCTATAAGCATGGTTTGTTCTTGGTTGGCAGAGTTTGACCAATGGATTTCTTTTGCACTCACAGACTCAGCCTACTTTGTTTATCTCTCTTAGACCTGAAATCAGCTACTGTTCATGGTTAACTTCGGATATTTGATGGTAATGGAGAAGTTTTGAGCCTTTTTGACTTGAGCTAAATGTCTCATGCATGGTTGAAAATGTGAATACACTGCCTCTGTGTACAAATCTCAACTGTTCATTCCTTAAAGACATTATATTTTAGAAAAAAAACTGTTTTCACAAAAACGTGTTGTACCTACAAATAGATTTTAAGCAATGTTATGTATTCATCAAAACACAGAGACTGTGTGTTTCATCCTCTTGGTTGTTTAAGAATTTTGTCTGTTCCATGACACTAGAAAAGTCAGAGAAGAAGAATGAAATTAGTTTTTTATAATAAAGCAATGCACAAAAAATATGAAAATCAAACATTGTAATTCTCTTTCTCAGAATCAGTAAACAGAAACTACTCTCCAATACAGTCTACAATAGACAAGTCTGAGGACAGAATGAAAGCTTCATAAAGGCAAGTACACTGTCTATTACCCCTGCTTTATTCTATAATTATATTGAGTGGTCTGGAGAATAATAACAATTTAGTAATTTTGCTGAATAAACAAGTGGGGAACCCTTAGGAAATGCTCCACATAAGGAGGCACACAACTGCTTGTAACTTTAGTTCCAGAAAAACCTCACACATCTCTCCTACACTGGTCACTGCACATCTATGTCACATGTGCATGCACACACACACACACACACACACACACACACATTTGAACAGAAACCAAATAAATAAAGAAAAATTATTTTAGATGTTATTCTATCCAATTGTACCATTTACTTTATAAGCAACTATGTATCCAGATACCGTACTAGTGGCTGATGACAGAGAAAGCAATCAGCATCCCGTGGTGCACAGAGCCCTTAGGAGGAGATCTGTAGACTTTGCCTATGAAGGACATCTTCCACAATGTGTGGCAAGTCAAAACCACACAAAGTTTCAGATCTGTCATATGAAAAGGAGGAGCTAGTACTATGAAATGACAGCAGCTAAGTTGTTTTTAGCATCACTGGTGAGACTGGCCCTCTATTTGGTTGTCTACATTCTTAAGATAATGCCATCTTCAGGAAAGGCATTTAGCATGTGTCTGACAACTTTAGAATTAATGTAGCCTTGGAGACTGCATTATTTCCCCATTGTTACAAGTTCAAGAAGTCTGGATTTCACCTCAAACCTCCTTTACGTCTTGGATCTCTATCATGCATCTTTCCATTTAGAATCATGAAATACCCAAGTTAGCTCAAGGTGATCTCTGACCTAGCTGGTCACCGTGGTCTTTATTTAGACTCTGTGGAACCTCAGTCACCACATATGTTCTTCTCTCTGTCTCACTTCTGCCATAACCTAGAAAGCAAGGAATCCCATGTTCCTAAAGATGGTCAAGTGATAAGTGACCACTTATCTTTTCTTAAAGGGTATTGAGTTGTATCTATTCTTACAGAGTCAGTTCACCTTGAGAAAAACAAATCACATCCATTTGCTAAGCTGAGAGTGAAGATGTTTAACATCCCCTATTTAAGGGTTATCCTTAAAATATGACGAGGACAAGAAAATGTCAATACCAAGAGCATAGCAAACACCAGATAAAGCGTAGCTTTATAGCCTCTGTTATAAAACCAGCTGAGTATACATTAAACAAATCCTTCCTGAGTATGTACTGTTAGAGAAACTGAGGTTTTCTGTACACCAACCTGTATTTGAACATCTTTACCCCTGAACCATTTTTTACTCTCCTGCCTGATAGTTCATGGTTGGTTATCATTCAAAGAGAAGCAGATTTGATAAAAATCAACCCTAAGTTCAGAAAATAATTGTTTTTACCACCACTTTAAGGTTGTGGACATGAGATGTCCACAAGGACTGGTATATTTGTTCTCACTTTCATTCAACAAACCCATGCAGTGTGCATATGTGAGTCAGATACTTCTAGATTTACAAATACGTGGCCAAATAAAACAGGAATCTTGGCCTTAGTGTTGCATGTGCTCTAAAGAACAAAGTCAGACACAAACATAGTTAATGTAGATTGCAACAAGAAAGGCCATCAAAACAGGATGAAAGGGTGGATGGAGGAAGGTTTGTTTGCTTAAACAAAATGAATAGAGATGCCTTCCAACAAAGAGTGTCATTGGAACAGACATGGAACTGTAGCAAACATAAGCTATGCAGACACGTGGAGACCAAGTTCAAGTAGGGTTATCATGGAAGAGCTATATAGCTATTGTTGGACTTAAAAGGAAAGAGATATAGCAACAGAAGCTGAGGACTAGGGTAGCAGGACTGTGTGTCATGGCAAAGAAGTGGAGATTCGCTGGATGTTCTTCCCAGTGTGATGGAAACTACTGGCAGATCCACTGCATGGTGATTCCTAATGATTTTTTAAGCAAGAGCTACAGACTTGAGAAATAATGCATATCCTGATTATGGTAACTTGAACCAAAAGCTACAATGGAAGATGGCTGCAGCGAGACCAGATCTGCACAGCTAGAGTATCTAGATCTGAGGCAGTACTCAAAGACATCTTTTCCTGGGGGAACACATGAGGTTCCAGCCTACAGTCCCAGCCAAGACACAAGGAACTGTTAGATGTGAGATCTGTCCAGATCAATACAGTTGGTTTTGTGGTGGTTTCTTTCTAGCTGGGTACTTTGAATGAGAGGAAGGCAAAGGGGATGGACTGGACTAGGGATTTTATAAACATGGTCATAAACGCTCCCAGGAGCGTTGTCGGAGAGATCACAATTTACACTTTCCAAGTAGAAAACTTGGCAAGAAGAAGGTAATATTTTGCCCACGGTTGTGGTTCTCCAGACACGGAACCAGCTTCCACCTATACAGCCCCAAATGACCTGAGTATTCCCTATTTGCCCTCCTTTTAAAAGAGTGTTTTAATGCCAGGAGCAATCACTCACAACTGTACAGCCATTTACAGTTTACCCAGTTCTTTCACACTCGTTATCTTGTGCCTCCTGTGAGCTGGTTCACACCCTCCCCACTTTTTATTTTCACAGGCATGGCAGGTACAGGATGTGATAAATACCCTGAACAAGGAAACATTTAGACTAAGCTAACTGTTATCGGCAGCATCTGTGACGAATGACTTAATATAACCCCGAAAAGCCCAATGAGATGACTAATTTGTGGTTAAAGGTGGATGAAAATTTACTTTGTAAAAAATTATATGGAAGTAACTCGATTAACTTTGAAGGAGAAAGAGAGAGGAAAAAGCCAACAAAAAATACACATATAATGATTGACTCCTTCTTCCAAGGGAGGTAATAAAGATAAAAATTACAACCTTAAGAGCTGTTAGAGAGAGAAGGAACAGGTTTCACGGTTGCTTACTGGATGCAGAAAGTGGGTTAGAATAGGAAACATAAATAAGAAAGTTCTTGGGGGCTTACCAAAGCCCAAGTTTCAGATGGCAAAGGATCTCTCAGCTGTGCAATTCAATTGCCTCAGTTATCTGGTGAGAAAACTGAGTAATTACTAAGGCTTCTCATTTGGTGTCCAGCAGAGAGTCTCGGGGGACAAAGAAAAAACATACGGAGGGTACCAAAGGCTGTTAGCTTTGGAGTCCTGCTGGCTTTGGCCAACTGACCCCACTCTAGGTGACAGAACTTTTTTGAGACTCAAATTACGATTTTTTATATGAATTGTAGGAATGATAATACTAACTTCATATCATATGAGTTAAGTTCCCTTCAGCCTCTGAAGTGCCTGTAATTTTCCTTGGCACACAATAGGTATTTACTGTTACTGCTGTCCTCCAGGGAATCCAGGAAAAGCCAAAGGGAGTCTTCCCTAGGCTCCACACCTCCCACGAAGAAAACCAAAACATTGACAAGTCACTTCACAGGCAAAGAATAAAGTCACAGCATTGTTGTGCTAAACTTGTAAATATGCAGCATTCCAGGATCCAACACTCAGTTGCTCGTTCACTTCCTGCCTGTTTGCCACCTCTCCTCTTCAGTGTAGTTTCCTGCTTGGGTGCGGCTGGACTAAAGTACCTGAAAGGCCACTGAGTGCAAGCCAAGGACGAGACTCATAGGTATGGGAGGGAGAAAGCTTACCCATGGTGAGGGAATCTATGAAGCTGGAACTGCTTTTTCCCTGTACTTCCTGCCAGCTCTACAAATACTGAGTGTGCAAGTTTCAGAACTCTCTCCAACCTCGAACTGGAGCATTTGTAAAAGGCTTCCTCTCCGTCCTCGCCTTTGCTTCCTCTTTGCAATAAGGAGCAACACCTATGTTCTGGCCTTCTGGGCACCAGCTGCCTGCAGTGTCCCAGGGACTCTGGGTTCACTTTCCTCCCTAATTTTTCCAGCTTTACTCTCCTCCCCATCTTTTGAATGCATAAAGCTCCTCCCTACCTTCGAATAGTGCTGTCACTTCTAGGTCATTACCCACGTTACCTACCATCCAGAGGATCATCTGAGAGCCCCTCATTCTAGATAGTGTGTCCGCACGGCGGCGTTTCCTTGTCATACCCCAGCATGTAAGCACACTTTGGAGATGATTCCCCACCTACACTGGTATTTATTTATGAGCTTTGCTCTCTCTTTTGCTGGCATATAAACTAAAAAGGTGTGTTTGTTTTCAAGGCTACTTTAACGGCTTGGAGGCCTGAAACGATACAGCCGTCTTCTCTCAGTTCTGAGGCCGCGAATCTGCAATCATTGGTTAACAAATTGGTTTCTTTCGGGGATTTCTCGGGCAGTCTATCCCACGCTTTTCTCCAGGCTTCTGATTGTTCGTGGTGATCCTTGATATTCTTGGCTTCTAGGCACATCCCAACAATTTCTGTTATTATTATCATATCGCTTTTGCTCAGAATTCTCTTTTTTGAAATAATGTCACCAGTTACTGTGTTTAAAATCCATCTTATATTAATGCTGTGGTTGTGAGATATTTGAGTGAATTTTATGGGCAAAATACCTTTTCCTGAGTAAGCTAATATTCAGTTACGAGGGTTTGCATTTAAGTGTAATCATTAGCATTAGAGAGGTGTGTATTGCAGCCCACTAGACAGCAAACAAATTTTATCTCGGGACCATCTGAGTTTTCCTGGTGTTTAAATCCTAACAAATTTTCATTAGGGAGGCATAGAGTGAATGAACTCCATCCGTTTTTGCCAGATGTCCCCTTAAACCCCGAAAGCTGAAGTTTCCAAAGGCTTGCTTGAGCATCATCACAAAGTCTTCACCATCATCAAAGCTCCATAGTAAACTAACACCTGCTAGGAGCACCCCAGCTGCTCTGGAACTGACCTCATCCAGACTTCACAGATGATTTTTTGTGAGTTCAGAGAGGAAGAATAGAAAATGTTTATGCTGGGTTCTGTGGTGACACATGCCAGGGCCATTTCTGGTTGCTCACATGTCCCTGTACAGTGACATTGGCCATCATAATTTCATTACTACAAAGGTCCCTTCCATATATACCCTGAGTTCATCTATTAACTGTTCTCTACAGATTTTTTTTCTGTCTCTTTTTGTAGTACTTTTCTCTCAATCATTGGATCCACCCCATACTGAAATTAACCCTTGGTACTAAGGTCCAACCTACTTTCTTGCCTGAACAAACACTTCTACAAAGTTTATAATTTGCCTATAGCAGACTTAGCACAACAGTGAACCATGATTTGTGTTGACAGTATAGTGCATTGAGTTCATAAAAAATTTCTACACTACAAGAGGGCTAGATCCATGTCGAACAGTGAGGTTAAAAAAACCATATACAAGGGTTATTTCAATCGTGTTGGTTTTAGTTGTTGAGTTGACACAGAGTCGAGTCACCTTGGTGAGATCAGTTTGGCCTGTGGGCAGGTGTTCTGTGGCTCTGGTTATGTTAAGTGAAGTGACAGAATTCAGTCTCAAAGTGGGTAGCACCATTCCAGGGGTTTGGGTCTCAGGTTGTGTAGGAGTGTGCATGCATGTGTTCATTACTCTGCTCTTGACAGAGAATGTTAGGAGCTTCTTCAAGTTCCTGCCTTGATGTCACAACAGTGATGGATCAGAAATTGCAAGCCAAATAAAGCCTCTTTCCCTTAGTGTTGCCAGGGTATATAGCAATGCAAATGAAACTAAAAGAGGCATTTCAGGTTCTAGTGTGACTTAGTTTTAAAATCCTGTGTCATTATTTTATCTCTCTCTCTCTTACTCATAGTTGAGTTATCTGATGTCCTACTACCTGGATTCTTCACTCCACTCCTGATGAATTGAGTTCACAGTCATATGTAAGTTCATTTGAGCCATGTACATGATCAATATTATCATACACAGCAGACTTTGTTACCAGTATCCAATTCATCACTATCAAGTCTTACTCATGCAGCTTATCAGCATTTGTTGACTTCTGAGTCTCTTCATGTTGGTCTATCCATTCCAGCAGATGGATTCCTATATGTATATTATTTGTAAGGATGTCATTCCAAATAGCCACAAACTGGACATTTTTAACACATTATTTTCTCAGTTCTAGATACCAAGTGTGAGACTAGGGTACAGACAGGTAAGTTTCTTTAGATCTTCTTTTCTTGGCTCAATGAAGGTCATCTTACCATATCCTTGTAATATCTCTCTATGTGTTCCTGTACCTTAATCCCTTCTCCTAACTACATAATTCATATTTGACTAGGGACCACCCTAATGGCCATACTTTAATTTAGTTAGAGTCACTGCCTCCAAATAAAGTCATATTTTGAAGTGCTAGGATTAATACTTAAATTGTGAATTTGCTGGAGGATAATCCCTGATCTAAAGATTTAGATTAGAACACATCTTGCAGATATACTTTATAGATGATCTAAATGAAGCCTGTCTTTCCCATTATGATCATTTTAACATCTCATTTATGTTTGTCCATGGTATTTGTCATAGAAATAGTATCTTGCATGTGAATATTTCTTTCACATCCATCTCTCCTCCCTTCTCCACAAGTCTGAAGTTTTGTTAATATGCTCCAGAGACCAGTGTTTTCATTCTACCCTAATTTATTTTTTTTAATTTATAACTCACTATAAGTTCTTTAATTTTCTCTTTTGTCTCTTTTTCCATCTGGAATCTTCATTCCCCACTTCATTGTATCTCTCATGTATTCTTCATTCCCCATCTTGATGTATCTCTCTTTTTTTCCCCTAATATTCTGTCTTGTTAACTTTCTCAGAGATTTTTTTCAAGGAGATTGTTCAACGCTTTCAAGGCTTTAGTGAATGGCATGTTCTACCAATGAAATCCCAGTGCTATTCCTGATGTGGTTCTTCTTCTGTTTCTGCATTCTTTACTTTCTATAAGTTATTTCAATTTTACCAGCATTTCCCAAAACATATTCATAGGAACTAGCTTAGCAGTTAAGGACATGCCCTACTCTTGCAGAGAACTGGAGTTAAGACTGAGAACCGATTTCATGTGGTTACAAAGTTGCCTGTACACCTGAAAGACTCTACCTAGCACCCCCTCTCAGTGGACTCTGAAGCAGGCAGGGAGAAGATAAGGGAGGGAGGGGAGGATTGGGAGGGAAAGAGGGAGAGGGCTACAGCTGGGATACAAGTGGGAATGTAAACTGGTACAACCACTTTGGAAATCAATCTGGCGCTTTCTCAGACAACTAGGAATAGTGCTTCCTCAAGACCCCTTGAGGCATATACCCAAAATTTGCTCAAGTACACAATAAGGACATTTGCTCAACCATGTTTGTAGCAGCTTTATTTGTAATAGCCAGAACCTGGAAACAACCCAGATGTCCATCAGTGGAGGAATGGGTACAGAAATTGTGGTATTTTTACACAATGGAATATTACTCAGCAATCAAAAAAGAGGAAATCATGAAATTTGCAGGCAAATGGTGGGATCTAGAAAAGATCATTCTGAGTGAAGTATCCCAGAAGGAGAAAGACAAACATGGAATATACTCACTTATATAGACCTAAAAGATATGATAAACATAATGAAATCTATACACCTAAAGAAGATAATCAAGAAAGCAGACATGGGGTATGATGATCAATCCTCATTTAGAAAGACAAATGGAATATGCATTGAACATATGACAGGAGTCTACCGCAGAAGGCATCTGAAAGACTCTACCTAGCAGTGTTCCAAAGTAGATACTAAGACTCATAACCAAACCCTCGGCAGAGTGCAGGGAATCATATGAAAGAAGGGGAGTTTGATGTGGAAAGGATAGGAGCTCCACAAGGACCAAACATATCTGGGCACAGGGTCTTTTCTGAAATGGACACTCAACCAAAGAACATGAGAGGATAAAACCTAGAACCTCTGCTCAGATGTGACCCGTGATAGCTCAGTAATCAATTGGTTTCCCATAGTAAGGGAAACAAGGACTATTTCTAACAGGAACTGGATGACTGGTTCTTTGACCTCCCCACCTCCCAAGGGAGGAGCAGTACTATTATGCCACAGAGGAGAACTTTGCAGCTAGTCCTGAAAACACCGGACAAAACGGAGTCATATGGAAGGGGAGGAGGTACTCCCCTATCAGTGGACTTGGAAAGGGGCAGGGAGGAGATGAGGGAGGGAGGGTGGGACTGGGGAGGGAATGAGGGATACAGAATTAACAAAATGTAACTAATGAGAAAAATAAAATTAAAAAAATAAAAAAGAAAAAAAAGAAAAAATAAAATTATTTAAAAATTAAAAATATTAAAATACAAAAATGTTGCCTGTAATTTCAGCCTTCAGGGGAACTTCCAGGCTCTATGGCATCAGCAGTCATAAAAGGCAGGACCTTCATCTTAAAATCTACTCCACATCTTAATCACTTTTTTTCTTTTTTCCCTTTTTTATTTTGTTCAGAGACTTGAAATTTTTTTATACAAGTCTTTGACTTGCTTGGTTAGGGTCACACCAAGGTACTTTATGTCTTTTTGACTATTGTGAAAGGTGTTGTTTCCCTAATTTCTTTCTCAGCCCTTTTGTCTTTTGTATACAGGAGGGCTATTGATTTTTTTTTGAGTTTAATTCTGTATCCAGCCACTTTGCTTTTATTTATTACAATTTATTCACTTTGTACCCCAGTTGTAACCCCCTCCCTCACATCTTATTTCTTAATGAAAAGGAGAAAGATATATTTAGAGTGGGAAACAATGAAATATATCACAGAAGCCCAGCACATCAAATTGAAACTATAGATTTTTTATTGGTTATAGCACATCATTCATTCTGTGATTCACTACTTTTCCTTTTATTCCTTGTCTCTAAGATCCTAAATCCATATTTTTTTTTCCTCACAGCCAAGTAAACATTCAATGAAACAAATGCAATCGATTGTCCTGTTGCTGGCCCATCCTAACATGATACAAACCTATCTGGTTAGCTTTGCACACAGGAAATGCTCTATCCATTTAAATTAATTTATTACTGATTGTGGTAGTTGATCTAGTGGCACCATGTATTCAGATATTAATTTCTTGTCCCACTACCATTACCCTCTAAATTCTTACTGTTCTACAAGCAAACCAAAATCTAGCAGGTGTCTATGTCTTTAATTTTTATGATAGAGGGTTAAAACATAACAGCCTTAATAATGACATGTGATTAGTAACAGACATAGATAACAGTGTTCTACAAATGATCTTTTGTATTTTTTCTGTCTGTGCTCTTGCTTAGGCAGGCTTGATATCCCACTTACCTTTTCATAATCCATATCATGTATGTCTCTCAGAACTCATTTCAGAAGAGACTCAGAGCTCTGGGTCTTGTTGAGAACAGTCTCCAGGGCAGAACATTGCCTTACATAAGACTGTCCTTTCATACATGAGAAATCCACGATAGGATTGTAGAGTCTCAGTCACCTTGCCCAAATTGAAAACATCTGTTAGGCTTGTTCAGCTGCAGTGATCCTTTTGGGGTGCCTGACCACATTTTGGATATTGGATCCCAGTTAAACATTTTCATCTGCTTATTTCTCCTTTCTTGCACTGCTTCCATTATGGTCTCAATAACACTGTAAATAGAACTATTGCTCATTTATCATATTAATGTTTGTTTTGCACGGAGCTGATCGTCTGGGAATCTATAGGCATTATGCCCTCTGCCTGGGCATGCCTCTGTCCTGTCTTCCCCTACTAAACTAGTATGTACTCTTCATACTCCAAGTCATGTGTACCTTAATGTCCCAAAGGAAGGCACATTTTATTCTGCCCCATTACAGAAATTTCCAGTTATCTTGACAACACATCATCACACTGCAATATAATTACTTCTCAAATATTTCCCTTTCTTCTAAAATAACTCTGTGTTCTGCACAAATGTAGTGTTTGTTAATTATGACAGTAATTAACATTCCACAACATGTGGAATGTTAATGACATTCCACATGACAGTAAATATGACTGTATGACAATATGTAAATATGACAATATGACAGTAAAAAAAATTCCACAACATGCAGTGACTTAAAATAACACAAACAACATTGTTTGTTACCTCACAGCTCTGTGGATGCAGAATGCAAGTGGACTCAACAAGATCCTCTGCTCAGAGTCTCAGCTGTGGGTAGAACATGGCCTCATTTTCTATATGTTGAGACCTGGGCTCCACTGCATCTCATATAGTTGGGATAATTAGGTGCGGTGGTAAGGAATAGGCTGTGAAGAAAAAAAAGTAGCAGATTAGTGAACATTTTTTAGAGAGCACTTGTTATAAAACTAAGCTCTCAACCTAATGAAATGGCTCAGCACATAAGATGCTTGCTGCCATGCCTGATGACCCAAAGCAGATCACTGAAACCTGTAGGCTTTCCTCTGACAACATACACAAGTGCTGTAGTATATGTGCCCATGCATGTTTGCATGTGTGCACACACACAAAATCACAGGCGTGTGCACAAACGAATAAATAAATGTAATAGTTTATTTGAAGCAAAGCAAGCTTTCTCTAGTGTACACGGTCTGTCTCAAGCATATCTTGAGTACATGGTGGGCAGACATCGATATCATGTTGGTGGGCTTCTCAACCTCCTAATCCATGACCAAAATAAACCTCTATAAATGGAAGGTATCAGGCCATCAAGTTTAGCAACACCAGTTAACTTTTAAGCTCCAGAAATAAAATTCTCTGTTCTGAGTAACCAGAGAGGTTTAGTATTACAGTGCCCAGACTCCATCATTTTCACCGTTTGCTTGCTTGTGTTAATCACTGCAGTGTTGCCAGGGCTGCTGTTTCCATACACTTGACAATGAGTCTCATACTTCCTGTTGATTATGGCCTCCCTCCTTCCTGAAGATTGCAGCCTGTGCTCCAAGGTGTGCTTAAGCATCCAAACTGATGATAGAGGTGGACAAATATGTAGGGCTGCAGCTCGGGCTTCAGATTCAGAGTACTGGTGTCAGCCAAGACCTTACATCCCTTGACACCATCTTTTCCCAGTGAATAATAAATCATTGTGTTTCCCAAATAGGCCCCTTTCCATTGGCATTCCTCTTTTCTTCTACCATTAGTCATTCTGGACTAGCTCACCACCTGACACTTAGCATGCATCTGTAAAGTCTTAGGTAGATACTGACGCTGGGAACACACCTGTGCCTCCTTGAGTCTGCAGTACTCCATCTGTAATCTTTATAAAAGTGTATTTGGCCATTATATACATATATATATCACAGTCTGCTCTTTCTTGATGTGACCTTTTCAAACATCTCTAGCTTTAGCTTTAGACCTTAACATTTGAGTGACATCAATATGCACCTTTAGCACAAAATACTTAAGTAGATAAATACATAGTAGTCCTGGAAGGAAAACTGATATTACTAGATGGACTTGAGTATGATTTTTTATTATGCAATTCTTTTAATTCTCACAACAAAGACAATGGAGTGAAATTAGACTCTGAAAAGAAGCAAATCACCTAGATATTTCTCCTACTAAGTGAACTATCCTTCAAAATAAGAAATGTCTGATTGCAGAGTCCATACTTACCCCTTTATAAATCTGAGTTGCTCACGGCTTATGTTACTCCATCTTTTTTCTTTACTCAGTCATCAAAGAAACCTTACTATAAGCTAATAACTGAGATTCCAACAAAAGATGTGTGCAGAGGACCAGTTCTGTTCCTCAGATGTTCACAGACTCCCTTAATGAATGCTCATACAAATAAATGTGTACACAGCAGGATTTAAAAATAAACAACAACAACAACAAAAAACTATATTGAAAACAAATCTTAGTACAGGTCAGTCTAGAACTTTTCTTTCCAGTAACTATGACTCAAGTAGAGTTATTTAAATTCACGATTGTTCAAATTATTTTTATCAATAAAACCCTGAATTCAGTTCCTTGGTTGAACTGATCACATTTCTCACATTTCGTAGGTTTATGTCTCTTGTGGCTGCTGGACTAGATGGTTTGGGTAACAGCATTTTTATCCTTGCATGATGTGCTGCTGGACATTTCTAGCTTACAAGACCCAACCTTTACAGATAACATATTTCTTGATTTGAGACATGTAAAAGAAATGAGATTTTTCTTGGTTAAACAAAAAGACAGGAGGCTATAGGCAAAAGATATCAACTGAGCCAAGGCAAGGAAATGGCACAAAGAATGTAGAGATTGTCTAGGGAACAGAAAGTATGTAGAAACCATTTTCAATGTGTGAAGGGTGAGGTGGAGTTGAGCATGTGATGAGAAGCTCCTGGGAGGCAGAACCCCTCTATTAGTATCTTCCATGACTTTGTATAATATAAGATGACATGTCTTATGACGAAAAATGGATTTTCCCCCATGGAATATTGGTTTTTTAATGTTTTCAGAAGTAAATCCCATTTCACTTTTCAGATGAAAATTATCCAATAATTTCATAGAAGGTAGACACAAGCAGAACAATTCTTTCCAAAGCATGGTGGAGTTGTTACTTTTGGGAACAACGAAACCCCTAAGACTCCATCACCACTGGTCCCTGGAGTTCTAAGGAGCTGATGGAGGTTCCAGTAATTAACAAGTGAAATTTTATCCTACTTCAGATAACCCAGAATGGTAGTTAGAAGATGTCCCTGCTCCAGTGTGGAAGACTGACAGGTTGAGATAAGATAGAGCATGGATGAATAACTGAGAAGATAAGGAAATAGATGAATAAAATTATGTGAGTGGCATTTTTAGCCAGACAGGCAAAGCTCAGTCTCTGGATCCTAAGACAGCTGGAATACACTGAAGAGAAGAAACAGCATCACTCCCCAGCCTTTTCCTGGACAATCTGGAGACTTGTAATATCATTTTTCATGATGTGAAATTCTAGAGGGACATTTTACTTATTAAATGATTGGTTTAAATTCTCTATATTTCAAAAAATAACAGGATAGGGAGGGTGATGGCTTACATTTAGGCCTTGAGTTATGGCTCTGTCATTCTGTCAAAGCCCAGGGGAATATCACAAAAATCCTTCTACTCACTTCAATGAATAATGTATGTCTCATTTCTTTATTCTTCCCCACAGCAAACACAAATCAGAAGCGTCTGAAACAAACAGACCACAAAAAAACTTGAGTCAAAACTGGTATTTTGTCAACTGATTAGATAGCAGTTAGTTTAATGCTGGCATTAATCAAGGTCTGATTGCTCCATTGTGAGGAACAAGAACTCTGTGCAGAGATTAATACACACGATACAGTGGAGCCTGTCTCTGCAGCAAACCCCACACAGTAATTAGTACGAACACAAAGAGAAGGTTATTGATCTGTTGTTATTGAGAAACAACATAATTGGTATTTCAGATCATAATTGTTGGTTCCGAAGTAAAAGAGATGGGTTTGCAGATCATTAGAAACAAGGTTTGGATTTTTTAAATTAATTTATTTATTTAAACCAAAATGATTAGTTCAAATGTTACTGTGCTTCAAAATAAATAAAAAAAAAACAAAACAAAAAAACATTTATTTAATTGTGAGAAGTCCTTATTTTTTAACTATTTTTATTTTTTATTAATTACATTTTATTCATTTTGCATCCCCCCATAAGCCCCTCCCTCCTCCCCTCCCGATCCCACCCTCCCTCCCCTTTCTGCATGCATGCCCCACCCCAAGTCCACTGATAGGGGAGGTTCTCCTCTCCTTTCTGATCTTAGTCTATCAGTTCTCCTCAAAAGTGGCTGCATTGTCCTCTTCTGTGGCCTGGTAGGGCTGCTCCCCCTCAGGGAGAGGTGATCAAAGAGCAGGCCAATCAGATTATGTCAGAGGCAGTCCCTCTTCCCATTAATAGGTAACCCTCTTGGACACTGACCTGCCATGGGCTACATCTGTGCAGAAGTTCTTATTTTTAAATCTTTAAAGTGATAACATTCTTTAGAAGTGTGGTGATATGATACGGTGGAATACTGGCCCCGGAGTCTGGAAAATTCCACTTATGGCTTTGTGGAATTAGTTTTGTTGTTTAATTTATCAGAATTTTCTTTCTGTAAAATGTGAGGATGCAGCAACACATCCAGGGATTTGTTGAAAAACCAGAGAGAAAGCCTTATTTCTTAGAATCAAAGACACTGTGCCAAAAGTCCTCTTTCTAAATTATCTTTGCCGTGATTATCTGTGCATCCGTACACACCTCACTTAAGCAGTTTTCCCCTATCTAAAAAGGGATGACTGCACCAGCCCCTTTATTAGGATGAGTAACTGGATACATGGGTAGTTCTTTCAAGAGGTCCAGGAAGGGTAGGCATTTTATCAGTGTTCCTGGTTGCTGTTGTAGTTGCTATTTAGAAGCCTTCAACAGCATAATTGTAATAAATATGAACTGTATATGTGCTTTGTTTGCAGGAAGACAGTAAGTAACCTCTGCTAGAACCCTGCCCTGACCTTTGTTTCATAAGAAGGAAGATGAGAAAATGTTCAACAGAAAGAAAAGCTGGTGGGGCCTTTATACCTCAGTGCTGATAGTCCAGCTACCCTAAAGCACCTGTTTTAGCCCATTCTTGACAACAAAATACGACTTGAAATGTAAGAAAAGAGGTATGCAAAAATAAATAAATAAATAAATAAATAAATAAATAAATAAACAAAACAAAACAAAGAAACAAAAAGGAAGGCAAATAATTGACAAGTTCAGTCTCAAGAAAAAATAGGCAATCATCACCAAGAAACAGATTCTCATTAGTATTCTGATGACAATCTGAGGACATCTTGCTATACAAAAATAAGAATCAGATGGTATTAAAAAGAAAGCATGAAAACGATACGGAAGAGTTCTTTGCATTATTAAGTCAGATTTAAAAATAAAGGGGTAGAAAGATCATGAGCTGAAGATAAAGTCAAAGATCCAGCAGAGAACATAAAACCAGGAGGAGGAGAACGGAGAGAGAATTTGGTACACACAGTACTAGATTAGAAGGAAACCCAGAAATAAAGAATCCATGATGCTTCTAAACATGCACTAGAAGAGAAGGTTCTAGAGCTGAATGGAATGTGAATCTTCAAAAGATACCTCACAGTCCCAGTGAGATATCACCATTAATCCGCTAAAATGGATTACATCAAAGTCAACTCAGCAGGTAAAAAAACAAAAACAAAAACAAACAAACAAACAAACAAACAAAAAACCACCAAGATCTGATGCACTGCAGAAACTAGCTCCTCTGGGAAATGCTTTGGCAAAGTCTTACAAACATAAGCAAGTAGTGTTTATATGACCTAGCAATCTTACTCTTTGTGAGTCACCCAAAAGAGTAATAATATATGGCCATATAAAATCCTATGCATAAATATTTACGATCTCTTCCCCCGTACGTTTCAAAATCAGCACAAGTAGTAATCAGCTCAGCAATTGGTGATTGTTTAAACATGCTGGGGGGGAATCCAAGATGAGAAATACTATGAGTACATGCATGAAGAAACTATGGATATATCCAACAACATGAAAAAACAGGAGTACTATGATAAGGCAGTAAAATTGAGGCAGATAAGCCTTAAACCCAAAAATCTTTCCATTCCATCCAGGAAAGAACAAACAAACAAACAATAGAAATGGATAACCTCTGTTATTTCTAAGAATTGGAGATGAGGAGTTGGAGGTTAATTAATATCAGGTCAGCATGCTGGATTCTGTGGCAGAGCTCTTGCCTATAAGGCATAGCTCTGAGTTCAATTTCTTATGGCACCAAAAAGTGAGAGAAAGAAGTAGGGAGAAAGAAATGGGATAGGCAATTATCCCTTTAATGAGATAATGTATGTTAGAGCTAGAGAGATGGTTTGGTGGTTAAGAGGCCTTGGTGATCTTGCAGGGGACCCAGGAACAGTTCCCAGCAGCCACATGGTGACCCACATCTGTCTATAACTCCAGTTCCATAGTATTTGATGCACTTTTTTGGCATTCATGGGTACCAGGAACATAGTGGACTTATGCACATGCATACAAAACATTCATACATATAAAAAGGGTTTGAGACACAATGAAACCTTGTGGTACAAGAAATACAACATCTTTATCCTGGTGATGAATATGTATTGTCTATATTTATGAAAATTTATCAAACTGAACTTCAAAATGACATGTTCAATTGCTTGTGAAATCCTCTTTAATGTACCCAAAGTGTGCAAAAATGAAAATTCCCACTGATTTCTGAGAAAGAGGGAATGTGAAGTGCCCATGTTGGATATGTTCCCTAAGAGATTTTATATTGCCAGTGTGTAAATGAAGGGCAATTAAGAGGGAAAAATGTGATATCTAAAAAAGAATCAATGTTAGAAACTCTTTGGGCACAATACGGGTACTTAGTGAATGCCAGAAAACACTATGGCATATATTTAAAGGTTGTGAGTGGAGAGTGACATTCCAGTCAGGAACTTTATTCAGGACCGACCCGCCAGACAAATGAGAACAAATAAAGTTTCCATCCCACATGTTTAACTTAGGATATTACACTGGGATGTCTTCAGCTAAAATGAAACTAGAATTAGCAAGGGTGACATGACACTAGAGACTGGTAACTTCGACATGGTCGTGGAGTTTTTCAATGGAGCACCAGTCCAGGCTGAATCCAAAAGATGAGAGCAAGGGGGCCCTGGAAGAAAGAGTCAAGAGAATAAATACTATAGGTGGACTTGGAGTAAAAGAAACATAATGCGAAGGCACAATTTGTAGGATAATTTCAAACAGAGACAAGAAAAGCTGTGGAGATTTTTCAGAGAGAGAGAAAACTTCATGTGAAGTGATGATCAATTCTTGAAACATGCGGGAACAGACATGCTATAACCTTCAGGAACATCTCTGTGGGTTGCAAGCACACTTCCAAATGTAAATAAACGGGGAAAGATGTACAGTTGTCCCTCCAACGGACAGACACATAATGGGGCAGAACAGTTAAAACAACTCTCAAGCCCATTAACAAAACTAATGAAGAGCAGCAGTGAAAGACTGCAGAACTACAAGCTGGTAGGACAAATCTTCAAAAAAGTCACTTGCAGAAAAGTCACCTGATGTCTGTGAGTGACTGTTTTCTGTGTTTTGTTTTGTTTGTCAACTTGTAAAGGAGGAAAGTAAAATAGACCAAAAAAAAAAAAAAAAAAAAAGAATAGAGTTAAAGTGTGGACATCTATGGTCTCTGTTAACTTAAGCATTTGTATTTTTCTCTGTTCAATCCATTTTTTTCAAAGAAATCATTACAGGGAAGGTCTGCAAACCTCTCTCTAACTTGGTCTGTTATAGTCAGTCTTCAGGCACTTTTACCTTTGCACGCCACACCTCTCATATCTGTTGAAAGCGTTTGAAAAGGTCACCTAAGGTTCATGCCTAGCTACTGATTTACTCGTGCCCAGCTAACACTGTACACAGGGCCTTAAAAGTCATCTCTAGCTAGGTTTTGAAGCATTATATTAGATGATCCGAATAAAGGTTATTTTAAAACAAGGGTGAGTTTTTGCTCATTAATTATTAACCCATGAAAAATTTATTTTTTTTGTCAATATTTTAAAATCTACTTTCTGACTCTGCATCTCTTTTTAGGTGTGATAATTTATTCAAAACCCAGTCACACTTGTCACCCTCAGTGTATTTGAAACTTTACATGTAACTGTGATGTGTTCTATTTGTTGTTAATCCACTAACCTAAAACCAGACGAACAACAGAGCTGCTGCCTTCACACAGTGAAACTTTGCTGTCAAAGTAACAATCACACCAACGAGTTGTCTTCCTTACATGGATTTTTTTAATATACCCCACTCGCAACCCTCATAGTAACTCCAAACATGGCTGTTCCACCTACCACCTCATTGGATGATCACCCTGCTGCCTCAGAATTGCTCACTATCACACAGTGGCAGCATTTCATCCTCTAAGAGACTTGTGAGTAATATCTTCCCAGTTTGTACACGTTGTGATTTCATTTTCTCCTTGTAACTTGTAACTCACATGAATCTACATTCAAGTTTAACTTACTCTCACACCAGAGTAAAAAGGAACCATAAAATAGAAGTCCCAGCATTTTTTTTCCTATGGGGAAACAAAATTCTGGCTGAGCTAAGCATCTTAGCTAGCCTGTAGCATTTTTAACCTGTATTTTGATCACACACATTTTGTTCCCCAGTCTACCTGAGAACATGAATCCCAGTATTCATATTGCATGAGAAAAATGATTGTCAGTTTTTTAAATCCATTTATGCAGTGGAACATTGGTCATGCAGTGATGAGTTATCGAGCATCTATTAGGTGTTATTCACAGAACCACACAACAAAGGTGTAAGAGGGAGCAGATGAAATTTAAATTTGGTTAAACAGTTGTCTGCAAGGTGAGTGGATCAGAAAGGTTTGTAGCTTCATTTCTGTTGCCATAATAAAAATACCCAGACCAAAAGCAATGTAGAGGATGAAAGAACTTACTTATGCTTGCAGCTTATAATCATCATTGAGAAAGGGCAAGATAGAAACTTGAGGTAGAGAACACAGAGGAATATTGCTTGCTGGCGCAATTGCAAACACTTTAACTATCTTTGTGATATAGCCTAGAAATACTTGTCTATGGATGGAGCTACCCAAAGTAGACTGGACTCTGCTATATCAATGAACAATGAAGACAATTGTATGCTGCCTGCAGGCCAGTCGGATCGAGAACATTCTTTACTTGAGGCTTCTGCTCTCAGATGATTCTAGGCTGTGTGAAGTTGACAGAAGGCTAACCATGACAAATGGTAGCATGGTTGATAGCCAGAGGCAACTGAATATCTAATTAATGAATAATGGAAGCATGTAATATCCTCAGAACTACTTGACGCTGAAAGGAAAGAGGAGGTATCAAGGATGCCTCCCAGGTAAGTTAAGTGGATGGATTTCTAAAGAGATCACCTAGCAATTATCATGTTGGGAGACTGAAGAAAATTCAGTTTCAGGATATCACTGGAAAGCCTCTCATTATATGGGGTATTGCCACAGGCACTTGGCTTATCTTGAGAGTTTACATGCTCACAAATGCATTCAGTTTCAATACTGGCTAATTTTACACCCTCATATTTTAAGCCTATTATGGAAGAAATTCAAACCACATCAGCGTTTGTCTACAAGCCAACATTTAATCAAGATAAGCCATAGTGATAACTTAACTTCAAGCCTAATGGCTCTTGAAAACACTTAAACCTCAATAACTTGGAGGTGAGGGATGTGGCTAACAAATGTCTCAGGTGTTCAGGTGGGAAACAATGATTTCACTCCTCACTATTTGGCAAAAGTACTCAAAATAAATCATCCATACTTCTAAAGAGTTAGCACATAACAGACCAGATATCAACAAAATGAATCCACTTGTCTCAATAAACATATGCTCTGAGTACAGATGTTTAGGAAGAGTAGGCACTTGTGATAATGTATTTCATCATTTCTTTGACCTCAAGATAAAAGCAAACAAGAGAAACAAAATTGTTACTCACCAGCCATAAAAGGAATTCTGCCTCATGGGCTCTGATCTATCACATGAGCTCTGTCTTTGCCAAAAAGATAGGAGTATTTTCATTAGGATGTCAGCCATGCCGTGTCTGATATGCACTTCTTTGCAAAAGAGGAATGGGATATTTAACAAAAGAAGGCTTTTAAGTTTAATTTAATTTAGCTAATCCATCAGGCACATTATTGCACTCTCAGACCTTCTAAAAGGATGAGAAAGTACAAAGGCCCAGATAGCCTATGCTGTGTTGACTTTGGATGTTTCCTTTTCTTGGTGTTCATAAGAAACCTGTGAGGTCACAATTACTTTCTCCATTTGGAGACAAGGAACCAAATTTCATCAAGGCTACCTAACCGTAGGATTTGGTGGAGTGAAGCTACCTTCAAGGATGGCCTGAGCTTCTTTGTCATGAGCTATGCTTTTCTCATTAGTAGGCTCACCACAAAATGTAGAACAATGGCACTGTGATAATGGCTCCATCACTGTGCTGTGTGTGTGTGTGTGTGTGTGTGTGTGTATGTGTAACTCCCCTTCTCCATAAATCATTTGTGTATGTATGTATAACTCCCCTTCCCCAGACCATTAACTGCGTATAGTTCCCCAAAAGAGTATAGGACCTGTACCCATTCATGATGAAATATTAATAGAATTAATTTGGTGCAAGTGGCCAGCCAACTCTAAATAATTGCAGACACACATGAATACTCTCTCTCACGCACAAATCTGTACGACAATAAAAAAAATAAGCCAACAAACACTTTAACATAAACCCAAGCCCTGTGATCATTGTAAAGACAAGACACTTCAGAGATGAAATCCTAAGGATGTGAAGTGAAAGGCTTGTGGCATCACAAAGTCCCTAGTCTGCCTCAGCACGTACTTTTACTTTCTGTATGACCCTGAACAAATTATATAACTTCATGTCTGCATGTGATTCATCTAAAAAATAGAAAGAAAATTGCCTCGTGTCATAGAATTTTGTGAGGATAAAACAAGATATGAATAACTTATCTGACAATATTTCTGATGTAAAATGTCTGTCCCCAAAATGCCAACTTCTTGCCATCTCAACTTACAAAGTCTTAGATGCCAAAACCTAGGAGACATTCATTAAGGTGGGGAGTGTCTGAGCAAAGAGCTAAAAGAGCTCCCATGATGAAAGCACTTGTAGCTCATGCATATGTATGTGGATGCGCAAACAATAGACACACATGTGAGTTTTACATATTTGTTAGAAAACATCCTCTCTCCAAACCTTTCAGTACTCACATCTGTTACTAACCTAGGTATCTTGTCTTCCACCAAGAAAAGATTAACTTTTTGTTCATGTCACCAGGGTGATGCTTGAATAGCTCAGGTGATTTCCAGCCCACTCCCAAGATGAAAACCTGCAAATGTGACAGGTGACCTTCATACCAGGCTTTTAAATGCTACCCATCTTTCTGGTTACAAATCCAATATTCAGACACTTGCCTGGTGGAAAAGTCATCCCCTGCTAAATAAACCTTAGTTTCTATTAAAAAGGGACTAAATTCTAATTATAGAAAATATACATGACATACCACAAAAGAAGACACTAGAGATCCTAAGCTTTTGTCAATCGTACATTAGTATCCATGTAGCTACTATGCAGTGCGATCCTTTTACTTGCCAGACACTTTTATTTTCTTATCTTTTTTTCTTCAAGATCACTTTGCCATCCTTAGCAAAGTGGTTAAATTTCTCCGAAGAGATGGGGATATCTAGGCTTCCTGATACATTAGTTCTTTTTATGGGCTGTATTCATCATCACTTTGTAGGGCTGTGTGAGAATAAAGTGAGATGATCCATGTAATACTCTTAGCAGTGTACAGGGTAGAGAGAGGAAGGATGCACCACAACTACCATTATTAGAACCAGCGATGGTGTTTTTCCCTAGCCAATAATAAGAGAAAACTCACTCAATGGCAGATGGCAACATGTTTCCGTTCAAAATGGAAAGTTCATATGTGGATGAGGTCAACGGGTCAATCACCAGGTTGATTTTTCTCAGAGATAAGTCTATTCATGTTTTAGTAGTGAGAGGCACAGCCCACCATCATTCCATAGTACAATTTCTGGAAGGTAGCCTTTTCCTCACAGTGCTTACATAGTGCCAGGATTCATTCTAATTTAACTAGCCAGAGTCACTTGTTTTTCCATAACAATAACTGGAGCTGAGAAAGTGACTGTTTTGATTGGCTCATTTTAGTAGGCACTCTAAAGATTCCTGTGATCTAATTCTAAGAACCTATGTGTATCTCAGCTTATATATAGCATAAGGGATTTTTCAGTTGTGATTAACAACAGAGTGATGTGAAGATTATCTTGTATTCTGAGTTATGCCAGTATAATTACAAAAGCCCTTATAAAGGGGGAGGGAGCAAGAGGGTCAGATGAATGAGTGCAGAAAGCAATGTGACAAGGGGAACAGATTGGCACAAGGTGGCCACAAACAAGTACTTCCCTCAACCTAGAGAGGCTTGAAATGCCAAGAAACTTCTCCAGACATCTCCAAAAGAAAGTAATCCCCACCTGCTGGCATCTTGATTTTAGCCCAAAGAGAACCATTTTGGACATTCTGGTAACCTGGATAGGAAGCTACTAGGGGTTAGGTTTCAAGCCTGCCCCAAAGCCCCCCCCCCAACACCCACAAAAACAAAACAAAACAAAAAAACCAGTTGAAGTGACTACCTAAGATATCAAAGGAGACCTGGTCACCTGGTTCTCCCTGCATCCTGAAGTCCCTACCTGTGACAACACCCACCTAGCAGGCATACCCTTCTCCTTACCCTAAACTTCTCCTGCCCAAGGGCTAGGCTGCCCTTCCCCTAACTATCTTTTCCTGCATAATCTAACCACTTTAGTCACCTGTTTCTGTTTTGTTGTGTTTTCACCTACTGCTCTACTCTTTTAGGTTGGGGGAGGGCCTCCTGACTAATGCACATGTTAACCCTCTATCCCTTCTCTCTTCCTTTCCCCACTCTCCTCACATGGCTTGGGGACTCACCCAGATTTCTCTGCCTCTGGTTATGTTCTCCCTTTAATCTACAATAAACTTTCTGGCCCAGCATATAGAGGAGAAATTATGTCTTTCTTTTTCATTTCTTTATTTTTCGTTAACTGGGATTGTGATCATCTGTCACAGTTTCACAAGAAAAAAAAAACGGTGTCTGTCTTGAGTCATCACTTTTATGATAACCTTGAGAGCTCAGACCTCACAGAGGAGAGAGGTGAAGGATAGTTCCCCAGGTGGGAGGGCTTCTCTTAACTGATGAGAACACTTAGCATGGGGAAAAGCTAGTATATTTTATGTTGGCTTGGTTGCCTCTAGAGTTTGCTGATTCTCTGTGAATTCTGCATAAATATTACATTTACATGATATATTCTTAAATAGCTTTGTCATAGTGTTTTTACTTATTCTTCCATCTTGTATATTGGATTCTGGGAAGGAGTCGTCTTCTTTGTTCATTCTAAAAGTAATGTAACAAAAATGTGAAAGAGGGAGACAGATAGAGCGAGAGAAAGAGAGTGATCATAAGTGGTGTGTCACTTTTCCATTATACTGATCTCATCAGGAAGAAGGTTCCTGCTAGGAGTAAAAGAAAGGTTATAGTATTCTAAGATGATCACCTTATACTTCAGTTTTCTCTTTCAGTTTGTTTCCCATAATAACCAACTACTCCCCTTAAAGTTTTGACTTCTGGGTCTCTGGAGCCTTGAGAGTTGGGTAAACTGGCTGATACTTAACTGTATTGCATAATCTTCTACATAGCCTGTGGTTGCAGCATTGCTTATGTGAGAAGCAGAAGGGATGCTGTGAGACACAAGGAAATTCTGGGGAATGGGGTAAAGGGCTTTAGAGGTAAGGTTGTCAGGACAAGGGGGGAAAGTTGGTCAAGAAACAGTGAGCCCAGTTTCAAGATGACAACAACCACTGGGTTGTTCTGTCCCTAAGGGACAGAAGATCAGAGACTGCAAAATAGGTGAGTAAACTGGCAGCTGGATCCAGAACATCGACTTTGGTGCTTCCTGGACTGGAGGGAACATCCAGAAAGTTGTGGATGATCTGATCTAGCCCCTCTGCCAATTGCCACATCCTGGGTCCAGGCACTACAAACTGTTAGCCCCCGTCCTTTCCACATACTTAAGAAAGTGAAGGCCCCCAGGTCCAGGGATCCTCCGTTCTAGCAGCCAGACATCAGATCCCTACTAAACCCCCAAGGGAAACATCTGGATTCCTGGAACAGCATCCTGACCTCCATACCACAGATCTACTGGTCTCCTTGTGGAGACCAGGTGGACAATAAAATCATACGGATTCCAGATGCAAGACGGCAGAGCAAAGATGAGTCTGAATCCCAGGAGCATAGTGTCTGATCGGCCTGTAAACCGCAGCTCAGCTGCCTTCTGATGCACCAAATCCTCAGCAGTTGCCATCTCAGGCAGATGGGCCACCCTACCCCATCAGCTTCCACCTGAGACTCTCATGTCTGGCCCTTCAAGGCACCTGTGCAAGAGCCCCCTGTCCATCAAGGCACCCACGCCAGTGTCCCTGCCGTTCAAGGCACACTTGCCCTTGGCCCTGCCATTCAAGACACCCTTGCTCTGTCCCTGCCATCCAAGGCACCTGTGCCTGTGCCTCTGCATTCCAAGGCCCCCATACCAACACCCTTACCATTAAAGCCATCTACCCTGGTGCCCCTTGCCCTTCAAGACACCTACACCATGCCCTGTTTCCTGAAATACCAACCACAGCATGGCTGCATCTGAAAAGCCAGCACCCATTCATGTTCTCCTGGACTTCTTTCATTATCTTGAACACTACTCCAGACATCAGAGACTGGTGGATACAGTCTAAGGTGCAGATTTAAGAACAAACAGCCAAGGCTACAGACAATCAGATGGCTAAAAGCCAGTGTAAGAACACAATCAACAAAAAACAGGGCATCATGGCTCCTCCAGAAACTCTCAAAACAATGGCTATTCGAATGAAGCTGAAACACAGAAAAAATGACCTTAAATCTACAATCATGCAGTTATTAGAGGCATATAGGGAGGAAACAAACAAATCTCTCAAAGAAATACAGGAAAATACAACCAAACAAATAGAAGCCATCAAGGACAGACAGAAAACCACAATCATACAAATGAAGGAAATGAATAAAACAGTTCAAGACCTGAAAGCAGAATTAGAATAAGTAAGAAAACACAAAATGAGAAAACCATGGATATAGAAAACTTATGGAAGAGATCAGGAATCACAGAGTTAAGCATCACCAGCAGAATACAAGGGATGAAGGAGAGACTATCAGGCATTGAAGATACAATTGAAGAAATTGATACATCTCTCAAAGAAAAGATTAAGACAGAAAAGTTCCTGACACAAGAAATCAAGGTCACCATGAAAAGAAAAAAACCTAAGAATAATAGGAAGAGACAAAAAGGAAGATTCTAGGCTCAAAGGTCCAGAAAATATTTTCAAGAAAATTTCCCCTACCTAAAGAAAGAGATATCCTTAAACATACAAGAGACTTACAGAACACTGAATAGACTATATCAGAAGAGAAATTTCTCCCATAATATAATAATCAAATCACTAAATATTATATATTATTTAAAGAAGACCAAAGGAAAAATAGTAAAAGCAGCAAAGGAAAAGGCCAAGTAACATATAAAGGTAGACCTATTATAATCACACCTTACTTCTCAACAGAGACTATGAAAGCCTGAAGGTCCTGGACAGATGTCCTGCAGACACTGAGAAACCACAGATGCCAACAACCCAGGATACTATACCTAGCAAAAATTTCAATCATCATAGATGGAAAAAAACAAGGTATTCAATGACAAAACTAAATTTAAACAATATATATGCACCAACCCAGCCCTATAGAAATACTGGAAGGAAAACTCTAACCCAATGAAGTCAACTACCCCCAAGAAAATACAGGTTATAGATAACTTAACAAAAGCAAAACCAAAAGAGAAAAAGCACACAAATACACAGTCACCTCTAAATCTACAATAAAAGGAACTGACAACATAACAATCATTGGTCTATCTATCAACATCAATGGACTCAATTCTCCAAAAAGAAAAAAAAAACAGTTGTAGAAACAGGATCCAATATTCTACTGTATTAGAGAAACACACATCAGCAACATACTACCTCAGAGTAAAGAGCTAGAAAAAGGGTTTTCCAACGGACCCAAGAAGCAAGCTGAACTAGCCATCCTAATATCTAATAAAATAGACTATCAACCAAAATTAATCAAAAGTGATGGGAAAGGACATCATTCTCATCAAAGGAAGAATCCAAAAGGAGGACATCACAGTCCTGAAAGTCTATGCCACAAACACAACGACACCTGTGTTTGTAAAAGAAACATTATTAAAGCTTAAATCACACATTGATCCCAACACATTAATAGTGGGAGACTTCAACATCCCACTCTCATCAATGGACAGATCATCAAGACAGAAGCTTGAGAAACAGTGAAGCTAATAGATGTCATGAATCAAATGGACATCATAGATGTCTACATAGATGTCTACATAGATGTTTTACTTTTTATTTTTTTTAGAATTTATTCACTTTATATCCCAATTGTAGCCCTCTCCCTCGTCTCCTCTTAGTCTCTCCCTCCCTTTCTTTTCTGCCACTATGCCCTCCCCTAGTCCAATGAAAGGAGGAGTTCTTCTCCTTTTCAATCTGACTCTAGCCTATCAAGTCTCATCAGGAATACCAAGGTCCTTTTCCTCTGTGGCCTCGAAAGGCCACACCACCAGGGGTAATTGATCAAAGAGCAGGTAACCAAGTTCATATCAGAGACAGCCCCTGCTCTCCCTAATATGAGACCAACATGGAGACTGAGCTAACAGTGGGCTACATCTGAGCAGGGGTTCTATATACTCTCCGTGCATGATCCTTGATTGGTGGAATGGTTTCTGCAGGGCCCTGGGTATGGATTTGATGGCTTTGGAGGTCTCCTTGTGGCGCTCCTGTCCCTTCCATGAACTTCTACCCCCACCTCCCCTTCTTCCATAACACTCCCTGCCCTCTGCCCAAATATTGCCTGTGAGGCTCTGCATCTGCTTTGATCCCCTGTTGGGTGGATCTATGGCAGACTCATGTCCTGTTCCCTCTCTTTCACTGCTTCCAGCGTTTATCCTGTTTACCATTCGAAATGAAATTAAGCACCTTTCCTAAGGTCCTCTGTGTTTAGCTTTGTTATGTCTGTAGATTGTAGTATGGTTATCTTATATTATATGGCTAATATATGCTTAGAAGTGAGTATATATCTTGTGTGGTTTTCTGGTTCTGGGTTACTTCACTCAGTATGATCTTTTCCAGTTTTATTCTTTTGTCTGCAAATTTCATGATTTTCTTAAATATCTAAGTGGTATTTCATTGTGTAAATGAGCCAAGATTTCTGTATCAACTCTTTTGTTGAGGGACATCTACTTTTTTTCCAGATTCTAGCTATTACAAATAAAGCTGCTATGAACATAGCTGAGCATATGTCCTTGTTGAATGGTGTAATCTTTTAGGTATAAGCCAGTTGTGGTGGTGCAGGCCTGTAGGATTTTGTTGAAGAAGGTGGAGGCAGGAGTTCAAGGCCAGCCTGGACTACACATTTTAATACCAGGGTGTGGTGGCACACACCTGTCTCCAGAACTTTTCACCCAAACACAAAAGAATGTACTTTTTTTCTCAGGTACCACATAGAACCTTCTCCAAAACTGACCAAAATCAGTTACAGAGCAAACATCAACCAATACATGAAAATTGAATTAACTTATCATTCAGATCACTGTGGATTAAACTAGACCTCAATAACAACAGAAACAACAAAAATCAAGCATACTCATGAAAACTGAATAACTCCCTTCTCAATGATCAGTGAGTAAGGCAAGAAATAAAGAACCAAATTAAAGAGTTCCTAGAATTCAATGAAAATGAGTCCACAATTACCCAAGATTATGAGACACCATGGAGGGAGTGCTGAGAGGAAGGTTCATGGCACTAAGTGCCTTCATAAAGAAATTGGAGAGGTCTTATATTAGCAGCAGGGATACCGATCACTTGAAAGCTGGAAAAGGAAGAAGCAAATGTACCCAAGAGGAGTAGACAGAAGGAAAGAATCAAATGGTGAAGAGGCACTTAAATAATGGGAACAGGGACTGTCTCTGACAAGAACTGATAGGCCTGCTCTTTGATCACCTCCCCCTGAGGAGGAGGCAGCCTTACCAGGCCACAGAGGAAGACAATGCAGCCAGTCCTGATAAGAACTAATAGACTATTCTTTCTTTCTGTTCCTAGTCTATGGAAAGAAGACCTCGCCTATCCATGGACTTGGGGAGGGATATGTATACAGAAGGGTGAGGAAGGGAGCGATTTGGGAGGGGAGCAGGGAGGGAACTACAGGGGGTATACAAAGTGAATAAAGTTTAATTAATAAAGAATTAATAAAAAGGAGCTACCATGACCAAAATAAATCTAAATCTGCCGCGTTAAAAAAAAATAAGAAAAAAAAAAAGGAAAAAAAAAAAGACCTAATAGACTAGGATCAGAAGGGAGGAGAGGAAGACCTCCCCTATCAGTGGACTGGGGAAGGGGTATTGGTGGAGAAGGGGGAGGGTGAGTGGGATTGGGAGGGGAGGAGGGAGGGCACTACATGGGGGATACAAAGTGAATAAATTGTAATTAATAAAAATTAAAATAAAAAACATAAAAAAAGAAATGCTTAATGTCCTTAGTCATCAGGAAAATGCAAAACAAAACAATTCTGAGGTTCCATCTTACACCTGTCAGAATGACCAAGATCAAAAACTCAAGGGACAACTCATGCTGGCAAGGATGTGGAGAAAGGGGAACCCTCCTCCATTGCTAGTGAGAGTGCATCTTGTACAACCACTTTGGAAATCAATCTGGTGCTTTCTCATAAAACTGGGAATAACCATACCTGAAGGCCCAGCTATAAAACTCCTGGGCATACACCCAAAAAATTTTCCACCATACAACAAGAACATTTGCTCAACCATGTTCATAGCTTCTTTATTAGTAGTAGCCAGAAACTGGAAACAAACAAGATGTCCTTCAACCGAAGAATGAATGAAGAAACTGTGGCATATTTACACAATGGAATACTACTCAGGCATTAAAAACAAAGAAATCATGAAATTTTCAAGCAAGTGGATGGAACTAGAAAAGATCATTTTGAGTGAGGTAACATAGACCCAGAAAGACACATAGTATATACTCACTTATAAGCAGATTTTAGTCAATAGTACAGGACAGACATACTATAATACACAGACCCCAAGAATAGAAGTCTGATGGATATCTTAGGCTTCATGTTGGCCCACTAGTTACGGGAGTTGGGGATATCTCTGACACACACTATGTTGCCAGCTCTCTGAGGACTTCCTGCTGATGGGACATCCCTACAAGGTCATGGGAAGAAGAGGAACTCAGTCTTCATCTGAATAGATGGGCTGCAGTTTCTGGGTAGGAGGGTTCATGGGAGAGCAATATGGGAGAAGGGACATGGGAGGGAGGGTTGGACTGGAAGGGGAGAAGGGAGGGGCCTATGACAAAGATGTAACTTGAATTAATTTTTAAAAATCCTGAATCCTGAATCCACCTCTAGCAGTGGTCGAATCTAGCAAGTGTAAATAAATCCCTGGCCAGCACTAAAATGAGAAAACTGGATAGTGAAGGATCTTTTCTTTATGAGTGGTAGACAGTGTAATCTATCAAATTATTTCTCCCTAATGGAGTCTCACTTTGAATACAAACCACACCTAAAAAAGGCCTCATGCCCAGGAGTGTATGGCCAGTACAAAATAAACTAAATTGTATTCTTGTACGGTTTTGACTTTTTGTCTAACATTGCTTTGATTGGTCTTTCCACCACCACCCCCTTTAGTCTTACTAGCCTTCTGTTTATTTATCATATGTTTTGTTTGATTTCATATTTTAAGGAGGTTTTAATAAAAAGGTAAAACAATCATAAAAGACTAAATATACACACACACACACACATAGAAACACACTGTTTGCAATAATCAAAATCAGGGCTGAAATTAATAAATTAGTAATAAATTAGAAACAAAGAGAAAAGTACAAAGAATAAAAAAAAGAAAACAAGAGCAGGTTCATTGAAAAAAATCAACAAGATATATGATAGACAAACTCTTAGCCACATTAATTAAAAAGCAGAGAGACATTATCCAGATCAACAAAATCAGAAATGAAAAGGGGACATTACAACTGGTACTTTGGAAATCTAAAGAATCATTAAGTCTACTTCAAAAGCCTGTACTCTACAAAACAAGAAATCCTAAAGGAAATGGATATTTTCTTGATAGATTCCACTTAAAGAAGTTTAATCAAGATCAATCAAGAGTGGGTAAACAAGTTACATAGTCCTATATCTCCTAAGAAAACAAAAGCAGTCATTAAGAGAGACTTCCAACCAAAAAGAGTCCAGGGTCAGATGGGTTTAATTCAGAATTCTATCAGACTTTCAAGGACGACCTAATACCAATACTCCTCAAACTGTTCAACAAAATAGAAACAGAAGGAACATTGCCAACTCATTTTAAGGGGCCACAGTCACCCTGATACCTACACAAAGACACAAAAAAGAAAAAAATTCAGAACAATTTTCCTTATGAACATTGATGCAAAAATATTCAATAAAATAACCTAAAACCAAATCCAAGAACACATCAAAAACATCATCCATCATGATCAAGTAGGCTTCATCCCAGGGATTCAGGGGTGGTTCAATATGAGAAAATCCATCAGTATAACCCACCATATAAACAAACTGAAAGAAGAAAAAAAAAACATATGTTCATCTCATTAGATACTGAAAAATCCTTTAACAAAACCTCTTCATGTTAAAAGCCTTGGAGAGACCAGAACTACAAGGCACATACCAAAATACAATAAAGGCAATATACAACAAGCCTATAGCCAACATCAAAATAAATTGAGAAAATGTAAAGCAATTCCACTAAAATCAGGGACAAGACTGTCTACTCTCTCCATATCACTTCAATATCTCTTCAATGCTTGAAGTCCTAGCTAGAGCAATAAGAAAGCTAAAGGAGATCAAGGGGATACAAATTAGATAAAGGAATAAGTCTAAGTATTGATATTTGCAGATGAGATGATAGAATACATAAGTGACCCCAAAAATTCTACCAGAGAACTTCTTCAGCTGATAAATACCTTCAGCAATCTGGCTGGATACAAAATTAACTCAAAAGAATCAGTAGCCCTCTTCTATACAAGCAATAGATGGCTGAGAAAGAAATTAGGGAAACAACAGCATTTACAGTAACCACAAATAATATAAAATATCATGGGAAAACCCTAGCCAAGCAAGTGAAAGACGTGTATCACAAGAATCTGAAGTAAAGTATCTGAAGTATCTGAAGAAAGAAACTGAAGAATCTATCGGAAAATGTAAAGATCTCTCATTCCCACAATGGGCAGGATTAACATAGTAAAAATGGCCATCTTATCAAAGCAATCTACATGTTCAATACAATTCCCGGATATAACCTAGAACCTCTGCTCAGATGTAGCCTCTGGTAGCTCAGTAACCAATTGGTTTCCCATAGTGAGGGGAACAAGAACTATTTCTAACAGGAACTCAATGACTGGCTCTTTGGCCTCCCCACCCCCCAAGGGAGGAGCAGTCCTGTTAGGCCACAGAGGAGAGCTTTGCAGCCAGTCCTGAAGATACCTGATAAAACAGGATCAGATGAATGGGGAGGAGGTCCCCCCTATCAGTGGACTTGGAAAGGGGCACAGTGGAGATGAGGGACGGAGGGAGGGAATGGGAGGGAATGAGGGATCGGACATGGCTGGGATGCAGAGTTAATAAAATGTAACTGATAAGAAAAAAATAAAATTCAAAAAAAAAATTTCAACATAATTTTTTGCAAACCTTGAAAGAGCAATTCTGATCTTCTCATCAAGAAACAAAAAAAACCTAGAATAGGTAAAACAATCCTTTACAGTAAAAGAACTGGAGGTATTAGCATTCTGATTTCAAGCTGTACTACAGGGCAATAACAATAAAAACTACATGATATTGATATAGAAATAGACAGGTTGATCAGTGGAATCGAGTTAAAGACCCAGAAATATACCCACACACCTATGGACACTTGATTTTTTACAAAGAAGCCAAAACCATACAACGTAAAAAAGAAAGCATCTCCAGCAAATGGTGCCGGTCTAGCTGGATGTCCACATGTAGAATAATGCAAATACATCCATATGTATCACTCTTCACAAAACTCAAATCCATGTGGATCAAAGATCTTAACATAAAACCAAATACACTAAATCTAATACAAGAAAAAGAGAGGGATAACTTGAACTCATTAGCACAGGAGCCAACTTCCTGAACAAAAGACCAACAGCTCAGGCACACAGATCACCAATTAATAATGAGACCTAGAAAAGTGAAAAGCTTCAGTAAGGCAAAGGACATT
Source organism: Psammomys obesus (assembly GCF_907164565.1). Classification (NCBI taxonomy): domain Eukaryota; kingdom Metazoa; phylum Chordata; class Mammalia; order Rodentia; family Muridae; genus Psammomys; species Psammomys obesus. The sequence continues at coordinate 22,696,646 of NW_026596051.1, read as the reverse complement.
GTCAATAGCACAAAATGGCATCCAAAAGAGTAGAAAAAGATCTTCACCAGCCCTACATCAAACAGAGGTCTAATATCCAAAATATATAAGGAACACAAGAAAGTAAGCACTGACAAAACAACCCAATTTGAAATGTGATACAAAGCTAAACAGAGAATTCTCAACAGATGAATCCTTAATGGCCGAGAAGCATTTAAAGAAATATTCAATATTCGTCATCAAGGAAATGCAAATCAAAATGATGCTGAAATTTGTATCTAACAGTGGTCAGGATGGCTATGATCAAAAACTCAAGCAACAGTACATGCTGGCAAGGATGTGGAGCACGGGTAACCTGCTGGTGGGAATGCAAACTTGTACAACCACTGTGGAAAACAATCTGACGCTTTCTCAGAAAACTGAGAATAGTTCTACCTCAAGACAGAGTTATACCACTCCTGTTCATATACCTAAGAGATGATACATCTTATCACAAGGACGCTTGCTCAAGTATGAAACCAGTTGTTTCCAGTTTATGGAAACAACCATAATATCCCTCAACCAAAGAATGGAAAAAGAAAATGTGGTACATTTACACAGTAGAATACTACTCAGCTATTAAAAACAAGGACATATTGAAATTTGCAGGAAAATGGATGTAACTAGAAAATATCATCCTCAGTGTGGTAACCCAGACTCAAAAAGACATGCATGGTATGTACCCAATTATAAGAGAATATTAGCCATAAAATACAAGATAACCATGCTATAATTCACAGACCAAAAGAAGCTAAAGGAGGAACCAAGGGAGGATACTTAAACCTCACTCATAAGGAGAAATAAAATAGGCATTGGAGATGGATGGGGAAAGGGAACTAGGTAGGGAGAGGGGAGGTGGGGAGAACTTGAGGTGGAGATTAGGAGTAGAGAGAGAAGGTAAGATAGGGTCTGGTAAAAGAACAGAAATTGGAAGTAGTAGGCATCTCTAGGACTTTCCAGAGGCCTGGGATAGGAGAGGCTCCAGGAAGTCTATGAAGTCATCATAGCTGTGACTCCTAGAAGCAGGGGATATGGAGACTGAAGTAGCCACTTCCCATAGCCAGGCAGGACTTCCAGAGGAGGGATAAGGACAACAACCCACCCACAAAACCTTCAACCATTTGTCCTGCCTGCAAGATGGGCAGGGGTGAAAATGGGTCAAAGACTGAGGGAATATCTAACCAAAGACTGGCTGTGTTTGAGACATACCCCATGGGAAAGAACCAGCCCTAGACACTATTAATGTTACTCTTCTATGCTTTCAGACAGGAGCCTAGCATAAATCCTCTGAAAGGCTTCATCCAGCAGCTGATGGAAACAGATGCAGAGACCCACAGCCAAACATTAGATAGACCTTGGCAAGTCCAATTGAAGAGCTGGAGGAATGATTGGAGCCTGAGTGAAAAACTCCATGAGAAGACCTACAGATTCAACTAACCTGGGTTCATGGGGCCTCACAGAGACTGAACTACCAAAAAGCATGCATGGACGGGTCCAAGGCTGTCTGCACGTATGTAGCAGATGCACAGCTTTCTCTTCACATGGAACCCCCAATAATTGGAGCAGGGCCCTCTCTGACTCTAATGTCTCCCTTTGGGTCCCATTCCCCTAACTGGGCTGCTTTGTCTGGCCTCAGTGGGTAAGGATGCATCTAGTATTACAGTGGCTTGTGCCAGGGTAGGTTGATACCCACAAGGGACCTCCTCCTCCCCTGAGGAGAAAGAGAGAAGAACGGGAGCAGGGGCATGTGAGGGGACTGGGCAGAGAGGAGCAGTGTAGCAATCAGGATGTAAAGTGAATAAATAAATTAATAGAGCAAAATAAATCACGCAGGATATTTTCTCATTTTCATCCATTTTCCCCATGCCCATTCAGGCTGTATCATTTATAACAATTATATACCAGGCTCTAGAATATATTTATCTTTTTTTTTACAGCCACTTATCTTCCTTCTGAATGCATTCTATGAGCCAGTTTGCCACATGTAGAAATATGGTGGGTCCCAGAGTAGGTCAAAGCCCATCCTTTCACTCTGTTCTCCACCCTTAGCCTTATTCTGGGCCAGAGCATGCCCAGAACATGTGTGAAGTCTCTTCATTTCTAGCCATCAACACTGCCTCCCAGACTCAAGAAATCTCAGCCTGATGGGCTACAGAAGCCTCACCAGCTCCCAAAGGGAGACTCCCATCCCTCTTACAGCAAACCAAAGGACCAAACTCTGAAGTCATAACCTATTGTCTCTCTTAGTTACATTTTGGCCACTGAAAAACATGCCAGGTTTAGAAATTCAATTTCCTCTGACAATCTGATATCAGCCAGATAAGACACGTTACTTCATTATCTGTCTAAAAAGATAGACAAATGGTTTGTGGCATCTGTGTTGTCAGTGGGAACTGATGCTTCAGGTAGGAAAACAGATATCACCTGGTGTTCTCTCGGGCCATTTACAAGTCGTTTTCTGGACTGCTATAAAAAAGAAACTATCCTAGCAGACAGAGTAGTGCAGACTTATAGCCCCAGCAGTCAGAAGACTTAAGGGAGAGATCATTAATTCTGGGCTAGACTGTGTTACACCGGGCAACATTCTGCCCTAAAATGCCAAAATAGGCTCCTAGGAAGAAGGTTCAGTGTGTAAGCATGAAGCCCTGAACTCAAATTCCCAGCTATTCGAAAATCTGGGAACGGATGCAAAAGCCTGAAGTACCAGTACTAAGGGTATAGACAAGTGAATATTAAAGGCTCACTGGTCAGCCAGCATAACCCAAGCAAGCTCCTGGTTGAGAGATCGGCCTTGTCTCAAGACAGTAAGTGGGAGAGTGATACAACAGGCCCTCTGGCCTCCGAATGTATGCTTGAGTCCCTAACCTCACATGCACTCACAAACCATGTGGTGGTACACGCCTGCACTCCTCCCTCGTGCTGGTGAATTTAAGGTGGATGGATAGGATGAATCCTGAGTTTGGAGTCACAATAGGCCACTCAGTATGTTCAAGGCCAGCCTCTGCTCTGGAGTGAGACTTTCTCAGAAGAGAATGAAGTCGAGTAAGTGAACAAGCAAACCAACTTCTGTGTTTTGAAGTGGTGGCCTTGCTGCTATTTATGACTGAACCAAACAGTCTTCAGGAGATTCGTCAAGTTAACAAGTGAGGAAGTGCCAGTGTGGAAGGGAAACTCTTTTATCAAAGATTTTAACTTTTTAAAGGAAGGATCGGTTTAAGCAGTAAAACATTATACCATGATTTTTACAAGAAAGCAGAAACCAAAAGAGCTATATTTAACTGATTATTTTATGTTACAAACTGGTCTGCATAATTCACATTCACGATTTTATTTAAAATCTTCACGGCAAACTTAGGATTGTGTTGAATATATAAATGAAAAAAAGAAATGAGGCTAAAAATCCAGAACTTATTTGCACAGGCTCTGCCAGCTTAGAGCTGAAAAGAGACCCATCTGCCTTTTTTTTTTCTGCTCTGACCACTAGTGTCTCCTGAGTTAAGTCATACTCCAAAGGACACGAAGTAGAGATGGTGACAGTGACCAACATAGTGTTAGCCACAGCCACAGGCTACTATCTACCCAGTCACATGCTTACCTAGCATTCCTTGAGAAGTCACAGATGTGTGATTCAAACTTCATCTCCCACTGACAGAAATTCATAAAGAACTGGCTAAAGTCAGTGGAACTGTATACCTTGATGCCAATAAAATAATTTAGTGAAGCACTGTGTGTCATGTGACAGCTGACTAACCCAATGAGAGAAAAATGAGAGTCCTGAGTTGTAAGAAAAATTGGCCCCTTGAGTGCAAGAGTGCTCCAAACATGTGCATATGCTCTCAAGTCCTCCTTGGCTCTGTGGTGCCTGAATACCGATACATCTTTGTTTTAGAATGGTTTTCATTACACACCCAAAATATATCTCCTCGTCCATGGAAAGAGAGAGGCTAGTGCATGTTATTATGATCACAGGCTTATAAATTGATCCTTTCATTTAAGATCCCTTGCTCTTTATCACTGAAGATCCAAGAAACAGCTCTATGCACATACCTACAGTGCTCTTCAGAAACAAAGAAACTTACAGACTATTGCAGGGCAAGAGATCGCCTGCACCATAATCATTGATGCAGCACAGCTGTGAAGCAGAGTACTATTCAATCATTAAATCTTACTCAGCAGTGGGCCTGGTGGCACACACCTGTAACCCCAGCACTCGGGGAGACAGAGGCAGATGGATCTCTCTGAGTTTGAGGCCATCCTATTATACAAAGTGAGTCTAGGATAGTCAAGGCTACACAGAGAAACGCTGTCTTGAAAACCAAAACAATACAAAATTTTTTTTTCAACATTTGACAAACAACATAATGTTTCTAATATTCTAGGAACTCCATTGCATTTTCAAACTAAAAGCTGATAGTTGTCAAGATGTCAGAACGCTCATGTTTTCATTTGTTAAATCCTCAGACATATATTGGTACTAAAATAGAAGGAAAAAACAAAACAAAACAAAACAAAAAAAAAAGATATGGTCTCTACCCTCAGCATTTACAGCCTGCCAGGGGAGACAAACAGGATACTAATGATGACAGAACTGTGAGTGAAGGACATTAATGAAAAGTCTATAGAGGGCAGTGTTTTCCATGCTGCATATTGAGACCCACTGGCAAGTCATTAAATGAATGTTCTGAGCTGCAGACAGCATTTGTTTTAAAGCAATAAAATGGGCTAGGGTATATCAGAATTCCGGCACTGGGTATAGATGGGTGAGCTTCAAGAAACAGGTGTTTTTATTCCCTATGTGCTGTGTATGCATAGGTTTATGTATGAAGTTATGTTGTAAAATGTATTTCTTGCTTTAGGGCATCATGAAAAGTCTATGAAAGCCACCAATACAATACAAATGAAAAACTATATGAAAAGTCTCTAGATATGATTAGTAGAAGGTGCAAAGGGAAGGAAAGGGTTTCTAAAGAAGGGGACTCTCAAGATGAATCTTGTCAAAAACCATTATTTCCACAAGAAATTTAAAAAAGCAGCTTACCAAAAAAGAACCAATGACTGAAACCCGTACAGATCACTGAAGTTATATGACCAATAACAATGGAAGGAACCTGTGCATTAGGGCCTGAAGCACTGAAGCTACCACCAATTATAGGAACTGATGCTGTAATAGGAGAGGGAAGTAATACTTTAAAATAAGAGGAAAAACATCAAGATAACAAGGCCACAAAAATTTAAATGAATCAAAGATCAAGCTTCCTTTGATAACAGAAAGTTACCAACCTGGGAACATTTTTACATTCTAGACAGAAATCAGAGACTGACTGGTGGTTGAGTGTGGGAGTGTGAGTAAGGAGACACAAGTTTCTCAAGAAAGTGTCAAACCAAAGAAAAAGAGATACCACTGGATCAAGCACACCCTTCCCAAACTAGTTTTAAGGTATTCTTAAGTGCATTCTATATGCAATGCCACATAAAGTCTAAATTCACCATTATTTTCTGGTGGAAAACATGCACAAGCCTGAGGTTCACAGTTAGGCCAGAACAATTCAAATCTATTTCATTGCTGTGGTATCATACCAGGAGAATCATCTAAGGTCTGGCTCAGAACTGACCCCTGCTTACATCCCCTTCAATGGGAAAGTCCCTTAGAAAATTATCCTACTCTGCCCCAGGCACTTGAGGCCACAATGTTCTCCCCGCCCACCCCCATTTTTTTTCTTTTGTTAAACTGCTTGTTTGCTCTACTACCAACCAGAATATAGTTTCTACCTTTAAAATCCCACTGCAGGGTCTGTTCTTTGAGAACTGTTTCCCTCCAGAGAGTTGCCTGATGGCTTAATAAAGAATCTCAAAGTCAGAACGTGGTTTTGTCTAGTGGTCCTTGGGGTCTTTGCCTTATGATGATTTCAGCTAAAAATAGTGTCTCTAGCCATGAGCATTCAGGAATAGCATCTTCAGAGCTCATCACTGTGGCAAAGTTGAGGCCATGGTATTATCGAGGACTCTTAATCAATAGCAAAAATACCAGTGCTTGACCATATTATACACATGCTTCTGCTATGAATATCTTCCTTTGGCCTAAGCAAGAGTTTGTAGGGCTGCATCACAGAAGGGAGCTACCTCTATCTGATCCCACTTTCTCTAGAGATTTCCTATCCAGAAGCACCATGTCTAATTTGCAGTTGGAGGATTTCATAGGCTAACCCTTGTACATTTTAACTAATCTTTTATGGGCAAATACCACAATAAACCTAATATACTCATGTTCTCTGAGATCCTGCTTCAAAGAACAGAAACAGAATCTGAAAGATGTTTGTACAACATCTCTGTCCTTGAACTTTTACTCTTTTGTACTCATTTCTTGGGTGATTTTTAAGGTTTTGTGTCTTTTTTTTTATTTAATAACTTTCACATTAATGTCTCTATCCTTTAACAAACTTCAGACTCCAGACATACATATCCATCACCCACTGAGCATTTCTCCTGGGCATCTGAGAAGAATCACAAATTTACTGTGTCCAAATATAGCCTTCTGATCCTCGCTCCCAAATCCCTTCATTTTCCAATTGTACCTGCTCAGTAAATATATCTGTTTGCTCTGGGGATACATCTTGGTACCCGCTTTGAGTTCTCTGATTTTTTTTTTTAAACTCACATTCAATCCAGCAAACCCCATGGGTGGTTCTACCTAGAAACCCTCACCCATTCCATCTAAGTACTCTGGCACAGTCAACTCTCTTTGAAGCCACCAAGCTCTTTTCTCTAGAGTACTGCAGACACTTCCCATTTGGAACCCCTATTTGGGTTCTTTTCTCACTACACTGTCCTCTCTACACAGTGGCCAGAATAACTGTTTAAGTGTAAACCAAATCATTTTCCGCACAAAATTCCCCAGCAGCAACTTGTAATCAGAATAAAAGACACGATCCTTAATAAAGTCTGCAAGGCTTACTGTGGTGGGAAGACTGCATCAGCATTCCTGTTTGGTTTGCTCACTGGCTTTTTCTATTCTAACTACAAGCGTTTCACTTTTTTGCCCAAATACCAAATGATGTTTTGTTTGTTTGTTTTACCATCAGATTGTGGGCATCCAGCTCACTTTGCCTGCAATATGCTTTCAACAAATAGTTTTCTCTTTTTCAATATTCTGCTCATGTTTCTTATTAGTTAAGACTTTTGCTATGTTCTTAATATCTTTGTCACCTCATAATTTACACATTTAAAGCCTACCCCACAAGATGGTGGGAATAGAAGATAGAATCTTATATAAGGTGACGAGGATAGAATGCTCACGAATGGGATGAGGGTCTTGATAAAATATGGCATAGAGAAATGTCTTGTTTCATCTTTGAGGCCAAACTGGGAAGCATTGCCTATAAAAAGAAAATGAACCTTCACAAGACAAGCAATCTAATACCACCAAGATTTGGGCCTCCTCATAGTCATGAAATTAGTCAAATAAATTTCTGTTCTTATAAATCAGTCTATCCATGATACTTTGCTATGAGAGTCCAAACAGATTACATTTCCAGTCTCTTCATTCCCAGTGATCTTCAGGCAAAATTCCATTGCCTGTGATTTCTCTCCCTTGCTATACTTTGCAACATTCTATTTCTTATTAAATTTTAATATTGTATATTAATTACAGCTTATTTACTTTGTATCCCAGCTGTAGCCCCTTCCATAATTCCCTCCCAATCCCACCCTCTCTTCCTCATCTCCTTCCTGCCCCTCTCTAAATCCACTGATAGGGGAGGTCCTCCTTCCTTTCCATCTGACACTAGCTTATTAGGTCTCATCAGGACTGGCTGCTATGTCCTCCTCTGTGGCCAAGCTAAGCTGCTCTTCCTATAGGGGGTGGGAAGGTCAAAGAGCTGGCCACTGAGTTCATGTCAGACACAGTCCCTGTTCCCCTTACTAGGGAAACCACTTGGATGCTGAGCTGCCATGGGCTATATCTAAGCAGGGGTTCTAGGTTATATCCATGCATGGTCCTTGTTTGGAGAATTAGTCTCAGAAAAGATCCCTGTGCCAGATATATTTGGTCCTTGTGGAGCTCCTTTCATCTTTAGGTCTTACTAAAGAGCACAGAGCATGCAGCATTCTTAACATCTAAAATAATTGGTGTTTTCAGTACTTCCCCAACTTTTATCCCCTTGGTGTTGGAATGTAATTTCTAAAAAATAAAAAAAAATAAAAATAAATTTAATTTTGAATTAGTTCTAAAATATTATCCCTAATGCTGAGTTCAATTTCTTTCACATGGCATGAACCATGTACAATGACTGTCTGATGTATAAATTAATGAATTAGACTGTTGGTAAAGGTACTGACACATATAGTTGTTGAATCTTTAATAATTGATAAATATTGTTTAATACAGTGCTTGGCACACAGCAGTGTTGAATGACTGTGAGCTTGCATTAATTGTGAGGTATGGCTATGCCATGTTAAGTAGACATATAAATTTTAGTATACATTACAGCACAATCCTTAGCAACAAGGGGCGTGCCATGCAGAACTCCACTAGAAAATAATTCGTTCATATACTTTTATATGAAGTTTAGAATGGTGCAACCCATCTACAAAAATGAGAAATCTAGACAACGCACGTATTTCTCACACATTTTACTTTAAATTCTGCACGGTTGATTCTCAATATAAATTTCAGTTTCTTCCTCAATAATGTGAAAAACAGCAGACAAAAAATAAGACTTTATTTAGTTTTTTCCCCCTTTTTTGCTTATGACCTGGAAGCAGTTCTCAATTTACTATTATTTTTCTTTTACAGTTTGTAAAGGGGTATTAGGTGTGCCTACTATCACACAGCAATGTACCATGCAATGAAGATATAACAGCTTATAGACTGGCAGGTTCATGCCTTCACAGAGCTCACACTTAATTGAGGGAGATTGGTAGCTAATGAGGAACTGTGGTAGACAGTTTTCTGAAGACCAAGAATACAGGGACCTTCAAAGAATAACTTAAGAGTAGGAAATAAGGATGAGAGGACTTTTGTGTTTCTAAGCATTTCATATGATGTAAGTAAAATATTATCACAGAAAAGACTTGTTTTCTAAGAAAAAAAAATGCATTGTACATTATTCACCCTGATAAAGAAAAGACTGGCTGTAGTAAGACAAAAAAAAAAAAAAAAAAAAAAAAAGGAAACAACAACAACAAAACTATGGAAAACCTTGCATCCTAGAGACAAAATAAATTCCCGGAACTTTAGAAGTTCTGATAGTTGTTTTTGAAGGTCAGATAATTTGGGGGTGTGGGCTCACCTAATCCCTTTTCATTTGGGAGAATAACCTACTACTACAGACAGAATTAAAGTGAGATCCTCAATCAAATAACGCATGGAAATATTAACGCTTTTTTACCCTTCCAAAGCCAATCTAGAAAGACTCCACAAGACACTAATAATCTCCCTAATCCCAGGAAACCTGTAAAGGAAGAAGGTATACATCTTAATTCTGGCTCTTGTCACAGAATGCCTTACTTGGGACAGCTTAAGAAATAAATATTCAAGGAAGGGGAGGAGGACCCCCCCCCCCATCGGTGGACTGGGAGAGGGACAAGGGTAGGGAAGAGGGAGGGTGAGATTGGGAAGGGAGGAAGGAGGGAGGTACAGTGGGGATGCAAAGTGAATAAGTTGTAATTAATACAAATAAAATAATTAAATAAAAAAGAAATAACTATTCAATCTATGTAGAGTGGTGCATGCCTGTAATTCCAGCACTCAAAGAGACAGAGGAGGGTGAATCTCTGTGAGTTCGAGGCCAGCCTGGTCTACAAAGTGAGTCCAGAACAGCCAAGACTACACAGAGAGACTCTGCCTCGATAGATAGATAGATAGATAGATAGATAGATAGATAGATAGATAGATAGATAGATA
>NW_026596051.1:22674568-22686717 GCF_907164565.1 Psammomys obesus | reverse complement strand
ATAGATAGATAGATAGATAGATAGATAGATAGATAGATAGATAGATATTCAGTGTTCATGATTTATGGGACTAGAATTTCATGACCAGGGTGTAAAGAACATGTAGCTTCTGATATAAGTTCTTCTTAGTTTATAAACAGTCCACTTCTTGTGGTGAGGGCATAAAAAAAACAAAAAGATTTTCAGTCTATTTATTCTCTTACACAGGAAATATTTCCATTCAAGAGGACACTTCCTAATTACTCTCAGAGGCTACACTTCGGAACACCACAATGTTTAATATTTGGGTTTCAGCCTATGAAGATTAAAGGGGTATTGCCTGAAATCCACAGCAGCTCATAAATACAGAAGGAAATGAACACTGCAATATAAAATGCAGACTCCTTAAAGTGAGGAGAACATTTCTAAGTGTAGTACAAGGTTGAGGGGGCATGTTTTCAAACTAAGGTAAGTCTCTCCTAGGGGGATGGATCACATCATGATGGAGGAGCAGGACCCTGATAGGTGAGTAAAGCTATGTAGTACAACAGAAAGGGAGCCACCTGGCAGAATGGAGATACTGGACAAGAAACAAAAACAAACAAACAAACAACAATGGCGGATGGTAATATCTTGCAGCTCTTGATGAGGGGATCAGAAGAGACTCACCAACTCTGTGTACTTAGTCGCATTCATTTATTCAAATGGAAGCATTCACTATGCAGTGCTGAGGATTGTATAAACATTTGGGATAAGATTATAAAGCAAACGAAGGAAACAAAAGGAAATGTTTGAAGAAAGACATGAATCATTGGAGTCTGCTATTTTTTATAGCTTGAGCTATTTAAGTATGATGCTAGAGAAATTACGTATGCAAGCTCCTAAGTAGTCTTCAGTTGACTTCTAATTAACCTCTTCTGCCATTTCTCTTCAAGGAAAATTGGAAAATATTTTTATAGTCCAAAAAAACTTATTCTATAATGGAACTACACAAATTTGAAAGTCGCTTGTAGTAATCTTCCAAAGCATGTGATATGTGTGGCAGCATTCAGTCTAATTGTGTTTATTCCTTATCGCTCTTTGTTATCTCAGCATTACTGCCTTATTAATGAGACTCAGACAAAGCTTAGCTTTCCAGTACGAAAACGAAAACCCAGTGTTTCAGACATGATTTTCTATAATCAGTCCACATCTCATTATTTGTGATTCTTTTTGCTAACATTCTGATGTGTGCATATGCTTTTATGTGGGACTATTGCTTAAGACTTGTCCGTCCATAGGTATCTGCCACATATTGAAAATTATGCTTCCTATATTCTTCTGTATTGGATCAGAGGATTTGCTCTGGATAAGCTAAATCTCAGTAAAGGAAAAGAGTTTTATTTTCTTTTATTATTTTTATATTTGCCTTTCTTCCCTTTCAAAAAAAGTGTAACTCGCGGATCGGTGGCCTACCATCCATGAACCCTGGGTGTGAGCAAGGGCACTATCTGTATTCTGGCTGTTGTGGTGCATAGCCTCATTCAGAGCATTCAGGAGGTAAAGGCAGAAGAATCAGAAATTCAAAGTCATTCTCAGCTACTTTGAAGACAGCTTCAGATAGATGAAATCTATTTAGCTGGCGCCAACTGACCTTCGTGGGTTAAATTTTAATTAATTAATGAAAAATCCCAAAGAAAGACATGAAGATGGGAGGTAGATATGACAGCATACCCTAGTAATAGTTGAAGGGGTGGGAAGTGAAAAGAAATGTGCTTAAGATACATTATATGCATGTATGTAAAATTTAGAAGAATAAGTTAAAATAAATAAGCCAAAACAATCAAACACACAAAAACCAACACCATGCTCTTTGTTTTTCCTAAAGGTAGTTACCAGAGCCCATCAATTTTCACTTTGATGGGAAACCAATTTCTTAGCCTCCTTAATACCAAAACTAATGAGAACCTTATACCTTTCACAGTGACAGCTTGCCTCTGGAACGAATTCACATTTTTATTGGTAGATTTGGCTTGGCTGCTCTATGTAACAAGTATGATCACAGACCCATCACTGCATGACACAGTTGATGTCTCCATACACAAAATTTATATCTGCTCACCAGGATGTTCTCAGGGTGTGATTCGGGGTCTAACCACTCTTCCTCCCATGGTCACGCTAACACTATGACAATGAAATCACTTTAGTAGCCTGCAAGAAAACCAGTAATAAGCCTCCAGTAGGCCCCTTTCAAAAGAAGCCAGGTTATTTGCCCACATAATTTAGCTAGAAAGACTCTCTTGGCCTCACCCTAGTGGCAGGAACAACTTGGAAGTGAAAGTGAGCATGCACAGTATTTTATGGGAGCAATAATCACCCCTGCCCTATTTACTTGGCTGATAACGTTTAGCTCCAGGCTGAGCCAAGTGCAGAACTGTAACTCTGAACCTCGCATAATGCAGACCTCCAGCACAAAGCCTTTGTTTCCAAAGAATGGCCACTTTCTAGCAATGAGAACTTTCACAAGTATCACAAACACTCTGAGCCTCCGTTTCTCCATCTGTGAACTAGGGAGAATTCTGTCATCTCAAGGGAGCAGAGATTTCAGAAGTATGGACTAAAAACCAACCAACAAAAGTAGATGGCTGCGACAGGAGAACACTGAATCTGAGGAGAAGGACAACATTTCCCATACAGCAACCAAGAGATTGAACTCTGGGCCCTAAACAGCAATCATGTTTCCCAGGTGAGAGGAAACCCCCACGGCGTGGGAATCAGTCAGGTCCACCAACGCTCAGGTCACCCAGCCAGAACCCAGAAGAGATCCCAGACCCCACAGGCACTAGGTCACCAGACCAGAGCCACACGCCTGCATATCCTGATAACCTTCCCAGGCTGCTCAGTGGGCACAAAAAACACCAGAGACTACTGGGAGTCCCAGTCTCGAGAAAACCCCACAGGGAAGGAAGGAAATGGTACTGATTTGGGTCACCCAGTCTTTCCCTGGAAAAAGTCTTGCAGAGCAGCAGGTACAAGCCACCATCACTGAACTGGGCTCCAGCCGAGAACACAGACAATGGCTATACACCTAGCTCCCCAACACAGACTGAGCTGTGCGCCCCAGGGCACTAGAGCCTGGGAGTCACTGTCAAGAGAAATCCTCATAGGGAATGAAGCAAAGGGGACTGACTTAGGCCTCCCAGTATATCCCTGGCAAAGGGCCCGCAGACCGGCCCAACCCAAGTACCTGCTGTGCACCAGATAGCCTGCTGTTACCTGGAGAGCAGTATCCACCCGCCACAGATTACCGCTTGGATACTGGGACATAGAGCCCAAACCTCAGACCTACAAAATCCCAGAATCCCTGAGATCAACTCCCACATACTGCTCCAAGGGGCAACCAGTTATCCCTAACAAAACTGACCAAACCCTGGACACACAGGTTACAGCAGCAGATCACTAAATTTACAGCAAGAAACCCAGAAGCAGGGCAGCTGTCTTCAGGACTTCTCTGGGTGAGAGGAGAGCCCTCTAGACTAAGAAGGACCACTCAGGTTTCTATGCCTGAGGTGAGGAGTGGCAACTCCTGAAAAACATCAGCCATCCAGTGACTATACCAAAAAGCTGAGGAGGCTTCCTTCAGGAAAAACCATCTTCCTGACAAGGGGATTCTCTACACCACAGGATTCCAAGAAACACCAGAAACTAACTCCAAACACCTAAGAGAGACCAATGGGTAGAGGCCAGCGTAAAAGCTCAACCAACAAAAGACAGAGCAATATGGCATCTCCAGAACTCAGTTATCCAGGGGCAAGTAGCCCTGGACACCCTAGCATAATTGAAATTAAAGAAGATGACCTAACATCCATGCTCATGAAGAGGATAACAGAGGAAACAAATAAAATGTGTAAAGACCTAGAGGAAGATAAACTCAAACAGATTATGGACATCCATAAAGAAATAGAGAAAGATAAAAACAAACACATTATGGCCATCTGTAAAGAAATAAAGGAAGTTGCAGCCAAACAGTTTGTGGCCTTTAGAGAGGAAATGCTTAAATCACTGAAAGAAATAAAAGAAACAGAGGATTGTTCAAACAAACAGCTGCAGGAATTGAACGAAACACAGGGAAATATAGTCAGACAGGGGAAGGAAATCAACAAAACAGCTCAAGATCTGAAGATAGAATTGGAAAAATTAAAGAAAACACAAATGGAGGAAATTGTGGAAAGAACTTAGGGAAGAAAACAGTAACTATAGAGGTTAACATAACCAATAGACTACAAGAGCTGGAAGAAAGAATCTCAGGTGTGGAAGATATAATGGAAGAAATCGATGTATCTGTCAAAGAAAATGTTAAATCTAAAAAATTCCTGACACAGACCGTCCAAGAAATCCAAGACAACATAAAAAGACAAAACAACCTAAGAATAATAGGAATATAGGAAAAAGAAGATTCCCTCCTCCAGGGCCCAGAAAATATTTTCAACAAAATCACTGAAGAAAATTTCCCCAACTTAAAGGAGAGCCCAATAAGAATACCAGAGGCCTACAGAACACTCAATAAATTAGACCAGAAAAAAAAAATCCTCCCACCACATAATAATCAAAACAGTAAGTATACAGAAAAAAGGAAAAAAAATACTAAAAGCTGCAAGGGAAAAAGGCCAAGTAACATATAATGGCAAACCCATTAGAATCACACCTGACTTTTCAACAGAGACTATGAAAGCCAGAAGAACCTGGACAGATATCATGCAGACCCTAAGAGAACACAGATGTCAGCCTAGGCTACTATACCCAGCAAAACTCTCAGTCCTCATACATGGAGAAAACAAGATATTCAATGACAAAAGCAAATTTTAACAATACCTACACACAAATCCAGCATTACAGAAGACCCTAGAAGGGAAAATACAAACCAAGAAAACTAGCTACTTTCAAGAAAACACAGGAAATAATTAACCTCACTACAGTAAAACCAAAAGCAACCAAGCACACAACCTTATGACCACAGCCAACATCAAAATCAAAGGATCTAACAACCACTGGTCATTAATTTCTCTCAACATTAATAGACTCAATTCTCCAATAAAAAGAGACAGACTAACAGAATGGATGCATAAACAAGACCCAGCAATCTGTTGCATACAAGAAACACACGTAAGTCACAAAGATAGACATTACCTGAGGGTAAAGGGTTGGAAGGGTAAACGGCTTTCCAAGCAAATGAACGCAAGAAGTAAGCAGGAGTAGCCATTGTAGTATCTGATAAAATAGACTTTCAACCAAAATTAATAAAAAGAGATGGGGAAGGACACTTCATACTCATCAAGGGAAAATTCCACCAGGAAGACATCACAATCCTGAATATCTATGCTCCAAATAGAAGGGCACCCACATTTGTGAAAGAAACATTGATAAAATTTAAACCACACATAGATCCTCACACATTAATAGTGGGAGACTTCAACACCCCACTCTCAATAAAGGACAGTCAAGAAAAAAGAAATTAAACAAAGAAACAATGTCTCTAACAGAGGTCATGGATCAAATGGACCTAACAGACATTTACAGAACCTTACACCTAAACACAAAAGAATTTACCTTCTTCTCAGCACCTCATGGAACCTTCTCCAAAATAGACCATATAGTTGGTCACAAAGCTAGCCTCAACAGACACAAGAAGATTGAAATAATCTCTTGTATCCTGTCTGATCACCATGGAATAAAGCTGGATCTCAACAACAACAGAAATAGCAAAAAGCCTACACATAAATGGAAACTGAACAACTTGCTACTAAATGACAGCTGGGTCAGGGAAGAAATAAATAAATAAATTAAAGTCTTCCTAGAACTCAATGAAAATGAAGACACAACATACCCAAACTTGTGGGACACAATGAAAGCAGTGCTAAGAGGAAAGTTCATAGCACTAAGTGCCTTCAAGAAGAAATTTGAGACAGCTCATTCAAGCAACTTAATGGCTCACCTCTGAAAGCCAGAAGAAAACAGGAAACAACCTTGGAACCTGTCACAGAGGGCCTCTGAAAGCCTCTGCAGTATAGACTGTCAAAGCAGATGCTGAGCCTGATGGCCAACTGATGGGCAGAGTGAATGGAATTTTATGTAAGAAGTGGGAAATAGTAAGAGCTGGAGGGGATGGGAACTCCACAAGCAGAGCAACAGAACAAGATAATTTGAACACAGGGAACTTCCCAGAGACTCATACTCCAACCAAGGACTATTCATAGAAATAACCTAGAACTCCTGCACAGATGTAGCCCATGGCAGTTCAGTGTCCAAGTGGGTTACATAGTAATGAGAAGAGGGACTGCCTCTGGCATAATCTGATTGGCCTGCTCTTTGATCACCTCCCCCTGAGGGGGGAGCAACCTTATCAGGCCACAATAGAGGACAATGCAGCCAATTTTGATGAGAACTGATAGACTAAGATCAGAAAGGAGAGGAGAACCTCCCCTATCAGTGGACTTGGGGAGTGGCATGCATGCAGAAAGGGGAGGGAGGGTGGAATCAGGAGGGGAGGAGGGAGGGGCTTATGGGGGGGATACAAAATGAATAAAGTGTAATTAATAAAAAAAACCCTAGAAAAAGAAGAAGCAGACACACCAAAAAGGAGTAGAAGGCTGGAAATAATCAAACTCAGGGCTGAAATCAATCAAATAGAAACAAATAAAAGAATCAATGAAACCAAGAGCTGGTTCTTTAAGAAAATCAATAAGATAGACAAACCCTTAGCCAAGCTAACTATAAGGCAGGGAGACACCATCCAAATCAACAAAATCAGAAATGAAAAGGGGGACATAACTACAGACACTGAGGAAATCCAAACAATCATTAGGACTTACTTCAAAAGTGTATATACCACAAAATTTGAAAATCTAAATGAAATGGACAATTTTCTTGATAGATTAGACTTACCAAAGCTGAATCAGGACCAGGTAAATCAAATAAATAATCCTGTATCCCCCAAGGAAATAGAAGCAGTCATCGAAAGTCTCCCATCCAAAAAAACTCCAGGACCAGATGGTTTCAGTGCAGAATTCTACGAGACCTTCAAAGAAGAGCTAACCCCAATTCTCTTCAAACTATTCCATAAAATAGAAATGGAAGGAACATTACCAAACTCATTCTATGAAGCCACAGTCACCTTGGTACCTAAACCTCACAAATACCCAACAAAGAATTTCAGGCCAATCACCCTTATAAACATTCATGCAAAAATACTCAACAATGTACTTGCAAACCGAATACAAAAACACATCAAAGACATCATCCACTATGACCAAATAGGTTTCATCCCAGGTATGCAGGGGTGGTTCAACATACAGAAATCCATCAATGTGATCCACCATATTGACAAACTGAAAGAAAAAAAACACATGATAATCTCCCTAGATGCTGAAAAAGCATTTGACAAAATCCAACATCCATTCATGTTCAAAGTATTGGAGAGATCAGAGAAACAAGGCACATATCTAAACATAGTAAAGGCAATATGCAGCAAGCCTATAGCTAACATCAAACTGAACAGAAAGAAACTTAAAGCAATCCCACTGAAATCAGGGACAAGACAAGGCTGCCCACTCTCTCCATATCTCTTCAATATAGTTCTGGAAGTCCTTGCTAGAGCAATAAGACAGTTGAAGGAGATGAAGGGGATACAAATTGGAAAGGAAGAAGTCAAAATATCACTATTTGCAGATGATATGATAGTATACCTGAGTGACCCCAAAAACTCTACCAGGGAACTCCTACAGCTGATAAACACATTCAGCAAATGGCTGGATACAAAATTAACTCAAAAAAATCAGTAGCCCTCCTGTATACAAAAGACAAAATGGCTGAGAAAGAAATTAGGGAAACAACACCCTTCACAATAGCCACAAATGATACCTTGGTGTAACCCTAACCAAGCAAGTCAAAGACTTGTATGAAAAAAAAATTTCAAGTCTCTGAATAAAGAATTAGAAGAAGATATGAAAAGATGGAAAGATCTCCCATGCTCATGGCTTGGCAGGATTAACATAGTAAAAATGGCCATCTTACCAAAAGCAATCTACAGATTCAATGCAATTCCCATCAAATTACCATTACAATTCTTTACAGACCTGGAAAGAAAAAATTCTCAACTTCATATGGAATAACAAGAAACACAGAATTTCTAAAAACAATGCTCTACAATAAAAGATCTTCTGGAGGTATCTCTATCCCTGATCTCAAGCTGTACTATAGAGCAACAGTTATAAAAACTGCATGGTACTGGCATAGAAACAGAATGGTGGATCAATGGAATGGAACAGAAGACCCAGAAATAAACCCATACACTTATGGACACCTGATCTTTGACAAAGACACCAAAACCATACAATGGAAAAAAGATAGCATCTTCAACAAATGGTGCTGGTCTAACTGGATGTCTACATGTAGAAAAATGCAAATAGATCCATACTTATCACCCTGCACAAAACTGAAGTCCAAGTGGATCAAAGACCTCAACATAAAACCAGACACATTAAATAGGTTAGAAAAAAAAAGTGGGGGAAACCCTAGAACTCATTGGTTCAGGAGAATACTTCCTGAACAGAACACTAACAGGCTCTAAGAGCAACAATCAATAAATGGAACCTCATGAACCTGAAAGCTTTTGTAAAGCAAAGGACACTGTCATCAAAACAAAATGATTGCCTATAGATTGGGAAAGAATCTTCACCAACCCTTTATCTGACAGAGGGCTAATATCCAGTATTTATAAAGAACTAAGGAAGCTGAAAAGCAGCAAACCAAGTAATCCAATTAAAAAATGGGGAACAGAGCTAAACAGAGACTTCTTGATAGAGGAATATCAAATGGCAGAGAAACACTTAAAGAAATGCTTAACCTCATTAGCCATTAGGGAAATGCAAATCAAAATGACCCTGAGATATCACCTTACACCCATGAAAATGGCCAAGATGAAAAACTCAAGTGACAACACATGCTGGAGAGGTTGTGGAGAAAGGGGAACCCTCCTCCACTGCTGGTGGGAATGTAAAATTGTACAACCACTCTGGAAATCAATCTGGCCCTTTCTCAGACAACTAGGAATAGCGCTTCCTCAAGATCCAGCCATACCACTTCTAGGTATATATCCAAAAGAGGCTCAAGTACACAATAAAGACATTTGCTCAACCATGCTTGTAGCAGCTTTATTTGTAATAGCCAGAAGCTGGAAACAGCCCAGATGCCCCTCAACTGAAGAATGGATGCAGAAATTGTGGTTCATCTACACAAAGGAGTATTACTCAGCAATGAAAAATAAGGAAATCATGAAATTAGCAGGTAAATGGTAGGACCTGGAAAAGATTTATCCTGAGTGAGCTTTCCCAGAAGCAGAAAGACACACACGGTATATACTCACTCATATAGACATATAACATAGGATAAACCTACCAAAATCTGTACATCTAAAGAAACTAATCAAGAGAGAGGACTCTGACTAAAATGCTCAATCCCCATCCTGAAAGTCAAAGAGAATGGACATCAGAAGAAGAAGAAAACAGGAAACAAGTTAGGAACCTGCCACAGGGGGCCTCTGAAAGGCTCTGCTCTGTAGACTATCAAAGCAGACGCTGAGACTTATGGCCAACTGTTGGGCAGAGTACATGGGATCTTATGTAAGAAGTGGGAAATAATAAGATCTGGAGAGGACAGGAACCCCACAAGGAGAGCAACAGAACCAGAAAATTTGAACACAGGGGTCTTCCCAGAGACTCATACTCCAACCTATTACCAGGCATGGAAATAACCTAGAACCCCTGCACAGATGTACCCCTTGGCAGTTTAGTGTCCATGAGGGTTACAAAGTAATGGGACGAGGAACTGCCTCTGACATAGTCTGATTGGCCTGCTCTTTGATCACCTCCCCCTGAGGGGGGAGCAGCTTTACCAGGCTATAGAAGATGACAATACAGCCACTCCTGATGTGATCTGATCACAGGAAGGAGATCAGAAGGAAGGAGAGGAAGACCTCCCCTATCAGTGGACTTGGGGAGGGTCATGGGTGAAGAAGGGGGAGGGAGGGTAGGACCGGGAAGGGAGGAGGGAGGGACTTATGGGGGGATACAAAGTAAATAAAGTGTAATTAATAAAATAAAATTAAATTAAAAAAACTTAACCGACAAAATACCAAGTACCCACTTTTAAAAGAAGCAATTATTATTGTTATATTTTAATGGTGTGATGGTGATAAGTCATTATCATCACAGAAAATAATTAATTAGTTTTGTTATATTTATTTGCTAAGAATAATGAAAGCAATTTTGAAGTATAAGCGTCATTGAGGCCTCCCAGTTGAGTTCGGGAGCAGCTTCGACCCTGCATTTAATTGACTTTCAGTAGAAAAAGTAATATATTATTACCTTTAGAACTTCTCATTTCAGAGGTAAAATGGAGCTTTTAGAATAATTTCAAAATTTTAAAGGGGCCTTGGTGAAAGCAGAGAGGTGAGTTTCCATGGTGATGTCTCAACAATACAAAGTACAGGGGAGCATTTAATGAGCACTTCCATGATGCTAAGCGGTGTGCTTGGCACTTAATACCCAGGATCAGTCTAGAATACAGGAAAAGCCATGAGACCATCAAGATTGTCTCCCTTTTATTGATGAGCAGATAGGCACTTTCCTATCCAGCCAGTTAGAAAGTATCCTGATATGTGTACTGTCTTTGCTTCAAGATTGTGTCAAACGTCTCTCTACATCACCTTTCCTGAAACTGCACCTTCCTTTGAATCTCTCATGCTGAAGACTCATTTCCTTGGATGGTTTGCCAACTTTTCTCAGGGTAGCCGCTCAGGGAGATCTCTTCCTTAAAGCAGGATTTCCAGGATAAAGGTGAAGTTGTGTGGGTGTTGTCAAGGACTGGATGGAAAAAAAATGATCAATACATGCTAAATCAGGGATATTTGATGAACTATGGCATACTTTTATTGTCTCAATTGGTCTCCTCAAGGTTTCTATTAATTTATAAAGGAAATAGTTTGTAATGGAAATAGAAAACACTTTGACTATGTGATCAAAATTAACATTAGCAACAAAGAACATGAGGCGTCTTAGGACTCTGGAATATATTGAAAAAGAGAACACTGTCATATAAGTATTCTTACCAGGAGGCAAAAATTTATCTCTAAACAAACAAGCACACACACAAAATAACACTGAACAATGGATCCGAATTCTTCAAAAATTTCAGTGTGATGAAATTGGAGTGAGTGAGGAACCTTCAATATCAAAGCAAACAGGGTAACTAAATACTCCAGGTCAGGAGAGTCATGCTTGCACATTGTCAGGAGAGTAGGAAAACATGGAATGCTGGGATGTAGATGAACATATTCTAGCATTGCTAAGTTTCCAACAATGCAAATGTCCAGTGGAGTTAAAGAGAATATTCTTAAGTAGTATATAAGAAAACACTAATAACCAAAAGGACACTATATATGTTGCTTACTATCAAATGGCTTAAAGGAGCAGTAGAGGTGGTAAGAGATGACTGAAGGAAGCTGTTTTCTGAACACAGCAGGGCAATTGCATATATGAACTCACACCAGTTACAGTAGTGTGCTGAAAGTACTGACTGAAAGACTGAAACAAGCTCAAGTGAAAAAACAATTATACCAAAAGGAAGGGAGGTCACATAAAGTTTCATCCTGAGCTGAGGAGCTCTTGCCAATTAATAGCTACTGGAAGAGGAAGAATTAAGTTTTCTTTAAGAGTGTGGCTCCTGGAAGGTCAACCATGTTCCAATGGAAGGTAACATATGGGCAGCACAAATTAGAAGAAGGAAGATGAGGAAGACAAGGTAGAGAAGGAGGAGAAGGTAGAGGAGAAGGAGACAGAGAAAAAGGAGAAAGAAGAAGGAGAGGAAGAGAAGGAAGAGGAGAAGGATAAAAAGGAGGAGGGGGAAAATAATATTGGATTAAGGGAGATGGAACTAGGAAGAGTGGGAAGATGAGGGTGACTATGACCAAAATATGTTCATGAAATTCTCAAATAACTAATTTTAAGAAGCAACAAAAATCAGAGAGCTGATAATGCAGCTCAGTAATAGAGTACCTGTTAGTAGGGGTGATAAAGTTCAAAATGTGTAATATATATATATATATATATATATATATATATATATATATATATATA
>NW_026596051.1:22525015-22674558 GCF_907164565.1 Psammomys obesus | reverse complement strand
TATATATATATATATATATATATATATATATATATATATATATATATTTGTATGTGTGTATATAAATATATACATACTGAATCTATTACCTGCCTCTCTGCATATATACAGAGAGAGTATGATGAACAAATTATTGAGATTTCATAATTAGGGAAACTGAAAGTATATACAATAGTTTTCCAAGTGAAAGAAGCTGTTGTCCTCACAATTCACTAAGTATTAGAATTTAATACTTGACATTATGGTGAAGGGTTGCAATGCCTGTTGGCTACTTTGCATTGTTCTAGGCAAGTATTCCACAAGCTGTCCAACCTACCCTAGCTCAGGATATGGAAACTTTGTCTCCCTTTTCATCATCAGGTACTAAGAAGCAGAAGTGGAGTCAAAAGTCAACAGGATGTGGCAGGCTTGAAGTCAAACCAGGCTTACTTCCTTTTACTACAGGAAGAGACAGACAGTTCACACAGTATCAGGAAGAGGTTTCATGAGGATTCATTGCCCATAGGGAGGTCAAAATATCAGTGGACTAGTAACTGAAACCTTGGCACTGTTTGTTGATTACCACTGCCTTCCTCATGACTGTGCACCTAGGAGATGCCAGATAACCCACTCAGCGCTTCTGGAATGAGGGTCACAGACCCAGTGTTACAAGCTTTTCCATACAGTGGGTGTGGCATAGCAGTAAGCGTTGCAGCTGTAACACCTATTGTAGGGTAGCTGACATGGACCAGAGGTAAGGATGCCTCTCAGCAGATTTGGGATTGCCACCTTAAATGGCTTTCAAAGAACGTAGGAAATTTTACTTATTTTGTGTTCCAAAGAACTGACACACAGGATTCTACTTGTTTATGAATTTGAAAACACATGATACACGTGTTCTGTATACTCTTCCTCAGTGATTCACTGAGTGAGAATCAGGGCGAGTGAGTGACTGATTGAGTAAGTGGGTGAGTGAGTGAGTGAGTGTGTATAGATTCCTTTCTTGTTAAGCCTAGACACCATGCAGGATGAGCTCTCCCAGCACCCTGGCCTCTGTCATATTTTTCAGGCCACCAGTATACCTGAGCCTGCTCCAGCAGGCCTCTCCTTAACTGATCTGGCCATGAGAGGCATTTGAGGATGTCAACAGGTAATGAACCACACAGCCAAGGGCACCAGCAAAGTCTCTGGCTTTTTATCAAGAAATCCAATAATTTCTCTCTGTAAGTGCTCATGTTTTTTTTTCTCTCTCTCTTTCTCTCTTTCTCCCTCCCTCTCTCTTCTTTGAATACTTTTTGAGTTCTTTATTGCCTCAAGGATAAACACAGCCATGGGCCCAAAGTTCTGGCTCAGGTGCTGGTCTCACAGATGCCTTGTAATGCCAGCATCTGGAGCATTCTGGAAGCCAGAAGTAATCCTGTGTCCTTCTCCAAAGTCTGTAACCTTGGTAATAAAACAAAACAACATGCCTTGCTTTTTTCTTGGGTAATTTTCCTCACACAGTATCCTTTGATTTGCACAATAGTCCTACTTTTATGTCAGGGTCCCTTGACATAAAATGTGTGGAGCCCACAGTCCCTCACAGAACCTCATTCTGAGGTTCCCTTGGATATCTGAGCAGGAGCCAGAGGCTTGCTTCTCTTGTTAGCTATGCAGGAAATCCTGTAGTTCAAGGACTCTGCACCCAGCTCATGCCAACTGAGTTGCATGCTGGAGCTTGCTCCCTGGGCTACAGCTCCAGGTCCCAAACATTAACTATTGTCACCACTAAGGAAGGAAAAAAAAAGTGGAGATATACCAGCCCCAAAAGGGGGTATCATATACTTAAATCCACAAAATGGTAGAGGGGAAACAAAGTCTCAACTCTGAGAAGCAGTTCAGTTTCTACTCCAGGGTACCCACTTGTTCTGTCTGGCCACATAGATCACAGATCAAGATGAGAGCGATAATTAAGTGAACTAATTCCTAGGGGCTGAAGACCTGGACAAGTCCCATTCTTTTCTCTTCATCCTGAGCATTGTCTCCTGATTCTGAAGGATTATAGACATCTAGTGCCTTCTGAGAGACCTGTTTTTTGTCATCAATAAGGCAGCTGAGGTCTCCTCTTTGCCTGCCTGAGATTCTTTTTCCCTTCTCCAGAGAACATCCTGAAGATAGTGGTTTAACCCATCTCCTCTGTTATCTCTGTTCTTCTGGCTGAGAAATAAAAAGCACCACTGTTTCAATTACTTGTTTCTTGATTAAGATAACAAAAATCAGCCTAAAGAAAGATGGGTTCACTTTGGCTCACATTTTGAATACATATTCCATCATGGCAGCAGGAAGATAGCATAGTAGGTAGTCACATGGCATTCATAATCAGCAGATGGAGATGATGTTTCTTTTCCTCATTTAGACTATGAGGCCAGTCCAGATAATGGTGTCAAGTAGATTAGAATAGGTCTTCCTGACTCCATTAATATCATCTAGATAACCCACGAAACAAATGCCCTTATGTTTCTCTCTTTGATGTTTCTCGATCCTGTCAAGTTTGCAATATTAATTATTATAATTCATAATCATCTATACTTGTCTTGGAGACATGATAAATATGAAAGAAGAGGGAGGTCCAGGAAAAGAGAGAGAGAAGAGAGGCATGCTACAGCATACTGGTTCATGGGACTATTGAGGATAAGCCCTAGTGCCTCCCAGCTCTCTTAGAGAACAAGGACCAGAGTCCTAACCTGGGGACCAGGGAGTCTGTGCTGTAACTCACTGGAATAGCTCCCAAAGGTAAGCTGTTCCTTTGAAAAGACATCCTTGTTTTTCTACAGTCTGTGTTAACATCTTTCCGTGATTGATCCTTGGCCTGGTATCATGTTCTTGGAGGCCACTAATATGAACTAGTGAGTACTGAGAAGGACAGGATGCCAGGAGATCAGTTTAGCTTCAGGTGTATTATCAGCTCCAGAAGAGCCACAGATACCCAGGTTCAGAATCACATACAGAAAACAAGCCAATCCAATACACTTACAAACTCGTTTTCTTCTGTGAGGAAAACACATGGTGTCTCAGAGAGACCACACCTCTGTGACCTTGTGAAAGGGTTGCCATACTGCCTTCTCCTCTGCCCCTCCTCCAAAGAGATGTTATTTATTCTTTCAGAGAACATCATCATTTATTTTTAAAAATGTCGAGATTACTGAAAAAATTATAAAAAGGTGATAAAAAGTACTTATAAACTAAAAGCTTGAAGTGTTGCTGTGCCAAAGAAATATTAATTTGATAGAGTCTAGTTACATATTTTCTTCCTCTGTCATGAAATTAAAATGTTATCTTTCCTGTTTTTTTTTTCAGATAAAATATGGTTGATCATCATTCTGTTATGATGTCTGTAGAGTTTTTTTTTTTCTGAAAATAAAGAATGTTTGTTTTAATAGCCATAATGGAAATTAAGGAATGTCTACACATTTTTTCCAACTAAGAATAATAATTCCAGTTTCACTTTTCATCTTTCTGGGTGTGGAAAGATACTAAACAGTTATCTCCAGGACCTGTGAAACAAAATATACCCTCCTTTCCTTAGGTTGCTTTTATCTGACATTTTATCACATCTCATATTTTAACACATCAACAGGAAAATGAACTATTAAATATGGATTTGACTATCTCAGCGGGATGACTTTTTGCTCGTCTCTGAGAGAGAACAAGTGGGGAGACTCTAGGACCTCGTGCCCGTACAAGGCAAAGCAAGGGCTTGGAGAAAGCTGGAGCATATTAGGGTCAGTAAAGACCAGTGGGTGTTTAGAAGGAAGTTTTGATAAGAGAATGGATTTAATGTAAGTCATTGTAGTAGCAAATTGTCATTTACCATCCCACATCCCAAAGAAGCACAACTACATCCAGAATATTCTCCCAAAAGGCAGAATAAGAAATCATCTTAAAAAGAGAAAAAATAAAATAAATAAATGGAGCTTATATTTGAGTAAAATTCAGCATCCTAAAACACACACACACACACACACACACACACACACACACACACACACACCTGTTTTACATTGAGAATAATAAGGAAGTGTGCTGGGAGGTGAGAAGGAGGAAAGATGAAGGTGAGTACACAGTACACCCCAGAGTTCCCCTCTGACTTGCAGACCTCTGCCCTCCTCCTTGGGAAGTGTAATTTTTAATGGGTCTTTTTGTGCACAGAAAATCAAATCAACTATATATATTTTCTCTAATGTTTAAATGAACTACACTTGGAAGTATAATAAGAGAAAAATCTATTTTACATAAACTTACACAACTTTCACATTAACATGTAAATTTTACAAATAATTATAAACCTGAGTGAAATTCTATATCCATCTCAAAGAAAGCTTAAGCTGAGTGTCCTGTTTCCTTAAGTGCTTTGAACATCCTGAGTACACACAAGATATTTATATATTATTACAATAGCTATTAGATGTATTGTTATTTTTTACATACAAACCATAAAGAAATTATTGATCCATTGGCCTAGCCAATTTCCCTTATTTATCTATTTTAATGTATAATAATATTTTTTTTCTGGGTACACAATTTACAAAATATCAAAGCAAAAGGCTATTACAAATCAGCTGACATTCAGTGGTAATTATTGATCAGGACAAGGGATTGTTTTGAGAGTAGAAGGTATTTCTTACCTGCTTCCTCATAGACTCAATCCTGGCTTGTTTTGTGAACATAACTCTCCAAGGCCAAGTTTTGTTTTGCTTTGTTTTGCAAGCTGATACCTGTATTTTATCTATGCCAGGGGACATGCCATCACACAACTGTGTCTTCCCTAATTGCAAGTATTCAAGTCTTCCACTCCTTTGTGCCTCAGTATACTTTAGTGCTTTGAAAAAAATATTATTGTATTTGAAAGCACTGAAACTTAGGTAGAGAAAAGGAATGAGAGTGGAGTGTTTGGGCTGTTGCTAATCTACTGTGACTGGTGCTTTTGTGACAAGACTGGGATGGGCTCACAGAAAGATAATAAGGACACAGCTAAAGGGTTCCACCTATAAGCCTTAGTAAGATCCCACTCTGTCACACCTTGCTCTGGGGCTATGATTTTTTGGGTCGTGAGCTCATCACCATATTGGTTAAGCCACTCTCATTACGGCAGCCCTAACAGCTAAAAATAAGGTATTTTGCTCTAAATTGCAATACAACTCATCATCTAATCACTATATCTCCATCCACTTGGTAGACTCTTCCATAGGCTCTCTTTTCAAGCGCAGAAGAAAATCAATTTGAGTTTTAGTTTTTCCTTCTACTGTGTGGTGTGTGGGTGTGTGTGTTTATGTTTGTCTGTGTATGTCTGCCTGTCTGTGTGTACGTATGTATGTGTGTGAGTGTGTGTGTGTGTGTGTGTGTGTGTGTGTGTGTGTGTGTGTGTGTAAGAGAGACAGAGACGTGTACACACATACCCAAGCATAAGCATGTGAAGACCAAGGTTGACCCTGGATGTCCTTACTTGATCACTTATTCAATCTCCGCTTTATTTTTGGAAACAGTTTCTCACTGGAGTTTTTGTCAATTCTGCCAGGTGAGCAGGGTGGGAAACTCCGGGGATCCATCTGTCTCTGCTTTCTTGGGGCTGAGAGTACAAATGCATGCTGCCATGTCTCTTTTTAATGTAGGTGCTAGGATTTGAATCCGGGGACTTCCATTTGTGTGACAGGTACTGACTGAGCCACATCCCCAGTTCCTCCTTCTGAATTTTGACTATTCTATCATGTAACAACCCACTGACAGTCTTTGTCTCCCATTGTCTGTATTGATAGGTTCCCTCTGATACTGGTGACTTCCTACCCTTCTTCAGAATCTCTGTGCCTACCCCTCCTTGCCAGACACAAAGGAAGGTAAAAATCACAGATTGGTACAGACATGTACTTGCAAAAGAGGAACATCATACATGTCAATCATCCTTCCTAATTTTTGTTCATTTAAAAAAATTGCATTTACTCTTCTTTTGTATTATAATTACCATCTTATACATTTTAATGAACTATTTTTTTTATTGAATATGAGGTTTTCTTATAGGCTCAATTTATTGCAATTTGCTATAGTGCATATTATCTTTCAATGCTGAATTTAAAAAATAAAAAACTGTGACTGGTGGGAATCTTCTAAAACTTTCTAGTTTGGCTCTTCAAGGTGGCCAAGGTGGAAGGCTCTTCAAGGTGGAAGTGTATAGACTTCTTTGCTTGTCTCCTGGCAGCCACTGCATCTAAAATTTCTTCCATTTTATTTTCTCCATCTTAAGACACTGAAGCAATTGGTCGACTAGTGATCTTGATTTGCTTTGACTCAAGTATTAATATTGAAGAATTGACGTGACTGTCCTGACTGTGAGTGCTAAAGCAGAGGACACTGTGCCACACCACTCTGGGAATAGAACAGAAAACACTTTTTCAGGTAGGCAAAGTCTACATCTGCATTGTAATCAAGTTTTAAGATTAATAAGGTATGTTAGTAGTTTAACATTAGTATTGAAAATGTAGCTTGGAGTCCACCGTTCCCGCCATAGCTGTCTATTTTTCCTTTTCCTTTCTTATGTCTCACTGAACAATATAACTTTGTAAGCACTTTTTGGACACTTACTACCTAAGTTGCTCCTGTATATTCCCCCTTAACTGTCAGTGTGTCCACAAGGCACTCAGCTTCTTGTATAGAGCATCCCAGGAGCACCGCGAAACCCAATAAAGCTGAATTTCACAATCTTAAGGAAGGCCCAACTTGCCAACCACACAATTTACAAGCAGAATGACCTTTGACTGTTCTGATTATGCCCTACCCCTTGTTGGACTACATTTCATTCACTTGTAATGCATCTTTTTTTTATTGATTACACTTTATTCACTTTGTATCTCCCCATAAGCCCCTCCCTCCTCCCCTCCCGACCCCACCCTCTCCTCCCCCTTCTTCACACATGCCCCTCGCCAAGTCCACTGATAGGGGAGGTCCTCCTCTCCTTCCTTCTGATCTTAGTCTATCAGATCTCATCAGGAATGGCTGCATTGTCATCTTCTGTGGCCTGGTAAGGCTGCTCCTCCCTCAGGGGGAGGTGATCAAAGAGCAGGCCAATCAGATTATGTCAGAGGCAGTCCCTCTTCCCATTACTATGGAACCCTCTTGAACACTAAACTGCCATGGGTACATCTGTGCAGGGGTTCTAGGTTATCTCCATGCATGGTACATGGTTGGAGTATGAGTCTCTGGAAAGACCCCTGTGTTCAAATTTTCTGGTTCTGTTGGTCTCCTTGTGGAGTTCCTGTCCTTTCCAGATCTTATTATTTCCCACTTCTTACATAAGATTCCATGCACACTGCCCAACAGTTGGCCATAAGTCTCAGCGTCTGCTTTGATAATCTGCAGGGAATATTGAATGGCAGAAAAACACTTAAAGAAATGCTCAACCTCATTAGCCATTAGGGAAATGCAAATCAAAATGACCCTGAGATTTCACCTTACACTCACCAGAATGGCCAAGATGAAAAACTCGAGTGACAACACATGCTGGAGAGGCTGTGAAGAAAGGGGAATACTCCTCCACTGCTGGTGGGAATGTAAACTTATACAACCATTCTGGAAATCAATCTGGCACTTTCTCAGTTTACTAGAAATAGCGCTTCCTCAAGACCCAGCCATACCACTCCTAGGCATATATCCAAAAGATTCTCAAGTACACAATAAAGACATTTGTTCAACCATGTTTGTAACAGCTTTATTTGTCATAGCCAGGAGCTGGAAACAGCCCAGATGCCCCTCAACTTAAGAATGGGTGCAGAAATTGTGGTACATATACACAATGGAATATTACTCAGCAATGAAAAATAAGGAAATCATGAAATTTGCAGGTGAATGGTGGGACCTGGACAGGAACATCCTGAGTGAGCTGTCCCAGAAGCAAAAAGACACACACAGTATATACTCACTCATGTAGACATGTAATATAGGATAAACCTACCAAAATCTGTACATCTAAAGAAACTAATCAAGAGAGAGGACTCTGACTAAAATGCTCAATCTCCATCCTGAAAGGCAAAGAGGAAGGACATCAGAAGAAGAAGAAAACAGGAAACAAGCTAAGAACCTTCCACAGAGGGCCTCTGAAAGGCTCTGCCCTCCGGACTATCAAAGTAATGCATCTTTAAAAAAAAGTTGTAAATAAAACAAGAACAAAAATGAAAAGGCCAAACTTCAGATTCCATGATTCAAAAATGAATAAGCAGGGTTAGGGGTATAACTCAGTGCTATACTTTGCCTTTCACACATAGGCCTTGGGTTTGACTCATTCTCTTCAAGCATACATAATGAAATAAATATGTCTAGAATTAAATGGGATTTAATTTTTACAGGATTTTCACAGAATTAGCATGAAATCAAAGATAAGAAAACCATAAGCCTCTTGTTCTACAAAAACAAATAAACAAAAGCAAAAAACCAACAACAGTCTTTAGTCATACTTTTCTTATATAGACTTGGAAACTTGAAAGCTCTAAATATTTTGAAGACATTTTATAAACTTAAACAGTGTACATGTTTTCATAATTGTATTACAAATGATAGGTTAATTTGAGCATAAGGCAGTTAAGGTGACCACCTCAGTGAAGACTGTGAAGTCCTTAAAGTCTGTGCATTCTTCATTGCTCTGCCATGAGGCTGCACAGCATTTGAAATATGAAAATTAATTCCATGGACAAAAAAATGCAACCATTCACCCGCGAGCCAGGCTCTAAGCTTTCTCTGCACCCCTGTCTGGAAAAGATCCAACCGGAAGACCTCACTTACTGGAGATAAAGGCCAGCCCACCAAGGACTGTGATTCCATGTGCTCTGCCTTTCTGTTGTGTAGCTCAGGGCTGCAATTAGACTGAGGCATGCAAACCTTCCTGGGTTGTTCTCTTTATTCCAGTTCCCAGAGATGATACTCCAAACTCTGGGCAGAGGTACACCTTTGTTCTCATTCCAACATAACCAAATAAAGGAAGCTCATGATGCAGCCGTTTAATTACCGTATGCAAATTTTTATGCTCCCTTTGCCTCTTGTGCTTTCCAGGTCATGCCTTATTTACAGGGAAGGAGCACACAGCTCAGAAAAGCTGGCATGATCAAAGAGTCTTGGTGAAAAAAGACAAAGGAAACCATCTGCACTCTTCCCAAACAATTGTGGCTGGAAGTGTGGCAAGGGAGAAAGGGCCACAAAGTCATTGTCATAACTGCTGCCATGTGACATCATCACTTTATCTTTTTTTTGTGAGGGGGGGGCACAGCTGAAGGGTGAAGCTGAGCCACTGAGTGATTTCTGTAGTCAGCCCTGAAAGCATATATACAAGTAACATTATAGGGACTGAGCAGGTTATATTTAGGAATATTTATGTTTATATATATACATATTTGCATGCAAAAACAATTTGTGAAATAATAGGCAATGAATTTGAAGAGAAGGAGTAGTATACGGGAGAATTGCAGAAAAGGAGAAAATAAAATTAAAATATTTGCTTTTAATTTATATATACTTTCAATGTATACTTTTATGAGATACCTGGCATAAGCATCAGAACAACCAGAATATAGAGAAGTAACAACAGCTATTATTTGTGTTCAACTACTACAGTTTCTAGCCCTGCACCCATAGAACCAATATCAATCCATCCTTACAGGTTTGCCTTTTCTAGAATAACATCCAAATGTACATCTGCTTCCATTCACTTCACATAATGCATTCTAGATTCATTCAGATGGCACGCGTGTTAGTAATTTGTTCTTTTTGATGAGACTACTGCATTTGCTATTACTTGAACAAGCCTGTGCTTGCTTGTACGTTCTTCAGCTAAAGGGCATTTTGATGTTTCCAGGTTTTGGTGATTAGCCAGGAAATAGCTCTGAATGTTTAGATGCATGCTTTTTGTCACTTATGTTTTCACCTAGATAAGACTGTTGAATCTTGTGAAGATAAGGTTTTTGACATTACAAGAAATTTCCCAAGTATGTTTGAAAGCTAAGGTACTGTTTTTGCAATTTTTTTTTTCTGCAACAAAAGGCACTACACATTGGTCTTCACCTCAGTAATATTTAGTATCGGCTGGTTTTATTTTGTGCTGATTTTATTATTATTCTAAAATAATATTTATATTATTATATTATATATAAAATAATTATTATTATTCTAATAATAAAATGCTTCCTCTCACCTAATTGTAGTTTTGATTTGCATTTTCCCAGTGATTGACATTTTGCATCATTTCATCTTTTAGCTGCTATCATCTATTATTGTCTTCAATTACTAATTCTCCAATTTTAAATGTGCTGCTTCCTTTGTGCTGAGTTCCATCAATGATTGTATACTTCTTACTAACTAGGGAATAACTGACAATCGTACACATATAGAAATTAATGATAGACAAAGTATATTCTAAGAAATGAAAACCTTTATCATTGTACAATAGTGGTTTTCCAAGGTTGGTAAGCAGTAAATTACATAAAGATCATTTGCAAGATGTGGATTCTGACTGAGCAGGAGCAAGATGGAACCTCACAATGTTTATATTCAGAGTAAGTTCCCAGAATTTTTTTTAGTTCCTTGGTCTGTGCATTACATTTTGAGTAAGAAGGGTCCTAGGACCTTTGTTCAAATTCTCCTTTTAGAACCCTAAAGCTAATTGATGTTCATTATTTAATTAATTTCTGCTTTATTTTTGGAATTAATAATGGCATCAAGATATTTACGACCCCCCTCTCTCTCAACATAATATATAGTATCATAAAGCAATTAGTATATGTCCACAAACTATTATTTCTTGTTCTGTGCTGCTGGCAAAGCACATGGAAGAATCTTTCGTTAAACCCACTCCACTGAGGCAGTGCTTATACTTGTTTTTCATTGAAACCCTGATTTTTTTATTCTTACATATTTTGATGTCATCTGTGGTACAGTGTCATTTCTTTCAGCTTTTCTCTAAATAAACAATAGTGTGAGAGTGGGTAGCTTGTGAGCCAATAGCTTGGGACTTTTACTATGGATCCTAGAGGATAGAAAGTGATGTGGGTACACTATTCCACACCATGCTCAGAGATATGTCCTAACACTTCTAGAAAATATCCAAAACCACCAGTGCTATGAAACTTTAGATTCTATACTTTTAACTTACACAAACATACATACATGCCTATAGTAAAGCCTCTGCTTGAACCAGATAGAAAAGTTCAAGCCATAGTCAGAACTTAAGACTTAAAGACCTTTAAAAAGATGGAAAACTACTCTGTGAGGGCAATGCCTTTCAACATAGGGTGAAAGAAGGACATGGGCATAAATGGACTTTGTTTTGGAAAGAATAAGAGCAAAATTAAGTAGTCCATCTGAGAAAAAAAAAAGAATGCTGCTGAGAGTGGCTAGCACATTATTAAATCATATAGAGATTCAAGAAAGATAGGAGCATAAAGATGAAAGACAGAAACTGTTCCTGTATATGTCTGGAATCAATGACAAGAGTACTGGGGTGGGGCATGTTATGGAACTTGTCAGTTTTGCTGAAATTTGATTCTTTTACTGCATGGAGACAAAAAAGAATGACTTTCAGGTGATTCTGACCACTTAGAGTTTATCTTCAAGATGTTAGGTGGGACAAAATGCACCTCATCACAGATCAAGCTCGTCCATTACCAAGCTCCTTAAACTTCATGATAATACTTACTTAGGTTTGCTCAGAATCATATTTCTAAAGCCCCTGGTGATTCTGGGTCAGGAGGTCAGCGTTGGAGCCTAGCCTGAATAGTATTAAATAAGCTCCAGCATATGATTCCTATAATCATAAAAATTGGTACACAACTATACAATACCTTAGCTGATGCACATATCTAAGAGATGATAGGGACTTCCTTAGTCATTAGAGGCACCATTTCAGAAAAAAACAAATGCGATTTGAAGCTCTAGACAGACAGTTTGTAATGTTGCTTTGTCAGCTGGAGCTACATGGCTTTCAAAATATAGATCGCTGGTTCTAGGCTCAGAAGGTCTAATTTTATGTGCCCAAGAGCCTGACAATTGTATTTCCAAGATATTCTCAGGGGCAGGAGAGTACATGTTTATGTGGGGCCAAATCATGCTTCAGGAAGTACTAACAGAGAAGCAGAGGGTCCACATATGTTCAGAACATTGCTAGTCAGGCCTTAGAA
This sequence comes from Psammomys obesus, assembly GCF_907164565.1. Lineage (NCBI taxonomy): Eukaryota > Metazoa > Chordata > Mammalia > Rodentia > Muridae > Psammomys > Psammomys obesus. The sequence goes on along the minus strand of NW_026596051.1, from coordinate 22,662,394 downwards.
GCAACGATATCTCAATTCTTTAAAAAAAAAACACTACTACCCTCTGGCATCAGTCCACAAAGCTTGAGAGAGAATGCCCTACTAAAAATTGTGTGCCCTTCATCACCAAGCCCAAGACCTATGCCCATGTGTCAGAACATGGAATGTGGAGCCTTTGGTGTGATTGCCACATAAAAGCAGAAGTTTCTTTCAAATCCCCAGCCCTTCTAGAGTGAATAAAGAAATAAAAAAAGAGAAAGGAGAGAAACATCTATAGAGGGAGTGTTTGTACAGTTTAGTCTTGATGTAGCCCTGATAGAGTCAAGTCAAGGAAACTTAAAAAAAAAAAAAATCAGATTTGTGTGTTAGGAGGAAGGCGAATGAGATGCCGGAGATATTGTAATGGTGGTGAATGTAATTGGTAAGGCTAGGAGAATATTGACTGACAGAACAAGTTTGAGTAGCCATGTACACATGATAATTAATTTTAGGGGGGCTCTCAATACCAATCATGGAATGCTTTTTCATGAATCAAGCTCTCACTACACTAAACAAATAACTGCACAATGTTAACATTATTACTTACAGACTGTAAAAACTGGGGCACAAAAATGTCAAGTATCAATAGTAGCCACTCCCTGAGTCTTCCTATGAGCCACGTCTCAAAGTCATGCTCACATCAGAGACCATGGTGTCACTCAGACATGTTGCTGCTTCTCTCTTGACAAAGTAGCTACCACCTGAAGAGCCACTGCTGACAATCAGAATTTTAAACACTTGGAGTATTGGTTCAAAGACAGACTTCATTAAGAAGAAACATTTTTTTTCTTTCATTGAGACAAATCCCAATCAGATTAGATGACAGACTATTTCATAGCTAACTCAAAGAATGAGAGAATCCTAAGCATTTGTGAGCCACAGTAAAGGCTGCAGGAGAAAGAGCATTGATGAGATGCTTGTCATGGATTAAGTATGAAGAGTCCCTACAAAAGCTAAGGTGTTGAAGACTTGCTCCCAAATGCCATCTTTAGAGGTGGGTTTGGGGAAAAATGATTGAATTTTATCTAATTTTATCAAAAAATAGATCCCTGGTGGACTCATAATTTCAGAACAGATATTATGAACTAGAAAGAAGTTGGGTCCTGAGGGTGTGCCTTTTAAAAGTGTAACTCTTCCTCACCCTACCTCCTCATCACTATCTTTTCCTTCCTCCTTTCCACTTTCCTCTTCTTTCTCCTTTCCTCCTCCTCCTTCTCCTCCTTCTCTTTCTCCTTCTTCTTTTTGTCCTCTTCCTCCTTTTCTCCTTTCTTTTTTTTCCTGGTTTCTATGAGGAGAGTGGTCTCTGTCATACTGTTCCACAGCCATGATGCTCAGTCTTACTTCAGCAACAATAGATCTAGCTGACCTTGGGATAAAACCCAGTTAAGTCTATCCTCCTTTTTAACTGTTTTTTCTCCTCCTCCTCCTCCTCCTCCTCCTCCTCCTCCTCCTCCTCCTCCTCCTCCTCCTCCTCCTCCTCCTCCTCCTTCTCCTCCTCCTCCTCCTTCTTCTTCCTGATATTGTTACTGTGACAAGCAATGAATGAGCACAATGGTAAGGCATGGCGATCTGATAAAGGGAGTTTTTGCCTAGGGCCTTGAATGAATTGTAAACAAAAATTAGTCAGTGGGAAAAACACCAGATTCTGAACCTCTGGCCTAATTTTTTTAAATTCTCCTTTACTCCGTGTCCCTCTCTGACTTCATTCTAGCTACCTGTCATCTGCTGACCTCAGAGCCTAATAATCCTCAACTTCTCCAGCCAGACAGAAAAGACTTTTCACTTAACTCCCCACTGTACCGCTGAGGTGAGGCTGGAATTAAAAATAATGAAAATCAATAGGCCTTTTTACTAAATGCTGAAGGGCAGAAACAGGGAAATAAACAGTCCTATAATACCAAAACTTCATCTAAGAGGTTTTTCCTATCCCCAGGAGACTTGCCGGAAAGGAGGCCATGCCTGACATCTTGTCCTCTAGGCTCTTGTCTTCCTTAACTTAGCAGATGCTATTTTTATCCATGCCTATTATCTGGACGCCCCCAAGTCTAGACAAGCTGATGGGCAATGATTCTCTTTGGATGTGGAGCCTGCCCTCCAAGGTACAGCCTCCTGTGCTGGAAACTCACCCTTTCTCCAAGTAATTGAAAGTGACTGACTTTCCCCTATGGGCTACAATTTCTTTATGATCTTTCAGAAAATGTCATGGTTACCTTCTCTGAAATCAGATATGGATGTTACCATTAATTAATGGCATAAATTGGGCTTAAGCACTAAACCGCTCTGAGTTTCCATTTCACTGTCAGTAAAATGAAGGGTTTGTATTGACACTAACTCAGCCTGGTTCTGCCTTCCCTGGGGTTCTAGGGACATTGGTTTGCATGACTCAAGCTGTTCATAGCATATGCTTTGCCTCTGTGATGTAATTTATTAAGGAGCTTTCTGAACCCAAAAGTCTAGCACAGGAGGACCATTCATCTCCCTAAGCTCGAAAGTTTCTTTGTTTTTAAAGAAGCCCAAGTGTGTGGAGTTTCTTTTTTAGCCTTTATGCATTGTGCTTAATTACATTAGAGATAAGGAAACTTGGAAAACGCTTTGGGGCAGACTCGGCTGCCTGTTAAAGTCCCTGGTATGAAAACAAAGGCCAAGACCAACAACCCACCTCAGGCCACAATATCCAATCACTGAGGCAACAGAAATGACAAGCAGAATTCAAACTAGCTCATAACATCAACCACTTTTCAAAAACCTTCAAACTGTGGCCTGTGTCATGTGTCATAGGCCTATCAGCTTAGGTCCAGAAGTGACTCTCAGCCAATCCCTGTGCTTAGAGTCCCATCATATACAGAGAATTTAGTATGACAATGTTGATGAGCCTCAGACTATAAAGAGAAAGAATCCAAGTGTATGTAACAAAAATGCTTTAGGTAAATCTTCTGATATCACTTGCAGAGGTCTCTGTCATAACCCCACCTAATTACCTACATAGTACATTACATTTAGCCATGTTAGCTTTAAATTTTTTCACTTTAAAGGATAATACTGCTGCCTAAAGGCATTTTGCCCTAAAGGAGACATAGCTAAAAGTATATGTTAAATGTAAAAATCTAGAGATTAATCAATGGAAAGGGCCTGAAGTTCTTCTCACATTGGGATAAGGGTATGTTTATATCTTTTAAAAAATAAATGAAATCTCAGATGGCTCCTACTCCAGTGCTTCTAACCAAAATAGCATCTCAGAGCCCACCAGACAAATGAAGTGTATGAAGATAGATGACACACCAATCAAGTGGAGCTACAAGGCTTTAGGTCATCAAGCCTACCTAGGGGAACCAAGAAGGACACAACACTACTGACTCAAAAATGATGCTGTTATGTTTATTGACTATCTTACATGTTAATTCTCAGCTTGTCAATACAAATTCCAAATGTCTCTTGTTATGGGAGATAAAAGGCAAATCTGTAATAGTAGACAGTATAAAGTTATTTTGCCGTGGTAAAGATTGGGGCAGTTGTTTGTTTGGTTGGTTGGTTTTCTGAGTTTTTTTTATTACCAGGCCCAGGAATGATTACTGGAATAAAAAAGGTGTTTCAAAAATGACCTGCATGATGAGTAAATCCACTAATATTGTAGCAAAAAGTATTAGCAGAAATTAACTAACAGATGGGCAAATTGAGAGCCACAATTTTACAAAAGTGAACTACTATAGATTATTGGTTGCTCAAGTATAATCTCGGTTGTCAACATTTTTTTTAATGTGTCAAATTTCTCTCATACTATCAAAAGCTAAGTTAATAATCTCCATAAAAAAGAATAAACAAAATCTCTCAAGTGACCTTTGAACAGTCATCATGGTTAAGATGTCTATCCTTTTCTTTGGTTCTCTGTTAGCTATTCTTATAATTCTGTTATATTTGCCTGTATTAGTCAGACTAGCAATTTAGGCAATAAATTAAACTTTAGATGGAAGAGGCACAAAGGTCCTTATGCTCACAGGTAGGCACTAAGGAACATAGAATGCTAACCACATGGAGCTGTTCCTTTAAATTAATGAATGCATAACCTGTTAATCTACAAGAAGGCTGGAATCACATGTGGCTAATAGCCTGTTTGCCTGTGTATGGCCAGAGACCACACTGAAACCTCCCCCGGAAGCCTTATTATAAGCCTGTTTCTCTTAGTAATTCTGAAAAACAAAATCCATCTTTAGGAAGGTATCATGTGTACTTTACAAAGAGCCTCAATGTAGTCACATCCATTCTTTACTTAGCCTACTTTGTGATTTATTGTACGACAGGATTGAGTTAATTATCAAAATGAAAGCTTTTACCAAATTGTGTTGTGCTTAGATATATCCAAAATAAACTACTCTGGGTCAGGACTCCTAAAGTTTGAACTAACACCAGCAACTTAGTTATGTTGAAATGAACTGCCTTCTTGCCTCCTATAGATCATTAATTACTCTGTTAGACATGGTGCTCTCAGGGATTCGCCCGCACTCACTGATGCCTGTTAACGTTCATGCTCTTGTCTGCAGCTTTTCACCGTTTAGGCAGCTTAGGAGGTGAATTGTTTCTCCTTGGGAGAGAAAGTCTGGGAGAATTGGACCTGAAAGACACAGAATAGAAGCAAGATGGGACTGTTTTCTTGTGACAGCACAGGGGAAAGCACATTGGGGAAACTTTCATTAATGGGGAGTCAAAATTAAAGGGTCAGAAGAAAAGGGGAGCAGATATTCTGATTTGGGTGAGAATCAAGAAATTCAAAGGAAAAAAAGGATGAGAGCTAGGACCACTGAAGCAGATGGGTGATCAGTTTGCAGAAGGACGGTAAAGCTTCTAAATTATTCCACTAGTTAATAATACCCAGTCACATATTGACACCAGGAAGTGCACAACACAGGAATTATCACAACTTCTCTGAGTCAATCCACCCCTCTGAAAAGATACAGTAATGGCCTCACAATGTGATAGGCTTTCAATTTAATTTGGTCCCTGCTATCTAGTTATATACATAGTAGTTATGCATCGATGGGGAATAATATCACATATTTAATATATTGCAGTCTCTCCAGGTCAGGAACTGAGGCCTCATTGTATTTTATCCTCTGGTCCCAATTGCTTCCAAAAGCTGAAGTAAAGAGTGAGCCAGGGCTGCAGCCTACCTTCGAGGTATGACTAGAGAATCATCCTCTTTCGTAGCCTGTGGTTATTTGGCTGTATGCTGTTTCTTGCAAGCTGTCATGGTGAGGGCCTCAGCTTCTTGCTATCTAACAGAGAGTAACTACCCTCAGCTCTCATCCATGTGAACTCATCCAGCAGAAAGCAACTCTTAACACGGGAACTGACTTATGCATGACTAGCAAGGTGAGCTGCCTAACAATGCCATGATATTATTGTCTGTAATCTAGTCATGGGTGTGCAAGCTCACATACTCCAACACCTTGTCTACCATTATTCTTGGTGTTTAGAACCAAATAACAGAACATGCATTTGCAGCACAGAGACTGAGATAAGGGAGCCACATTAGAGTCTGTCACACAGAGGGACAATTAGCGTCTGTGCAGGGTATCAGGAAAACTCTTCAAAACAAAGTAAAGATTCTATAGCAGTGGCAAGGAGCAACATCACAAAATTAACTACAGGCTGCAAGATGAGAAAATAGGGGTGTTCAAACAATGTCAAGTTAAGACAAGGTTATTTCTCTTTTCTTTTTACTCCTATGTGAATTCCTTTCCCAGAAATCAAAGCCTTTCTTTCCTCAAATAGACAGAAACCACAAACAAGATGAAATGAGGTGAGTAATCTAGCAGGGACAACTGTAAGGATCAAGATTTGGGTCTCTAAATTGACTTCACAAGTTGAGGCAGGGCTGGGTAATAAAGGCTTGTGAATAAGGCTTAAGGGATTTGGCTGACTTGGTGAGTCAGCAGCATGAGGTAGTTGCCAAGAATAGCAAAGTGATTGTGGCAGTGCTAGACAAGTATACCTCATTCATCCAGAGGGATAGATATGACCCTTCCTCATTGTGCTACTGTGAAGACACATGGAGAATGGCTCACATCATAGGTTCCCCATTTAAGAGATACATGGGTCTATTAAAGCACCTGGAAAGGAGAGGCCCCAGGAAACTGAACAGATGAGATAAAAGTGTGACTAAATACTGAGAATATTCAATTCTCAAAGACTAAATCCTGCAGTGCATAGCCAAATTCTTGTTGAACCCTAGAGAGCTTTGTTCAAGGAGAACAATTACGTGGCATATTAGTGATTTATCTGCCTCGTGTAACCAGATACCTAACAGGAAGCAGTTGAAGAAGGACAGGGTATTTTGGCTCACGTTTTAAGAAGGGATAAAAGCTATCATGGCACAAAAAAACATAGCAACGAAAATAAAGCTGGATGCATTCATGCACTAGGTACATAGTCAGGAAGCAGAGAGAGATGAATGCTTGTACTCAGCTTGCTTTTTCCTTTGTATTCATCTAGTGCCTTATCTCATGGGATGGTGCCTCATTTATGAAGTAAGTCTTCCCTGCTGAGGTAAGTCTTTCTGTAAATAACTCCATAAAAAAAAAAAAAACCCACAGGTATGTTTTTTTTTTGTGGTGATTCCAGATCCTAAGATGTTGGCAATGAAGACTAACCACCAAAAATAATTATATATAGACAATGAAACTCAAAGGCATAAGTAAAAATAAGTCCTGCATGGTCAGCTCTTGCTCAGGCTGAAATTTCTTCCAGCAGCCACTGATGTCCTAGCATGAAATCTATGCTTCTCATTGGAGGCTCTCAGTGAACCATGTACTTGTTCCACTGACAGCCAAGTACAAGTTATGTCAGACAAAAAAGGGTACACATTCCCTGTCACCAGGTATGTCCCTTGAATAATACAAATAAATAATCTCTTGCAATTAAAAAAAAAAAAGGAAATGTTAAGTGTTGAAGTAACTACCATTCCTCAAGTCTCAGTTGCTTCTTTAATGTCTATGTCAAATACATGAGGCCAAGGATCAACTCCTTTGGCTTTGAGAGGCTTCTTATTCTTTTGTTTTGTTTTGTTTTGTTTTCTTGAGACAGGGTCTACAGTCCAAGTACTAACCAGACCCAACCTTGCCTAGCTGCTAAGCTCAGAGGAGATCGGGAGCACTCAGGGTGGTATGACTGTAGACGTTTTCTCATTCTTGGGACTAGACTGAAAGAACTGAAGACACAAGAAGAGCGAAGGAGCTGGTGGGAGCTTATGCCTTTGGACTTTTCCTCAGTTAATAACTTTTCCTGGTGTTATTAGTCAGATCACTCCATGGGCTGAAGGAGGTCAAGGAGGTCAGCTTGAAGGAGAGAAGCATAATCTGATCGTAGGTGGAAATCAGAGTGTTACAGATCACCCAGCAGTGGGAAAGTCAAGGGTCCTTCAGAGGACAAAGTGCTCCTTTCCAACACAAGTCAGATGATGCTACGGAAGCAATAACTCTTTCAAAGAAATGCCCAATAATATCATTCTTGCCAGTCTTGGGCTAATCATCCAGTTTTGGAAACCTCCATTCACATATACAAAGAGTAACAACACACTTTACCATGAACACCTATAAACTGCTTAGCTCTGGTCTATGTGGAGCAGTTTCCTTGCCTGGGAGAGCAATGGAGGATATAAACTACTTAGGAAGAGAAAATTATAGAAATTCAAATCTTATAAAGGAAATTCAACAGCTGAGAAAGCACCACTATGAAAAGCTAAATTAATCTGGGGGTAGGGGGAGAGAATGGATGAAAAGAAAAATAGGAGAAGCTGAATTTAATTAAAGGACCTTAAGAGAAAGTATTAGTAGCTAGTCTCCATAAGGAATAATAAATGAAAACAGCTGAGTTGGGCACCACAGGCATAAATTGTGGTACCTCTTACGTTTCCTTCCCCCAAATTGAACTTATTTATCTGTGCAAACTCCATAGATGGTGGAAGAAATTTGGGTGATTAAATCTTATTTATCTGCTTTTAAGAAATTCTTATTATTGTCTGGCCACCAGAAGTAGAAAAATCCCCAGTGGTATAGAAAAAAAAAATTACTCTTTTTTCTTTTTCTTTTCTTTTCTTTTCTTTTCTTTTCTTTTCTTTTCTTTTCTTTTCTTTTTTTCCCCAGTATACCCACAGTGCTAGGGGAAACCAAGTGAGACAAAAAGAACTTTTGGCTCAAAATACTCCACCACTCTTCAGCACACCCTCAAAATTTTAAAAGGTCTAATATTGACATTCAGAGTGTAGTTTTATTTGTTTATTTTCTTTCGTTCTTCTGTTGTCACTCTTTTTCATCTCTTATAATAAAGGATGGTGGTGCAACTCAGTTGGTGAAGTGCTTGTCTAACAAGCATGAAGCTCTGGGTTCAGGGTCCAGAACCATATAAAACAAGTACAATAGTGAATGTTTGCAGTCCCTACACACCGGAGGCAGGAGGGTCAGAAGTTCAAGGCCATCTTCAGCTACACAGTGATTTCAAAATCATCATGGACTACATGAGACTTTGTTTCAAATAAGTAAACCAAACCACAATCCTTGGAAGAAGCAAGTCCAAAACTACAGTACACATAGCTTATGAGAATGCAGATTACAAAGGAGCTGTTTCAAAACCAACTTACTATCCTATGAGGAAAATGTGTTTTAAAAATTGTAGTGTAGTAGCTAGCTCAGCAGAATTCACCTCTAAAGCTGCCATCATCTCCCAGGCAAATATGAAAGTGGTGAATAGGCAGAACTGAGAAAAGTCAAATCTTGATCTGGCCAATGGAGACTGCAAAGCCTGGGTGGAATTTCTGATGGGAGCCCTTCAATCTTGGCTAATGCTAAAAGTACTAAGTACTTAATTCATAGCACATACAGCTCTCAGATCTTGCCTGGATTGTCTCATAATGATAGCACATGATATAGGCATTATTTCTGTGCACAGTTTACAGATAATGAAAACAGCCACAGTGGTAGGCTAACACAGATAAAAATGTACAGAAATTAATTATTTAAAAAAATCAACATACCAGGGTTGTACATTCACTTAATTCCAGCACTCAAGAGGCAGGGGAACCTCTATGAATTCAAGGCCAGACTGGTCTAGAGAATAAGTTCCAGACCAATTACACAGTTAATAGTGTCCAAAATGAATGGTGTGCTGTTGACAGTCTTGGAGAAGGGACAAAGCAACACAATTGATGAGGCATGCGTAGATCCTCCCTGCTTTGAAGACTGATCAGTCTTAACCACCAGGCTGGGCTAGCTCCTGGGAGGCAGCAGCCACACGGCACGGATTCTCAAACATAAATGTTGCCACTCTGCACCAAAGATTACATAAGAACGCTCCAAGAGGCAGAATTTGTCAAAGTGCTAACTAACCATAGAGCACAGAAATGCCATCCATAGAAGGGCAGCTAAGAATACCCCTCACATTCAGCCCACGGCACACAGCATTAAAAAGAAACTATAGCCATGTGCAAAGACAGGTGATTTCTCTGAACAGCGGTGAGCGGGGCTGACAGACAGAGAGTAAATATGTGATGGCATTTAAAACAAGGAACTGATTGCAAAACTCAGGCTAACTGAAGACTTCAGGGGTACAGGGAAAGACCGTTGGTGAGGGAGAGGGATCCAGATCCTCCTGGAATGGCATCAGTGTTCCACACTTCACCTGAGTGAGCAAAGAAAAGCTGTTTATACCTCTAACACATGTTTCTTTCATCCTGCTTCATGAACTGGGAGTGAGTGCTGGGGAATTAACTCAGCAACAGAGAGCTCCGTAGCTGAGCTTACATGAGGGCCTGGCTTCAAAGGGCAATACCAAGATAAACAACAATAATACAAAAACAACAGTGGATGGAGGTTGATCTTGTCCTTTTTAGATCTCCATGTACAGTCATGATGGCTTTTAAATTTATTGTCTTATACAGTAAGTGTTGAAGTAATTGCTTCTTAAATGAAAATTTCTGCTCTAATTGTACCTAAGAAATCAAGACACTGAATAAACAATCAACACTATGTTTAATAAAGCTTGATGCTAGCTGCTTTAAGTGTTAAGGACTTTACCCTGAAGTACAGCAGAACAAAGGCTGAATTTCCTTCTCAGCTGAGACTTGCTGCTTCCCCAGTCTTCATCCAATAGTTGCCTTTGGGTAGCGGATTTCCTGCTGTTCTCTTCTTTATTATTTCTAATTTTCCCAATCACCTTTAATGTTTAAAAGGAATTATGTTATAATGAACCAAATGCAGAAACAAACCAACCATTGTGTTTAATTAAGTCTTAAAAGAGACAATATGGGGGTCTTGAAATCAAAGATCTGGGGGTTAAAAGCAAGGTACAATGCTCTGGGTGTTACTCCAGTAGCACCTGCTTCCGTTCCCATGTCAGATCGCGGTATACTCGGTAGTATTTGAACATCTTTCCATATCAGTAAGGCTCTCTGCTGTGAGGACTACTTTCTCTGACCAGCCAGAGGGAAGTGGTGCTCTCAAATGGAAGGATAAGGAGCTCATCTTTAGCTGTATGGAGAAATCTCAGACAGCCTAAACTACATGCAATCCTGTTTCAAAAAACATTATATTTTTTATGCAATGATCAACTTTTACTGCACTGGTACACAATCTTAGGAAATAGAATACTTATATCTTGACTGACTCAATGACTTACTAGTGTCTTAATTTTTCATACAGGGCTATGCATTATTTTACATTTTGTTATAATATCATTATCTATTATGTAATGTTAAAGTCACAAGAAAAACATCTAAAAGATGACTTCAAAGATTTTAAGAAATAATGTATTGTAATTTATTGACCTTAAGGGTTTTGAAATGCCTCATGACTGATGGTAACTTAGTCCTGATGCTAGCCAAATGGTCACATGACGCTGGTGCTGCCACTGCTGCCAGTCCATAGCTGCTCCCTTGTGGACACATGCTTCCCTGTGGAAGGATGCACCCTTGTGGAAGAATCCTTCACCCTGTGGAAGGATGCTCCTCTGTGGAAAGATGCTCCCACATGGATGGATGCTCCCATATGCAAGGATGCTCCCTTGTGGGAGGATTCCCACCACCACGGTGGAAAAGTGTTCCCCAGTGGAAAAATATTCTCCTGTAAGATTATCCCCTATGGAAGGATGTTTCCTTGTGGGAGGATATTCCCCTGTAGAAGGATGATTCCCTGTGGAAAGGGACTTGTGAGTTGCCATCCAAAGACCCAAACTCTATTTGTGCTGCTAAGTAACTCTGTGTGAGAATGGACTGGATCTGGTAATTCATTTCCAACAACTGAAAATGCCAAATACAAGAAGATGACACTCGACAGATTCAGTTACAAAGACACTATGGCATCTACTCTACCTTGGGTGCCCTCTTTATTGTCACCTGCTCAGTTCATAGCCAACTACCTGCTATGAATTGCCCTATAAAGAGAACACATAGTGAGGAACTGAAGAAGAGCTCCGCAACAGCCATCAAAGAACTCAGCTCTCACACTAACAACCTGTCAAAACTCGAGTCTTCTCAGCAGCCAGGTGGATGAACTTGGACATAGATCCCCACCCACAGAGCCTCTGTAGCCTCAATCACATCTTATACACAGCCTGAGGTACCAGAACCAAAAGACCTAGCTGTGCCAACTGAGACCATGAGATAATATGCATTTCTAGTTTTAGGACAAAGCACTGGGGTTACTTGTCATGCAGCAATATCTAGCCAGTTTGTGTGTAGTAACCTAGACACAGTCGAGATACTGGCATGTCTTGAAGTATAGTTGTAGAGTATAATCACTAGCACATCTTTAAAAATACATAGTCATATTTGACTTAAGAATAATAGGAACCTCTATGCAGAAATAACAAGAAGAGTGAAGATAAAATGAAGGATCCCAAGGGCACAGAAGCTCCACCAGGAGACCAACAAAGCCAAATAATCTGGGACCTAGGAAGCCCTGCAGAGACTGATGCACCAAACAAGGACCATGCATGTAGATAACCTAGACCTCCTGCTCAGATGTAGCCAATAGGCTATTCATTCTCCAAGTGGGTTCCCTAGTAAGGGGAGCATGGGTTCTCTCTAATATGAACTCAGTTGCCTGCTCTTTGATCACTTCCTCCTGACCTTGCCAGTTTACAGAAGAAGAGAATCCAGGCAGTCCTTATAAGACTTGATGGGCTAGGGTCTGACAATAGGGGAGAAGCACTCCCCATTTCAGGGGACGAGGGGAGGGATTTGGGAGGGCAGAAGGGTACAAGGGAGGGACCAGGAGGAGATGAGGGAGGGAGCTACAATGGATATAAAGTTAATAATAATAATAATAATAATAATAATAATAATAATAATACTTTTTTAAAAAGAAATACTTATGGCTTATGTCCTTAGATATAACAGTAACCAGGAAATCTGTATTTTGCCAAGCCAAAAGCAAATGTTTTATGTGACTATACTGCAATGGTTGCCTGCTTTAACACAGAGTGATAGACAAAGATGACCTATATAAGAGACATTTGTTATCTTACAATTCTAGAAGCAAAGGCTTCAAGGTCAAGGTCTGGGAAGGTTGGCTCTTCTGAGGGATCTGAGAGAGAAGGCTTCATGCCTTTGTCTTTAGCTTGTAGATAGCTTAGGTCTGCCTGTTTTGTTAAAGTCTCTTGCCTTTGTAACTCTGTGCTTATATTTACTCTTTTCCAGGCTGCCATTTTATATTGCATTGGGACCATGAACTGCAAGGCACAGAAAGTAGAACCTTTCCTCTCTGGTGGGGCTCATGGTATCTCCTTCAAATACATTTTGGGGGAGTTCACCCCCTACTCTTTTTCTAAATATAAGCAGCTACTAAAGGCATTGGCTATGAACACAGTGGAATTATAGTAATCTCAGCAAACTGTGGGCCATGAACATAATTAGAGAGCTGGATAGTGTTTAAGGGCTGCAAATTGTGTGAAGTAGAAAATGGCATCAAGATCTGGAAATGAACTGAATCAAAGAAGTGCATCAGGGTTTTAGGAGGGCTGATGGGGATATAAACAGCCTCAGTCATAGCACCATTCTCCTGTCCTGGTGAAACAAAGACTAAAACAGCTAAACACCCTCCTTTCATTGATGGAGATTAAGCTGGAGAATGTCACCACAGGAGAGGCAAGAAACCTTCTAGCTGACCCCACAGGGGCCATACTTACGCAGGAAGAAAGAGCTACCTACTCCAAGCAGACTTCCTGCAGGAAAATGTCCCTGAGTAACAGCCAGGAACCCTCGCCAGCTGGCCACTCCCTGAAGACATTTCGCTCCCTAAAGAAGGAAGATCTAAAGAACTGCAATGTTCCTTTCTATATCTGTCAATAAATGCATTTCTCCCTCCTCTCTGGCAGGCGGTACCCCTGCCAACTCAAAGTGGCTTCCAGGAAAAGGTGAACCCTTAGAGGCAGCCCCCCTTCAGAGAATACACAGCTGCTGGAGAAGGCCATTAAATATACTGCAAACAATGGGAAAACACCTCTCTGATATGTATATCCATGGGGACAGGGTGCCACTGTTAGTTCACGTGTGTACTTGTGGTCTGTCACCTTCCATGCTGAGCTGAGTAGGGATGACCTTTGACACAGATGCTCAAAGAGCATCACATGAAATCAAGGGCTTCAAAGGTAGCTAGGGTATGCCTGGGAACTTGGAGACCATAATAGCTTTTCTAGTTAAAGGCTGATTATATGTGGGAAGAGGAGCCCAATTACACAGAGAACTGAGCTCTTAAGCCTAGCATTTTCTTTTGTCAATTAGTTTATGCAATGCAATTACAACAATATCATGAATATTGCATTTAAATACTTTATGGATAGTTACATTCCTGGAATGTAAGTACATTTTGAAGGCTTGAAGAACTCAAGTCTCTTCATTTGAGGAAATAATGTAGAATATACTTCATTTCTCTCTCTGGGTCTAAGATGCACACGTATAAAGTAGACAGAATGGCAGATTTGACTTGGGCCTGCTTCTCTAGCCAGCAGCGCTGCTTGTAGCGGGGACACTCAGCCTTCAATTCTCAACTTCTCCATATCTCTGTGTGATACTGAGATACGTAGAAAATGTATTCAAATCTCGTAACATGGGTTAAATAAATGCTTTTCTTGTTTTGTTTCCCATTGTCAAACTGACTTTTAAAATTTCATTGAAGTATCTATTTTTATTAATTAAAAAGCTTACTTTATGATATTATGAGATATATTGAAAGTAGCTTTTATTTTAAATAGCAAATGAAATACATATATTTTCTATTTAGGAACTAACTGCCTAATCTACAGAGCATTATATGAAGTGTTTATTCCCATCACAAAGAGGTAAATGACAGACAAACAGATATACATATGGATAAATTGTAGACATGTGAATAGACTGAAAATAGAAAGGTAGATATACATATATCTATATATATGTATAGATATACATAAATAAAGGGTATAAAGGTATAGATATACACACATAAGGGTAGGTAGATGATAGGAAGATGATAGGTAGAAGATAAGTAAATAGTAGGGAAATAGATAGATAGATGATAGGTAGGTAGATAGTTAAATATATAGATGATAGATGTGTAACTAGATTAGTAATTGAGAGGTAGAGGATATATAGATTTTGGGCATATAGGTATTTAGATGAAAGACCAATGATAGATTAGTATACAGATGAATGGATACTAGACAGATATATAGAGATAGCTGATAGGTAGGTGATAGACAGATGATACACTGGTATGCAGATGGATGCATTCTAGAGAGATTATCGACAGTAGTACATGTAAATGTCACTATAAATTATTTTGTAAGAAATTTGCTCCCGAAGAAGGCAAATAGAAGCTTTATCAGCTTGTGGTACCTGAGAACCACATGGAGAGAGAGAGAGAGAGAGCTTTACAGTGAGCCTCAGAGAAGAAAGAGTTGCCGAGTTTCTATATGCTGCATGAAGCTGGGAGTTGAAGGTGCGATGGGAGGACAGAGGGCTCAGTGTCCCTTCTACCTTCTTGGTACTGAAAGGGTCAAGAGCTTGGGAGACTCAACAAATTAAACCATAGTTTTCTGTTCGTACCATGCTACCATGCACATCTATGAGTTCCTTTAGAAATGGAATTGGTTTTCATCTCCTCCATAAATCTCTGCCCACATGTCCAGCACAGTGCTGCTGCAGAGGAGGGCGCCTGTAAAAGCTGATTTGACTGAATGGATGAGGTTATAGGGAGAGGGATGGCTGCTTATGTTGTCATTGCTGTTTTCTTTTCTGAATACAAGAAAGTTTCCAGTATCTTTGAATGAGCTTCAAAAAAGAAACACTATCAAGATCCTCAAAGGGTCAGCAAATCTAAACTCAAAAAGAGTGCCATAGTTTTCTGTGCCCTGAAGGAACTGCAGTTGAAGCAGAATGGAATACTGTGAACAAGGAGACCACGTCTATCCTACAATGTGGCAGTTTCCATGCCATCAGTGTGTATAATTTGGGGCAAACTTTGACAGGAGGTGACAAATCAAAGCAGTAGGTTGATAGCTGTTTATCCAACCCAACAAAGGGGCTTTCAAGGAAAGGGGCATTTTGTGTGAAATCTTCTTTAGCAGTCACAATTTATCCTCATTAGCTAAGCACCCTAGTGCTGTGGTATTCCCTCTGCTCAGTGCCACCTGTTCCTTAGCTGTTATTGGCTCAATGTCTATAGTCCAGAGTGCTTTCAGAATCTCTAAGAAATTTACAATTTAATGTAAGTTAGAAGAAAAGAAGATGTGAAGTTTAAAAAAAAGATATTTTAATAAATGAACATAAAATAGTTACCTTTATGCTAATCTCACCTTCCAAGGATACCTACTAGACTGTATCACCTGTACTGGATTGCAGAGCAAGGTCTTAGGAACTCCAGTTTAAATTAAGCTCTAAACGGATTGGACAGCCTTGCTGCTTTTTCCTTTTCTTTCTTTTTCTTTTTTGTTTCCTTTGCTTTAGTGTGTGTGTGTGTGTGTGTGTGTGTGTGTGTGTGTGTGTGTGTGTGTACTTCTGCATGGGCATGGTATGTGCATGTGTGTGTGCGCGCAGATATGCTTTCCTGCGCTTATGTGTGTTCATTTGGAAGCCATGAAAAGACATCAGGTATCCTACTCCATTGCTCCCCATGTTATTTTTTGAGACAAGGACTCTCTCTGTACTTGGAGCTTGCTACTTCAGCCACACTGGCTGCTCCTCTGCCATTCTCCCTGCCCCATCCCAGCACTGTAGGTACAGTCATACCCAGCTTTTATGTGGGTGATATGGGGAACTAGAACTCAGACTCATGTCCTTAAGCTTATGTGGGCTTACTGCATTTATAACCACTCTCTGTAGAATTACTAAGGTGTCTCCATCATAACCCCTTTTGTGGGCTCAACCTCAGTAACTCAAAGACCTTCCACTAAGCCTCACCTATTAAAAACAGCTCCCCCTTCCTCCACATGAAGCCACCTTTGAAACTAAGCCTTTAACAGTGGGTTATTGGTAGTGGTGGTGGCAATTCCAATCATTATTAAATTCTAGCAAATGAGAATGAAGGGACTCTTAGAGTCAAAAGTCCAAATTTAGCCCAGTGATCACACAAGACAAGAAGAAATCAGGTCATGTTTTCAGAGAAAAGAAAATTATCACATAATCTTTTAATCATAGAAAGGTAGATTGTTTGCTCATGAGAGTAGATAGTTCGCAATTTGGGATGGGTTCAGGGTAGGTATGTGAAGGCCAGCTGAATTGGAAGAACTCCCCAGCCTTCATGTTTGTGGACATGAGCCTGGCTTCCTCTCTTCCAAGCAGATAACTCAGGCTAATTAGCAAATCAAAGGAAACAGAAACAGTCTTAGACCCCAGCACAATCAAATTAGTGGAGTGATTTGAGGATGCCATGTCACACAGTGCAATCATGCTCTCTTTGTTTGTGGTCAAAAGGAGTGAAAATTATCTTGCAACCCCAAAGCCTTCCCTGTAACCAACCAGCTCAAAGGATGGCTGCATTTCCTATCAGCTCTCTTCAATTTTAGATGATCCTTTTTGATGAAGACATGAATGCACAATGCACAATTAAGCAATATCCATCAAGCCTCCCATACAAGGAGAGCCTTTTAAAAATACATTTGACTTTTAAGGTGATTCAGCACAGAGAGCCATTAGCACACCATCTAAATCAGGACCTGGAAAGTTTATTAAAATTGGATTTTTAACCTGATCCCAATTTCTACTGCTTGTAAAGAATCCCACTGGACTCCTTAAAATTCATGCTATTAACCTGAAAGACTCAAGCATCCATTATGAGAAGAGAAGATATAGGGCAACCCTTTAGGCAGGGATTGTAGAGAAGATCCCTCTGGGTCTGGTCAGATGGTGAGTGTGAATCCTCAGAGTCTACAGAAGAAGCAGCCTCACTCTGCTCCTCCTCTCCCCACCTCCTCTTCCCCTGACCTACTCTTTGCTCATCACACCTCTGAAAGAAAGAAAAAGTAGACCAACAATAAGAAACATGAACAAACCATTTGGGTATGGGGAGCACTAGACAAGGAATCTAGTTTGAACTAGAAGGGAGGCTGTCTACATTATCCAACCACTTTACCTGGAGCACTGATGAGCTCTCTTAATTTCAAAATAGAGAAGGGTTAATGATCCCTGGGAATAATTAAGAAAAACATGTTAGTAGTATATCCCCTGAAACAAATTATTATCTGTGTGGACAAAGTTATCTTACTTGTAAAGCAGAATTTATTTAGTTTGTTTGTTTGTAACAATGTTATAAGAACAGCAAATTCATGCTGTGAGGAGGACTCAGGAAGTAAAGGTTTTGCCTTGCAAGTATAAAGACCTGAGTTTTGATACATCTGTGCCACCAGTGCTGAAGGTAGGAGAAGAAAGGCAAATCTTCTGTGTGGTGTGGGAGGGGGGACACTGGCCAGTCAGTCAAGGGAAACAGTAACTTCCAAGTGTAGTGAGAGATCTTATCTCAAGAAAGAAGCTGGAGAGATATACAGGAAGATATTCAATCCAGTCAACCTTTAAACTTCATATATTACAAGTACAGCTGTATCATACTACAACACACACACACACACACACACACACACACACACACACACACACAGCAGATCCAGTGTACATAATTCACTTTACCCCAAACCTGGTTCCAATCTTGGCTCTATCTTAGATGCCATTATTGCAGATTATTGACCATAGTCATGGGTCCCCAGCTTCGGTTTCCTTCTCTTGGCTTTAGCTTTGATCTTCTGTAAACAGAGTTTACAGTCTAGCCAAGATGAATGAGTCTCTGTAAAGGTGGCTTGTGGGTATAAGCCTTACAGCTCCTTGAAGCAAGAGTGTCTGCCAGCAGCAGTGACATCTTAATGTTCCATTTCTTTTTCATATCAAGTATCCAGCAACTGTTCTAATAGCTTAAGTACTAGTGGTGCAGAAATCATCTGCAATACAGTCTCATTTTCTAGTTGAGGACACTGGCTGGCTTGGGTTATAGAACTGAGTGACAGCTGGTTTTCTGGTTGGTTGCTACTATGTTTCTTATGAGCCTCAATTCTTACTCACTATTATTTTACTGATATGGAAACTTGTCTGAACCAAATCAAACCAAATTTAAAATGTGAAATAAGTAAAATTAATAAAACTATTTTTATTTTTAATTTTTGATGTGTGTTATGTGTGTGTGTGTGTGTGTGTGTGTGTGTGTGTGTGTGTGTGTGTGCACGAGCATACACAAACACATGTACACTTGTATGGGAGACTAGTACCTGCCAGAATAGAAGACACATTGGTGTTGAAGTGAAATGTGATGGCAATGTGAGTCCTCTGATCTAGGAACAGAACTCTGGTCCTCTGTTGGAGTAATGCTGGCACTTAACCAGTAAACCATCTCTCCAGCCCCTAAAACAAATTTGTTTTTACAAATTTGTTTGTGTGTTTGTTGTATTTTTTTGTTTATGTTGTTATTTGGGTTTTAGGTTTTTTAGGTTTGTTTTTGGTTTTCATTTGATTTTTTTTTTGCTTGTTTTGTTTTGTTTTTGTTTTTGTTTTTGTTTTTGTTTTTCAAGACAGGGTTTCTCTGTGTAGCCTCGGCTGTGCTGGACTCACCTTTGCAGACCAAGTCCTCCTGCCTTTGCCTCCCCTGAGTTCTGAGATGACAGGCATGTGCCACTATACATGACTTTTCTTCTTCCTCCTCCTTTTTCTCCTCCTCTTTTTCTTCTTCAGTTATACTGTCAGACAAGCTACAAAAGGTTGATAAATGATAATTATACCATGGTTTCTCATATCCAAGGCTCTTCTAATCTACTGGGGAAGACAGATGCAAATGCATCTCTGTTCTGTACAACATTAGAGCTGATATTATATTATTATTAGAGCTTATATTATTGTTGTTGTAATATATGATGGTATATTATTAGAGCTAAGATCTACACCTAGTGAGCAGAAGCTAGGTCTAGAAGACCTCTAGGAGAGGGGTCAACATCTAAGCAGAGACATAAAGCCAACGAACAGAAAAAAAAAATCATTGGTGTTTTTATTTACCTAGATCTAAGAACAGTGACTATTGATCAATAAATATTTGATGAAACTGGGGTGGGCGGGCAACTGTAGGGCCAGTGCTCCTATTCTTATCACTTGCTGGACATCCCTGGAGTCACATCTGCAGAAGGTGGTGACTAACAAAGACTCTGAGCTCAGGGATGAGATTTTACTTTCTTTGATTTGAGTTTTTGTCATAGGTAATTAAGTAAGCTGGTTAATTGTCCTCTGACTTCCAGAGTGTGAACAGAAGAATCCTTGCTAATCTCCCTGTCATACCACGCACTGGGCATTGAAACACATTGGACCCTTTAGGAAGGAAGAAAAACAAACAAACAAACAAACAAACAAACAAACAAAACACCTCAAACAACTTAGGGCATCGACACCCTCCCTGTGTTGTAGGACTTCTGATTTGCACTGTGCTTGGTGTCTGGCAGAAGCCTAAGGAGACCTTAGTTGATAATTGGCAACCCTTCAATCTTAGCTGTCCCTTTGACCACAACAACCATTTGCAAGATGTTACACAAATTCATAGCATAGGAGAGAAAGCATGTCTTTACACCTAATGTAAACTTTAAAGTGCTCAGACTTTTTAAGATGCAGATTTAAAGTGATTTTTGTAAACGCACATTTTTTTAAACCTGAAATCTGCAAGCCAACTTTACATTTACTTAAAGATTAAGTAGCCACTGTCATTAAAATTTCTAAGAACTTACCATCCAAAAGGAAGACTTGGTCTAAGTCTCTATGGTGCTTCTAGATTTATAAGCCACAATATATTTTGCCTTCTGAGAGGACTGAGGTTAATCTTTGCACCTGTTAAGTGGCCAGTTGCTCAGAGGAATTTTCTCCTTTAGATGGGAGAGTATTGATTCTAGAAATGCAAATGATAAATATTTATATCCCGATTTTAAGATATGGTTGATATTAAAATAGTTAAAGGAAATTATTTTAATTTGTATTTGGGTCTTTCGTTCTCCTTCCTTTCACTCTCCCTCCCACCCCTCTTTTGTTTTGGTAACTTGCTTTGGAAGGCGACTTGCTCTGGGTTGAAGCTGCCCAGTGTCTCAAGGAGATTCCAGCTTCTTTGCCCTCCAAATCTTAGATTGAGTCACAATATGCAGGTTGGCTCTCACACCAAACCTCTCCGCTTTGGAATGCAGAAGACCTTGATTAGTTTCAGAGGTTTGCCAACCTGCTTAGTTTTGCTAAAGGAGAGCTGAATCCTTCGCGCTTGCCTTGTTAAACTCCAATCTGTTTGAGGCAAAACCTAAGGAGGAGTGCGGGTGTTTCATGGTGACACCGCACACACTGAAGCCAGCTCTTCAAGGGGCTTCTGTCCCTGCTGCAGCGCAAGAGGCTCCTGAGGCCTCTGGTTTGCGCGCACAGCACGGGAGCCTAAAGGGAGTCATCTGCCCACCGGCCGGTAGTGAACGCTGGGTCCGAATACATGTGCAAAGGTGTTGGGGGCCATGAGGAGTTTACGAAAAGGGGTAATGGACAGATAGACCCAAGGTTCGGATCCAGCAGGGGTCTGGGAGCACACCAGAAGTTCAAGGTTTGCAAGGTGGATAAAGTCACCCCACCCACATGCTCCGCCCGTCTCTCCCCACAGACTGAAATCCAAAGAGTCCTCACTAGGTGAGCCGAACCGGCTCCTTCCAGGACTCAGAAGCGCAGACACAGCGTGCTTATTAGCTGAGTAGCTGGAAGTCAGCGCAGGGACGCGCTGGGAGGCAGGACCCGGGGCAGCACCGGAGACAACTGGGCAGCAGTGGGCGCTCGTGATCCTCTTCTGCCCTCTGCGGTCTCTGCGAGCGCCGGCTTCCCAAGTCCCCTCCTCCGGCTCCTGCTCCTCCTCCTGCTCCTCCCATCCTCTGCTCAGGCACCAAAACGCTGTCTGTAAGGTCCTCCGCGCGCTGCAGCCAGGAGCTGCCGCCAGAGCCGGGTCTCTCTCGCTGAGTGCCTGTGTCTATTCCCGGCTCGCCTGCCTTGGGGTGGCTGGAAATTTGCTCCAAGGGGCGCGGGTGCTCGGCGGCGGTGTTGTCCATGGCCCGGCCGGAGAGACGATTGAAGGCGCCGGACCGGCTGGACGGGTACGCGACTCAGGTGAGCGCTGCGCGTGAGGAGTGAGGGCGTCAGGCATGGAAGCAGCCGGTAAGGGCTGCCTTGGTACCTTCCTCTAGTGTCCCGACTTGGGGCAAGTGCAGAGCCCAAGGTGAGTCGAGGCCGAAGCAGGTAGAGTGGAGAGTACACTCTACCGGAGGAAAGACTCGGGGTTTTCTGATCCTGCTATGTCCTGTCCTGGAACCTCATCTCTAGAATTCTCGAGATGGAGTATAAGGGAAGCGAGTTTCCGTCTCTTAAAAGACTGGATTTATGTCCTTAGTTGACTCGGGAGAGTTATCGCTGCCCGCTGCTACGCGACGCACCTTCGTTCCAGGACCCTGTGCATCTGAAGCTGGAGCAGCGGAGCTCTGGAACCAGGGCACAACCTGGGACAGAGAACTGGGCCAGGGGACATCTGACTGGAGTCACTTGGCATCTGGGGTGCGGAAGTCTTGGTCTGGTTTGCCTTTGCACTTGGTAGCAGTAATGGGGAGACTGAGCATCTCCCGGGGTACTTGAAGAGGAAGGCTACAGGCAGGATCTTAAGTATTAAGAAAGCCAGTTACATACGTCTATTGATTTCTCATGTTATTTTTTACTTTTCTCCACCTCAGTTTCTATTTTGGGTACCACCGATAGAGGAGGCGGATGGGGGGGGGGGCGTGGATAAAGGATGTAGGGACACGAACCTGGGAAGCCTATGCTTAGAATGAGCACCACTTACTTGGTGCCCGACCTCTTCAGGTGCGCCCCACACACCCGCCTTTGCAGCAGTGAACTCCACTGCCTTCCTTTCTGTACCCTGCCTTTCCTGGCACTGGAGGGTCAGATCTCTGAAACTAGGGCTCAAGCCGGTAGCAGGATGGAAAAAAAAA
Organism: Psammomys obesus; assembly: GCF_907164565.1. Taxonomy (NCBI): domain Eukaryota; kingdom Metazoa; phylum Chordata; class Mammalia; order Rodentia; family Muridae; genus Psammomys; species Psammomys obesus. The sequence goes on along the minus strand of NW_026596051.1, from coordinate 22,639,843 downwards.
AAAAAAAAACTCCAGAGCCAGCTGCCTGCCAGGGATTGGTGGTCTGTGCCAGACTCAGCAATTATTTGTGGGTGCTCTTTATGGCACAGCCTAAGCTAAGAGCGAGCCTGATGTTATTTGCACACGCGGGGCCCTCCACTGGACCAGGAGTAGCACCCTTCCTGTCCAACCCCCACTATGTAAAAGCTATGGTATTCTTGCATTGCCTTGCTTGACTCTTACTTCTCCTCTTCCCACCGTGTTGTCCTGGGCTATTTTTATCTGTAACTCCGCTATGATGCTTTTTTTGGGGGTGAGATCCGAGGAGGCAACTCTGGATTCTGGTCTCCCAGAAGCAGTCTCTGGTTAGCCAGGAGCTGGGGTAAAGAAAGGAGAGACTGGACAGGAGAGAGAGAGGGAGTGAGCCCCCGCTTCCGCCTGAGCTCACCGTTCTAAGGAAAGCTCCACCAGGACCCAGCCTGCCCCACCTCGCAGGTATCACCAGATCGCTAGCACCTTCCCCACTCCCCACGTGCCCCAGCCTTGGGTATATATGGCCAGCTGGTGGATCCCAAAGGAAGTCCTGCGGTCTCAGTTTTGCTCCCAAATCTCACTGTATTTGTTGAAATTCCATTAACAGCTTCCACCCAGGAGTTAATTCCAGGAATCCCACATTTAACTTTAGTTTTTAATAAAAGATAGAAATAGCTCAACTTCTGCACCCCTAGCCCCCGCATTTCTAAAGCTCTAATTGCTTTTGACACTGGGAATTAGTCTTGCTTTCTACTTTTCTAGCCACAGTGAGTAAGGTTAGAATTAGCCCAACCTTTGAAAATCCAGATGAACGTTTAAGCTTCAAATCGCCGTGCTGTCCTTCTGTATTTTCGGAGTGCTTAGTTTTTATTCCATTCACGGTATTGAAACCGACCGTTCGGCCCCCCAGGGACCCTGCACCCACCCCACCCCACCACACCACACACACACACACACACACAGCCAGACATGAGAAGGTGAACTTTTAAAAGAGCCTCTTTGGCGTCAGTTACCCATCCAGCTCTGGTTCGACAGGGATGGACAACTTCCTGACTAAGCACTCTAAAGTCTCTGCAGTTAATTAGCCAGCAGCCAGAGAGGATGTCTTAGTGAGCAAGGCTGAGCTATGCTCCTGGGCTTCACATCCTCCACCAAGCTGCTGTGCCTGCAATATACTACGACTTTCGGATGGAAAGTTTTGAACAGGGAAGCTGGGGACGAAACGATGCCTTGGTCTTGCAAAGGGAATTTTGGACACGCGGAGGAGGGCCCTTGCCCCTGGTGGGGGAGCAAAGGCTTTATCCCTCCAGCAGATTATCGCCTTCCTGCACCTTGTTAAGCAGAATGAGCTTTGCCTTACTCGAACTCCTTTATATAGCTGGGACTTGTGTTTTCATCCTCAAAAGAAGAAATTCTCAGCCTTGAAAATTCCAGGGATTCTCTGAAGGGAAAAGCTTCATGGGAGCTTTTCTTGTCTTAAGTTAAAATTCAGTGGCCATTTCAAAGCAGCTGGGGACAGGCTCACTGGTCTATGCTGCTCAGCTCTGTGCTCTGCCTTTCTGAGACCAAGCAAGCACCCTGGGTGGCACACAGCTACCAGCAGGACTGGGCCATGCTCTCTCTTATGTGGTTAGATTTAGAGGCAGAGATAGGCAAACTTGTGGATGCTTTAATGGAACATAGAGTGCCTGTCATGATTGTCTAGGCACCCGTTTCAGGGCCTGGGCTGGGAAGTGTAGAAATTTCTTCAGCTGCTCTGTGGCAAGTGTACTGGCTTCCTAGAAGGTACAGAAGGCAGGGAGTTTGTAGCTAAGGTTAGAAATTACCAATGCTGCTGTTTCGGAGTCCTCAAACTGAGCTCTGGCCTTCTGCTTTCTACCCATGCTGGCTTTCCTGAAAGGGAAAGTAAGAGACTGAGACCACAGACAGGGGTGAAACCAACTTCTGGCCCCATGACCTTAGGCTGACTGTTTTCTCTCTCTAAAACTCATATAGTCTTTCCTGCAGATTAGTGACTGGAAGATGATTAAGAGGAAGAGATAAAATACACATAAAACACATTTCACTGACTGTAGAACACTTGTGAAATTTTGTTTATTGTTTTTGTCCTTCTGGCATTTTTATTTTATATCTACTTAATGTCCAAGTTAATTGTAATTGGGGTGTGCCTGAGTTCATCACATGTACTAAACATTAAATGAGGGCATATTTCAATAAGCTTTGTCTTATGTGCACTCTACATGAATTACATCAGCACTGAGCCCCACTGTTTCTAAGAATTATCATTTTAATATTCAGGATCAGTACTAAGTTTTAGAGTAGATTTTCTTCTTTGTCTTCTTTGAAACAGGGTTGTTTATCCTGGGCTGACCTCAAACTTGCTGTGCAGCTAAATCTGACCTTGGAGTCATCTGGTCCCCTTGCTCCCAACTCCAAGTGATGGGGTTACACACACGAACCATAGCACCCAGTTACTATAGGGCTGTGGTTCAAACCATTGTGCTAGACAAGCACTCTTCCCATTGACCTCCATGCCTTGCCCTTCACTGTTTTTTGCTGCAGCTATGCTCTTAAGTTCAGTATGTACATATGTCTTAACAAGATGTTTTTGGAGGGAGGAACTTAATATTGCTTAATAAAAACCAGAGAAAAGTTAAAGAGCAATGACTCAGCTAGGGGAACATGATGCATGACCAGTTTCATGCATCTCCCTTGTCTAACTTGGTCATCTGCACAGAGTGTTTGCTTTTCTTTCTTTTTATCGATGTTTCAGAATTTGTCCCCAGAGCCTAGTTCAGTATCAAGCACTAAATAGGCAGTCCCTAAATGTGTTCAGAAAAGTGAATGAATGATTGAATGGAATCTTCACAGCTATTCGGGGGAACAGATGGCATCATTTCTATTTTAACAATTGAGAATCTGCAGATTAGGAAACGTTGTCGGTTTCTGAAGGTACAGAGGATTCCAGATTGGAATGCAGATCTATGTGTTCCCATTGCATCCTTCAGTACTGCATTGGGTGCTTCTACCTCCATCACCACTACATATCTAAAAGGTACCAAGCAACCAAATATCATTCTTTTATAGGGAATCTCACTGTCTTGCTTCAGAGAGATGCTCCTAGTTGGAGGCAGAGTTTCATTTCCTAGTTTGTATCTTGCAGCCCTGAACTCAGTTAAAAGATCCCACCAGGGGATTGGAATCAGGAGGGAGCAACTTAAGGACACAGGAACTGTGGAGTGTTTATCGCCAGCTTGGGTCATGGATCAAGTGGTTGGCGTCAGCAGGAGCATCCAAGTCTCAGGGATGTGCTCCCAGTGGAACCATTCCTTGGGTACCATTTTGACATGATCCCTAGAGTCTGTTTCTCTTCATTCCTTCTCATTTTCCAACCCTGGATTTTCGGCATCTCACTAGTTCCTAGAGGCAACACATAGTCTTCAAACAAATTTCTTTTTGTTTCTGAGTTAAGAAGCATCGCAAGCAGCTGATGCACGCAGCCTCTACAATCCATCTTCAGGACTGCCTCTGGCATGAAGCCTTCTCAGCTCCTTCCACCCACAGGGAATTAAGTCCATAGCTTTTGTAGGCCGTTAGAATAATATTTACTGGGCCATAGTTTGTCAATAGTTATGTGCTACCAGGAGAGGACTAGAAAAATGAATACATTATTCTTCTAAGAAAAGGCTTAAACATAACAGAAATAGATCCCAAAGGACATCTTTCCTAAATTTTTTTCTCCTGCATACTGCCAGCTGTTTGGTAGCTTTCCAGCAGGGGTCGCAATGCCTTCAGCCTGCACAGACAGAAAGCCAGGCCTAGAGCTCAGATCCAACACTTTGTTGCCAGTGAAACCTATGGCCTAACCTTGCCAGGTTTTACTTACTGTTTAATATAAATTGCAGGTTTGTAGTTGTAGTAAAATTTACTGACATCAGGTTCTAGCAGCTAACGCAACATGTCTAAATAGTACATGCGGGCACAACAGAGCATTTTTCTGTAAAGGGGCCTTGGAGCCTTCCCACAGACTTGCAGACTATGTGGCTTCTGGGTGCTTGGGATAGAAGGGAATTCGGGTTGGAATGTGACTCTAAAGAGCTTACCTGTAAGTAAGATCACAACAGGACTGTGGGGAAAGACTGCTGTGATCACTTCCTTTCATGTGGATAGAGCATCGGCTTCAGCCAGATTGGGATGCCTGTGGTCCTTGTCTCAGTAAGCACTTTCAGAATCCCATTTAGACCATTAACTCATTAGCTGAGTTTCAGCCCTGTGCCACTTACAGTCTTCCTACCAGAAGCACAGCAGGGGATAAAACAGATGGAAATCCGTACTCATGCTCACATCTTCCAGGGGAGAATGCAAAGACAGAGAGCTAATGGAAAGCTCACCTACTTAGAGTGGGGTATGTTAAGGTTGAAAAAAATCAGGGAAGTTTGATATGAAATGTCAGGGTAGTGGATAAGTTGCAAAGCCTTGGGCAGGTAACCAATATAAAGTTTCACTCTCTGACACACAACAGTTTTCAGTGTGGGAGTATGGAGTCTTGGTTGTATCCTGCAATTTTAAATTAACTTCTGATATTTCTCTGCATATTTCTCTTTAAGTGATAAGTGGGCATGTTGAGCATCTGCCTTGCACCAGACATTGTGTTAGGTATGATGGTGGACCACCAAACCCATCAATGATATTATAGACCAACATGGAAGGCATCAATACAGGATCACAGGTGATTAGATCACCAGAGCTGTGAAGGGGAGTGGAGAAGATGTCCTTGTAGATAGTCCATGCTTAGAACATTGGTGTTCAGCACCTTTTTAATTGAACAGTGAATACATATATGTGCCAGAAATAGTTTACCTGTGTGCATTCCGACTTGTTTTTCATGCCTTGATTCCATCCATAGTGCCAATTTCTTTGGAGCTGTAGCTTCTTTGAATGACACGAACTTTTCTTAAAAATTGTTATTATTTTGTCTCTTGGGAGCAAAATATTTAAATTTTTTTCAAAGTATGAAGTGTGCCTGTGCCCTTGGAGACCATCTTCTAAACCCGCCTGACTTTTACTGATAGGCAGTTGTCCAGGAGATGAAGAAATATTTTTCATTCCTGACGAACTTACACTTTAGCAAACAATAAGATAAATTAGCAAGGTTGTGCATAAAATGTGGGAAGTGTTCTACTGTCTTTAGTGGGCTCATCTCAGAGATAAGCCTCTTTCGTCACTGTTCCCTTTGTTCACAAGGCCTTTCTTAAGACAATGTGTAGCTCTGGAGTGTGCTTAGCTATGGTTATCCTGCTACTTGACTGACTCACTTGCTTACTATGCTGCAACTCCCCCACAAGGAGATACGCTCCATGAGAGCAAAGACCTGGAGGTGTATGTTTGTTTCAGGTTCCGGAACTCTGTGTCTGCTCCCAACTACTGACACAAAAAGGAAACCCTGAGAGTCTTCATCTGGTAAAACGAAGGAGGGCTTCATGGGGGAAGAAATACATAAGAAAAAAGAGAAACATATTAGAGAGAAAAGAAAACAATAATACTCAAATATAGTCAAAATTTGTATAAATCCAATTACTGAGAACCCAACAAATTATTCTGGGATCTCCAAAGTATAAATTCAGCTGAGTATCTGATCCCTTAGCAGGAGCCCATTGCTGAGGCCTTCTTAGCCACGTGAAGCTCTCTGACCCAGAAAGAATGTAGTTGATAAGGTCTTACTTTGACAGCTGATGATAATATGAGCTGTCCTCACCCTGTCCCCTCAGTCCTGCAAAGGTGAGACATTCTTCCATTTATGTTTAAGGAAACTGAGGCGTGGAAATCAGTCACTCTGTTTCTACTCCCCGTGTGAAGTGGGTAGGTCCTGGACCTGCAGCCAGAATCCTCCACCTGTGCTGAGCAGATAGCTGGAGATTATTCAGCCCAGAGGACTGAAAGACTAAACACACTCTGTAAGTGAAGAAATTCACATAGACTGGAAACTGTTCACGTCTTCCTTTCTCCGTCAAGAACTTCCACCTCAGCGTTTTACATCTTGTCGCCTTTCCCCTGGAATTCCTGCAGATTCAGTGCCTGTGAGCCCTGCAGTGGGTTGTTTTATGTAAATGTCTTCATTCTTTCATTTAGGAGAGTCAATCAAAGTCCTGTATCAGCAGTTAGAATACAGTGAGAGAAAGGTGATTGCAGATGAAGCTGAAATGAAAAGGCATGCTTGCCTCGCTGTGCTTGGAAAAATAACTAGTTCAGAAACAGGAACAGATTAGGCTGAGAGTCTCCTCTAGAAAACTGGTTTGCCCTTGACTCCCAGCCCTTCTCCAAACAGACCCTTCCCTGACTAGGAAGGAAAGAGGAACTGGGTGCCAGAGACAGATATCCAAGATTCTATTTCTGAATTATTTTGCTTTCCTGGTATCATGTGCCTGTGTTGGCTTGCAATAATGGATGACTTTTCTGGGCCCGAATTTTCTCAACATTATTCTGAAGATATAAAGACATAAAAGTGCCTAGTGCTATGTTCAGAAAGTGGTTTATATAAAGTTGATAGGTTTTGCAGATGAAAATATAAAAGTGCCAATTAAATTTGAATTTTAGACAAATGATAAACAACTGTTTAGGTATAGTACAGATACTTAAGAATGTATTTACTGTAAGCTGAGAGTATTGGTTAGTGGGAGGGTGTGTGCCTCGTCTCCCTGAGTACTGGGATCAGTCTGTGATCATGTCTGTCTGCTATCCTATATCTTTCTAAGTCCCACTAACTTCCTATGTCGTCTGAGAAATCACTTTTCTGAAAACTCCAAACCATATGAATATGAAGCTAAGGAAAGGGTTATACTGTAATCTCAAAGGTGAAATGGTTTGGCCTGAGGGACTGGTCCAAGATGAAAAAGAAATGTTGTTTTCTCTGGTAAGCTAAGCAAAGAGCAGCCTAGCCTAGGAGATCTTATTTACCTGCTAAAAAGAGGGAGACAGACCTGGAATGTATTTAGTAACTGAGACACATGTTCTTTCTTTAAGAACATGATATCATAAGCCAGGCCTTTCTTAGCCATCAGTGGGAGAAGGAATTTCAACCTGTGAGGTTCCAGAGGGGTACTGAGTCCATCAAGATGGGGCCTTACTAAATGCAAATATCTCTCCAAGCTCATCTCTGTAGACCTAGTATTAGAATCCCTAATTCTGTGTGTTTAGCTAGCAATACAGGGAGAACCCAGGAAACTAGAAAGAGGCCATTGGGAGGATTATGGCATAAAGGAGAGGAGGATAGTAAAACATAGGCAATGTGAAAGTAGAGGGAAATAGAGGGAAAATTTAAGCAAGAAGGTATGAGGGAATAGGAAAGACAAGGCAGTAGGTAGGAGGGTTAACCAGATGAAAGCATGGGGGAGCAGCCTTATCAGGCCTCAGTAGAGGACAATGCAGCCACTTTTGATGAGAACTGATAGACTAAGATCAGAAAGAAGAGGAGAACCTCCCCTATCAGTGGACTTGGGGAGTGGCATGCATGCAGAAAGGGGAGGGAGGGTGGGATCAGGAGGGGCGGAGGGAGGGGCTTATGGGGGGATACAAAATGAATAAAGTGTAATTAATAAAAAATTAACAAAAAATAGAAAATTTGGTTACCTTGTAACCAAATTAAAATATGAAATTTATTTTTTTTAATAAACTGTTTGAAGGGAGATACTCAGCATAGCTGAAAATGTTGCCCCTAGAAGTCATGGGTTATTAAAAAAAGAGCCCTGAGTCAGGGATAGGATATGTCCTTATGAGTTGTTGGTAAAGGATCCACAATCCGGTACCAGATCTTATCATTTTCATGGTCCCCGGCCAGAACCGGAGAGTAAGGCAAGGTTGCTAAAGACACCATGTCCCTTGGGTGTATAACTCAGAGAAGTCAAGCTGGAATAGAAATGGAAGTATCATCCCTTCTGCAAGCTAGCTTTCATGGTTCTGGAAGGTGCTGGACAGGCTCCTGGGGAAGTGTGAGGAGGAAGGTGTCAGCCAATGGCCTTAGACAGCTATGATCCTGCTGTAAAACCAGCCTGCCAGGCAAGATGTATCTACTTGTGTGACAGTGTCACCACTGGAATGGGTGTAATCAACTGGTGTTCTCTGGGTGGACTTGAGACTTGCCTCATGAGAGAGAATCCATGCCTTGTGTACAGTAAACCTGATCAAAAACCCATGGCATGGGAGATAATGTGACATAATGGAACCAAATACTGTTGCTCAGCTAAACTGCCAGTGTGAAGCTTCCATCTAAACCTTTATGTGTATAACCATAGATGTTAATCCTCTCCTGCCAGTGAACGCAGAGGTTCATAGCTACATCAGGTGCTGAGAATAAGTGACAGATAAGATGAGGGTTTACCTCTTAAATAATTTCTACCAACCTCTATGAGGCAAAGGGAACATTAGGAGGAAACGAATAGGGCTGTGACACATTATCTTTTACTGAGATATACCCATTGTGATCGTGGCCTAACAGTAGCTGAAGATACCTACACTGGGTCAACACAAGTGGAGCTTGAATGGAGGAGGGACTCAGAGGGCCCTGTCCTTCACTGTTGATCTATTTGGCTGATAGATTTAGGGAGTGGAGGGAATCATTTTCTTTATTTGAATCCCCACCGGTGACCTCAGCAGGCTCCAGTACCTGGTTCCAATCCAGTGGCCACACTGATGAACCTGGTTAAACCAACTAAGTCACAAAATCAAACCAAAAGTCAGGAAACTAGGGTTGAGATGGTGGATGCTGCTCTATACAGCTGAGAGGGAGATAAGGAGCATATCATTTACAATTCTTTATAGACACGTATGCCATTGTCAAATAGAAAAATTAATAACGAAAGAAAGGTTAGATATCCATGGGGTTCCGCTGATTCCAGATGTATAGCACTTTACAAGCTCACCCCTGAAACTCTTCTTCCATCAGATGATTGCAAAGCTTGGCAGCCCAGTAGAGGCCTTTCAGATGTACTGGGCTTGGTTGGACTGAGTGGAGATGCCACAAAGATTGTTGGAGCATGTTGTGAAAATAGATGTGAGTGTGTCTGATCAGGCAGGCACTTGATAGGGAATCAGATCTGCAAGGAGTTGTTGCACATTTAGTTTCTAAGGCAATTTTTTAAAGTTTCCTTGCTTAAGATAAAATAATTTATTCTGTTGCATAGAGTATTAATTCCTTGTGTAACACGAACTTTCTAATAATGTGTTTCTATAGAATATTGTCTAGAAAAATATGGGTAGAATGGCATTCAGTTACCCAGCCAGTTGGATCTGGTTGACGTTTACTTTTCTATGTATAAACCATACCATAGAAGGTAAGTTGCACCACATGATGTTAAGCCTCAGTCTTCCCATCTGGAAAACGGGCATGCTTGAATATTTAAGAGACAGTTGTTTAGTGCAAAGTTAACCAAATAAACTATGTCAAGAGATATTCAGTGCTTGTCAGATAGTGTCACATGAATCTGACAGCATATGATGACAATTTCCCTGGGTAGGAAATTGAATGATGTATCATGGAGGCCAAGAACTAAAGCTCATACAATATATTAATAGAGCAGTGTCTCAGCCTTTTGTTTTACCAGTCTTAACTTATCTTACCCATGTGAAACAGCAATGATGAAATAGTATAGGATGAGGACAAGAGAAGACCAAGAGCATATGTTGTGCAAGAGAAAAGTGGAGACAGGAAGGAGCAGAGAACAAAGGGAGAGAAAAGAAGGTGAGACAAGAGAAAAGCCAATAGGAGCAGACAAACAGAGTTCAAGGGCAGGGAATCTGGTAACATGTGGCAGGACTGTCCTCAGCAAACCCTGCTTTCATCCCCACGCAGGCGTTTAGGCTAAAGCTCAGGATCCCAAAGTAATGCTCTTGATATGGAAGGGAAGGTATAAAAAGCTGTAATCATCAAGCAGGAGAGAAGCTGGGGATCCTGATGCAGCATCAAGTTGCAGATGAAAAGACAAGGGCACTGAGTGCCACCTTGTGGAGGGACCAGCCACTGTGCCTCTGCTGGTCCTCTGGTGAGGTGGGCTTCTCTTCCGGTTAAACTTTCAATTTTCAGTTTTTGAAGTAACCCTTGGAAAAGCCTTTCAGAGTGGCATCCTGTCTGGTCTGTCCTCCCTGGGAATGGGGGTTCTGGGAGAATTCTCTCTCCTCCTGCCACTGTAAGCCCCATCTACATGCCTTGTGTGAATGATCTCTTCAAGGGAATACCAGATCCATCCTTTATCAATCTTCCTGGGAAGTAAGACCACACACAGGGCTAAAGCTCTCTTCTGAGAGTAGTCGGAGTTCACAGTGACCCTGAGCACAAGAAAATATCGACGACCAGGAAAGAAGGGGTTTTCCATTGTATTTCATATTTGGGAAGTGCTTTTGCTTTTAAAAGCCTTCATTGTTTTATCTGTAAAATGTTTTCTATTTCACAAGTTACCTTATTTGTAACGTATGTAGAGCATCTGTTACAAAGCCTGGCACATAGACAGGATCAATATCGTGGCACCTAATACTCCTCATTAGTTTCTGATTTTTGGAACGGCAGATTTTGATTGAAAGTCAGATCAAGAATGCCATCTTGATTGAGTATAGCAGATTGCCCGTTTTTGTGGGTTGGTGCCCCTCACCAGCTTAATGAAAGGTCACAGTGTCCCTCACACAAGTGCTCTCACTATGTTTCTCTAAAGTAAGAAATTATTGACTGGGGGGTGGGAGGGGGCTTTTGTCCTTTAAGCAAGAAGAGAAACCTGAAAAACCTCTAGATTGTCCCAATCGTTCCTAGCAACCAAAAATTAGCCCAAAGGTAAATAGGTGTGTGTGTGGGTATGTGTGTGTGTGTGTGTGTGTGGGTGTGTGTGTGGGTGTGTGTATGTGTACGTGTGTATGTCTATGTGTATGTATGTGTGTATATGTCTGTGTATATGCACAAATATAATAGGAAACTGAGGCACAGAGGTACTTGGAACAATGAAAGCAGAAAATTAATTGGCTATGGCAACCCTGAATCGATCCCTCTTACTTTAAGCAACTATTACAGCTGTGTTTATCCACGGCAGTCAGTGATTGATCAGGCTGAATTTCATAACTTCTTTTTTATTGCTATCTTCAGCTGAAATACAGATCTTTTATCCTCCTGCTTTCCTCTCTTTCCCTCCTCTGGCTCCGTAACATTTGCAGCCGTTTGCAGTTTGCAACATTTTTCTCTGTTAGTCTCTCCTGATGTCTTGGACAATCATTGCAAAACTCAGCGATAAACAGAAACCTCCCTGTCCCCCAGTGCAATGGGGAATCCAAGGGACTGTGGTGTTGAATTCTTAGACATAGACGTGATTTCATTCCACAACAGAAGGTTTCAGAACAGATGTCACCTTGAGCAGGTAAATCATCTCACTCTTCCTCATAATTTTAATTATACAATTCTCTTTGCTCATTTATTTAATATTAAATCTATTTCAGGGGATGAAGTTACAGAGATTCGAGAATTTGCCTAGAGTTCCCCAAAGCCCAACAGACTATTGTTGACACATAATAACTGTTGAATGAAAACACCAGAGACCCTTCCACCCCCCTTTTCAGTCTTCAAGATTAAGTTCAATGATGCATTTAATGGTGATTTTAATGACAGTCCATTTAATTAGTTGGAGCATTTAATGCATATAGGAGGTGTGTAAATGCTCTCTCTTCTTGTTCCGCTTTTCTTTTAAAAAGTGAAAGTATTAATGAGCTTGCAAGTTGGGCAGCCAGTATGCCTACTGAAATTTCTCACCATTCTGTTCTCTGTAATCTGATGAGGTGAGCCCTGTGCCTTCCCTCACATAGATGAGTGGCATGAATATCCCCAGATTGGGTGCACACTTCTTCCTGGCTGGTGCCTCTGTGCCTTTTTCTCATCAGGTTTACACTGGCTCATTCTTAGTTCTTTCTGGATGATCTCCTGATACACAGCCTCCTCATCCCATGGCAAATTATTTCCCACTTGGAGAATAGGGAATATCCGTTATCTACATGAAGGTCTCGGGTGGCAGAAAGGGCCTGTGAATTTAGGAGCCATCTTGTGTGTGCTTCATTGCACTGTGTTCACTTTCCCTTCAGGCTTTTCAAGCAGGCTTTCCTGCTCTGCTTGAAACAGTAGCTGCTCTCTTTCAGGATATCTGAAAGACTTGAGTGTGCAGAGGCCTGCCACCAGCCTTCATGAAACAAGCAACTCAAGGAAGAGATGCCGAGAAGTAGGTGCTCATCTCAAGCTTGGGCAGCTTGACTAAGCAAGGGCACCTCTCCTGTGCTGAAAAAGCACTGCTCGTCCAGGTGACATGGTTATGACCACTGCTGACTTGACTACGTCCCTGAGGACTTGGGTCCCAGACAACAGTTCAACCAATTCTGCTTGTTGATTGATGCCTTGCCCTGAGTACAGGTGCAACAAGGCAGTAGAAAATGAAATGTAAGTAGATGGCTCTGTTGCTCAAGGTTCAAGGGAAGGATGTGGTCCTTGTAGTTGGAAAGTGAAAGTACTATTATTATGAACTCAAAGCTCATTTATTATAAATAGAAACATCAGCTTTGAGGGCAAGCTCATATGTTACTTCACACTTCCTGAGTTCAGACGCACAGCTGCCCTTTGCCTCCTAAGGGAGTTAATGCACCCTTTGCAGATGTTCCTTCTGTGGTCAAGGTCATTGTTCCCAGTGCTCTGTCTTTGGTTGGGCTCACTCAGCAGAGCCTTTCTGTGAAACAGCTCTCCCTGGGCTCCAACGTTCCTGCTCCCAGTAGTAGACCATTATTTTTGAGTCTTGCAGGTTGAGCCAGCTCATCCTGATCCCATTCACAGTCTAAACTTCATCACGCTTGTTGCAAAAGAAGTTGTGTAAAGACCTTGGGTTGACATCTGGCCACTTGGTAGGAATCTAGTTGCAAAGCCCACTAGGGTTGGGCCCAGCAGGGTTAGGCAGATCAGTGTGTGAGATTATTGTCACCTTCTCCCTTTCCTTACCTGGGTAGTTTTTAAGGTTCTCTGATAACAACAAATTGTCTCTTAATAGCTGTCCTTCATAAATACCATGCTAGAAGCCTTTGTGTTCTCTATTATGCCTATCTTTATTTCTGTTATTGTTTCATCTGTAACTAACACTAAGAAATGATCCTTTTTATTTTTGGAAAAAAGCTTTTCGTCTTGCCAAATGTTAGTGTTTGGAATGGTGAAATTTCCTCTCAAACTTAGGACAATTATTTAAAGAGATAGAATATGGTTCTTTTAAAATCCAAATTATTATTGCTTTTGTCTAGGTTATGACAGCAAATTCCTGTTATCTTACCAAGTTCCTGTTTATTGAAAGTCTTCCTTGTATCAAGAAAGTTAATATGATGCTTATGATAGTTCATTTAATTCTGATATCCACCCAAGCATGACAGTAGGGTAAACTTTCTGAATGGAAAGTGGAGGTCCTGATGGAAAAGGATAGCCTCCGAGGAGACAGACCCGAGCCTGGAGTTAAACATGAAGCGCCTAGTATACCTTACTTTATTTTCACATTTCCTCATCCCTGTGCTGTAGCCTGGACTTCAGTCAAACGTGCTGACCTTTGTTCTGATTCTCATCAGACACTAAGTGATCTTCAGTATCTTCTCCAAGGAACACACTGAAAACTTCTTTCGGTTGCTAATTTCTTATCACCTCTGGTCTTTTGCCTTTCATTGTGAAAGGGATTAGTCCTCTGTCCAGTTTCTTTGCAGTGTGTTCTTGGAGAGAGATATTGAAATACAACCTGTTATAACGGTATAATACCACTGCTGTCCTAACTTTCTTCATCCTTGAAATAACTAGGCATCACTTAGAGACAGTTCTCCAGTCTATTTGATCTCTTCTAGACCATATCTTTGGTCCAATTAATATTAATTGAATAAGTGTAAGCTGTGATCTGAAAACAGTAGGTTTTCCTATTAAAAATGGTGTTGTATCCCCACATTTTTTTTCACCAAAACACCTTAGCAGCTTGGAAATTTGGTATGTGTTGCTGCATTTGAGCCGTGTGTGTTAGGCTGATGGATGGTGAAAAGGCTTTATGGCTAACTCATCATCCTGTTTGGAATCTGGGGAAATTATTGTGATACATGAAAATATGTCTTAATTTTCTGAATGTTTCTCTTTTACGGTGTGTGTTAAATGGTCAGAATCTGTGTCTTAATTACTTCCCTGTTTGAATGAGGTCTAGAATATTTCCAAGTTTTGAACAAGGTCACAAAGAAGTCATAGCACAATGCTGGACTAAGCCCCAGCTCCCAACAGTAGCTTAACATGGCTTCATTTCCATGTACTGGCCCTTTCAAGCAAAGGAAATGTTGTGGAGACCTGTTGTACGTGTCTGAGATTATCTAGGTTAGTTACGTAGACCACCTGAATAGAGCCTTTATCTGCTACAATGGAAGGCACAAGTCAGAGAGTGACAATGGCTGACATTTCATGAGGGTTTTCTCTATGCCAGGGCCCCTCTTTAGTCCTTTCTATACTCACACTTCCTTTGGTTCTCAGACAATCCTACAAAGTCGGTACTGTTACAATCTTCACATCTCAGATAAGAAAACGAGGCACACAGATCACAGGATTTTCTGGGCTAAACAGAAGAAAGTCTGTGGAGCTGGGTTTCAAAGACAAACTCTTAACTCCCAAACCTTCCCACTGTGAGTGCCAGGATTCATCCACCTTATTTCTAAAAAAGTTTCCTGTTAATGCCAATATGTTTCAAATGCCTTGTCTAAGTAAAAATAAATAATAGTTTAAATGTACAAAGCACAAGTCAGTCATTTTGTATTCGCATTCTGAAAGAATGAAAGACAAGAATCCTAATGATCTTTCTTGACAGGTGCCATCATACTTGATCTGAAGATATTGAAATTATAGTAAGAAATAATAAGAGGCCTCCAACAGTTACGTCAAAAACATCATCTGTGGATAAATGATATGGCTTTTAGATGAGCAAGATAACAAAACAGGTGTCCTTTGTTTACAGTAGATTCATTATGGATAAATTGAAGTCCGAATCAGAGAAAATTGAGGAACTATCTAATTTTGTAGCACCCAGATTGATAATCATAACAAAGGCATATTGAACTTAAATGGCATTTAAATTTTGTTGTTTTTTAAAGTATGATTCATGATTCATGGTTTGTGTTTGTTTATGTGTGTGTGTGTGTGTGTGTGTGTGTGTGTGTGTGTGTGTGAGTGTGTGTGTGTGTGTGTGTGTATATATATATATATACGTAGGAAGAGAGGTCAAAGAATGTTGTTCCACTAATTGCCACAGATTTATTCAGAAAAAAACGATACGGTCACTATGAAATCTGTGCCTGCTGTAATGCTAGGCCTTGGTTATTTTAATTCCAACTTCCATCTTGAGTTCCTCATGGATACGGTTGTGTCTTTAAAAAGCTCGCTCTCTCTCTCTCTTTCTCTTTCTGTTTTGCTTGGTTTTGCTCTCGCTCTGTGTGTATCTGTGTCTGACTCTGTCTCTCTTTTACTGTGAATTCATTTGTGTCTATGATATGTATGTATGTGATGTCTCTGTGTGTGGGCACACATGCAGATGTGTTCAGTTCTACACATGCCAAAAGAAGTATGCTGAGGTCAGCGCACCGCCTAAGGTGTAGAATCTTGTCTTCCCCCTTGTTTCAGACAGGGTCTCTCTCTCTCTCTCTCTCTCTCTCTCTCTCTCTCCTCTGTTGTTGTTCATAGTTGTGTATGCCAGGCCACCTAGCCTTTGAGCTCCTTCGAAGTCTTCCTCCCATTGCACTGTTAGAGCACTAGTCTGCACATGACAACGCAAAGGTTTCCATGGGTTCTCGGGATTCAAAGAGGTCAACTTGCATGCCAAGTGTTTCATGCACAGAGCAATCTCTCCAGCATATAGTTGTGTCCGTGGCATTGTTCCCTCTCTGGTTCAGTCATGGTAGTTGGCAATATAGCTAAGTTGTGTTGTTAACATAGGATTTTTTCAATTTTACTATGCTGAGAATGCGATATGCACTCAGCAGAAATTGTTGTTCCTGAGCCAACAATGCTTGGCACCATTCTCTCTTGGGATGTTAGGCAGCTCTCTGCTCTACCTCACACTCAGGTGAGGTCACCAGGGAAACTGCCAACATACTGTGGTGTACGTTGCTGCTCAGCCGGGATATTCTATAGGCTATATGTATTCGGTGTTTTTCTGACTTATGGTAGTTTTGATTTGTAGGCATGTGTCGGGGAAGCTCTACTGTCAGTGTAGAAGCATGCATATAAAATACACAGTTTTCACTTTCTTACATGTTTTTGAGGTAGGATCTCACTATGCAGTCCAGTCCTTCTGCCTTTGTTTCCTAAAAATTAGGAGTTCAGACATGTGTCACCATGCCTGGCCTAAATACTTGTTTTTAAATGTCTACGATAAATCAAGCACCCGTGTGTGTGTGTGTGTGTGTGTGTGTGTACATATATATGCTTGTAATTACATATGTACATATATACATACACACACATACATATATATATATATAATCTCAGAGCAGAAATTTCCAAGAATTTTCAGTAATATTCCTTAAGTTGGAATCTATTCGATAAAGTGACCTTGCAGGAATTAAAAATCAGAATGTAGTGATTGTTCTCCTCTTGGGGACACTGTGAATCTCCAAACTCCTGAAGCTTCATCTCTATCAATACTCAACAAAAGCATGTGAGCTCCACAGCAAACGCTAGGTGAGAGCTTACACATGCCTACCTCCGTTTTCTGCTCCAAACAACCTAGAGTGGATGCCCTGTTAAGGATTCTGCAAAGGAAACCCCATGTCTCCCCCATCACTGAGCCTAGGCATCACCTCCCTTTCAGGAATTCTCTGCCTCTCTCCAATTCTCTCTCATCTGAGCCTCTTATTTACATGACGCCCTTCCTGTTCACTAAGAAACTTTGCTATTAGCCCTTTATGTGTAACTTTTATGTTAGATGTAACTCTTTAAGCACAATGAGTTGATTGTTCTGTGCCTCCAGACTTCTGTGCATGCTCAGAAACCTTACAGAAGCCACTGCATAACAGCGAGAGTGCACCTGAAGGCAAACTGTGGATCTTAGGCATCAGAATGTACAGGTTTCCTTTGCTCTCCATCTTTTTTTTTTTTTTACCTTCTCCTGATTTGACAACAAATATTCATGTATTACATTAATAAAAACCCAGGGTATCTCACGTAAAAACCCATAGTCAAGTCTGGAAAAATGACCCGAGCATCAGGTCATTCCAGTTCCTGGACTTGAATGATATCTGCCAGAGTTGAAGCAGCTACCTCTTTAGACAGGCCATGTGCACAGCTTGCTTGCCACAGCCCCTAATCGCCAGCTGACTTCCTCTGTGAGGTCACATGCCTGGATCCAGTAGACAGTCCTGTGCTTACACAGCAGAAGGGCTTCCAGCAAAGAGCTTAGTTCTGCCATCATGCCCCTGAGGACTTGTGTGCTAGTGAGGCTGCTCCAAGCAGATGCTATGAACAGGCAGCCATTGATTGCTCACCATCCTGGGGAATGAGACCTCAAGATGAAGTGCTGAAGGACTTGGTTCTTTATGTCTTTCTTCCTGGCCTACAGACAGCTTCCTTCTTCCTTGTCTTACACACACTGAACACAGAGAGAACTCTTCGTCTCCTCTCCTCTAAAGGACATCTGTCATTTCAGATTGGGACCCCAACTGTATTATCTCACCTAAACCAAATCACTCCTCAAAGACTCTGAACTGCAAGTACAATCATATTGAGCAACAGTGCTTCAAAGTATAAATATTGAAAAGATGTGGATGTTCATTCCTTTAAAGATGGCTTAAGAAACGAGACACAACCACTTCTGACCGTTGTCTCAGTGGAGGAAGAATTTGCTTTGCTTTACACATATTTGTTTATATCTGTAAACTTCTCTGGTCTCTCTTGCCCAACACCATATAGGCACAGATACATAGTGTAGTCTGTGTTCACAGACATGGGGTTTGTGAATGCCAGGCTGCCCTACCCTTTATAGCTTCTTTGTGCATGACTTTGGAGTTCTTGTTCTTTGTCTATCTCAGTTTATCTTTCTGTGAGATGGTGACATATGATGACAGGTAAGCATCTTGGTACATGGCCATTGTGCCTCCCATACTGCTTGTGTCTTGGCATTTCTGGGAAATTACACAGCACTCTTGAGTGCTCGCCACATGTGGCATGATGAATGAGCCTTTGGCCTACCCAGGAAGGTTCCTGCAGCTCAGAAAGCAGCTGTCTGAGGTTGAGTTACAGCTGCAGCAAGAGTACTGCAGCATCATCCAGTTCCAGTCCCCAATCTGCTGGCAGGGCCCTATTTCCACTCAGCTACATGGTAATAGAAAAGGCCCTGTCCGCCCTCCTGTCACACGGCTCTGCTGTGTGCTGCCTATGCCAGTGTGTTTCTGTGTCTAATGAAGGATTTATTTAGGTCATTGCTGCCTTCTGTGCCCAACAACGGCACACGAAGCACACTGAGAAGGAACACTGCCTCCCTTCCTTCTCCAGGGCTGCAGCAACTGGCCCATGCTGTTCCACTCTTGTTGGGGGCAGACGGGGTCTTAACAAGGCCCTACTCTGTGCTGCCCTCAAAAACAGAGCCTGATCCTATCTCTTTGTCACACTGTCCTTTCTTCCTTGAGCTTCTGTCTGGTTGAGTCACTGCAGCAGTTTGGCTCACGAGAAAATGCATTTGACTAATTGTCATCCCCAGGTCCTATTTATACCATGCAGCATTTTTAGGGATAAAAATAGCTACAGTGATTTGAAGGCTGGCCATATGAACTATGCAATAAAACAGTGTCCTAAGAGCCCCATCCATACTGTTTTATTTAATCCTTACAATACAAATATAAGGTTAAAGCTCTTGAGAGTTTCAGGGTTTCAGGCCTTTCCTGCAGGTTTTAAATTACAGAATTTAGAGAGGAACCTAAGCTTTGGCTGGAAATCTTTTGTTAATTCCAACTTTTTGTTATCTTCTTTCTCGGATAACTCCACCTCTGTGGCCAGACTTATTTCTCTTTGTTGTCCACCAGGATTGTTCTTAATCCTGGGTTTAAAAACAAGCTATGTTCATTCCAGTGAAAAGAAAATGGGAAACAAAGGACAGCCCCTTCACAGGCCAAAGCAGTGAGAATTGTAGTGGTCATTAAGATTCCAGGCCTGTTCCATGGACTTGTCAGTAAGACAGCGTCCCTGAGAATTTAAGGATCTAAAAATTCGTACCTTCCCCGAACTTTTAAAGGACCGTTTTCCTCATTTACTAGACCCCAAAAGGTTGCCATGTAGACTCCACTTGGACATCCGTAGTACTTCAGATAGATTGTGATGGACAGCATGGACTGCTGGGCGAAAAGCTTCAGTCACTTCCTTCTAACACCTCCTCAGGGTCCTTGTGTTCTGGTCTTCTACCTTGAGGGGAGGAAGCTGTTGTGTTTCTTGTCTTCCACGACACTGTGGAGGGAAATAGGATTCTCTGATCCTGGAAGGGCAGCATGATGCCTTCCTGTCCTTGCCAAGATATCCTCTACCCCCACCACAGTCCTCTCCAGCAGTGTTCATTATCCAGGTAAACTTTTGTAGATTTGGAACCTTCCAGAATTATGGAGGATTCCAGGAAACTCAGAGAGCTCACAGAGGAACTGGATTCCAAGAGTATGAATCACTTTGAAGGGAACTTGGGCCCACTTTTACTTGTTTTCCTGAGACAGTAAATGTACTCTGAGAACACTTATTAGCATTATGTGAGCTGTCCTTTGGTCCTTTCTACCCTGAACCCTTCTTACTTCATCCTACCTCACAGCAATTATCATAATTCCAAACAAAACTGAATGTCAATGTTGGCTGAAGAGTGTCATGTAAAGGAAATTTCAAGAAAATAAATATTTATGGAGGTCTTGAAATACCCATGTCCTTTCACATGCTGACAGGCACAGACTGAATCTGTTTCCTATTCCTTGCCTTCCAAGACGTCGTGCCAAGGATGGAAATTTGACACCACAGCAACAGACTTTTAAATCATTTTGCAAAGATAAAAGTGAAGACATTTTTGATTCTTCAGGATGAACAAATAACCTGATGCTTTCAATTGCCCAGTTTAGTTGCATTAAAAAAAAAAAAATGACAGTTCTGCTGTTCAAACTGTCTCCACTCAGGTTTCAGTACATTCTAGAAAATTAAATCACTCATCACCATGGGAGACTTGAAAGAAGCAGTTTTTGCACAGCAGTTTATTAGAGTCAGTGCCTTCTCCCATCTTCTCTGGCTTTTTTAGGAGTTTCTGCCTCTTCCTGGCATGTGCTTCTACTGTCAGCAGAGAAGCTTCCTGTCCAAGGTTGAGGACAACAACATGAGGGCTTTGGGGAAGGACCCTGCAGTTTAATTTATTGCTTCCTCTTTCTATGGCCTTGAAGGAATTGTTCAACCTTAATGACATACTTCCATAAGTGCCATGGAGAGAGAAGCAAGACACTGATGTTTGTTGAGGACCTACTGCTTGCTAGACACTCACTGTGTTGTATCTTTAGCAAGAGTAATGATTTAATACTGATCGGCCACATACACAGTGGACTTAGGCCCATTTTGTAGAATTTGTATTGGATTGGCTCTGAGACTCAGGCCACTCAGCAAAGTGTTCTGAGTCCTGTGTTTAAGACTAAGGAACTGGGCATGGGATTTGAGGCTCATGGCCCTTTACTAGTTTTCCACATAAGACTTGCCTCTGTCACGTGTTTGTGAATCTCAGGCTTCTCTCAGACATATTCTGCTAATTCCATCTGCCCTAGTTCAAGAAGTAGTCCCAGCCATTTCCTGCTACCTGGTTTCTTTCACACGTCAATCTTAATGCTGCTTTCTCAGGGCCCCTCTCATCTGTCTGCCACAACACCTACTCCCTGATAGCCATGGTCCCATATATCTTCCTAGAGAGCAGAGGGGTGGTACACTAGTCCTTAAAAGATAATACGCTTTCCAAGGACTACTCACCTACAAGGATTCTTATTTGGACCTGTCTAATAACCAGAGATTCCTTGCTTTTTCATCATTCTCTAACACCCATTCATTGCTTAAAACTATGAAATGAGATGAGAACAACCACTCTCTGCTTAGATGCCTGCTGTCTGGCACACAGAGGTTGCTTAGCAAATAACCTCTTCCCCCCCCCCTTTTTCTTTGAATTTTATTTTTTTCTTATCAGTTACATTTTATTAACTCTGTATCCCAGCGGTGTCCCGATCCCTCCTCCCCTCCCAGTCCCTCCCTCCCTCCTTCCCTCCCAGTCCCTCCCTCCCTTCCTCATTTCCACTGTGCCCCTTGCCAAGTCCACTGATAGGGGGGACCTCCTCCCCATTCATCTGATCCTGTTTTATCAGGTATCTTCAGGACTGGCTGCAAAGCTCTCCTCTGTGGCCTAACAGGACTGCTCCTCCCTTGGGGGGTGGGGAGGCCAAAGAGCCAGTCATTGAGTTCCTGTTAGAAATAGTCCTTGTTCCCCTCACTATGGGAAACCAATTGGTTACTGAGCTACCACAGGCAACATCTGAGCAGACGTTCTAGGTTATATTCATACATGGTCCTTGGTTGCATGTCAGTCTCAGAAAAGACCCTGTGCCCAGATATATTTGGTCCTTGTGGAGCTCCTATCCTTTCCTCATCAGACTAACTCCCCTTCTTTCTTATGATTCCCTGTACTCTGCCAAAGGTTTGGTCATGAGTCTTTGCTTTGAAAACATGCTAGTTAGAGTCTTTCAAATGCGCTCAGTAGACTCCTGTCATATGTTCAATGCACATCCCATCTGTCTTTCTAAACGAGGATTGATAATCTTACCCCATGGCCGCTCTCTTGATTATCTTTTTTAGGTATATAGATTTCATTATGTTTATCATATCTTATAGGTCTATATAAGTGAATATATACCGTGTTTGTCTTTCTCCTTCTGGGATATTTCACTCAGGATGATCTTTTATAGATCCCACCATTTGCCTGCAAATTTCATGATTTCCTCCTTTTTGATTGCTGAATAGTATTCCATTGTGTAAAAATACCACAATTTCTGTACCCATTTCTCCGTTGATGGACATCTGTGTTGTTTCCAGGTTCTGGCTATTACAAATAAAGCTGCTATAAACATGGTTGAGCAAATATCCCTTTTGTGTACTTGAGCAAACTTTGGGTATATACCTAGCAGTGGTATAGCTGGGTCTTGAGGAAGCACTATTCCTAATTGTCTTAGAAAGCACCAGATAGATTTCCAGAGTGGTTGTATCAGTTTACATTCCCACCAGCAGTGGAGGAGGGTTCCCCTTTCTCCACAACCTCTCCAGCATGTGTTGTCCCTTGAGTTTTTCATCTTGGCCATTCTGATGGGTGTAAGGTGAAATCTCAGGGTTGTTTTGATTTGCATTTCCCTGATGGCTAATGAGGATGAGCATTTTTCTCCACAACCTCTCCAGCATGTGTTGTCCCTTGAGTTTTTCATCTTGGCCATTCTGATGGGTGTAAGGTGATATCTCAGGGTCATTTTGATTTGCATTTCCCTGATGGCTAATGAGGATGAGCATTTCTTTAAGTGTTTCTCTGCCATTCGATATTCCTCTGTCGAGAATTCTCTGTTTAGCTCTGTTCCCCATTTTTTAATTGGATTACTTGCTTTGCTGCTTTTCAGCTTCTTTAGTTCTTTGTATATACTCGATATTAGTCCTCTGTCAGATAAAGGGTTGGTGATGATTCTTTCCCAATCTGTAGGCAGGCGTTTTGTTTTGATGACAGTGTCCTTTGCTTTACAGAAGCTTTTCAGTTTCATGAGGTCCCATTTATTGATTGTTGCTCTTAGAGCCTGTGCTGTTGGTGTTCTGTTCAGGAAGTTGTCTCCTGTGTCAATGAGTTCTAGGCTGTTCCCCACTTTTTCTTCTAACAGATTTAGAGTATCTGGTTTTATGTTGAGGTCTTTGATCCACTTGGACTTTAGTTTTGTGCAGGGTGATAAATATAGCTCTATTTTCATTTTTCTGCATGTGGACATCCAGTTGGACCAGCACCATTTGTTGAAGATGCTGTCTTTTTTCCATTGAATGGTTTTGGCTTCTTTGTCAAAAGTCAAGTATTCATAGGCATGTGGGTTTATTTCTGGGTCTTCTATGAGGTTCCATTGATCCTCCTTTCTGTTTTTATGCCAATACCATGCAGTTTTTATTACTATTGCTCTGTAGTACAACTTGAGATCGGAGATAGAGATACCTCCAGATGATCTGTTGTTGTACAGGATTGTTTTGGTGATTCTGGGTTTTTTGTTTCTCCATATGAAGCTGAGAATCTTTTTTTCAAGGTCTGTAAAGAATTGAGTTGGTATTTTGATGGGAATTGCATTGAATCTGTAGATTGCTTTTGGCAGGATGGCCATTTTCACAATGTTAATTCCCCCCTCTCTTTTGTTAAATTCCAAAGTGTTTCACCCTAGAGGAAATGCTTGCTTTGAACAAGTTGTGTGCTCATGTTAGGTGGCAGGACTGTGAAGGTATCGTGAAGATGGAGGCACATGGGCCTCACTGTTTCTCACATTAAATATTCCGCTTATTTTCTCTGATGGTGAATATGTCCTACTGGCGAGACTGCAAGGGTGTATTAGAGTTAATTATATTTGGAGTCTGAGTCATAATGTGAATTATGTAATAAGAAAACTTAAGGAGAAAATTCTGAAGGGTATTTCATAGCTACCCCTGCTTTTTAATTAATATGTTTTCTAGACTCCTGGGTGAGCTTGCCTCATCATGGAAGAATATGAAGCCCCCCTTCAACATCTGGCTTCCTCTTGGCTCTCTAGGAAAAGACGTTGCATTTTGGCAGTCTTTCCAAAGAATAGGCTGTTAAGTTTCACTTTTTGCTAAATTAAAATCTGTTCACAGTAACTTATAGCCATTGGCCTTATTGGCCCCTGCATTTGACAAGTTCATGGAGTAAATAGGTCTCTGCCCCCTACAATGTGCCAGAAATAATGCTATTATCTGGAGCGAGCATCTGAGGAAGACAAGTCACTGCCAAGAGACTCAGTGGTATGCATGACGGGGTGGAGAGGTGGATGGCATATGTGATTTGGTACAATGGACGGTGACTTTAAAATGAGATAAAGTGAAAACCATTGAGGGAATGCTGGCATTTGAGATAAAATCTGAACAGCAAGAATGGAACAGCTTCACAAAGCCTGGCATGCAGTATTCTGCAAACGGGAATCTGTGACTGCCAAGCGCAAAGCGAGGATGAACTGGATGGTCTATGAGCAATAAAGAAGCTAGTGTAGTTAGAGTTTGGCAAAAGTAAGAAACTGAAGCCCAAGAGGTGTATAGATCCCATGCTAAGGGTGTCCCAGCCTGCACAATTTGGACTGAATTCAAAGGACAATGGAGGCCACCATCTGGGAGAGCTGTGGACTCTTGGCTTCTCATACGTGGTATTCAGCACTGTCAGGGGATCGGGGCAGGAGCAGAGGACAAAGAGACTTGTAGGTTTCTGAGTCTTAGTTTGTAATCTCAGCACACAGAAAAATGGTCTGATTAAAGGAGAAGTGGATGACTTCCCTCTTGGAACTCATAATCCATCTATAAAAGATGAGGGTTGATTTGGTCATCCTCGGCAGTCTGAGTCTTCATAGAAATTTTGTCCTCCATTTGAGGTATGACTACACAAAAGGACCTCAAACCAAAAGGCCTGTTAGATACACATGTTTTGGTTAAGAATCCAACCAAGGAGCTGGAAAGCCAGTAGCTCAGTGATTAAGAGCACTTCCTGCTCTTTCCAAGCACCCAGGTTTGATTCCCAGAACCCACACTAATCCCAGGCACTGTGAGGTAGTGAGAGGCACAGCAAGGCCTTGGGTCTCTTTGCTCAGACTCCATTTGAATGCTAGCCCTGCTCGCTTTTTCCTGATGAGCCCCTGATTCCTTCAAGCCCAGCTTTCCAACAGCAATGATACCTGTCTTGAGGGCTCATCACCAAGACTGCAGGCACGCTATGTATGAAGCTGCCAGCCCAGAGTCTGGTGCCAATGGAAGCTGGGGCTGCTGTCAATGCGCTTGCCAGGGTGCCTGGCCTTAGGTCCAGGTGCTGTGGAACAGTCTGCGTCTGTGCCCTTGACAGCTCCAAGCATTCAGATAACCCTCTGTGTTCAAGGTCGCCTGGTTTACTTCCTGTGGGAGAATAATGAAGTTATCAACAGATAGAATATGAATGTATTTATGTCACCTGCAAGTTCAGGCTTGCCTGTCTTCTTCCTTTCCTGCACAAGAACTTTTCCTCTGTGAGTGGGGAGGGTACCTCTCTATGAAGGTGTCAAGTGGAGAACTACAGCTTTCACAGGCCTCTGTCCTTCCCCACCTCAGTTGTCCTCAGCTACACAGGGCCTGCAAATGAACTGCTGTTGTCAGAAACACACACACTGACTAATCAAGGCTTATTGCAAAATACTGAAAAATTGCTAATTAATTTCATTTCATGATTTTATTCTGGAACAATGACACTCTGTATACATTGAGTCATGTAAAATGGATTTCTCTCATGTGGCTTCTAGGAAAATTTAAAGTTCAAAAATGGCTCATTTCTGGTAGGTAATTCTCTCTGGTACACACTTCTTCATTCATGTTCCAAAAATATCATTTGGTAGAATCTTATTTCACAGATGATCAGACTGAGACAAAGTGGCAAAATCACTTTGACTAAACTCAAAACTAGAGTCAGGGCTTCTGGCCCAAAGGCTGCACAGATCCTATTGACTATCTACTGCCTAAAAGCAATAAATGAGTTTAACACAATGCCTAATGTACTGTGTGTATTTGACATCTAGAATTGGGAGCTGAGGGGTTGTCATAGCTGAATGTATTGCACTGGGTCTTTGTTTTGTAACACCTACCCCAGCACTATCATTGTTATATATCAAGATCACCTGTTTGGGAGACAATTACAATAACACCCAGGCCACTAGACTGGAACTCAGCGGCTGAAAGTTTCAGTCCAGCGTTTTCATCTGGCTATAGCCAACTCATCTCAGGCTCTCCTCATGTGTGAAATGAAAGGCAAAGACTGAAGGACTTTTTTCCTTGTTGTATGAAAACCCATTGTCAAGGTCAGGATGGCCCAGAGACTGTTTTCAGGTTTACGTGAACTTGTACATGTTTCTCTTTCCTGTGAGTAAAGGACCAAGTAATATATTTTTTTTTGTCTTGTAGAAATGTCTTTTGATCTTCTTTTTTTTAATTTTTATTTTTTTAACATTAGTTACAGTTTGTTAACTTTGTATCCCTACTGTGTCCCACTCTCTCTTTCCCTCCCAATCCCACCCCCCCATCTCTTCCCTGCCCCTTTCCAAGTCCACTGATAAGGGAGAACCTCCTCCCCTTACATCTGATACTGGTTAATCAGGTGTCTTCAGGACTGGCTGCAAAGTCTTCCTCTGTGGCCTAGCAAGGCTGCTAGGACCAAGTAATTTTGGTTGTGCCAATGGTGGTCTGAAATACTAAAGCACAAGAAACTTAAGGCTATCATGTGCATATCTGTTATATACATAAATGAGTTAACATAGCCCCGTGATATTCCATATATTTATATATGTAATGTGCACAAATATATATGTATACATTTTAGATATACATATCCATAGCTATAAACGTATGCACTTTATATATTTATGCATATATGTATGTGTACATCATAAACATATACCATATATACCATATAATATATAACATGTAATAAATATATGATATATATATAGTATGTGTGTGTGTTGTGTATGCAGTCAGTTTTACCTGTAAACCACCAATATCTATAGAATGAAAAATATCTAGACATAAATAAGTTCATTCTTAGAAAGCAGAAATAAGCAAGGAGTTTTTGAATGCCTAAGCATCCATTTTTCTTTTATTTTTGTTGTTATAATTACATCAATTCTCCTTTCTATTTTCTCCTTCTAAAACCTTGCTCTCTTTCAAATTCATGGTCTCTTTTTCCATTAATTGTTGTTGTATTCTTATGTATATATGTATATACATGTAAATAATCATATATAAAATATATATATTTATATTTATATGTCCCTAAATATAACCTGTCCAGTCTATATAATGTTATTGTTGCTTTGTTTGTCTGTTTGCTTGTTTTCAGGGCTAACCATTTGGTTTTGGATAACCAATTGGCCTGTTTTACCTGCTGTTAACGTTTCAGACAAACTGTGTTTAGTGCTTTCTCTGCTTTCTGCTGGTAATTCTCTGTTAAGAAGAACTCTCAGGCCTGTTCTGTGGCGACCAAATTGCTTCAAACTAAAACAGAGACAAAGCATGAGCAGCCAAATAATACAGAATTCAGCTGAAGCCTGTACTTCTGCTACATGAGCAGTGAATGTTAGCTGTTCCTCAGTCCTGAATCTAAAGGCAGAGCTCTAAAGATGCCAGCAGTTGCCACCACACACAGCAAGACACTCTAGCATGTCAGAGTTAGTGCCCTCCGTGCCTCACCTGTGCTTCACTCTTCCACCCTGACCTTTTGTGCATACCACCTTCAAATGTGTTACAGGCAGGAATAAATAGCTCATTGGCTCCATCCAGTTGAACAGTGGAGAAGAAAACAAAATTTTGGTGAAGCTTCCTGAATTCTTTCATTGAGAAAAGCAATCTTATCACATTGCATTAACCCTCTTTGCCAAACCAACCCAACCCACACTGCTTAGTCACACCTACCACTAACACTTTTCCCCCAAGGCCTGCCTCACTGACCTCAAGTCTCTTATTGCAGTGTTCCATGGCCCATACATCCATCTTCTTGTGTGTTTGGTTCTGTAGAGCCTTCTGTCTGCTTCAATGGTCAAGATTTTTGCTTTGGTTTTAGTTTACTTTTTTAGTTGTCAATGTATGTTTATGAATGTTTGTTTGTATACGTATGTATGTACACCACAAGAGTGTCTGGTGACTGCAGAAATCAGAAGAGGGCTTCAGATGCCATGGAAGTGGAGTTGCACTGCATTTCTAGCAGCTGGTGCTAGAAATGAAACTGGGTCCTCTGGAAGAGACGCAAGAACTTTTAACTTCTGATCTATCCTCCCGAAGAGGCCAGTGCTCATGTTTTTAATATACACTTTTCAAACTACATAACTTGGTGTCTGAGGGAAACAGATCAACTAGCATGACCACAAAATTGGAAGCCCTGGATTTGCTCTTTGGCCATGCATTCTGGTCAAGTACATGATAAGCTTGGTGTAAAGAAGAGCCAAACATTTCACTGACTGGAGAAACCCAATAATACTCATGCTGGGACTTCTCCAACCTTTTGGGAATGACCAAAACAAGTTAGCGCCTCTACTTCTTTGTGGGAGAATTACAAACATGGCTCCTTGTTTCCACTCTTCAGAGCAGCATCCATGGCTTGTCATACATTTGAGTGCCTACATCTAGGATAGCAGTTGATGGCCCAGAAGAACTTTATCCCGACAGGTGATGCAGATCAGAGAAGTAGAGGAATGAAGGGAGAAAATTTCTTAGCATAAAGGTCTCCATTTAGAGCTTTTAATTCGGGCCCTGAGTTTTGAAATGAATTATGACTTTTTTATGTCCTTACATTTTAAGACTGTCAACTGTAAATTGATGGTGACGGTAGCCCTCATTCTCTATGCCATACTGTGTGGTTGTGGTGACATGAGCTCTGCCAGCTTATAAGAAATATTGCTTTGTGCCCAAGAAAGCTTTGTGCTCTTCCAGTAATGTTGTGTTTTTAATCCCATTAAGCACATTTCAGTGTCTTTCTGATACTAAGACTTTCCAAATGTTTTAGGCAAATGAGTAAACATCTCTCCATATAATATCAACCTACCATACATCCCCAGCCTGTGTCAGCATCCTGCGGCCTGCAGTCAGTGTACACATAATGGCTTTTGCCTAACTCAACAAACCACCACCCCCCAAACCCAGTGACTGAACCATTACCGTTGGTTCTTGCCCATGAGCCAGGGTGGTTGTCCTTCCTCCAACACAGTCCTGTGGCTGACCAGATCTGTTCTTATTGCAAGGGCGTAGCTACAGGGATAAATATGTGAGGCAGAGATAGGTTCACCATAGTGTCACATAGGCCTGTATACTGTTGCCCAGACCCAAAGCTGGGAAGCACATTGTCCAAGATGAGGCGGCACCCAGAGTCTGATGCTGGGGGTAGCACTGAACTACTCATATACTCCTCCACGTAGGCCTATCCACCCCAGGAATAGAAACCCCTGGTGAGAGATGTGGGGTACAGATGTCAACCTGCTTCTCTATCACCAGAGCCTCTTTCAGAGGCTGACAGGAGCGAGAGATTTCTCAGTTGCTTTCTGGAGTCTAAAGGCTGTTTCTACTTCTGCTCTTTTTACCAGGGTCTGGTAGTCAACAACTAATCGGGAAAGCCCCCTTTCCTTTTCCCTTTCCCAACTGCACAACCAAATATACAGATTATTTGAAAAGTAACAATTAATATGGAAAAGACTTAGAAAGATAGCTGGGCAATCAAGAGCACGTAATGCTCTTGCAGAAGTCCTGAATTCACTTCCTAACACTGCAGGGTGGCTCCCAACTGCCTGCAATTCTAACCTGAAGGGCATCATAGGCCTCTGTTTCTGCTGACTCCTGCACTCATGAGCTCAACACACACACACACACACACACACACACACACACACACACATGCACACACATGAAGACTTAAAGCTGAGCTAAATCTTAAAACAGAGAGTAATTTTTAATACTACATGGGAATTATTTGACAACAAAACTTTTGTGTCCATAACAAAGTTTTATTTAAACAGAGCCACACCCTTGCCTCTGTCTATTGTCGCTGGCTGCTTCACTTCTATAAAGTGCAGTTGGAATCTGAGTTGCCATGGAAACCATATGTCCCACAAAGCCTAAAATATTTATGTTCTGGCCTTTTACAGAAAATGTCTGCTACCCCTCCTTTATAGAATAAAGAGATAGTTTGGATGAGGTGAAGGCAGGACTCACTGACTATTGATTACTTCCATGTTTGCTTGGGGTTAACAGTTTATTTCTTTCCTCCCTAGTAATTGGAAACTGGATATACTCATGTTCCAGTAATCAGGAGGCATCCCTGCCGCACTTCATGATCCAGGGGCGTGAGGCTCTGTGAAGTTCCTGAGGTGTACAGCATGACCTTGCTGCTCCTCGGTGCGGTGCTGCTGGTGGCCCAGCCCCAGCTCGTGCCTTCCCACCCGGCTGTTCCTGGCCCGGGCCCCAGACAGCAGGAACTTCTGAGGAAGGTGGGTAGCCTGCCGGAGGACACCCGAGAAGGTGCAGCAGCCAATGGTTCCACACAGCAGCTACCACAGACCATCATCATCGGGGTACGAAAGGGTGGTACCCGCGCGCTGCTAGAGATGCTCAGCCTCCATCCTGATGTGGCCGCAGCTGAGAATGAGGTCCATTTTTTTGACTGGGAGGAACATTATAGCCAAGGCCTGGGCTGGTACCTCACCCAGATGCCTTTCTCCTCCCCGCATCAGCTCACGGTGGAGAAGACTCCTGCCTATTTCACTTCGCCCAAAGTGCCTGAGAGAATCCACAGCATGAACCCTGCCATCCGCCTGCTGCTCATCCTGAGAGACCCATCGGAGCGCGTGCTGTCCGACTATACCCAGGTGTTGTACAACCACCTTCAGAAGCACAAGCCCTACCGACCCATCGAGGATCTCCTAATGCGGGACAGCCGGCTCAACTTGGACTACAAGGCTCTCAACCGCAGCCTGTACCACGCACACATGCTGAACTGGCTGCGTTTTTTCCCACTGGGCCACATCCACATCGTGGATGGTGACCGCCTCATCAGAGACCCTTTCCCTGAGATCCAGAAGGTCGAAAGGTTCCTGAAGCTGTCACCGCAGATCAACGCCTCGAACTTCTACTTTAACAAAACCAAGGGCTTCTACTGCCTGCGGGACAGTGGCAAGGACCGCTGCTTACACGAGTCCAAAGGCCGGGCGCACCCCCAAGTGGATCCCAAGCTACTGGATAAACTGCACGAATATTTTCATGAGCCAAATAAGAAATTCTTTGAGCTAGTAGGCAGAACATTTGACTGGCATTAATTTGCCGTCAGTTAGTCTCGGAACTTTTCCTGTTGTAACTTCTGGTGTACATCTGAAGTGGGGGGGAGGAGAAAATTTTAAAAAGACATTTAAGCTATAATTTATTTGTAAAACCCACAAATGACTTCTGTACAGTATTAGATTCACAGTTGCCATATATAGTAGTTATATTTTTCTACTTGTTAAACGGAGGGCGTTTTGTATTGTTTTTTCATGGTTGTTAACATTGTGTATATGTCTCTATAATATGAAGGAACTTAACTATTGCACTGAAAAAAAAAAGATTTTTTTCTGGAGACGTCTTTTTTTTTTAATATAATTAACCTGCCTCCAATTCAAAATAGCTCTCTGTTTGCACCCTCCTTGTCAAATCTATATTCTTTTTCTGCTTAAAAAAAATATTGTTATTATCGACCTCTCCTCTCCTTTCTGGTTTTGTTCTTTTAAATTTAATGTCTTGCTGTGGTCGTCAGATTTGGATTTTCCTTGCACTTTAAACTTCCTCCTCGCTGAGAGTCTATTATTTTTGGAAGTGGCAGTTGTATACATTCTTGAGTCAGCCCGCCTGTGGGTTTAACCCCTGTAGCCTGTGCATGGGTTTGACCATTGCCAGCTGCGTATACATTTAACCCTTGACAGCCAGCATGTAGATTTAAGTCATGTGAATTTTAAGTGAAGAAGATGGTGCTGAGGATGGAAACGGGTATGATAACTGGAAAGTGGTTCTCTAAGATCCAATTTTGTCTCAGAGGATATTTGCAGATACCTCTGGTCTCAGCAATGAGCAAAACCCATAATAAACAAGATTACATCCTTGGATTTCAGAATGATCTTGGGCGATAAACTTTGCCTTTGGGGGCAATTGGCCTCTGAAAAGCTAATTGAGAGAAGTCTTAATTATGCAAGGTCTCTTTGTGTGTGTGTCCATACTGTAGCTTTTATGAAGAGAAGAGTAAGGAATTCCTGCTCTCTCAGGAATTTGTTTTCTGAAATATCGTTATGCACTTATGGCCTTCTATTTCATACTCATAGAAATATCAAGATGGTATGCATCAAAATCAGCTCCAACTTTAGAGTCCTAAAAGGAAAAGAAAACTAAAATTCCTAAGGACTAAAGTTAAAATTTCAAAAAATAAATCACAACCGAAACCTGTGCACCTGTGCACTTAAATGGGGGTTTCACTTCTCCCTAGAAGTGCCACATAGCAGAGGCTGGTCACAAAATCCAGCTGTAATCCTCTGCATTGTCAAATATAAATGTCAATCGTCCTTTTCTATTTTTTATGGTGTTTTTTGTTTGTTTTTTGTTTTCTTACGTTTTGTTTTTTGAGACAGGGTTTCTCTGTGTAGTCTTGGTCATCCTACACTCACTTTGTGGACCAGGCTGGTCTTGAATCACAGAGATCTGCCTCTGCCACCTGTCTCTACTTCCCCAAGTGCTGTGATTAAAAGCTTGTGCCCCCATGCCTGGCCGCTGTCAATCATCCTCATACAATTAAATAGACTAGATATTTTCCATAAGAAAGTAAAGTGCTATCATTACAGTGGGAGAGAATGGAAGCCAGAAGAACAAATCCATTTCCTGACAGTTTGTTTTGAAGGAATGAAACACAAATAGACATCATTGATTAGCTTCTCTATCTAAGAGCACTCTGGAACTTCCTCTGAGCAAATTCAAGATAAAGGGGTTGCTCTGACAAGTTCAAAGAATAGAAAATAGACCCCAAAACACAAGAGAAGGTCACATTGGCTATCAGGCTTGGAGTCCAGTTGCAGCAAAAGCACAAGTGATCCGCTATTTCTTTATTTACTTCCTCCCAGCTCTATGTGAACTCTAAAGGAAAGCTCAAACTCAGAGGTCGTGTTTTTCAGACTTAACCTGACATGTTTTTCCTGGTGTCAAAAGTCTTCCACTCAAAGATCTGTGTTTGAGCCAGAGGAAGGGCAAGGGGAAACCAATATTTTTCTTAGCAATCTTCTTAGGAAAATGAGTCACCATAGTTGTGTTTAGCAGGCTCAGCCTGGTCTGACTTTATCTTGGCCCACACCCCATTTCTTGCTAGACCCTGACAGCAAAGAGGATGCACTCCTCTTCAAAACCCATTAGGATTGTCATTCAGCCACTGTCTCCTCCAAAAGAGAAACAGAAATATTAAAGGCAGATTTCCGTAGACTGTGATATGCAGAGTGCTTCCCTCTGAAGTGTGTCCTTGTGTCTTCTATGATATTCAACCTGAAGAATAAGAGGGACCAGAAAGATTAAATCAAGTTTCCAAACCTGCCGAGGAATGGAGTGGCTAAAGGAAATCTCAAGTGAGGATCTTTGGTGTCCAAGAAGACGCTTGGGTAGAGCTGATATGGTTGGCGTGTAATCTGTTGCATCCAGGTGTGCTGGTTAGAAAGGAGGAAAGTCAGAACTGGCACCAAGGGTAAGCTTGAGCTCTTATAACTAGCATAGCTAATGGAATGGGGTAATACAGTGTAAATGATCGGTGGATGTAAATTCAATTCATTGTTTTACTCAGAGCACAAAGTACCGACTCAGCAAATCCTATTCCTGCACATACCACCAGAAAAGATGTCAGGAGTTACAGTGATATTTTCTTATTTAAAATAAAACTCTAATGGGTCATCAGTACATTCTAAGAAGCAAAAACAAATAAACAAACAAACATCACTTCCTACTTTTCCTTAGATATTTAGACCTTATCCAAGCCCTGCTACCTTCAGGGGACAACAAAATAGACTCATAGTCATTCCTGTCAGAACAAAATGCAGTGAGGCAGGAGCCAAATATTATTTGGTCACTCCTGACCATGCTGAATGCCAATCCTATTAACAAGGAAGTTCCCTGACTATAGGTGTACATTCTAAACCCAGCTCTGCCCATAGCCATTTGAGAGCTCAAGAGAAGCAGCTGAGATTCACTGAGCAAACTATCTCCCGTGGGGTTGGACTCATGCCTCATTTGCCATTCCAAAGTAAGAATAGCATCACTTTTTCTTCCTTCAGGAATTAAACAGTGTTGAAATCCTGTTGATGCTATGTGACTATCAGCTAAGAGCCTATAAATTGGTTAGTTTAGAAAACAACAACAACAACAACAACAAAATTCTGATATACCTCTGAACCTAGTTGATGTTCTTTCTATCCTCAGCAGAGGACACAGAGAGGGTAGAATAGGTCAGTGCCCATCATGTCTGTTGCATATAGATGTGAGAACAAAGGTCACTATATTTTCTTGACTTCCTATTATTTAGCAAGCATAGTGTTAATTCTTTAAGAATGTAAAAAGCCCCAAGAATTAAGTGTTTGCAGTTTTAATAAGAAACAAAGAAAAGTGGCCTTGAACTGTGCACAGACTGAAAAGAACAATATGTCCCACCATTTGTCATCAATTCAGCCACATCTTTGGAAGGAATCCAATAGCCCAATATGAATAGGATGAATGAAGAATAAGGTATGAGATCTTCCTGATTGCCAATCATTTTCTTGGAAGAAAGAAAAAAAAATATTTCCTAAAGGTTTCACTAGAGCTACGACCAAAACCATTTAATTGAAGGGTCACATAGACCCTGCCCTTTTTCAGGAAGGCTTTGTGGAGGAAATGCCCGAGAGGCAGAAAATGAAAGCCATTGATGTTACCAAAGGGAGCTGTCCACATAAGGACATGTCTTGGATCAGAAAGTGGTGTTGGAGAAGAGAAAGGAGATGGGAAGAGTATAGGGAAAAGTCATGTCTAACAAGTGTGTAGCATGGATTAAACACAGTAAGCAACCAGGACCTGTCAGCCACTTGTAGCCCTGGTAGCAGGTTTCCATGGTAGAGGTGTTGAAACCCTCACAACTCCCATGTGTCTTTGACTTCTGTGCAGGTTTATTGATTGCAGAAGAATAAGCATTATTAGTGCATTCTTGCTAGGTTCTTGGTATCTTAAATATGTTCTTTCCAACCTACATAAAAACTATAATAAGTAGGAAATAGTGCTCTAGTTTCCCATAAGAAGAAACTCAAGAGCAGAGATTAAAGGGTTTGTCTGTAATAACAGAAAAGGTCATTTATTTCATTTGCATGTTTGTTTTTTCTAGTGTCTTCAGTCTGGTCAATTTACACCTATCCCCATGAATAAATGGGGAAAAAATAATGCGCAGGCCTCAGTCAAGAAGGCAACATCTAAAAGGGAAGTTATAGGGTATGAGGTTGGACACAGGCAATCTGGAAAGTTGCCTTTCATAGAACTGCACATGAAGGATGTTCTAAAGAGTGTTGTAACTGGCAGAAGCTAAAAAACAAATATATCAGCGAGCACGAGATAAAGGCCAGAACAAGTTTCTCTCAATAGCACAGAGGATCCATAACACATCATCTCATCAGTTGCTTGGCTGTAGTGTACTCATATAAGAAGTAGCACCAGGTCTTCCAGTCACACTGATACCAAGATTACTCCTTTCCTCAAATTCCACAGTTAGGTAAAAAGAAAGAAAATGCAATTATAGTCAAGAGACCTGGGTGTAAACCTAATTTGGCCATGTGGCCTTCCGTTCAAATTCTCAGAACCTTAATTTCCTCTTTGGTGAAAACAGGCTGATACTTTATTCAGCTTGGGAGGAAAGTCAATGAGATGAAGTACGAAGACCATCAGATCAGGGCATACCTAGGGCTTAGCGTGAACAGCTTCAGAATTTAGGAGACAGGAAGGAACTGATTTTAACACGGTCAGCAAAAACTCACTGTTTTTGTTCTGTCCCCCACTATCGAGCTACGAGACTAGTCATTGCTCTTACTGTCTCAGGCAGATCCGATTTACCAAAGCTCCTCCATCTTCCATCTCTCAAAAAGGCAGACTACTAATAGCCACACACACACACACACACACACACACACACACACACACACAAACACACATACAGACACACACACACAATGTTCTTCAAGTCTTATCTTAGCAATAGCCATGTTACCCAGAAATGGCTGTGAAGTGATGCCCCCTTTCTCAGGAGGAGGGAGTCACATCAGATTGACTGGCGTGATAAGAAGGGAATGAACTGGGCTGAAAGCTTATATTTTTCAAACACCTACTTTATTTAACGTTCTTAACATCTTTACATCCTTCTCAACACCCCCTCCCCCAACCTTAGATAGGAGATAAATAGAGAAAGAGTCTGTCGATCTCTTTACTTACTGTTGATTAGGGTAGATGGGTCCTTAGTGGGATTACCAAACTCAATCCTTAGGACTCTAGTCAAACAGCAACAAGCATCAATAGCAGTGGAATAAGTTAGTAGAAAGGGCTAGACTCCACCCAAAAGCCACAATTCCACAGAAACAGCAAGCCCCCCCAAAGCAGTTGGAGAAGTTCTCTGGAGCATTACTCTCTGGGAAGACCAGCAAAGGATGTGAACCCTGTGATGTAAAAGCATAGAGATGCAGAAATTGTTGACTTACTGTCTGGACTCTTCTCAGAGTCCACACCAGGATGTTTTGTAGCTCACAAAAAGGGCAATCCTTGCACAAGGGAGGTTTCAGCAGACCAACATCATAAGCCTCTTAATGGGGACTGTTTTCCAAAGAGGAAAAACATTCCTGCATCCCACACTTGGGGGACCCAAACAAAAAACATAGTCACAGGACACAAATGAGTTTCCAAAGAAATCAGAAACTTCCACTTCACTGGGCGGTGAAACCATTCAGCTTCCTTGCCTCTGCACAGGCTACTTGGTAGTATAATTTCTGCTCATAGCACTTCTTGACATCAGCCTGGGTCTGGCATTCTAAAGCATGTGCCAGTTTGCTTTTCCCCATAGTTTTACCCTCCCATTATTGTGGTGATTTCGTGTGTAGCCCCATCCGTGAATGGATCTTATCTCGACCTTTGCTTCTAGGACACCTAGTGTCAGATAGCAAACCTACATTCATGTCTTGTTCTGTGTCTACAAGATAGATAATATGCCTAACTTTTAGATGTCACTTTTCTAGTTCAGTAACGAGTAGAAAACAAGTCTATGTTATTGACTAGCACGTAGGGTTAAATGCCATGATAGATGAAACTGTTACCAAGTAAACTTTTCTTTGGATTATTAGACTATCATCAAAACCTTATCCATGCAGCTAGGCATGTTGGCCCACACCTATAAGCCCAATGGTTGTGAGTTTGAGGCAAGAGGATTTCTAGTTCAAAGCCAATATGGTCTAAATAGGGAGACCCCCACCTCAGGAAAAAAAAATATTATCAATGCATCAATATGAAGCTTCAGGTTTTGTTTAAGAAATTTTTGTGGAACCCACAGATAAAACTGTGTTGCTCTGTTTTACTTCTGCTCCACAGCACACTATTTCTACAGTATTTCTCCTGGAAATGTTCCTCTCAGGGTCAATACAAGGTGAGTCTTGCTCTTGACTGTAACCTTGTGGCACTTTGCACTGTGTCTGCCAGGTAGGAGGTAGACAAAAAGTACTTGTTTATGGATTGGATGATAAATCTTGTCTAGTTGTCAATCTAATTTGAAAATGCTCTCCATCATACCCCAGCCTCACAGTGTGGCCTCCCCCTAGGAGTGCTTTCTTTGGTTCAGGAATTGCTAGGTACTTAACAATATGGTGTTTTATTTGATCCCTGAAAACCCCTGGGGAAATAATCAAACTAAGTTCCATGTGTTTGCTTATTAAGATAGAGCCAGAAAATAGTACAATACTTGACATTGGAACCTCAAATGTTTATTAACTAAACAAATCTTCCTGCTGCCCAGTTTCCCTCCACGCTGCTTTATTTATGCTGCAGCATCTTCTTGAATATTTGAATTTTCCTAGGCCTTCAAACTGAATATTGACATTTATACTTCCTGGACCTACATACTGTAGATTCTCCCCGTTTTTTTCTACAGATGACTGTTCCTTAAATTTCAAACAGCTGGATTTAATTGTTTAATGTTTACTTATTCATGGATTTTCTTATTCATTTATTTACTGTGTGTATGAGGATGCAATGCTACAGTTCATGTGTGGTGGTCAGAAGACAACTTGTGCGGCATCAGCTCTCTCCTTCCACCATGTGGCCATCTCCCTGTCCCAAATTTCGAGGTTTAGAGAAGCTTTGGTCATAGATATTTGAACTTGGGCAAAGATCTTAATCTCTCTGAATTTCCAGTAGGAGATATAATGCCTTTTCCACAGTTGCTGTGCATAATACATAAATAATGAGTACTTTTAAGCTCATAATTTCATAAGCATTTGGTGAATTATTCTCCAGTCTTCACAGCAAATGATGGGCCTTTTGTGGCTATTAACCTTGTTTATGCATGAAGAAACCAAAGGACAATGATAGCATTAGCCCAGAGTCCAGTCTAGTAAGAGAGAGCCAGAACTTTGCCCTGGGTGGTTACTAACACATTTGGCCTCCATAATTATCCCCTGAGAAGATTCTTCCACACCAGGAAGTCTCCTTTTGGTAGTCTATAGCACACTTGGCTTCTAGAACTCTCGCCTGAGTGATCTCTAGCATTCTAGTCCTCTGGGCTACTCTCCATTTCAAAGAGGAATAGAGAGATTTTCCAATGGCAAGAGCAAGTGCAAAGACTTCAAAGGCAGATCAGGAAGGAACTCAGGGAAAACACCACCCAGAAGTCTCTGGCAGAAGGAATTCCAGAATGGTCCCAACATACACACGTCTTGGTGTATATAACTTGTTTAGCAACCGCCCCTCACCTTTTAGTAGCATTTGAAAACAACATGTGTGATTAATTATCTTAAGTGGGCTACTCTGTATGGCAAAGGTAAGAGAGAGGGAGGAAATCAAAGAGAAGGAGGTAGACCCTCTTAGCTTTGCCAGTTATGCATGTCAGGCCTCTGAGAAGATGACAAATCAAAGGACACTGTGACTAGCAGTAGCTAAGATTATTTCTAGATCCATCCAGCAGGAATATTTGCAAATATCTCAGTTTTTCCAACACTGTTGAGCATGGAAGAAGAGATTGCTTAGAAAATATTCTGGTTGAAATCTAGTTTTCTTCTGGGGAGATCATCCCAGGGCAGGCTTGGTCGCCTGAGTCAACTACACTGTGCTGGTTTAACCTGCTATGTATCTAGTAATGTGCTTGCCTTTATGTTAATGCAAAGACTTGAGTCCATTTTTTCTAGTCCATTCAAATGGCTTGTGCTCACTTTTCTCTATCAACTTTCAAAACAAACAAAATCCATGATCTTTTTCTTCTTGTTACCAAACATATACATGTACATTGTATAATAACCAGAGTCTTCATTTTTGAGTATTCACAAACTATTGTAATTGCCAATATCTGTGTTTATATCCTTCCATTTTTTTCAAACATGCTATGTATGTATAGATTTTTTTAAAATTTTATCAATCACTTCCTAGTAAAAGCCCTATACTGCTTAACGAAGACAGTACTTTATCCATATCTCTACAAAAAGCTAGAGGCTTCCAGGTAAAGCTGTGTTCTTTAATTAGTAGTGTTTTTGGAAGTGGAGGGGATATAAGTCAGTCCTAGTTTACTTGTTATTCACATCTCTGTAA
This sequence comes from Psammomys obesus, assembly GCF_907164565.1. Classification (NCBI taxonomy): domain Eukaryota; kingdom Metazoa; phylum Chordata; class Mammalia; order Rodentia; family Muridae; genus Psammomys; species Psammomys obesus. The sequence goes on along the minus strand of NW_026596051.1, from coordinate 22,600,161 downwards.
CAAAATGTCCCAGCATTGCTGGTTCAGTGACAAATCTTCAATCTCATAGACCCTGGAGGTTAGAAGAGCATAGTTGTTCAAGCCTGACTTGGCAAAGCCTAATGTGTAATCGGAATGTTGGCTATCAAAGAAAACACTGGAGGCCTGAATTGAATGAATTGTCCATACGATGTATTGAATCACATGTATGAATCCTAAGTAGGGATGAATGGTCCACCACCCTCTCCCCCAACTCTCTCTCTCTCTTCTCCCCTTTTTTTTTGCATCACCAACTTGGGTTGTTCATAACATCACAGGACAAGAATAGTAGGTAGATAATTCATATGGTTGGCTTTCTCTAGAAAGTTCCAAAGGAGAAATTGAAAGTTATCAGGTAATAAAATATAAGTGTAGTCTCACTCTAATGTTCTAGAAATACCAGCTGGTATTCCTTATGGGAAAAGACCACATAAGGAACCAAATGATAGGAGCTGTGGTTCATGGCGTTCCACCTGTAGAGACTAGCTGCTTTTCAGCCTACTATGTATTCTTTAAGAACAAAGTGGACAGCACACCCTCTTAAAGGGATCATTTCCGTGCTTCCAGGGGGAGATTCATATAGGTTTAAGATTTCATGATATCAAAGTCCATTATACTAATGTATGTTATTTTAAGTTCTTGTACCTTCTATGTAATTTCAGCTATTCTGGCCTCAGTCATTTGACTCTTTTCAATCTAATTTGTTGATGATATTGATGGTGATTAAGTGATTTTATAAAAATCCATTAATGCCATAAGTAGAATGCAGGCTTGTTTATTGTGTTGCTTTTTGTGTGATTCCATTGAACCATTTGAAGAAAAGACACACTTAAAACAAATTACAGGCTGAGATCCACTTGGCAAACAGTGCTATATGGAAGCACACAGCCTGGCAGACCTACCCCAACTCTTAGACAATTTGTCATACACTAAAAAGTGTTGTTGAGACTTTTAACACTGGATATTAAAAGCTGTGTGTGTAAGACATTCAAAAGAGAATGCATGGCAGGTTCTATTTCCAGCTCCCCGATTTGGAAGTTCTATTTTAGTAGCAATTTACATTTTCCACACAATTAAAAACTACCTAATTCTGATTTGCACTTCAAGTATCCAGTTTATCAGTAATTTATATTTTTCTTTTGTTTATCTGTTAATATTCTCAGAAACAAACAACCACAAAAATCTGTAGGTTTTAAATGTTGACATAAAGACATAAGATGTGGGAGCTACTCGGAAAGTTAGACTAAGCGTTTTAGGGAGTCAATCTGCCAGTCTGTTGAATGGGAATTAGGAGAACATTCAGGCAAACAGGTACATCTGTCATTTAAACATTTATTATTTTAACATACTTTTCATGGAAACATTCAAATAGTACTTAAGCAGGCATTTGAAACTAGCAATACAACATTCCTTTAGCCACCATTGCAACACCCTAAACATCAACACCAGTTCACTTATATTCTTATTTTTAAAATATTCTGTGCCTCTAAATATGAATATTCACCAGGACTGAATTAAGGTTCTGGATATTTGTGATATAGTCAGAAAATACTGTATTTTGGTTTTATACCATTCTTGACTAATAACTTCTTTTTAAAAAATTATTTATTGTTTTATTAATTACAGTTTATTCACCCTGCATCCCAGCAGCAGGCCCCTCCCTTGTCCCCACCCAGTCCCACCTTCCTTCCCTCTTCTCCTCCCATACCCTTCCCCCAGTCCACTGGGGAGGTCCACCCCCCCTTCCATCTAATCCTAGCCTATCAGGTCTGTCCAAGACTCATTGCATTATCTTCCTCTGTGGCCTGGTAAGGCTACACCTTCCTTGGGGGTGGGGGGGAGGTGATCAAAGAGCAGGCCACTGAGTTCATGTCAGAGACAGTCCCTGTTTCCATTACTAGGGAACCCACTTGGACACTGAGCTGCCACAGGCTATATCTGTGTAGTGGTTCTAGGTTATCTCCATGAATCGTACTTGACTGGAGTATCAGTCTCAGAAAACACCCCTGTGCCCAGATTTTCTTTTTTTCTTCTCTCTCTCTATCTCCTTGACTAATAACTTCTAAGCTCTTGGATTTCCTAAGCACTATCAATAATAAAAAAGAAGTCTTCAGTTATCCATAACAAGTCATATTTTAGTGTGTGTTAATGAAAAGACTTTGCTTGTGTATACATACATATGCCCACATGCATGTGACTATGCAACCACACACAAATATACATACAAAAAAACTCAAAAAGTTAATAGACATTTATATATTTATAATTATTATCAGCAAATAAAGCAAGAAACAAACAAACAAACGAAAACCTCATTTTCTTTGGAGAAATGTTTTCCAGTTGCTCTTTTGGCCACAGGAATGGTCCTCAAGCATGTACATAGCAGCTTTATTCATAAAAGACAGAATCTGGAAACAACCCAGTTGTCCTTCAGCTGAAGAATGGATACAGAAACTGTGGTACATTTACACAATGGAATATTCTTCACCAATTAAACAAGGAAATCATGAAATTTGAACTAGAAAAGATCATCCTGAGTGAGCTATCCCAGAAGAAGAAAGACACACATGGTATATACTCAATTGTGGATATTAAAGATATAATATGGGATAATCATACTAAAATCTGTAGGCTTAAAGAAGCTAAGCAAGAAAGAGGACCCTGGGTAAGATGCTCAATCTTCATTCAGAAAGCAAATGGGATAGACATTGGAAGAAGGTGAACACAAGGAACAGGGGCCTACCACAGAGGGCCTCTAAAAGACTCTACTTAGCAGGGTATTAAAGCAGATGCTGAAACTCATAGCCAAACTTTGGGCAGAGTGCAAGCAATCTATGAAACAAGGGGGAGATATAAAGACCTGGAAGGGTCTGTAGCTCCACAAGGAGAACAGCAGAACCAAAAACTCTGGACCTGTGGAAGCTGAGTCTCCAAATAGGTTCTCTAGTATGGGGAACAGGGGCTGTCTCTGACATGAACTCAGTGGCTGGCTCTTTGATCACTTCCCCCTGAGAGGGGAGCAGCCTTACCAGGCTACAGAGGAAAACTATGAAAGACAGTTCTGATGAGACCTGATAGGCTAGGGCCAGATGGAAGAAGAGGAGGTCCTCCACTATCAGTGGACTAGGGAAGGTGCATAGGAGGAGGTCAGGGAGGAAGGGAAGGCAGGATTGGGAGAGGTTGAGGGTGGGGCTACATCTGGGATACACAGTGAATAAGTTGTAATAAATTAAAAAAATGATATTAAAAAAAGGAAAAAAAGAAAGAAAAGACTTTGCACTGGACAATGATAGGATGGAAGACAGTTGCCAGAGGGGCCAGCCTTGTCACTAGAAGGTTTGAATTTCCTTCCACTACCACTCTCTTGATCTTCTAGGGTACAAATAACAGGCAGTGAAGACTGAATCATCATGACCTGCAATTTAATTACCTGAGCCTCCTATGCAAAAATACTATAACATTCAGAAGAATTGATCCAAACAGACAGAATCCAGAAAGGTTCTGTGTTGGTGAAAATGTAGAGTCACTGGCAAGGACTTGCTGGAAGTATGTGTAAGTTTCCTGGCGTGGATGTCATTCCTTTCTTTGTTCCCGAATTGTACATTTTTTAATAAACTGTTAATCAAATAAGGAAGCTATTTTCTCAAATTTCATTAGCTGGTCTAGAAAATGATGGAACCCAAAGAGAATGTTTAAGAGCATTTAATTTGTAGCCAATGAATCAGAAATGCAATGGGCAATGTGGATGTTAGTCATCAGCTGAAATGGGGATGGATTTATGGAACTCAGTCCTTGAAGTCTGCCATCAGAGGGTATCTCAGGATATTTTCAGAATTAAAATAAATACCAAGACACCCAGGTGTTGTCTGCCAATAACTGGAGAATTGCTGTTTGTGAGGAAAACTCCATATATTTAATGACCAGCAGAAAAGAAAGAGTGAGCGGGCTGAGTCAGAATATAAACAAATATATTTTTCTTTTACTGTACAGCCAACAAATACGATTTTTTGAGCCACCTCTCTGAAAAGTAAAGGTCATTTTGTTTCCATGTACTATTCAAATAGTGAAAGAGTCAAGGCAGGATGTACTTTGTTTCTTCTCTAACTGATACAGATAAGAGATAATTTAAAAGAAAAGTACTTCAACTAAGCTATTTGGAAATTTATTTTTACCCCTTTGGGAAGTAGAAGTTGTTAACTATAAAGTGGCATTTTTTCTTTTCCCAGTTTATTGTTTTTTATCTTGCCACTGATATTCCTTGAAAATTAAGCTATTTTCCCCCATAAATGTATAGTGACCTACTTAATACCTTTTTCTTTTCCCTGGGAGAAAGGATGACAATGTGAAAAGTACATGTAAAAATGTTTAAAGTGCAGCATATAACTTAGCCTAATCATCTCCAAATATACTGAAGTGTCTTTTTATTTACAGCCAAGAGGAAGAAATAGCCAATTGGTTTAGTTACTTTTTTATTACTATGTTAAAACACCATGACCAAAGCAATTTCTAGAAGGAAGGATTTCTTTAGGGCTTAAAGTTACATAGGGTAACTTTATGGTGGAGCAGAGGTAGTAGGTGGGAGGCAGCTGGAACAACATGTGAGAAATAACATCTTAAACCTCAAAAAAGAAGCAGAGAGAGTACATTCAAAATGCTGGGAGTCTTTTGAAACTTCAAATCCCAATCCTAGAGGCATACATCTTCCAGCAAAGGCCACATCTCTTAACACCTCCCCCCAACACACCAAACAGCCACCAACTGGGGACCAAGCATGCAAATGCTAGAGATTTAGGGGAAATCTAATTAAAAATATAATACAATGTCCTCAGTAGATGACTGGATGAATAAAATGTGATGTGTCCATGTGATACTGTATTGATCAAGTACTAAAATTAATTATATTTTGATGCATGCATGGGTGGATCTTGAGCCAATTCCAAAAGACAAATATGGTTCCCCATACAAAATACCTGGAATAGGCAAATCCACAGAAATATAAAGTAGACTAGTGTTACCAGAAAACAGAGGAAGGATAAAGAAGAATTATGGTTTTGGAAGGATAGAGTTTATCCTTGGGTTATGAAATGTATTGGAAACAATGATAATTAATACACAATATTTTGATGAATCAATGTCCATGAATTGTATGCTGAAAGAGATCAAAATGGCAAATTTTGTATAAGATATTTCATTGCAATTATATATGTACATACATACATTACATATATGCACATATGTTGTTTATATGTCTTTATATCATTCAATGATGAAGGATGTCTAAATTCAGTCCATATTTGAATTTGGTTCATATAGCACTCTTGGTTCATTTGTGGTATATACTGAAAAGATTTTCATGAAAACACTTAATCCACTTCTTTTCTGCAGGACAATTTTATTTAATAATTTGATATATTATCTATCAGTTATGTACATTAGAAATTACTTTGATGCCTAATGTGAAGCAAACATATCTGATGCCTGTCTCATGACTTAAAGGGAAACAAAATCATTTAAATTCATAGTTGAAGCTATTGAAAGAGTCTTCTGCTTCATCATATCAAGAACTGCGTTATTGTCTTTGTAAAGTACAGTCTTTCCAACCTTCCTAGGGAATGTTAACTACGACAACTTTAAGGTACATGTATTGTCAGCCATCGTTTTCCAGGATGGAAGTTAACCTTCTTCCCTGTCAATTCTGTTTGACCATAATTCCTAATCTTGGATTGAGCACAACTAGCCCAACTGGTAATTAAAATGATCACCAAATGTTTAATAGGTAAAGAAAGATGAATGTTGAGTCTGTTAAAATAATTAAAAACAAATAAATAAATAACAAGGGAGGTTATGATAAATGCCACAAGATCTAGAATTACCTAGGAAACACAGAGGCTGGGCATTTCTGTAACTTTCTACACTGGGTTAATTAAAGGGGAAGGACCCACTCTAAATGTGGGTGGTACTGATCTATGGATTGTAATCCCTGACTCAATGAAAAAGAGAAAGCGAGCTGAGCAAAAGCGTTCATCTTGATTTGTTTCCTGACTGAGGTTGCATTATGATCAGCTGCCTCCTGTGAGGCTCTCCCACAATGATTTTCTCATCATGAGGGACTGTACCCTCAAACTGTGCACAAAAAAATCCCCTATCCTTCCTTGAGTTGTTTTGTCAAATATTTTGTCAGAATAGCAAAATAATAAAATAACTAACAGAAAGGGTAGACAAGATCCTACCTTTTGTTTGTTTTGTCTAGTTGACACATAATTTGATCAAGCAGATAGCAGTGTGTCTCCTTTCTAACTCCCTCTAGATGTCAAGTGAAAGCTATTACAACCTTAGGAATGAGACTAACCTCCTATATTTAACATTCACAGATATGTATGTTCATAGGAAGAGATAATGATTTTTTTTTCTGTTTTTTTGAATGTATCTTCCCCAAATTACTAAGTTGGAAAATTAAACCTTAACTGAATTTTTATGTAGTTGGAAGGAGGACATCAGTGAGGTAATTAGGATTGGGTGAAGTATTTATTGTTGAGTGTCCTTTGAACAAAGCAACTGCCATCTTGAGGAGTTCATCTGTGCCTACTGCAAAAGGATTATTCCAGATGGGCTTATTGCCTGTTCATACAACTTCATGGACAAGCTAGAAGAATCACAAGACTCTTGTATTTTGAGACTTTGCCTTAATTGCATATGGCCTTAGGGAGTATAAGAGCACATACAACCATGTAAAAAATACCTCACTTATACTCTGTAAGGAAGGAAGCCCAATAAACTCACTGGTTCTCCAGAGTGAACTTTGGTATAGCCAGGCTTTGTTTTGTTGATGGAACCTTAAAAGAAGGGATAGATGCTGCTTATGTCTCCTCCTGGGAAAGAAGTTTATTAATATGAAGTCATGAGGATAAGTATCCCTCTAGTGGCATCTTGGGAGACTTAGGAGCACACAAACACACACACACACACACACACACACACACACACAATACTAAGATGTTGAAGCATGACTCAAGCCTTACTGGCTGATGCAAGGCTTTATGGCATCACACCATCCTGGAATATGGGCTTAGATCAAGGTGGCCACCATCCAGAAAAGCAAATGACTCCAAAAGGAAGGGGATGAGAGAGAAACTGGTGTTTACAGATATATCACTCATCAGCAGGACAGGGAGGCCTCCCAACTGGAATTGTCACAATGTAATTGTGAGGTCCTGCCTTGCTTTACAGTTGCTTGATTCAATTTTATGGAAAGTGCAAAGCAAACAAGCTTGAAGTGGTTTCCTTAAGATACTTTAAAAACATTTACATAGGTAAAATCTTGACTCTGGAGATGGTGGGTGTTTGTCATTTATAAATTTAACATAATTTTTATAATATAATGCTTTGTTATTAAATGATCTCAAAATGTTAATGTACATAACAAAGTAATATTAATTGCTTTGAAAAAGTAATGAATACTTTTTTTTCAAAAATTCAACCAGGAATTATGATTTCATCAGTATGAATATTCAAAAGAGTCATAAGAAGTTAGGGAGGTTTGAGAAAGTAGCAGTGAAGACACACACAGGGGTCAGCATGCAGAGGTCATGCTTAGCTCAGTATGGAAGTTTAGGGCTGCCTCATATGGGAGGAAGCCTCTTTCTACTAGGCAAGTCTCATACAGGAAGGTTATCACAGCTACACCTGGTTTTACAAGATACAAATTTATCTCACTGTTCCACAACAAATAATAGAACTTTGTTTTTTTTTTTTTCAAATAATAGAACTTAATCAAAATTCTATGAGCTACAAACAAACTGTTGTCAGGAATCTGTTTTGTCTGCATCTTTTCCCTAAAATCCCAAGTCACAATGGCTAAACTATAAACCCAACTTAAGGGCCTGACAACACAGCAATGAACAAACACAATGCAGTGCATATATGTGTATATGTATATAATAGATTATATAACACTATGTAATATATATATGAGTGTATATATATATAACATATACATATATAAACATGCAAATAGCCATGTTAGCCTAGTTTTATAGAAACAAACAAACAAAAAATGTCCACCCTAGGTGAGCTCGTCTTCACTTAGAGTCTATCTTTTGTTCTGTTTCCATAGGGCCCAGCAGACATTCAGAACAGTCTATCACTTCAAAGATTCTTAATCCCATACACAAATTCCTTCCCATATAAAGTAACTTAGTCACAGAACGTCATAGATGAAGGACATGGACATCTCCTAGGTTTTCATCCTGCCTCTCGGCAATCTCCAGAACAGAGCTGCCATGTGCCTCAAGAAATAGACTCAAGGTGAGCAGCCTCAGGTTGAAAACACAAGAAGAGAGAAAGACCATCAGGCTCCCTGCAAGGAAGTCCCCTCAGTTCACCCAAGAAGCATATTTCTTCAAGAGAGCTCAGCTACTTACAAACTAGAGGGAAGATTTGGATTTATAGTTTTGACAACTCACTCTCATAGCCCATGGCTACTTTCTGACTCTAGGCATAAGAGGTGAAGCCCGTAAGGTCTGCCTTGTTTTGCTTCTGGTTCCCCTGACCTCAGATCACACTTCCTGCCTTTTGTTCCGCATTCCAAAACCAAGTTAAGGGCAAGTGTTTCAGATGCTTCCTCTGTCCTGAAAGCGCCTGGGGTCCAGAGAAGGAGGTAGAATGTAAGTGGAGGTTCTATATTCTGCCGCTCACCACCCAGCAAAAGACTTTTCTTCTTGCTAATATGCTAATATATTGTTATGACTAAGATCTGGACAGCTCCCCTCAAAGTGGAAAATAGGGTGACAAGCATATATATATGTCAATATATTTATTATATTATAGTGGAATTATATTATATGATATATTATACTATTATATTATTTTTAAAATTTATTTATTTTTTATATTAATCACAGGTTATTTACCTTGTATCCCAGCCGTAGCCCCCTCCCACCTTCCCTCCGAATCTCACCTTCCCTCCCTCATCTTCTCCCTGCCCCTTTCCAAGTCCACTAACAGAGGAGGACCTCTTCCCCTTCCATTTGACCCTAGCTTATCAAGTCTCTTCAGGCCTGGCTGCAATGTCCTCTTCTGTGGCCTAACAAGGCTGCTCCTCCCTTGGGCGGGGGGCAGAGGGGTCAAAGAGCTTGCCCTTGAGTTCATGTCAGAAATAGTCCCTGTTCCCCTTATTAGAAAACCCATTTGGATACTGACCTTACCATGGGCTATATCCGAGCAGGGGTTCTAGGTTATATGCATACATGGTTCTTGGTTGGAGAAACAATCTCATGAAAGACCCCTGTGCCTTGATATAATTGGTCCTTGTGGCACTCTTGTACTCTCCAGGTTTTACTAACTCTCCCTTCTTTCATATGATTCCCTGCACTCTGCCGAAGATTTGGTTATGAATCTTACTATCTGCTTTGATACACTGCTAGGTAGAGTCTTTCAGAGACCTTCTGCTGTAGGCTCCTGTCCTGTTACTTGTCCTCTCCTACATCCAATGTCCATCCCATTTGTCTTTCTAAATGAAGATTGGTCATCTTACCCCAAGTCATCTTTCTTGTTTATCTTCTTTGGGTGTATATATTTCAGTATATTTATCCTATCTTATAGGTCTATATAAGTGAATATATACCATGTGTGTATTTCTGCTTTTGGGATACCTCACTCAGGATGATCGATTCTAGGTCCCACCATTTGCCTGCAAATGTCATGATTTCCTTATTTTTAATTGCTGAATAGTATTCCATTGTGTAAAAGTACCACAATTTCTGTATCCATTCCTCATCTGAGGGACATCTGGGTTGTTTCCAGGTTCTGGCTATTACGAATAAAGCTGGTATAAACATGGTTGAGCAAATGTCCTTGTTGTGTACTTGAGCATCTTTTGGATATATGCCTAGGAGTGGTATAGCTGGATCTTGAGGAATCACTATTCCTATTTGTCTGAGAAAGCGCCAGATTGATTTCCAAAGTGGTTGTACAAGTTTGCATTCCCACAAGCAATGGAGGAGGGTTCCTCTTTCTCCACTTCCTCTCCAGCATGTGTTGTCACTTGAGTTTTTGATCTTAGCTATTCTGATGGGTGTAAGGTGAAATCTCAGGGTTGTTTTGATTTGCATCACCCTGAAGGCTAAGGATGTTGAGCATTTCTTTAAGTGTTTCTCTGCCATTTGATATTCCTCTGTCGAGAATTCTCTGTTTAGCTCTGTTCCCCATTTTTTAATTGGATTACTTGGTTTGCTGCTTTTCAGCTTCTTTAGTTCTTTGTATATACTCGATATTAGTCCTCTGTCAGATAAAGGGTTAGTGAAGATTCTTTCCCAATCTGTAGGCAGGCGTTTTGTTTTGATGACAGTGTCCTTTGCTTTACAGAAGCTTTTCAGTTTCATGAGGTCCCATTTATTGATTGTTGCTCTTAGAGCCTGTGCTGTTGGTGTTCTGTTCAGGAAGTTTTCTCCTGTGCCAATGAGTTCTAAGCTGTTCCCCACTTTTTCTTCTAACAGATTTAGAGTATCTGGTTTTATGTTGAGGTCTTTGATCCACTTGGACTTTAGTTTTGTGCAGGGTGATAAATATAGCTCTATTTTCATTTTTCTGCATGTGGACATCCAGTTGGACCAGCACCATTTGTTGAAGATGCTGTCTTTTTTCCATTGAATGGTTTTGGCTTCTTTGTCAAATATCGAGTATTCATAGGTGTGTGGGTTTATTTCTGGATTTTCTATGCGATTCCATTGATCCTCCTTTCTGTTTTTATGCCAATACCATGCAGATTTTATTACTATTGCTTTGTAGTACAACTTGAGATCGGGGATGGAGATACCTCCAGATGATCTGTTGTTGTACAGGATCATTTTGGAGATTCTGTGTTTTTTGTTTCTCCATATGAAGCTGAGAATCTTTCTTTCAAGGTCTGTAAAGAACTGAATTGGTATTTTGATGGGAATTATATTATTATAATATAATCTATTTCTGTTTATTCTGCCTTATTTTAATTTCTGTTACAAAAGACACTCTCAAGATATTAACTGAGTATATATTAAGCACTGAATACTGTTTAGGTTTTCCTGACAGGAGCTTGTCCTTGTAGAACTAGACTTTGCATTTACTGATCATCAATGAACTCTGAGAACTTAGAAAAGCTGGAGGACCATGAAGTTTTAAAGTTGCAAGTGAATGGATGAGTGAATGAATGGTCCTTTTACCTGGCACAGTAGCTGTCTTTAGGAAAAAAAGAAAAAAGGACATGTGTTGAAAATCTACAGAGGGCTTTGTGATGGGCTCTCATGGGTCTGTGTGATTTATGCTTTCTCTCCTGAATGTGAAAAGTGAGACCTAGACATCAAAAACTCGTAGACAGGGATGGAGTCAGAATTCTAACCCAGGCCGCTCTGCTACCCACGGTATCTGAGCAGCACAGATTAGTTGGTTATTGACAAGGATCTGTGAAGCATCCACAAAGACGTCAGTAAGGAGCTGACACCCTTACATCACAGATGAATCTTTAAAGGATCCACAATGGCCCCAGTTACAGGAGACCTACTTTACACCTTAGAGAGTTCTCTAAAGTAAAAAAGACCCCAGTAACACGAGGCCCTCCTCATATATTACACATCACCGCATGCTGCAGGTGTTGGAACACTCAAGGTTGAGGGATCTGAAAACATAAATCTCTTTAGTGGGTGGTGAATGAAGAATAAAGAGAGGACTGGAGCAGGACAGGGAAACACAGAGAAGAATGAGGAAACAGCCAGGTGGACCATTTCAGTGGCTTTTTATTCGCATCCTCATGTCAGTATTTCATCCTTGGCCAGGATGGAGAACTTGAAATTGTTTACTTTCCTAGAGATTTCTTCATTAGTTTCTTGGGAAGGCATCCTCTACAAGAGCCGAGGGAGAGTGCAGATGCCCCTCTCTGATGAGAGATTTCCTCCACTAACCTCAGTCTGCTGAGATAAGTCCAAGGCTGTCCTTCCCTGGCAAGAGAAAAGGCTCAAAGAGCAATGATCTCTTAGTATGGGGGCAAAGCACATTTGCACACACAGTTTCAGGCTGTGTGTTAATTAGACAGGCATGAGAAAGAGAATCACTGAGACTGGGCTTCCTCTTTTTGAGCTCTTTATTATCTATATGTCTAGATGGGAGAACACAGGGCCATGGGAGGTGTTGTATCTAGTCTTAGCTTATTTACCAGCTCTGGGATTTCTGAGCCTGTAATATCCTCTAAAAACATTCATAAGAGAGGATGATCTGTAAGGTCTGTAGAGGTTCAAAGATGCCATGGAGTCTCCTTGGAAAGACACAGGAGAGAGGTAAGAAGTATGGCTTAGTGGTTAAGTGAGCATGCTGTTCTTGCAGTAGAAGCAAGTTTGATTCACTGCACACAGGTTGGACAACTCACAACTACCTATATCTCCCATCTGATAAGACTCAGTGCCAAAGGCCTCCCTAGGAGTCTGCACTCATGTACATATACTCCTGCTCCAACACACACACACACACACACACATACACACACACACACACACACACTAAATCTCTCCCCCCACCCCGAAGAGCATGATGTATACTGTCCTATCTTTGCAAAGGTAGTCTTGTGTTTTAACATTTGCCTTTTCACACCCAAAAGAGGTGAGAAGACAATAGAGATGGGTACTCATGAGAGGTACATTTGCAACTCATGGAGTCCAAGAGAAGTTCAATTCTGAGTAAGAAGACCTGAAATCCACATCCCAACAAACTTTGGTCCCCAGTCATATAGAAATCATGTACTAGTGGCACAGTAGGGAGCAACAGTGTGATGCCACCTAAACTCTCAGTGGATCCAATAACAGCTTGAAGTGATTTTGTATGTAAAGACTGATATTTAGGGGTATTTCCGTCATACGGCAGTTATACTTTATCCAAACTAAACAACCTACAGGGCAAAGACAATTCATTGACCAATGGTAAGAAATAAAGCTGTCTGTTGTGAAAAATGTGGGCTGAGACATGGATGGAGAACTGAGAGCCTGAAATAAAAATCAGAGCACTCAACAACACTGGGACTTGCAGTGAACTATGGGTATAAACTTACTAGAGAAAAGAGCTTTCAGGTTTTTTTTTTAATTCTTTATTAATTATACTTCAGTCACTCTGCATCCCCCCTGTGGTTCCCTCCCTCCTCCCGTCCCAATCCCTCCCTTCCTCCACCCTCTGCATGCATGCCCCTCCCCAAATCTACTGATAGGGGAGGACTTCTCCCTCCTTCTGATCCCAGTCAACTTGGTCTCATCAGGAGTGGCTGCACTGTCCTCCTCTGTGGCTTGGTAATGCTGCTTCTCCCTCAGGGGGAGGTGATCAAAAAGCAGGTCAATCAGTTCATGTCAGAGACAGTCCCTGTTCCTATTACAATGGAACCCACTTGAATACTGAACTGCCATGGGTTACATCTTTGAAAGGGTCTTAGGTTATCTCCATGCATAGTCCTTGGCTGGAGTATCAGTCTCAGGAAAGACCACTGTGCTCAGGTTTTTTGGTTCTGTTGCTCTCCTTGTGGAGTTCCTGTCGTCTCCAGATCATACTGTTTCCCACTTCTTTCCTAAGATTCCCTGCATTCTGCCCATAAGTCTCAGCATCTGCTTTGATAGTCTGCAGGGCAAAGCCTTTCAGAGGTCCTCTGTGTTAGGCTCCTAACTTGCTCCCTCTTTTCTCCTTCTTCTGATGTCCATCTTCTTTACCTTTCTGGATAGGAATTGAGCATTTTAGCAAGAGTCCTCCCTCTTGATTAGTTTCTTTAGATATACAGATCTTAGTAGGTTTATCCTATATTATATATCTATATGAGGGAGTATATACCGTGTTAGTCTTTCTCCTTCTGGAACAGTTCACTCAGGATGATCTTTTCCAGATCCCACCATTTACCTGCAAATTTCATGATATCCTTGTTTTTTATTGCTGAGTAATATACCCAAAAGAGGCTCAGGTACACAATAAGGACATTTGCTCAACCATGTTTGTAGTAGCCTTATTTGTAATAGCCAGGAGCTGGAAACAGCCCAAATGCACCTCAGTGGAGGAATGGATACAGAAATTGTGGTACATCTACACAATGGAATATTACAGTGCTTTCACTTTTGAGGTGTTGCAACTCCTTAAACCTGAACAGTGTTTCCTTAGAAGAGAGGAAACCAAATACTGTGGCTTAAGCTTGACTGTCTCGAACAAAAGTCAATGTTCATACAGCCAACAGCATTGACTCTCTTTTCCATGTGCTCTGCTTCCTGGGCCTGTATTTCTTTAATGCACATGTAATCATATCATACTATGTGTTATTCCAATTACCCTGGAGACAATCGGCTTCTCCTATGGAAGACCTTGACACAGTCGTAGCTGAAACAGTATCATCACTGTTTATAATAATCTGAAATTGGTTACTCTGCCTATGAAAACTACTTTTCACCTTGAAAACCTGTGAGCTCTTGCTCTGCCTCTGTGAGAGTGTGGGAACAGATATAATGACAAAAGTTGAAAACATGGAAGAGGTATTATTTTCTTGGCTGATGATCCTCTGTTTCAAACAACTTTACATGTTTAAATGTCGCATTTGAAATGTGCTATAGATAGTCACTAATAAACATCAGTGGGTGTTTGAGGTTCAGAAACATTGCAGTAACGAAGAGACAGCAAACTCTATGTATAGAGCAGGTGCATGAGGTAGAACTCCCTGTGTTCTCTGGCCAGCTTTCATTCAGACTAAACGTGGCTCCTTTGTCAATGACCATCATAGCTGGGAGAAGAGTTTTGAGTTTTCTGAAGTCATGGAGATTAAATCCAAAGCCATAGCTAATGGCATTGCGAGGGTGGAAAATGAATCTATAAGTGGAGGAGCCTTGGGAAAAAAATAAACAGAATTTGAGTGAGAGAATTCTTAATTAAATCCTGGTGGCTTTACAAGGCAGACACTAGTGCATGCACTGTGCGCACGCGCGCGCGTGCGCACACACACACACACACACACACACACACACACACACACATAAATACACACACACAGTGCAGGCTTGCAAAGTGAAAGCAGCTAAAATCATTGTACTCTGCCAGCAAGAATGCTATCATCAGCCTTAAGCTGATACCTGAAAGTCCCAAACCATGAGCTAAAGAAACCCTCCTCCTTCTCTTTTTGTTTATGATAAGACCTTGTCTGAACTAGCAACAATCATCTGACTAGACAATAGTCGTTTTATCGTCTGTATCTGCTGTATCATTGTTCTCTGCCAGCAAGAATGCTATCATCAGCCTTAAGCTGACCCTTGAAAAGTCCCAAACCAAGAGCTAAAGAAGCAACTCCTTGCTCTCTTTTTATGATAAGTCTATCTCAGCTAGCAACAATAATCTGACTGGAGAATGGTTCTTTTTATCTGCTGTATCAACTTAATATGTTAGACAACTAAATCTTGGAGAGGCTGAACTACTGAACTTGAGGCTCACAGATATCTAGTGGCTGTGTATGAGCTAAAAATATGCACTATACTTTCCTGAACAGCAAGGATATGTTGAACAACGTTAAGGTGCTTCAAAGGGATTATGCCCTTTCTCTATAAGACCTAGTGAAAAGAAAGTGAAGTGGAAGAGCTTAATTATGCTTTCACAGAGATGTTCTGGAGAAAAAGTTTGCACTATTATGTGCTTTATATTGTCTCAAGATGTACATTTTTCAAAATACACAGGCCCATTCTATGAAGTAGTTTTGGGGACTGTAACAGAAATTTGTTAGACTTGATTTGTGTCTTTAAATTGCCCTAAATGTAACTGATGTGTGGACTATACTTCAAAGCTCTCAAAACCCCCAGCCTCTGGGCCACTAGTCACATGTGAAATGGATTAAATAAGAGCTAAATTTGTAAAACAAAGCAATGCTGGGACACTGAGTATGACATGCTTGGAGAATTACTACCAGCAGCGACTTCTCCTCTGTTGCTCCTGTGTTGTTTGTCTGCTTGGGTTTGGAGAGTGGAAAACTGAGGAGCAATGAAGGCAAATAGAGTTAACTCTTCAGTTTCTCCAACTGTATTGTCAAGGTAACTGTAACAAAACTAAACGACTTCTACCTCTTCACCTGTCAAACGCACAGGTAGTTTATAAACATGAAATGTTCAGTGCTGGGAAGGACCTGTTAATTGGGTCATTCTCCTACAGCAATCTAAAATTGAAAAGTTAGAAATATTCCAGGAACCCACTAAGAAGCTTGTATCAAGGTCCCTATGGGTAGGTACATTCTTTTGTTAAACAACCATGTTTTCAGATAACTTTGATAAGCAAATAACAATAACTCATTTCAGACTTCAGGGAGAAGATGGACGAAGTGTCACCTCAGAAGCAATAATGTAAAAGTGATATTGGAAGCAGTTTAAATACATTAGAATGTGTGTTGAACTGTGGAGGTGGCTCAGAAGTTAAGAGCACTTGCTGCAGATATGATAAACATAATGAAATCTACACACCTAAAGAAGATAATCAAGAAAGTGGACATGGGTGAAGATGATCAATCCTCATTTAGAAAGACAAATGGGATGTGCATTGAACATATGACAGAAGTCTACCGCAAAAGGCATCTGAAAGACTCTACCTAGCAGTGTTTCAAAGCAGACACTAAGACTCATAACCAAACCTTGGCAGAGTGCAGGGAATCATATGAAAGAAGGGGAGTTAGTATGATATGGAAAGGATAGGAGCTCTACAAGTACCAAATATATCCGGGCACAGGGTCTTTTCTGAGACTGACACTCAACCAAGGACCATCTATGGATATAACCTAGAACTTCTGCTCGGATGTGGCCCATGGTAGCTCAGTAACCAAGTAGTTTTCCAAAGTTAGGGGAACACGGACTATTTCTTACAGGATCTCAAGGGCAGGCTCTTTGACCCCCTCCCGCCCCAGGGTATCAGTCAAGAGTTCACATGGCGCCAGCAGTACTGGAATTGTGACATTAATAAAGTCTGCATTAATGACAATATCTTGCTGGCCAAGATGTGGTTACATAGAAATTCTTACACATTTCATGGTGCTGGAGATCGATGTTAGCTTCAACGCTTCAATCTGCAGAGGTAATGCTAAGAGTGAAATGTGAGGGAGAGAATACAAACAAAGAATAATAACAAAAACCCTTGTCTCAAAAATAACCATTCCAACATTTGTAATAGTGCAGGACTAATAATTTAAAAAGCAATCAAACAGCAACACATGTCAAATGATTAGATAAGGTTAAGCAACTTGTAACACAGAAACATGGCATGTTATGCAGACTTTCAGGCCTATTGATTAGAAAGCAACGAGAAAATGTGTTTATAGTGTTAGTTGAAAATAACAAACATGAGCACAGAAATGCAGTATGTGATGATATTCTAGACATGGAAAAGAAAAATATTCAGAAAATGATTAACTGGGCAGGTTAAAGTGGATTTGTGTGGCAGCTTTAGATTCCCTGTCTTTATATTTTTACTATTAATTTATTCATTTATTTTGGATGTGCTGAGGATGAAACTCGGGACCTCATACATGCTAAGCAAGCTTTCTGACCCTGAGTTACACAAATCACACATATTCATACATATATACACTCTCTATATTTGTATAGATACAGATATACACATATACATACATAAGTATGTATGTATATATATATGTGTGTGTGTATGTATATATGCACAGAGAGAATGTATCAAATGTATGTACTTATGTAGAGAGATGTATGTGCATATACATACATATAGAGAGAAAGAGAGCGAAAGAGAGTGTGTGTGTGTATACCTAAGTCTCATTCAGTTTCTCAGGCTGGCTTGAACTTTTGATCCTCATGCTTTTAATATCCCAAATATGTGGGGTTAGAGGACTGTATTTCTGTATAACCTGGCCCAGCTTACCTGCTCTTTCTGTTCTTTCTCACTCTTGCTAAATCGCTCTCTCTCTCTCTCTCTCTCTCTATCTTTCTATAAATCTCTTTCTCTTCCCTTTTTCTCTCCCTTCTTCCCCCCTCTCTTCCCCTTTCCCCTTTCCTCATTTTCTTTTCTTTTTCTCCCTTCTTTCTCTCTCTCAACTCCTATTGCCATCATTTTCTTTTTTAAAAAAATAAAATTAAACTCTAATAATATTAAGGATGCTTTTACATTTCCATAGGAGACTAGCAGGGTCAATTGAGGACAATCTAAAGGTTTATCAATGAATCATTGGTATGCTACTTAGGAAATGCTTAGAGAACATCAATGATAGCAAAAGAATATGCAGAGGTGTGTGCTTTTCTAAAAACCACTGAGGAATGTTAAAAGATTTTGAAAAATTTAAAATGGAAGGTAAATGTAAGATTGTTGACTTTGAGTAGGCTATTTGGAGTAAAGCTTTTTTGGAGGAAATTCCTTTTGAAATATATTTGGGATTTAACTTTTCACAAGCATTTTTAAAAATCTTTGTTAAAGAAGCTTAATATTGACTGGTAGTTTTGAGATATTCAATTCTGAGGTCAAACTTGAAGGGTTATCATTTGGAAAGATGGCTGAGATTCTTCATGTATGACTCACAGGGATCAACAGTTCTCCTTTTTGTAATAGTCTGTGTTAGTGAGAATAGTGAGAAGAAAAATATAGCAAACTCAAATTAGGACCATTTAAAATGAGCTTATCGCTGAACCTAACTCAATCCCTATGGGTGGGATTACAGCAGAGCCACAGAAGATAATGTACACATGGGGTTAATTAAAACAGTGGACACAGAGAGAGGGGTGTGGGAGAAAGGGGAGTTGGGGGGTCTGTTTCAGTATCCACTGGTTTGGCAGGATTAATGCTATTAATCATGGCTGTGGGTGGTATATAGAAAAAAGGAGCAGCCACAGGACTCCCCTCCTAGGCACATTCACTGTTTTGGAAATCCAGTAGCCACATAAAAAATAAGAAACAAGAACAGAGTCCTAAAGTGTCTATCTCTTGGAGATATCGCAGGGCAGTAAAATCATGGATCTAGAACTTCAGGTAGCCTGAGCACAGCACCCCACTTTAGGACCAACCCCATGAAACAGGGCCTAGGTGAAGAGCACTAGAAAGGATGAACAGAGCATGACATTAGAACTGAGGACTTAAGTCTCTCAGTCTGATTCAGAGTCTTTGTTAGTCTAAGTTCCTTCTACTCTGTAAGACACAATAAATAAATAACTAGAAAACTATAGTTGCACATGATGATTAGCAACTTCAAGTGAGGAGAATTGAGCTTTTTATCCCTTTTATGGAGCAATAACATTTCCTAGCACTAACACTGATTATCTCTGGAAGTTTTTTACGAAGCAGTAAAACCAATGGTATATTTAATTGAAGTATGACTATTGACAAATGAATGACAAAACATGGGATGAATATGGAATGAGGGTGCTATTCCAATGTCACTAAAAATCAGGACATATGGACAGTACGTTTTAATAAGTGTTAATCTAGTAAACATCCTCTGTGTGTCAGGCACTGAGCGCCGTACTGTGACTCAGCTCACAGAGAATTGCCAAGAGCACTTTGAACTATGCCCTTTGGTTTCCATGTTCCATTTAATGCAGAAAAGCAGCCAAAGAAATGTGCTACTCTGATCTGTGCTGTAAACTGGTGATTTGCTTCTGACGGATCTCTGCTACAGAACAGTGATGTGCTTCTGACCCAGAACCTATTACTGTGTTTACTGAAACTTCACTCCCTGCTCAGGCTTGAAGGCTGCGCCTTGCAAGGCACTCCACTCCCATCCCAGGGAAGTGAAACTCTTCTCAATGGATGACTTGCTAAAGAATACCCAACCACCTCAGAAAGAACCTTTCTGCTCAAACCCACTCTATTTCTCCAAATCAATTTAATTTCTCCTCCATCTTTGCTGTGCCTTAAATTGTATCCCATTACTCCAAGCTGACACTCCTTACTGCTACTCTGTAAGGGGCTAGAGTTTGATTGTCCACCACAGTCATAGTTGGAATTTAATCCCTAAATTTATATGCTAAGTGTAATTGAATGTAGTGTGATTAAGATTAGGTAGAGACACAAAAGTCACGAGCCTATTAGTGAGTCCTAGTTTTTCGCACTAACTGTCTTACCATGTGGTACTCTCCAGAACCACCATTCCATTCTCTGTTAAGTTACCACATCTTGAGTTTTGTTATGTCAACAAAATGCACTAAACCAATGAGGTAATTAAGTTTAAATTGAAACATGAAGACCAGAGTCTAATTCTATACTACTGCGTCCTTTTGTGCACACACACACATGTGTGTGTGTGTGTGTGTGTGTGTGAGAGAGAGAGAGAGAGAGAGAGAGAGAGAGAGAGAGAGAGAGAAGATGGAGGACTTGTCTGTTTTCTTCACTAAAATGTAAAAAAGAAGGCAAGTCAAGCTAGTATGATGGCTCTCACTGGCAACTACGATGAACAGGATTCTTACTTTGGAGTATTCAGACTCTAAAGCTATGAGAAGATAAGTCATTTTATTCAAGCCGCTCTGTCTGTTAGTACTTTATTAAAGCAGGCTTCATGTAGTACCGCACTATCTCAACAAGTGTCTAACTCCATTTTGCCGCAGACTCTCAGAGGACACCTAAGCTACTGCACGCGCCATGCCATCAGTGGCCACATGTGCCTATCTGAGATCACAGATGTGGAGAATGGTCAAGCTGCTGTGCACATCAGGCTGTTGGGTGCATGGTTTCTTGTTGCATGAGAAGTACGCTGCACAGCTTTTGAGTTACAGAACTGCCTGCTTAGAAACAGCCTCTGAATTACATCGATGGTTGTAAGCTTCTGTTGCTTGGGGTCCAAGTAAGAACGTCCAGCTCTGACTGATGAATCAGAACAATAACTTGATAATCCCATCCTGGGAAGAAGAGCTGGCAATGAGATAAATAGCAATATCCACCACTACTGGTTGTGGCGTCCTTTCAGTTGTTTCTTCTTCCTACCCATAAATATGTTATCAAATGTGAATACAGTATCTTCATAGTGATGAGCTTTTTACCCTGTCTAGTACAAGATAGCCAATGAGCAAAATTTGGCCCCCTCTCCAGAAACTTTGTAATAATGTAGCATTTTTTTCTCATGTGGTTTCATGAACCAAGAAAAAAAATATTTTATTTTGTCAACTTCTTTGATCTCTCTCCCAGAATTGCCCTTGAACTCGAACCTCAGGTCCCGTCCAGCAGGAATTACTGTGGTAGCTTTTGCCAGAAGCTCCTTTTCCCAAAGGAGGATAAAAGACTCAAACTCATCCTTAATTAAATTATTGCTTTTAGATGTATTTATTTTATGAAATGGTATTTTGCTTGCATGCCTGTCTGTGCAATATATACACGCACTGACCATGGAAGCCAGAAGATGACACTGGATCCCCTGGGACTGGAGCCACAGATGGCTGTTAGCTTATGGGTGTTAGAAACCATATCTTGGTCCTCTGCAAGAAGAGCTAGTGTTCTTATGCACTAAGCAGTCTCTCCAGGCCTTCATGTTTTCTTACTTGTTACAGTTAGATCTCCAATGGCTTAAGATCTATGTTCAAGTATTTCCAGTGCTTTTACCCTGATTTAGAAAGTTAAAAGTAAAATGTATCTTTCTTTGTTCATGTTAAATATCTTTAAAATGAAGACACTACGCAAGGGTTTCTTCACTTTCTGTGTATAGTGACCTTTAGAGTAAGACGGATAAGTGCTTGGCTCTGAAGTTGAAAAGCTGTGCCATGTTGTATGGTTTCTTCTAGTTCTCTGGGTCAGATTTGTACAAATAGATGATGACAGTTGACTTTTTCTTTTTAGAATTTCATGAGAGGATTAAATGAAATCGTGGATTTCTACCTACCTGGTGCCCACTAATACCCAAATAAGTGTGTTGATTCTGTACACATATCAGCCTCACATTGTCACTGTCTTGGTACCCATACCATCTCTTCTTTGTTCCAAATTATAGGTCTTAAAAGCTCTTAGGTATTTTCAAAATCTTTGCATAGAGAATTTACATCATTTACTTCCAGGGAAATGTAAGATGCCTTGTAGAAACTTGGCAGCCTTGCACACGATTAACTGTTACGCTTTGAAGATAGTACTGTTTTGTCTTTGGTCTTCATTTAACTGAAGGGTTTTTATTCTTACCATCAAATGTAGGTTTTGTGGGTAAATCAAGTTTTAGTCCAAAAATAATACTCCTTATGATGTGTTTGTTTTCATAGCACTGTGGTCTTTGAATGGCTCCTTTGAAATACATTAAGCAACTGGAAAGTCCTGTGATTACCAGTCTTTGGAAACACACTCAGTGCGCACCACTTCTTGTTGCTGTTCAGTGCTGGAGGAATTCTTATTACAAACAGCACATTTTATTGAGTTATTTTCTTGAAAGTGATTTTGAGTCCTTAGACATTTCTAAAAATCTTTATGCCTTGTTGGCCTTCTCTAGCTCATTTCTTGATATGTCTCTAGATGTGACAGGCCCTGACGATGATGGGTATAGAGAGACAAGGCACCGCCTATGTAGCTGCTCCCTCTGAATGGAAACATTTCCTTCTAGTGACGGTTTAAAGTTCAGAAAGCTCACAAAACATCCAGGACTCACTATGACCTTTCCTAAGATGGTACAAGCAACAAACAATTAGTGCAATAGAGGAAGAATATGTTTTGGGGTAGCTGTTTGGGTGTTCTACAGGGAACTAGAATGTTGTAACTTTTATGAATCCTTACTCCTAGAGGTTTGGGGTTTTGGCTGACTTATCTTCCAGTGTCTAGACTTTTCAACAAGTAATGCCTTACCCATGCTTCTATAAGTAACCCAAATATACTTACTGTTTTGTTCACCAAACTGCATTTGGGCAGGATGTTGTCTGACATGAATGAATATTTTCACCCCAAAAATGCAACATCATAATTTTATGATAATATTAATCTTTAAGAGGCTGCTGGGTCCCAAGACTGGATAATTATGTGAGGCGGTACCCAGGTTATGATGGAACGATATGTTATTATTCCCAATGATGGATTTCCTGAACTATAAGCATATGGTAGTGGCTTGTCTGCGTGGCATAGATAGTATGACATTTCATAATTTCTTTTTACAATGTGCCTCTCACTAAAAAAAGAAAAACAAAACAAAGTGGAAATAGAAGATTGATTTTTAACTTCCTGAGGTTATAAGGGAAAAGCTCTTTCTGTCTTTCTGGCTCTTTGACTCCGGATTTGACCCAAGAACATCCTTTTTAGAACAAAATGGGTTTTGCATCAGAGCTGTTTCTGCTCAGGACAGGGGTGGGGGGGGGGCATGTCAGGAACCTCACCATGACCAAACTGGAGGGCTTGTGCAGCAGTAATGGACTCTGATTTCATCATATGGTAAGCATTTGAAGTCAGCCACTTTACTTGATTCTGATGTAAGCTGGGCTTTCCACAAACTCACATTATAATCTATTCTTCAATGCGATGGGATCGGAGGGGCTCCCATTAGAAAGTCATTAGCACGTGAGGAAGGATATTAACATTTTAGAGAAGAGGCTTCAGTACAGTGGCTTATCCTTTGGCTGTGGGAGGACATTCTGAGAAGATAATGGTAATAAACTCAGAAAGAGAAAAGAAATATGCTGATGCCTTGAACTTCCTACCCTCAAGAAGTAAGCAAAAGGTATTTACCATTGCTCTCAAAACATTACTGGAGAAGCCCAGCTGACTAAAGTAGCAATTGTACTTCAGCTTCCTCATCAGGATGAGAAGGCATCATATGTAAAGTGCTTGGTACGGCTCACTAACTCTACTGACATACACCAAGCCTCACTAACTCGGCTTATCACTAGCATGGCTCCTGATTCTAAGCCTGCTTCTGTGCCTCAACAATTACTCCAGTTCTTACATCCATTTCCTTCACCAGCATCCTGGGCCATGTTCCTGCGATTATGCTTAGCCTTATAACTTCTCTGGGTCTTTAGAACTCTATTTCATCAACAACTTAATTCATTTACCTCTAAGAAGGAGATCCATCTTTAGGGATATTTCAAGAATGAGACAGGATAACTAATACTAATACAATGGCCAACATTTTCAAAATACATGAAAGGCTTGGGAGATATGCCTAAAAGTTCTAAAACAACAGTGTGTTGCTCCTGTTCGTTTAAGGGTCTCTTATCTGTGCCTAGTAAACTGACTAATTCTTTCAATCTGTCCAGGAGCAATCAACTGTCTAATTCATTCAGTAGCGTTGCCTTTGGTTTTAGTTTTGCTTTTTACCAGCTGTTGCTCTCAGAAGCAGAGCCTTTTTCTTTATAAGCATGATTTTAAATATATATTTTTAATTGTTTTCAATTTTCTTTTACTGAAAATAGAATTTTTACGCACTGTATTTTGATTACAGTTTTCCCTTCCCCAATTTGACATAGAGCAAGCCTCACTAACTGGACTTATTACTATCTCAACTCTTAAGCTTGCTTCTTTGCCTCTCAGTTGGTCCAGTTCTTACACTGAGTTCCATTGCTAAAATCCTGGGCCAACCTTCTGGAATCATGCTATAATCTCTTAAAGGATGCTCCAAGATCCTTCCTACCTCCCTTCCCATTAGAATCCACACCTTTCTGTCTCTCCTTAGAAAACAAACAAGCATCTAAAGAATGATAATAAAATAACAAAAATAAACCAAACAGAAAAAGGACAAACTCAGAAACAGAAGGAGTAAAACACACACACACACACATACACACACACTCAAATGCAGAGACACATAAGTTAATAAGGACAAGAATCCCATAGAAATACAAAAGCAAAAGCAATAATATATGCAATGGTCCCAAAAGGTCGAAAGAAAGAAAGAAAGAAAGAAAGAAAGAAAGAAAGAAAGAAAGAAAGAAAGAAAGAAGCCCTACCAAAACACTATGAAACAAAAAACTCTAAAGATGTCATTGAGTTTTTGCCTGTCTTCTTCTGTGCAAAGGGCATTATCTTAAGTGCAATTTGTATCCCACATTTCTGAGACTGTTGGAGAGTACTAACTTTTCACTTGCAAGTGGTAATCATTTAGATATAGCTTCTGGGGTAGGGACAGGGTCATGTGACTGATTCTCTTGGTGCTGGGACCCTATTTGGCAAAGACCTGTGAAATCCCTGCACATGCTGCCACAGCCTCCAAGTTCACACCTGGGTCAGTCCTGCTGTGTGCAGAAGATCTTATTTACATGATGTCTTTCCATCCCCTCTGACTCTTAAATCATTTGCCTCCTCTTCCACAAGGGTTTCTGAGCCCTGAAGGGGGGATTTGATAGAGACATTCCAATTATGACTGTTAATTATGACTGCTTATCAGTATGTGCATGTGAGTGCAGATGTTCTTGGAGGCCAGAAGTGTGTATCTGATCTCCTGGAGCTGCAGTTACAGGCAGCAGTGAGTAGCCCCTTGCAGATGTTGCATTCTGAACTGGGGTCCTCTGCAAAAGCAGGAAGCTCTGTTAAATGCCTAGCCATCACTTCCGCCCTTCTTTTTTTCTGAAAGGAGAAGAGGCTGTTTACCTTTAAGCAGACTTATGGCACACTAAAACTTCAGTTCTTGTTGCTCTTTACTGAAAGTAAAAATTCATTTAAGGACACTAAATATATTTCAGGTGGAAAAGCGAAGCCCTGCTAAGTAAATATTCATCAAGCGCAATTTGCTAAATGGAAATCTGTATTAAGTGAATATGCATGAGACAAAACCTCATTGGACAGGTACAGAATTTAACCGAGTCATAAAATTCATTAACCAGTGAACACACTCATCCATTAACGAATTAATCATCTCTCTCTACCTTGGAAATGAATTCTTGGCTGCGTGGCCTATTGGACTGATCTTTTCTCACTGAATACTATTAATGTAGCAACCCTGAACATGGAGAGAATAAAGCTGATAGCATTTTTTCTCTTTTATTGAAAAAAAATTTATTTCTCACAGAAAATATACTAAATTTGGTTTTCTTTTCCTCTACTTTTTCCAGTTACTCTCTGTGTCCCCTTTTATCTAAATCCTCTTGATTTCTGTCCCTCATTAAAAAGCAAATGGGCTTCTGTGTGATAATATAATATGTTATAATATAGTCAATGTAATATGTAATATAATAAGATAAAACAAAAACTAAAACATTTGAGTTGGGCAAAACAAACCAACAGAAGAAAAAGATCCCAAGAGAAAGCACAAGAAGCAAAGCAACAAACCCATTCATACATTCAGGAATTCCATGAAAACACTAAACTGAAAGCCATAATGCATACACAAAGCACCTGTAGGGTAAAAAATAGAGGAAAAAATATGAATAAAATAAGATAAAATTTAGGAAACATAATAAGAGCTCTGACACAACATTATGAGACAACAATCCTCCAAAGCTGGCTTTGAGTTCATTTATCATTTGCCATCTACTGCTGGGCATGCAGACTACCCCAGTGAGACTCTCTTAGAAAAAACTAAATTTTCATTAACAAGTGGTTTTCAATTGGAAATTTCTTTTGGGTTAGGAATGGAGGCATATGTCCATTCCTTAAGCTCAAGAACCCAGACTGGTGCAGACCCATGCAGGCCCTGTGCATGCTGCCTCAGTCTCTGTGAGTGAGTTTCATGTGAGCCTCCCTCATGTTGACTTAGAGGGCCTTGGTTTTTGGTGTCCTCCATCCCCTATAGCTCTTAAGTTCTTCCTGCCTCCTCTTCCATGGGGTTCCCAGAGCTCTAAGGGGAGTGGTTTGATGAAGACATTCCATGTAAGGCTCAGTGTTCAAAGATCTCCCATTCTCTACATAATGCCTGGCTGTGGGTCTCTGTATTTGTTCCTCTCTTCTGTAGGAAGAAATTTCCCTGATGATGACTGAGCAAGACTCTGACCTATGGGAATAGCAGAATGTCATTAGAACTCATTTTATTGCTAAATGCTTTGAATAGAATGGGAGTATTTGGTTTTTCTGTAGATTCCTGGGCTAGCTAGTCTCAGATTCTTAGTCACCCACACATTGTTGGGTATGTATTCTGTCTCATGGAATGGGTCTTTTCTCTCCTTTGGTACTATACAGAGTACATTCCTGTACTAAAGACACGAGAATATAGGGTTGAAGACTCTAGGAGGCACCAACTGAACTTCTCCATGCACAGTGAGTTGTGTAGGTGTTGCCTGCCATGCTGATAATGGACTAAACCTCTGAACTGTAAGCTGCCCCAGTTAAATGTTTTTCTTTATAAGAGTTTCTGTGGTGTCTCTTTACAGTAATAGAATACTGACTGAGACAGACTGACAAAAAATTGTTACTAAAGTTGTTCAACAGCATGGATATATTAAATCCTACTGAGTTGTTCTGTTTAACATGAGGAGCTATACACCCTGTGAATACTGTATTGAAAATTAGCTTCTATATATCTTGTAAGGCATTGAACACGTATTTTAGAAAACACAAATCTAAAGTCCTGAGCTCACAAAGTAGAGTAATCAAATTTCAAAGACTGTCATGGTCTTACGTATCTGTCCCATGTTACTTCATCCTGAAATACGGTTTAAAATGGAAATTAAAAGCTCTGGCTTTAGAAGAATGCTTGCAGGTAGGGGGGCCAACAACCGCCTGAGGAGAAAGGATGTGTGAAGGATAAAAAAGCAGGAGAGTTGATATAAAGTGGAGACCCATCACCACCCAGCCAACTAGAGCCACACCACAGTCAGTTCCCCAGTACCCTTCACGGAGGAGCCATCATGCTGCTTACAGCCTTGGCTGGCAGACCATCGGTTTCTGCCAATTATTGTGGGCTTATTGGAGCTGAGAAGGAAACTTCGAGGCCATTGACTTTCTGTACACCTGTCTAACCTCACTAGCCAGGAAGTTCAAATGCTGAAATCATACCTGACACATACTGACTTGCTTTTCAATTCCACAGGATGCTGACTTAGAGGGATGGACCATGTATCTGATTGGAAGGGAGAGGCTATGGGAACTGCCCCACCTCTGAGATGGGTAGGAATTCAGAAATACAGCCCCCCCCCAAGGACCTGACTGTCCTATTCATCACTTCCTATAATTGCTGATTTCAGTTCCTGGCCTTTCCCCTGCTCTTTAGTATTTACAAAGGTTCCTTTGCCCTTACAACAAAACATCCAGTTTCATAACTTATATCTTGCACTTTACATTTCTCAACAGCCTGCATCTACTTAAATCTTCATGCCATGCTTAGCCTGAACCCAGGAAAATCTAAATTCTTCCACCAGTTTCCTGAGCGATCCTTGTGTTTTAGCAGTGGCCTTCTAGTTCCTTCTTCCCCAGGAAGTTTCTTTAGTCATTCAGCGAACACTCATGTTGGAATGTTCTCTTTCTGTAGCACCCAGAATTACCTGACCCTTCAAGGAGAGTTTGTCTCCCACTCTGTCCTCTCCACTGGGCTGTCAGTAGAGTGTGGCAGGGAGGAGGCCTCTCTTCTTCAGTGCTGTAGCTCAAATATCCTATAGTGACTGAATCAAAGTGCAACTTTTTGTGGGAGAGAAATGGATTATCAAATACCTGATATTTTCTAAATGGAAGGCGTGGACTCCATTAATTTTGATGTTTTAAACTTTAAAACAGAGGCAATGGGCTGCATTATACTTTTAATTACCTCTGGTAGCACCTAAGCCCTGGAAATGTTGGTTGGAAGTTTTCAAGTGCTCTATGAATGCCCTGAGCTTTAGGAAAGTAGATTTCTCTATTCTCAAAACATCATGGCTCGGTCTGTACTAGGAGTCAGATTGACTGGGGTTATGATTTCAGCTTCACCATGTGATGGCTGTGACCTGGATGAACATGATTCTCAGTTCTTACATCTTCAAACTGGATCAATCTACACCCTTATAGTAAATACTGGCATACTGCCCAACTATCTTTAATCTAAATTAAAGGATCTTGTAAATGAAAACCATTACTCATACTTTCTGACAAAAAGTTAGAAACCTAACTCAAATAAAAATACAGGTTCCCCTATACTACATAATAGAATACCGATAAATATTGCCCTTGACCTTGAAAAAGATCTGAAGTATTTTGCTTATGAGCTATTGGAGATGAAAAAAAAGAAGAGTTATAGGACATTCAATGACAATTTGTCATCCTCAATATGATGAGTCAAGTGGGGCTTACCACCCAGGATTCAGGCTAACCAACTGCACTCTTCTTAGTGTGTGCATCTCTGTTACGTGTCTAGGATGTGCATTTTTATGTTATGTGTCTTTTTCCACATGTTGGCTCATTTGTTTTTCCATATCTTTAGTGGGCACAATCATGGTAAGTTATATTTAATTCTTTTGATATTCAAATTGTTTTTTGGTAAGTCAGTCTTATTGCACTACATTTGTGTTATTGAAAACAAAGCCTGTATCCTACTGTTTTTAAGAACTAGCAGGGTCGCTGGCAGGCAGTGGACACTTGGAAAATGATTAATTTGATGCTTCCTACTTTCTTCCTCTAAATGCAATCTTCCTCAGGACTGATGCTAGGTTTTGCACAACTTCGTCCTCCCATTGAGTGACTGGTACCTACTAGTTCACTTAATCAATGTGTGTCTTTAGATAGTGGGAACAAGGCAAAGCTACAGTCTCTGAAGAAAGGGCCGCTCAGACAGGAGCTCAAACACAAGAGATGGTACCTGATATTTCATAGGGTGGGAGAAGCTGTGGCTCCAGTGGAAATAATTCTGGACACTGGAGGACTAATCTAGCCTGGAGCACATCTATAGGCAAAGGGACAAAAGCTTCTCACACTAAGATATGGCAAGGTCTGGCCAAGAAGTGATCTTGAAGGAACTGCCTCCATACCTTTGCTTTTTTCATTATGTCACAATTTGCCAATTCCTGTGACAACTTCTCCAACTGTGCTGACACAATGGAAAATATCATCAGTGAGAAAATGAAACATTGGTGTCACAGAGCTATTAGGAAACAAATGACATTGTATGGCTCCTCCCTCCTCTGGCTAAATCATGTCCCCTCAGGCTGGCATGAAGCTCTGTATAGTGGCGATGTCCTAGATGAATTTGGAAGTATCTGGAGTATAAGCATTGTATCATTCATTGATTTCGCCCAACTTTTGTTTGAAATGACATAGGATTTCAACTAGAGCCTGTGGTTCATATTTGAGATCTCCAGTCTGTGTCTTCTCCGAGCATAAGCAGTTTGCTAATTCTGTCTGAGATCCAGATTATCTGCGCCTGTTCCTTCATGTGTAAAGTAGAGCTATTGTGGTCATCAGGGTCAACACGTATGGAAATACCATTCTCTTAGACTACTTGCAGAATGATATGTATCAGCCTCCCAAGCATAGAACACCATACATAGAGAAGGAACATGCTCTACTCAGCAAAGCGGCTCTCCTTACCTCCCCTGAGACTGGCCAGGCCCTGTGGTCAACAATGTGGTGGTTATAGAAGTAATAAGGCTTAGTGTCATCTTCATGCTGTTCACTGGAGCACACAAGAACCTCTGTGCTTCCCTCCACAGCACGGATCTAATAGAATCCTCCCCTTTCACTGGTTGGAAGCTCTTGTTCCTAAGGCCAAGCAATTTTCAGCTACCACAGACAAGTGTAATGAATGTAACATCAAGATACTGAGAAAAATGCCATGGCGGAAGTCTGTCATGAGCTGATAACAATTGAAATAGTCTTTGGATTTTATTATAGTAAATCATATGTAAAATAGCAATAAATAGCAGTAAAATTAGAATAAGATTCTAATTATCAATATGCTGTATAAGAATATTGGAAAATATCGACAAGGTGTGATGCACTGATGGCTTCTGGAGACAAAAGATGGTGCACATGAGGATCCCAGGGCCCTGCAGTCAGACAAAGCCTCCTATCCCACGGCCCACCACTGAGCACTTATGGCACAAAACAAGCTCCAGAGGAACCTTTTCACCTTTTGAAGCTGAGCCAGGGTGACAGGTGTGTCTTGTAGAGAAACAGAAAGGCAATCATGTGTCCAGCACCATGCAGTGTTACTCCGATAGAAGACAGGAATCCATTTCCTTAGCTGTATACAGAACATTAGCAAGAGACTTAGGGAGAGAGGGGAAAATGGAGTGAATCTCAAATGCATGGAAGATACAAATGAAGAGACTAATGGAATTTGGCAAGATCACAAAAAATTAGCAAGAATCCTCCATGGTGAACACAGAATGCACTGCTCTGTTCTGGGATGAAGTTCAAAAATGGCAAAACATTTACATTGTAGTTCTTAATCTTTTCGCTTGCTTTCATTCAAAATCCATACATTTGGCAAAGATTAATTTCTAAAAGTCTGCTAAAGTCCAAGTTAAACCCTTGGTGGGTCAGGAGAATGAAAATTATGTGAAAAATTTCATTCTTCTGTTGTAAAAATTTTTATAAGGGACAGGAGGAAGCACCTGGCATGGGCTCTAAAGGCAAAGATTCAGCAGACCAAGTGAAGCTATGGCATACAACAAAGATCACTAAGAAGATAGTAGATACAGGTTTTGAGGATCAGTCAATCCCAATTAAAGCTGTGTCCATGTAGTCAGCAAAGGATGGGTCCAAGATTTAGAATCAGAGCTAAACCTTAAAACTGATTGCTGCCACTGAGTCTCAAATTTGTTCTTTTCCAAGGAGCTCAGCCATTCAGGAAATTCCATGTAATGAAAGTAGGCTGTCTATTCATTCCCAGTTTCATGTGTGTTCAAATTTATCTGAATGGGCAGTGGGCACTCAGAAGATAACGAATGATATTCAGAGAAGCGGGAGGTATTATATCTTTAGGCACACTGTGAATTCATAGACTAGCTTATAACCTTTGCTAAGAGCAACCAGTATCCTTATTACTCCAGTGACTATGAGGGAAAACTTGTCTGGATCACATGCTCCATGACATCTTCCTGATCCAGGTCTGAGCTTAAAACTTTTGTCTCAATGGTCACTGACATCATCACTGACATTTGGTGAATACAATTAATAGAGTTTGAATGGGGTTGGGGAGCAGAACTCTGAAAATACAGATCACTCAAGACCTTGAGAATGTATGTAATAAGAAGCTTACATGGGACTCATAATTCTGTATCAAGCACTACAGGTGCAGGAATGACCTTGTACCAAGGAAAATATGATTCACTCAGGAAACAGTAGTGTAGGAGATTATAACACAATATGGAATCATTGTCAATAAAGAGAAGGAGTTGAGTTTCTTAGACAAGCTATGTGGCCAAGCTAGGAAAAAGAAAACAGCTGGGTACTTTTTGTAGAAGAAAAAGTTTGGATTGTTTTGTAGAATTAAAAGGCACTATAGTGTCCAACATAGACAGGATAATATGGCTAGAAGTATAAGTACGGAGGCCTACTGTAGCGATCTGATCTCTGTTTTTGTGACAAGAAAACTGAAATAAGCAACCTTAAGGAGGAAGGCTTTCCTTTGCTCCTGGTGGCAGGGGAGTCATGGTGAAGCAAAACAGCTGATACCATAGTTACCAGGAAGCAGAGAGTGCCACTGCTCATTTGCAATTGCATCTCCTTCCTGCCACAAATCCCATTCCCAGCTAATAGAATCCAATTACTCCAGCATGTGTTGTCTCTTGAGTTTTTGATCTTGGCCATTCTGATGGGTGTAAGGTGAAATCTCACGGTCCTTTAGATTTGCATTTCCCTGATGGCTAATGAGGTTGAGCATTTCTTTAAGTGTTTCTCTGCCATTCAATATTCCTCAATCAAGAATTCTCTGTTTACCTCTGTTCCCCATTTTTTAATTGGATTACTTGATCTGTTGCTTTTCAACATCTTTAGTTTTTTATATATTCTGGATATTAGCCCTCTGTCAGATAAAGGATTTGGTGAAGATTCTTTCCCAATTTGAGGGCAGTAGTTTTGTTTTGATGACAGTGTCCTTTGCTTTATAGCTTTTTGGTTTCATGAGGTCCCATTTACTGATTGTTGCTCTTAGAGCCTGTGATGTTGGTGTTCTTTTCAAGAAGTTGTCTCCTGTGCCAATGACTTCAAGGAACTTCCCCACTTTTTCTTCTAACCTATTTAATGTGTCTGATTTTATGTTGAGGTCTTTGATCCACTTGAACTTTAGCTTTGTGCAGGGTGATAAGTATGGATCTATTTTCATTTTTCTGCATGTAGATATCCAGTGAGACAAACACCATTTGTTGAAGATGCTGTCTTTTTTCCATTGAATGGTTTTGGCTTCTTCGTCAAAAATCAAGTATTCATAGGTGTGTGGGTTTATTTCTGGGTCTTCTATTCGGTTCCATTGATCCACCATTCTGTTTCTATGCCAGTACCATGCAGTTTTTATAAGTGTTGCTCTATAATACAGCTTGAGATCAGCAATGGAGATACCTCTGGAAGATCTTTTATTGGACAGGATTGTTTTAGCAATTCTGGGTTCTGGAGAGGTTGTGGAGAAAGGGGACCCTCCTCCACTGCTTGTGGGAATATAAATTTGTACAAACACTTTGGAAATCAATCTGGCACTTTCTCAGACAACTAGGAATAATGCTTCCTCAAGATCCAGCTATACCACTCCTAGGCATATATCCAAAAGAGGCTCAAGTACACAGTAAAGACATTTGCTCAACTGTGTTGCTAGCAGTTTATTTGTAATAGCCAGAAGCTGGAAACAACCCAGATGCCCCTCAACTGAAGAATGGATACAGAAATTGTGGTATATCTACACAATGAAATATTACTCGCAATAAAAAACAAGGAAATCATGAAATTTGAAGTGGGAACTGGAAAAGATAATCTTGAGTGAGCTATCCCAGAAGCAGAAAGACACACACGGTATATACCCACTCATATAAACATATAATATAGAATAAAGCTACTAAAATCTGTACACCTAAAGAAACTAATCAAGAGGGAGGACTCTGGCTATAATGCTCAATCCCCATCGCAAAAGGCAAAGAAGATGGACATCAAAAGAAGGAGAAAACAGGGAACAAGTTAGGAGCCTGCCACAAAGGACCTCTGAAAGGCTCTGCCCTGCAGACTATCAAAGCAGATGTTGATAGTTATGGACAACTGATGGACAGAGTGCATGGAATCTTATGAAAGAAGTGAGAAATAGTAAGATCTGGAAAGGACAGGAGCTCCACAAGGAGAGCCACAGAACCAAAAAATCTGAGCACAGGGGTCTTTTCTGAGACTCATACTCCAACTAAGTACCAGGCATGGAGATAACCTAGAACCCCTACACAGATGTAGCCCATGGCAGTTCAGTGTCCAAGTGGGTTCCATAGTAATGGGAACAGGGACTGCCTCTGACTGATTGTCCTGCTCTTTGATCACCTCACCTTGATGGGAAAGCAGCCTTACCAGGCCACAGAGGAAGACAATGTAGCCACTCCTGATGAGATCTGATAGACTAGGATCAAAAGGAAGGAGAGGAGGACCTCTCCTATCATTGGACTTGGGGAGGAGCATGCATGGAGAAGGGGGAGGGAAGGTGGGATTAAGAGGGGAAGAGGGTGGGGTTTATGGGGGGGATACAAAGTGAATAAAATGTAATTAATAAAAAAATTAAAATAAAGAAATATTTTTTAATCTTTTATTATTATTTTTTTTATTAATTACACTTTATTCATTTTGTATCCCCCCATAAGCCCCTCCCTCCTCCCCTGCCAATCCCACCCTCCCTCCCCTTTCTGCATGCATGCCACTCCCCAAGTCCACTGATAGGGGAAGTTCTCCTCTTCTTTCTGATCTTAGTCTATCAGTTCTCATTAAAAGTGGCTGCATTGTCCTCTACTGTGGCCTGGTAAGGCTGCTCCCCCCTCAGGGGGAAGTGATCAACGAGCAGGCCAATCAGATTATGTCAGAAGCAGTCCCTCTTCCCATTACTATGTAACCCACTTGGACACTGAACTGCCATGGGCTACACCTGTGCAGGGGTTCCAGGTCATCTCCAGGAATAGTCCTTGGTTGGAGTATGAGTCTCTGGAAGTTCCCTGTGTTCAAATTATCTTGTTCTGTTGCTCTGCTTGTGGAGTTCCCATTCCCTCCAGCTCTTACTATTTCCCACTTCTTACATAAAATTCCATTCACTCTGCCCATCAGTTGGCCATCAGGCTCAGCATCTGCTTTGACAGTCTATACTACAGAAGCTTTCAGAGGCCCTCTGTGGCAGGTTTCAAGGTTGTTTCCTGTTTTCTTCTGGCTTTCAGAGGCCCTCTGTAGCGGGTTCCGAGGTTGTTTCCTATTTTCGTTTTCTTCTGATGTCCATCCTCTTTGCCTTTCAGGATGGGGATTGAACATTTTAGTTAGGGTCCTCTCTTTTGCTTAGTTTGTTTAGATGGGTACAGCTTTTAGTGGGTTTATTCTATATTGTATGTTTATATGAGTGAGTATATACCGTGAGTGTCTTTTTGCTTCTGGGTCAACTCACTCAGGATGATCCTTTCCAGGTCCCACCATTTACCTGCAAATTTCATGATTTCCTTATTTTTCATTGCTGAGTAATACTCCATTGTATAGATGTACCACAGTTTCTGCATCCATTCTTCAGTTGAGGGGCATCTGGGTTGTTTCCAGCTTCTGGCTATTACAAATAAAGCTGCTACAAACATGGTTGAACAAATGTCCTTGTTGTGTACTTGCGCCTCTTTTGGGTATATGCCTAGGAGTGGTATGGCTGGATCTTGAGGAAGCGCTATTCCTAGTTGTCTGAGAAAGCGCCAGATTGATTTCCAGAGTGGTTGTACCAGTTTACATTCCCACCAGCAGTGGAGAAGGGTTCCCCTTTCTCCACAACCTCTCCAGCATGTGTTGTCCCTTGAAATTTTCATCTTGGCCATGCTGATGGGTGTAAGGTGAAATCTCAGGGTTGTTTTGATTTGCATTTCCCTAATGGCTAATGAGGTTGAGCATTTCTTTAAGTGCTTTTCTGCCATTTGATATTCCTCTGCAGAGAATTCTCTCTTTAGCTCTGTTCCCCATTTTTTAAGTGGATTACTTGGTTTGTTGCTTTTCAGCTTGTTTAGTTCTTTATATATATTGGATATGAGTCCTCTGTCAGATAGAGGGTTGGTGATGATTCTTTCCCAATCTGTAGGCAGTCGCTTTGTTTTGATGACGGTGTCCTTTGCTTTACAGAAGCTTTTCAATTTCATGAGGTCCCATTTATTGATTGTTGCTCTTAGAGCCTGTGCTGTTGGTGTTCTGTTCAGGAAGTTTTCTCCTGTACCAATGAGTTCTAGGGTATTCCCCACTTTTTTTTCTAGCCGATTTAATGTGTCTGGTTTTATGTTGAGGTCTTTGATCCACTTGGACTTCAGTTTTGTGCAGGGTGATAAGTATGGATCTATTTTCATTTTTCTACATGTAGACATCCAGTTGGACCAGCACCATTTGTTGAAGATGCTATCTTTTTTCCATTGTATGGTTTTGGCATCTTTGTCAAAAATCAGGTGTCCGTAAGTGTGTGGGTTTATTTCTGGGTCTTCTGTTCGATTCCATTGATCCACCATTCTGTTTCTATGCCAGTACCATGCAGTTTTTATAACTGTTGCTCTATAGTACAGCTTGAGATCAGGGATGGAGATACCTCCAGAAGATCTTTTATTGTAGAGGACTGTTTTAGCAATTCTCGGTTTCTTGTTATTCCATACGAAGTTGAGAATTTTTCTTTCCAGGTCTGTAAAGAATTGTGTTGGCAATTTGATGGGAATTGCATTAAATCTGTAGATTGCTTTTGGTAAGATGGCCATTTTTACTATGTTAATCCTGCCAAGCCATGAGCATGGGAGATCTTTCCATCTTCTCATATCTTCCTCTAATTCTTTCTTCAGAGACTTGAAATTTTTTTCATACAAGTCTTTGACTTCCTTGGTTAGGGTTACGCCAAGGTACTTTATGTCATTGTGGCTATTGTGAAGGGTGTTGTTTCTCTAATTTCTTTCTCAGCCCTTTTGTCTTTTGTATACAGGAGTGCTACTGATTTTTTTGAGTTAATTTTATATCCGGCCACTTTGCTGAAGGTGTTTATCAGCTGTAGGAGTTCCCTGGTAGAGTTTTTGGGGTCACTCATATATACTATCATATCATCTGCAAATAGTGATAATTTGACTTCTTCCTTTCCCATCTGTATCCCCTTGATCTCCTTCGACTGTCTTATTGCTCTAGCAAGGACTTCCAGCACTATGTTGAAGAGATATGGAGACAGTGGGCAGCCTTGTCTTGTCCCTGATTTCAGTGGGATTGCTTTAAGTTTCTCTCCGTTCAGTTTGATGTTGGCTATAGGCTTGCTGTATATCGCCTTTACTATGTTTAGATATGTGCCTTGTATCCCTGAACTCTCCAGTACTTTAAACATGAATGGATGTTGGATTTTGTCAAATGCTTTTTCAGCATCTAGGGAGATTATCATGTGGTTTTTTCTTTCAGTTTGTTAATATGGTGGATCACATTGATGGATTTCCGTATATTGAACCACCCCTGCATACCTGGGATGAAGCCTACTTGGTCATAGTGGATAATATCTTTGATGTGTTCTTGGATCCGGTTTGCAAGTATTTTGTTAAGTATTTTTGCATCAATGTTCATAAGGGAGATTGGCCTGAAATTCTCTTTCTTTGTTGAGTCTTTGTGAGGTTTAGGTACCAAGGTGACTGTGGCTTCATAGAATGAGTTTGGTAATGTTCCTTCTGTTTCTATTTTGTGGAATAGTTTGAAGAGAATTGGAGTTAGCTCTTCTTTGAAGGTCTGGTAGAATTCTGCGCTGAAGCCATCTGGTCCTGGGCTTTTTTTAGATGGGAGACTTTTGATGACTGCTTCTATTTCTTTGGGGGATATAGGACTATTTAGTTGATTTACCTGGTCCTGATTCAGCTTTGGTGAGTCAAATCGATCAAGAAAATTGTCCATTTCATTTAGATTTTCAAATTTTGTGGCATATAGACTTTTGAAGTAAGTCCTAATGATTGTTTGGATTTCCTCAGTGTCTGTAGTTATGTCCCCCTTTTCATTTCTGATTTTGTTGATTTGGGTGTTGTCTCTCTGCCTTTTAGTTAGCTTGGCTAAGGGTTTGTCTATCTTGTTGATTTTCTCAAAGAACCAGCTCTTGGTTTCATTGATTCTTTGAATTGTTTTATTTGTTTCTAATTGATTGATTTCAGCCCTGAGTTTGATTATTTCCAGCCGTCTACTCCTTTTTGGTGTGTCTGCTTCTTCTTTTTCTAGGGTTTTTAAGTGGGCCATTAAGTTGCTTGAATGAGCTGTCTCGAATTTCTTCTTGAAGGCACTTAGTGCTATGAACTTTCCTCTTAGCACTGCTTTCATTGTGTCCCACAAGTTAGGGTATGTTGTGTCTTCATTTTCATTGAGTTCTAGAAAGGCTTTAATTTCTTTCTTTATTTCTTCCCTGACCCAGCTGTCATTTAGTAACAAGTTGTTCAGTTTCCATGAGTGTGTAGGCTTTTTGCTATTTCTGTTGTTGTTGAAGTCCAGCTTTATTCCATGGTGATCAGACAGGATACAAGGGATTATTTCAGTCTTCTTGTATCTGTTGAGGCTTGCTTTGTGACCAACTATATGGTCTATTTTGGAGAAGGTTCCATGAGGTGCTGAGAAGAAGGTAAATTCTTTTGTGTTTGGGTGTAAAGTTCTGTAGATGTCTGTGAGGTCCATTTGATTCATGACCTCTGTCAGAGATATTGTTTCTTTGTTTAATTTCTGTTTTGTTGACCTGTCCTTTGTTGAGAGTGGGGTGTTGAAGTCTCCCACTATTAATGTATGGGGATCTATATGTGGTTTAAATTTTATCAATGTTTCTTTTACAAATGTGGGTGCTCTTGTATTTGGGGCATAGATGTTCAGGATTGTGATGTCTTCCTGGTGGAATTTTCCCTTGATGAGTATGAAGTGTCCTTCCTCATCTCTTTTTATTAATTTTGGTTGAAAGTCTATTTTATCAGATATTAGAATGGCTACTCCTGTTTGTTTCTTGGGTCCATTTGCTTGGAAAGTCATCTTCCAACCTTTTACCCTCAGGTAATGTCTATCTTTGTGTCTTAGGTGTGTTTCTTGTATGCAACAGATTGCTGGGTTTTGTTTACGTATCCATTCTGTTAATCTGTGTCTTTTTACTGGAGAGTTGAGTCCATTGATGTTGAGAGAGATTAATGACCAGTGGCTGTTAGATCCTTTGATTTTGATGTTGGCTGTGTTCATAAGTTTGTGTGCTTGGTTGCTTTTTGTTTTGCTGTAGTAAGGTTAATTATTTCCTGTGTTTTCTTGACAGAAGCTAATTTTCTTGGGTTGTATTTTCCCTTCCAGTGTCTTCTGTAATGCTGGATTTGTGTGTAGGTATTGTTGAAATTTGTTTTTGTCATTGAATATCTTGTTTTCTCCGTCTATGAGGACTGAGAGTTTTGCAGGGTATAGTAGCCTGGGTTGACATCTGTGTTCTCTTAGGGTCTGCATGATATCTGTCCAGGCCCTTCTGGCTTTCATAGTTTCTGTTGAAAAGTCAGGTGTGATTCTAATGGGTTTGCCGTTATATGTTACTTGGCCTTTTTCCCTTGCAGCTTTTAGTATTTTTTCTTTGTTCTGTATACTTACTGTTTTGATTATTATGTGGCGGGAGGATTTTCTTTTCTGGTCAAATTTGTTGGGTGTTCTGTAGGACTCATATATCCTTATTGGCTTCTCCTTTAACTTGGGGAAATTTTCTTCAATGATTTTGTTGAAAATATTTTCTGGGCCTTGGAGAAGGGAGTCTTCTTTTTCCTCTATTCCTATTATTCTTAGGTTTTGTCTTTTCATATTGTCTTGGATTTCTTGGACGGTCTGTGTCAGGAATTTTTTGGATTTAACATTTTCTTTGACAGATACATCGATTTCTTCCATTGTATCTTCTACACCTGAGATTCTTTCTTCCATTTCTTGTATTCTGTTGGTTATGCTTACCTCTGTAGTTCCTGTTTTCTTCCCTAAATTTTTCCTCTCCATTATTTCCTCCATTTGTGTTTTCTTTAATTTTTCTAGTTCTATCTTCAGGTCTTGAGTTGTTTTGTTTACTTCCTTAACCTGTCTGCTTGTATTTTCCTCTTTTTCTTTTAGTTCCTTCAATTCTGTCTCTTTGATTTCTTTCAGTGATTTAATTATTTCTTCTCTGAAGGCCACAAGCTGTTTGGCTGCATCTTCCCGTATTTCTTCACGGATGGCCCTAATTTGCTTGTCTTTATCTTCCTCCATTTCTTTACGGATAGCCATGATCTGTTTGGTTTTATCTTCCTCTAATTCTTTACGTATTTTATCTGTTTCCTCTATTATTCTCTTCATCAACATAGATGTAAGGTCATCTTCTTGATTTTCTATTATGCTGCATTGTTCAGGGCTGTTCGCCCCTGGATGGCTGGGTTCTAGAGATGCCATATTGCTCTGTCTTTTGTTGGTTGAGCCTTTATGCTGACCTCTACCCATTGGGCTGATTTAGGTTTTGGCTGTTAGTTTCTGTGCTTCCTGGAGTCCTGAGGTAGGGAGTATCCCCTTGGCCGGAAGATGATTTTTCCTGAAGGAGTCCTTCTCTGCTTTTTGGTTATGGTCACTGTATGGCCAGTGTTTCTCCGGAGTTGCCACTGCTCACCTCAGGTTTATAGCCCTGAGTAGTAGCTGTGGTCTATGTTAGGCAGGGGGGATCTCCTCTTACCCATAAAATTTCTCAAGACAGCTGCCCCACTGCTGGGTTTCTTGTTATAAATTTAGTGTGCTGCTGCTCACTAAATTTCCATGTATAGTCCTCTTGAAGAGACTGCTGATTCCCTAGCTGTGGGGTTTTCTCCCAACAGGGAAACTCAGTCTGTTATCCTGGGGTGCACAGTTCTGTCTGAGAAAGTGGGAGGTGCACTCAGCAAGTCTCTGGGCCAAAGGCTGATTGCTCTGCTCTGGACCTGGAGAATGTGCACCTAGGTTGAGTTGGCGCCTGGGGGCACTGCTCTGGTCTGGAGGCTGGGTGCCTCACTCTGGACCAGAAGCTGTGTGTCTCTGTCTGGGATGGCGGCTTTAGGCACCGCTCTGGTCCAGATGCTATGGGTGCAGCCCCCCTGAAGGATCAGGGATTCCTACAGTTTTGGCAGTCCAGCCAGGGACAACTGGCCGATCCCTGGCACAGTATCTGAGGGCTGCTGTAATGGCTCTTCGGCTCCTGCAGGTCTGAGGATGCCGCTGTGTGTCCCAGTGCCCCAGGGGAACGCAACAATGGCGGCAGAGCACAGCGCTTCTGCCTGCACTAGAGTCTGCGTGAGTCCAGGAAGTGTTTTGGTGCTGGATGTCCTAAGCGTTAGAGCTGCTGACCCCCTCCGCTGGGGG
Organism: Psammomys obesus; assembly: GCF_907164565.1. Taxonomy (NCBI): domain Eukaryota; kingdom Metazoa; phylum Chordata; class Mammalia; order Rodentia; family Muridae; genus Psammomys; species Psammomys obesus. The sequence continues at coordinate 22,558,869 of NW_026596051.1, read as the reverse complement.
TTTCCTCCTGCCAGAGACACGCAGTCTGGTGCCCTGTTGCTCTGGTGCCCAGAGTTCTATCTGAGGCGGCGAATCACGCGCTCAGGCAGGGCTCTGTGCAGGCAGGCGCCTTTGTCCCGGCTCTGGGTCCGGGCTGGCTCCGGGCTGGCTCCTGGGGCACCCGCGGAACCCGAGTCTTTTCCAGGGGATGTCTGGGTAACCTGGGGCCGGTCCCAATTGTTTCCTGCTCCGTGGGGTTATCTCTCGACTGGGAAATCCAGTCTATGGTGTTGTGGGCCCACAGTTCAGTCTGGGACCGTGACCAGATCGCGCTGGCGGGTAGCTCTGGGCTGACGACCAAGCGCCTGGTGGAACCAGGATCTCTTCCGGGGTTTAGACGGGTGAGTTAAAGCTGATCGAATCCCCCACCATGGGGTATCCTCTCACCTGTGAAACACAATCACTTGTGTTTTATGGCCGCGAGTTCTGATTGCTGGTCATTGTGCCAATCCTGCTGTGCTGCTCCTCAGAATGAGAGTCCTCCCGGCGCCGCCATCTTTCTACATTTCAAAATAAAGAAATATTAAGAAAAGGAATTCTACCACTCAGGTTCAGAGCATACACTAACCCGTGATCCTTTCTGGATACAACTTCACCAATATTCTACACGTATCTCACTGTGATCAAGTGGATAATCAAAATTAACCATTATAGTTTATCAGAATGGAGAGCCATAATCAATGCGCAATGGCTGAACCATGAACCTTGGGACATCAAGCATTTTGATGATGTCTCCAAACACCCCAAGTTGTACTAAGAAGATAGGGCACAGGATAACTTAGCCTGAAACATTGAGGCAGAGAACAGATAGAAACAACTATATGCAGCAGGCATTATGGTGTGCGGAGGACTGTGCCAGTAGTCATAGGGATTATGTTATCTGTACATTAACATTATGGCCCCTCCAATGATGCCCACACGTACTCTTCCTAAATTAGGAGTATGTTTCATTTCTCTCTGTGTCTCTGGTTTCAAGATAGCCATAATAAATTTTCCGTTTATTTATTTATTGGTTACTTATTTATTTATTGGTTTATGTTCTCATTGAATTCCCACCTTCCTTGCCTCCAAGTCTCACTGTCTCCCCCTCATGCCCCCTAATACCCTCTTCCCTTCTAGTCAGAGAAGGGGAGACCCCCCATGGGTACCCACATGATGACCAAGCTGCATATGTGCTACTTACATAAAGAAGTTCCAGATCCAGTCCATGCATGCTCTTTGGTTGGGGGTTCAATCTCTGTGAGCTTGATTAATAATAAATTAACCCATAGGCCCAGGTTAATTTATTCTGTAGGTCTTCTTGTGATGTCCTTGAGCCTTCTAGATCCCTCAATCACTTCTCTCACTCTTCCACAAAACTCACCAAGCTCGGCTTAATGTTTGCCTGTGTGTCTCTTCATTTGTTTCCATCAGCTGCTGGATGAAACCTCTCAGGAGAGTTAGGCTAGGCTCCTATCTGTAAGTATTGCAGAGTATAGTGTCAGGGGTTGGTTCTCTCTCCCATGGGTGGGTCTCAAGGCAGGACAGTCATTGCTTGGTCATTCCTTCCATTTCTGCCCCATCTTTATCCCTACCCTTCTTGTAGGCAGAACAAACAGTGGGTAGAAGGTTTTGTGAGTGGGTTGGTGTATCCCTCCCATAACTGAAAGTCCTGCTGGCTACAGGAGGTGACTACTTCAGGCTCCATATCTTCCTGCTGCTAGGAGTCTCAGTTAAGGTTGCTCCTATGGACTCCTGGGAGCCTCCCCCATTCCAGGTCTCTGGCTTTTCCCAGAGATGCCCCCTACACAGATTTCCATTCTCACCTCAACTACTCTCCCCAATCTGATCCTCACCCCTGGTCACTTCCTTGAGTCCTCTCCCATCCAGTTCCCTCCCTCCTACATATGTCTATTTTATTCCTCCCTTAGACCCTCCTTGTTACTAAGTTTAATAGAGAAGAAAGTAAGAAATAGCCTTGAACTCATTGGCACAGGACACAACTTCCTGAATAGAATACGAACAGCTCAGGCACTAAAATCAACAATTAATATGTGGAACCTCATAAAATTGAAAAACCTTCTGGAAGGCAAAGGGCATGATCAATGGGACAAAATGGCAGCCTAAAGAATCTTCACCAACCCTATATCTGACTGCAGGATAATACCCAAAATAATTAAAGAACTCAAGAATTTAAACACCAACAAACCAAATAACCCAATCTAGAAGTGAGGTACAGAGCTAAACAGAGAATTCTCAACAGAGGAATCTCTAATGGCTGAGAAGCACTTAAAGAGATGCTCAAAGTCCTTAGCCTTCAGGAAAATACAAATCAAAATGACGCTGAGATTCCATCTTACAAGCCTCAAAAGGGCTAAGATTAAAAACTGAAATGATGGCACATGCTGTATAGAATGTAGATCAAAAGGACCAATCCTCCATTGCTGGTGGGAGTGCAAACTTGTACAACCATTTTGAAAATCAATCTGGTGGTACCTCAGAAAATTGGAAATAGTTCTACCTCAAGACCCAGCTATACCACTCCTGGCCAAATGCCCAAAATATGCTCCACCATACAAGGACACTTGCTCAACTATGTTCATAACAGCTTTTTCCATAACCACCAGAAACTGGAAATAACCCATATGTCCCTCAATCAAACAATGGATAGAAAAAAAAATTGTGGTGTGTTTATACCATGGAATACTACTCAGCTACAAAAACAAGGAGAGACTAAAATTTGTGGGCCACTGGATGGAACTAGAAAACATCCCGAGTTAGGTAACCCAGACCCAGAAAGACTCTCATGGTATGTGCTCGCTTAGAGGTGGATATTAGCTATAAAGTGCAGTTTACCCACGCATGTTTCTTAAAATGAGAAAAAGGGACAGTGTGGGTACAGTTAAGGATCCTAACCTGGGAAATGCAATTATCAAGGTCCTTGTCAGAGAGAGAGGTTGGAAGGTCTCATCGTGGCCTCCTTATAAACATGTATTGCTCTTCTTGGTTAACATTTGTCCCCAACATCCTGTCTTTACTACATTACCCTCCCACTGGCCTCATCCTTCCACAAAATATCTTCTGTTTTTCTTGGTGTGTGTGTGTGTGTGTGTGTGTGTGTGCGTGTAAAGAGTAAAAGGGAGAGACACAGAAATAGAAATAGCAATATATATATATATATATATATATATATATATATATATGAAATGAGAAAACAGGCATTATTTGCCTTTCTTTCCTACCATGTTCTTCCCCTCAAGTCTCATGCTTTGACACCATACTCCTTTCCAGAGTGTCTTTTAAATTTTTATGTCATATATATGACACAAAAAATACTTTGTGTTGCTATTTTTTTTTCTTTTTTATTGAGGCAGGGTCTCACTATGTAACCCTGGATGGCCTGGAATTCGTTGAGATCTGCCTGTTTCTGCCTCTACCTCTGGCTTCTAAGTGCTAGGATTAAAGTCAGACATCTAAGGCCATGGTTGTCCGAAACAATAAATACATTAATCTACAGAAAATACAGGAGAAATTAGTTCATCTACTCTTGGAATTCACCTACTCTTGGAAAAAAACAAGCTAAAGAATAAGAAGAAACCCATAGGTCATTAATTCATTAACATCTCAATAAGATTAAAGGATCGGAGTTTGAAAATTAGAGTGGGTGATAAAAAGCACATTTGTCATAAATATTTAACCTCTCTCAGCATGGTAGTGATTAGACTGCTGAACTATCCACCTGCTGGCCTCACTTGTCTTTCCTTTGCAGCCTTATAATCCTTCTATGAGAAACAGATTATTAGATTCCAGAAAATGAAGTACTTCATAAGCTACCAATATTTTATTTGACTTTAAAATGATACCTTGTAAATTGTTGAACCCATTGTAACTCTGCCATCTATTTAAAGGCCACAATGGACCTGAGAACTGTAAATGGTCACCTGGAGATAGAGTATCCCCATGTGATGCTCCTCAGCTCAAGAAAACCATCATGGGTGAGAGTAGCTCAGAATCATCTGGCTGAACACAGAACAAATCACTGATTAGCAAAATCAAGAACTAAAATAATGATAATCACCACCACCACCACAGCACTCACCAGGTTGGCTTGTCATACAACAAAGCACGAGCAATAGTTTTTCTCATTGCATTCATTAACGCTCTGCTCTTGTGCCATCACTATTAAAATTAACAATGTAAAATTACATAAGCAAAAACAAGGGAACCCACAGTTTATCCTGTAATAGAGGTTTTGGTGTCTTTGTATGTTTTGTAAATATGCTTTTGTTTTAATCCCAAGTGTGTGATTTTAGTTGGGTTATAGTTTTTCCACACCTGTTAATTGTCATGTGCAGGCATGGTCTTTGCCAACTAGTAACAGCCTTCCACGTGCCACACAGAGAGGGGCATGGTCTAGGTCTCTGAGAGTATAAATATGAAGCTGAGAAAGAGACCATGTGGCGTTTGGTGTTAGCGTGTGGTGTGTGGTGTGGAGGAGTTTGGAGAGACCAGAGACCAAAGACAGTGTGACAGTTCGGGCAGAGAGGTGGAGAGAAACACTTCGAATGCAGCGGAGTGAAGGAGACTGCCAGCTGTGTCTGTGGTTGACGGAGATTGCTATAGAGCCCCCAAACACCCCCTTGACCCTAAATATCCAGGCAAAGTAAAGGGATCTAGGCCCCCTATACCCACTAACTTTTTCTCTCTCTTAGGGTTGGGGGGTTGGTGGAAGGGAGATACAGGCCTAAGTAAATAGAGTTTTAAAAGGAACTACTACAAGGGGTTTTCCACTACATCGTTCCTTTTGAACAGTGGTTTAGGGAGAACAAATCTCACTACTAAAAATAATGTGTCTGTGGGGTACTGTCACTCACATTCTATATCACACTGAATCCTTAGTCTTACTGGGGTAGCCAGAGTTTATTGGCAAGACAGGCAATACAAGCAGCTACCTCTTTAGCTTGTAGTTACACTTTGCTTATACTCTTCCGGGTCTGCCCTCCCTCCTTACAGCTCTATTTATGCTGAAGTATTCCTTAAGATGCTTTTCTTTGGGAACATACTACAGAAACACCAAATTTATTAAGTTTGAGAAATTAAAAGTAATGCTATTGTTCGCATGCATAGAACCCAAACATGCAATGCAATCATATATATCAGCCTCTCCTGGAGCCTTCGGGAGGATTAACTTGACCGTTACTATCTCCATTTCTAAACTTCTACATCTCATATATAGAACATACATGTGTGTGGGCACATACACAAACACACACACACACACACACACGCACACACACGCACACATGCACACACAAAATAAAGCTTTAATAACTGATTTACACCACTCCAGTATAAGACAGCAGCCATGCCTAGCTACCATGTTCAAATAGTTTCCACATTTTGTGGAGTTAATTTTAATTGGCCTAATTGAACTGAGACACTTGTCTTTTCACTGACTAGTTGTGCCCTACAGACAGAATTAACAAAGAAAGGGGCAGGTCTCGAATATAAAAAGATCGAGAAATGGTGATTAATACCAGGATAGCAAAGCAATAGGTGTTCATTATAGTTTCTTCTGTGTTATCAGCCAAAGATTATTTTCATACCGACAATTTCAAAATTTTGTCATTCTAAAGGGCTGAATCTTCCCACCATAGATCCCAGGAGCAGCTCTCAGAGTTTTGCCTTTTTTCTTCTTCATATGTTTAATGCCTGTCTCTCCGATCAGCTTAAACTTGTGTGAAGGCTAGAGACAGGTTTTTTTTGTTTGTCTGTTTTTCTGGCTCAGGGTCTAGCCCATGGCAAGAAACCAATAAGTGCTTGTAGATGATTAAATAAACAGAGGCAATGTTAAGGTTGGAATCAGAAAATAAATTTACAGGCTACCATGTTCTGTCTGAATTGATCATACCTAGTACCAATTGAAAAATGAGGAAAAAATAAAAATGTTATGAAATCCCTCCAAGTTCACACAAGCAGTATGTGGACTCAATCTATCCAGATTTTTGTTTAAGAATCTAGTATTATTATAACTACTGTGCTCTATTTATTTTTGCTTGATATTCTGACATTCAGTAGTAGAAGAAAATCAGAAAACTTGGACAAGAAAAAAAGGGTGATAGAATATAAACAGGTCACGATTAGAGACAACAAATCACATAGAGTTGATTGCTAGTGAGAGTGCAAACATGTACAACCCCTGTGGAAATCAATCCGAGGTTTTCTCAGAAAACTAGGAATAGATCTGCCCAATACCCAGCAATACCACTCTTGGCCATATACATAAAAGATGCTTCACCATACCACAAGGACACTTACTTGCTCAACTATGTTCATAGCAGCTTTATTCATAATAACCAGAAACTGGGAACAACCAAGCTGTCACTCAACCGAAGAATGAATAAGGAAATATGGTAAATTTACACAATGGAATACTACTCAGCTATTAAAAACAGAGACATCAAGCAATTTGCAAGAAAATGGATACAACTAGAAAGGATCATCTTGAGTGAGATAACCCAGACCTACAACAAATTGCTTAAGTTTCTTGGATCCATGGTTTGAACCAAAGGCTCATCCTTGTCCCAAACAAATATAGCCTGGAGCCAGATTTGTACAGAGAGCATCTTCCAGATCAACTATATTAGTTGAGTAGACAGAGAAGAACATTTTAATTTATAAACATGGTAGAGGGAGGGGATATAACTCAGGGGATGTAACTCAGGAAAGAGGTGTGCTATGTGAAAAAAAATGAATAGTTTCATATAACACATTGTGATAATATTTATAAAGCAAAATTGAAAAAAAATGTTTCAGTCTATTTTACTTGACTTTTTAACAATAGCACAATCAATTGAATTACTTTGAACAGAATTACTATTTTAAGTTCTTTTTCATTGTACTTTGTGTTTCCTGTGAAAACTTGTAGTTGAATATTGCACTTTTTCTGCCCCTCCCCTCTCTTTTTGCATGTTTTTTTTTCCTAAATGTCCTTATTAACAAGCAGATTCACAAGTAATGCTCTGTGATGACCCTATCTTGACCTCTAAAGCCTATGTGGTGCTCTCAACATCCCCATTGAGTTTTTGCAGGTTTCTGGAGTCAAACCTTACCATAGCTGAACACTAGACTTCCCTTTTCATCTTCTTCCTCACCCATCCTTCTCTTACTAGGTTCTTGATGCACACCCCTGACAGGAAAAGCATGATGGAAGAGATTTTCATTTTATTAAGATCTATCTATAGTAATTCTAGAGAGATGAAAGGGAATTCCTTTCCTTCACAGGAATAATATATACTACTCTTTTTTATTTTATTAATTATACTTTATTCACTTTGTATCCCCCCATAAATCCCTCCCTCCACCCCTCCCAGTCTCACCCTTCCTCCCCCTTCTACATGCATGCCCCTCCCCAAGTCCACTGATAGGGGAGGTCCTCCTCTCCTTCCTTCTGATCTTAGTCTATCAGATCACATCAGGAGTGGCTGCATTGTCATCTTCTGTGGCCTGGTAAGGCTGCTTCCCCCTCAGGGGGAGGTGATCAAAGAGCAGGCCAATCAGATTATGTCAGAGGCAGGCCCTCTTCCCATTACTATGGAACCCACTTGGACACTAAACTGCCATGGGCTACATCTGTGCAGGGGTTCTAGGTTATCCATGCATGGTACTTGGTTGGAGTATGAATCTCTGGGAAGACCCCTGTGTTCAAATTTTCTAGTTCTGTTGCTCTCCTTGTGGAGCTCCTGTCCTCTCCAGATCTTACTATTTTCCACTTCTTACACAAGATTCCATGCACTCTGCCCAACAGTTGGCCATATGTCTCAGCGTCGGCTTAGATAGGCTGCAGAGCAGAGCCTTTCAGAGGCCCTCTGTGGCAGGCTCCTAACATGTTTCCTGTTTTCTTCTTCTTCTGATGTCCATCTTCTTTGCCTTTCGGGATGGGGATTGAGCGTTTTAGTCAGGGTCCTCTCTCTTGATTAGTTTCTTTAGATATACAGATTTTAGTAGGTTTTTCCTATGTTATATGTCTATATGAATGACTATACACAGGAATATTTTTTGATCAACGGGGTGAAATGCCAAACAAGTAATTTATGTAAGATCTTTCAAGTATATTGGTGCCTTAAACACTGAAATTTGTTTATTGACAGTGTAACCGCACTTCATAGGTGGTGCCTAGTTGCTTACATATCAACTGTATGTTTGGGTGAAAATATTATTCAGATATCAGCTTCAATGTCCAGAGATGCTGAGGGACATAACTCTTACAAAGCCAGCGAAGGGATAGACCTGAAATTTTAGGTATTGTCCATCCAACAGCAAGGGCTGTAAGTCCACAAACGCTGAGGGAGTGCTGGAAGCCACAAATTAACAGAGGCAACTAAAGTCTTGTTGTTGCTTTGTGTGAAAGGGATAATGAGTCACTGCAACCCATAAGTCCCTAACTTCACCATGACTGTACAATGGTGCAGTGATCATGAGTAGCAATCCCCACACTCCACACTCCACACACACACACACACACACACACACACACACACACACACAGCCACCATCAGACTGACTCTCAAAATGGAGGGAGACAGAAATGAACTGGTAGGGCACTTTCTGAGGTCAAAATTTTGATGAAAAATTTGATGAAAAGTGTGAAGAGCACTTTTGGAAAAATACATTGGTGAGATTTTTTTATGCAAAAGAGTTTAGAAAATAGGTAACATAAAGTGAGTTTCTACTATGAGAAGTAAAGATAAATGCTTAGCTTAAATATTATGGAATATTATGGCAGGTGGGATGTCACAAGGAAGGTATTGCAGAAACCACTTGCCTCAACTCTCTCATTTTTATATTTAATGAACCAGCCAAAAACATGAAGCCATGAGACAAGTGTGTATAGAAAAGGGACCATCTCTCTTCTAAGGCAAACCTCAAACTTCAGTGACTTCATGAAAATCTTACCCATTTTATCAACGATCAGAGCAGCTAGTATGCTTTTATTGTATCTTTCCTTATGACAACAGAATTCCATTACCCAAATAGTTACTTTCTTTAATTTGCTTATTTTACGTGCTATATCACAATGATGCACGCATAACTGCTAAATAAAATGCAGACGGTGGTGAAGGTGATGATGATGACAAGAATGAACAAGCAAGAGATGTTCCTTACTACAGTGTAAGTGGATGTTTACTTTCGCATCTTCTAAGGACATAGGTCCAAATCATAGATTAAGAATTGGGGCCTTGACTTCAGATAGGTGTGTTTCCAGTTCCAACCTTCTACTTAGCAGGTTTCTCAATTTGCATAGATGTGGTGGTGGTGCCTCTGGGATAGGTTCTTCATCTGTGATGTCATTGTGTGACTAGCACATATCTGCCAGGGTGGTGGGGGTTACATTGTGAAGCTCTTCTCTTTTTCTTTTTTTTTTTTTTAAATTAAATTTTTATTTTTTGTATTAATTAAAGGCAATTCACTTTGTATCCCAACTGTAGTCCCCTCCCTTCTCCTCTCCCAATCCAGCCATCCCTCCCTCAATTCTTCCTATGCCCCTCTCCAAGTCCATGGATAGGGGAGGTCCTCCTCCCCTTCCATCTGACTCTAGCTTATCTGGTCTAATCAGACCTGGCAGCATTGTCCTTTTCTGTGGCCTGGCAAGGCTGCTCTCCCATCCGGGGAAGTGAAGCTAGTTAACATTAGGGTCAAAGAATTTTAGGATCTCAGCTACTGTTACTTATCATGTACTGTGTAATTCTACCCTTAGAATATTTTATTATCTACAATATAACTTAGTGTATTCATTTCTAATACCATAAGCAATTTAGTGTTCTACTTTGAGATGTTCTTTTGTGAGAAGAAATTTTCATGATATAATATTCAGATTCAGATATCATTTGCAGCTAAAAATAAAAGGATATATGTAATCAACCCTCTTTGTTGACATTTAAGCTCTTTGAACATTTTTGCAATTACAAATAATTTTGTGATGAATGTTTATAACTAATCTCTTTTTAAGGACATATTTCTGAAGTGAAAGTATTGAATTAAATATTATAGATATGCATAAAGCATATGATACATATTGCTGGATTGCTTTCCCAAGAGCTGGAATCAATTTACACAAAGTTACTAAAGCGGGAGATTTTGTCATCTCAGTATACTTAAAAAAAAAATCCTATACTACCTTTTCAAAATACCTTTGAAAATTTGGTATTAAGCAATGTGATTTCTGTGTGATGATTTTAATTTTCCATAACTTTAATTACTAGGAATTTTAAACATCTTCCCAATGCTTTAAACTGATCTTTACTCATATATGCTGAGACATTGAAATTCTCTTCTTGGTTTAAGTGTGCTGTATGTTATTATTGACAATTCATAAGGTCCCATATTGGACACAAACAAGATTTTCCAATATTGAACTTATTTTATTCTTTTATGCTCCCAACTCTCTTTATTGTGTTGTTGAATGAACCCAACCCAAACATCCTCTTCCTTTGGGTTTCTTTACCTGTTCTGGGCCTACAAAGGACTTCTCTTTCTAGACTATTAACTCTGCCACCATGGGACTGAAACTTCTGAGTCCAGAATGACTAGACATTTTTCTAAAACTTCTAAAAGTGAGCCAACATATCTTAATGTGAATCTGGAGCCTATGTTGTGAAAATTCTTATTTTTTGGTAGGTTTAAAGAGCTAAAAATTTCAGTGACTTGAGCTGCTACATTCTCCTAGCTGTAATCTATTTAATGGGAAATATTTACATTTTATTTTGTTAAGTAATATCCACTCTAATAAGTAGTTAACGTAATACACACATCTTAATTATATAACTTACATATTTACCAGTTAAGCAAGAAATCGTAAATATTTAGGAACTAAATCTTTGGATTTAGTTGCTTTTAGCTACTTTTTTGGATTTAGCTGCTTTTCTTTTTCCCCCTTCTGTTTTACTCAGACCACACCTACAGAAGTTTTTGTAGATTTATGGCATTTTAGTATCTGACAATATTACTTCTTCAAATTGCACTATTGTTTTAAAACACTACTTCGGTTTTTGTTTTTTTTTTATTTTTGCATTCACATAATCTATGTGATAAATTTGGGTTAATCTTTTCTAGTTAAGTAGGCAGTCTATCATGATTTTTATAGAAATGGCATTCTACATTACAGCTCTCTGATAAGAAATTATAATCTTCATCCTTCTCATCCAGAAATATGATTTCTATTCTGATTATTCAAGTGTTACTTCATATTTCTTGTTATTATATGTAGTTTTCATACAAATAACTCGACATATTTTTTTTTGTTGGAAATATATCTAACTATTTTAGTGTTCAGTAGTTATTACAGGGACATTTCCTGAATAGAAAATGGTATCTACTTTGTTTGGGATATAAATATACAGTTTGTTCAGTTTACAGAGTTCTCATTGATTCCCACAGTTCCCTGGGTGGCTTCCTTGGTTGAGATACACATGTGATGGTCACCATTGGCCGCAAGGCAAATTGTTTCAAAATTAAGTGGATTTAGAGAACTAAGTGGATTTAGCGTATGGGGGCCAAGAACCAGATGCAGTTTGGCTGGTTCCTCTGTTCAGAACATCATCAGCTGCAATCAGACTGTCATGTAGGAGAGCAGGAGACATCTTTAAGCTCAGCAGGATGAGCTTTTTCCAAGCTCACCCACGAGGATTTGGGCTAGAGTCTCTTCATCATGCTCTGATAGACAGAACACCATGGCTTTTTGCTCATGAGGAGCAGCCAGGCTTTGTTTTTTGTTTTTGTTTTATTTTGCCACAGGAAATGTCCACTAGAAGTTTACTTCATGAGAATGAGGAGAGAAAGAGTGGATGCATGGGAGACATACGAAGAAGCAAAGAGACCCTGTTAAAATACAATTGTATACAATCTGACTCTGGAATTGACATTCTGCTATCCTTGCAAGAAGTTTATTAGAAGTGATTCCCTGCACTTTGGTTGGTAAAGTACTTGTTACACAAATGTGATGACAAAGTTCAAATTCATAAATGAAAGTATAGTGATATACATGTATAAGCCATGTCCTGGAGAAGTAGAGACAAGGCAGATCCCTGGAACTCACTGGCTGCCCAGCATAGCCAAATTCATTAGATGCACATTTAGAAACAGAGAGACCTTCTTTCAAAAATTAAGTGGAGAATAATTGAGGAAGACATTCAACGTTGACCTTAAATCTTCATCCGCATGTGCACTTGCCCCTGCAGAAGAACATACAAACACATAGGAGGATGCACACACATAGTCCACATATACCAAACACACACATAAGTGAGTCTCTGGGTTAGATCCTCTCATACTAAAGGGAAGGAAGTTATACAGGAATTAGAGCAAGGAAGGTAGTGATCAGCTGGTCCTCATCCTGGAGCTGCTCACTGAGGCCCTGTTTTTCACTGACGCTTTTATAGAGCTCTGAATTATGGCCATAATGTTCTCAACCCTCCTCAGATCCACAAAGTGACTGACCACTGAGCAATCCTGTCAAACCAGAGTACAACCCCCATCACAGTCTTTTCTTCTCATAAAGTCTCAAACGTAAAAAAAAATGGAGCTCACGATATACTTATGGCAACTGATATATAAATTCCAGAATATGCAGAGTGGAAAATGACAATCTCTTCTCCAATCTCCAAAGCAAGGTTGAATCGTACTTTATTAGTGAAAGAATTAAGTTGCTGTCACTTTCATTTCTTTTGAAATTGGGAATCAAAAGTTCAAGGGGTCTCTACAGCTTTCAGAAGTTTTCTGCCCGGGACTCTATAAGCACTACAGCAAATGATACTAATCGCTTAAGGGAGTTCTTGGAAACCAAGTGCTTTATTCCATCTTCAAGGGGAAAGAAAGAAGTCAATGATTCTCTCTTGCAACAATAGACACTTTCCCTTCACCGGGTTGAAAGGATAAAATGAAAGAAGTGTTAACTGAGAATTGACAAGTGCTTGCGCTAGGCTGCCAAAGCAATGTGATAATGAACTCCAGGAGTTTTCAACACATCTGCCCTGTTACCATATTCGCTCTATTGTGACACAAATTTCCTCAGCCAAACTGTGACTAGAGTTTTCTTTTTCTGTGTGTGTGTGTGTGTGTGTGTGTGTGTGTGTGTGTGTTTCAAATTAGAAGGTTGTGTTTAGGAATAATGACAACAACTTGAATTGAGGAGCAAAATACCTTGTGATGGAGGGAATGTCACAAGGGGTGTGTGCTTTGGACCTAGGTCTAAATCTGGTTGCATTGTTCCAAGCTCACTGTTTGGGCAACTTTTTAAAAAATAGGTTTATACATCTCTTCCCATAGCTAACAATTACAACCTCATGCTCATGTATGCTCCGATTTAGTCATTCAGCATGTTTCCTTTTTAAAATTTTGTTTTATTTTTATTAATTAAAGTTTATTCAATTTGTACCCCAGCTGTATCCCCATCCCCATCACCTCCCCATCCCTCCCTCCCTTCTTCTCCTATGCCCCTCCCCCAGTCCAATGATAGCATGTTTCTTGAGAAACTATTATTTAACTGACATCAAGTTTTTTTTTTAAATTTTTATTTTTCTTTTTTGTTTCATTTTGTTAACTCTGTGTCCCAGCTGTATCCTGCTCCCTCATTCCCTCCCCAACCCCACATTCCCTCCCTGGTCTCTTCCCTGCTCCTTTCCACTTCCACTGATAGGGGAGGACCTCCTCCCCTTTCATTTGACCCTGTTTTATCAGGTATCTTCAAGGCTGGCTGCAAAGTCCTCCTCTGTGGCCTAACAGGACTGCTCCTCCCTTTGGGGGGGGAGGTCAAAGAGCCTGCCCTTGAGATCCTGTTAGAAATAGTCCTTGTTCCCCTTACTTTGGAAAACTACTTGGTTACTGAGCTACCACGGGCCACATCCGAGCAGAAGTTCTAGGTTATATCCATAAATGGTCCTTGGTTGAGTGTCAGTCTCAGAAAAGACCCTGTGCCCGGATATATTTGGTCCTTGCAGAGCTCCTATCCTTTCCATATCATACTAACTCCCCTTCTTTCATATGATTCCCTGCACTCTGCCAAGGGTTTGGTTATGAGTCTTAGTGTCTGCTTTGAAACACTGCTAGTTAGAGTCTTTCAGATGCCTTTTGCGGTAGACTCCTGTCATATGTTCAATGCACATCCCATTGTCTTTCTTAAATGAGGATTGATCATCTTCACCCGTGTCCACTTTCTTGATTATCTTCTTTATGTGTGTAGATTTCATTATGTTTATCATATCTTGTAGGTCTATATAAGCGAGTATATACCATGTTTGTTTTTCTCCTTCTGGGATACTTCACTCAAAATGATCTTTTCTAGATTTGCTGACATCAAGTTTTAACTGTAGACATTATAACATAAGAAACAATTTTCTGGTTAAGATTGCATATACACACACATTATCAGAGGCATAAATGAATTCAATCATAATGGGAGATAAGCTATGCTCTGGGAAGTTTTCTCATAAGAATAGAGTCATGTGTAGATTTCGCATATTGGAAGGCTGAAGGCAAGAGAGGAGACATGGTTAGCCTGAGTTAGCACAATTTGATTTTATTCCTGGATGTTCAGCCTGCAGTTAATTGAGGCGGTCTGTATTGATGCTTCAGCCTCCAGACTGTGCAGCTAAAGATATTAAATTCCTGGCATTCATTAGGTCAGCTCTTTCCAACTTTGGATCCAAAACAACCCTGCCCTGGATGTCTTTTGATTTCTTGGCTGAACATCCCACATCCCACAGAGCTGGAAGATCTTATGTATTAGTTAATTTTCTTGACACTGTGAACAAATGCCCCAGAAGATACAGCTTTAGGGACAGAAGCTTTATTTTGGCTCACAGTTTAGGGAGCACAGTCCTTCTTGGAGGGAGGCCATGAGGGCTCAGTCATGGCTTCTGTCCAGCCTGGACTATGATTGGACTAGAGCTTGCCTGTGTCATGTGTTTACATCTTGGCACACTGGAAAGCAGAGAAAGAAGAATGCAGACACTAAGCTGGATTTCTTTTCCCCTTTTTCATTCTATCTTGGACCTCAGTATATGGTATAAGGAAATCCACATTCAGAATAAGCCATACCCCCTCAGTTAAGCTCTTTTAGAAATATCCTTGTAGACACACTCAGAGTTGATGCAAGCCAATCAAGTTGACAATGACAATTGACCATCACACACAGGCATGCGTAGAGCATGTGCTGAGATGAATGCTGTGAAAATAAAATACAAGCTGGAAACAGCGAATGAAGGAAGAGAATTCCTGACATCCACAGTTCTATATATTCCTGCCCATTGTCCCCACTCATGATTCTAACACACAGCCCTAATCCAGTTACTCCTCTGCAAGAATGATTTTCCTCTGTGTTCAGAGGAATGCCAGGGTCCTTGCAGGAAGGGGTGATATCAAAGTCTGGTTTCTTATCTTGTTGGCTTTTACATTTATCATTCTTTTTTTAGAATATGTGGGAACAACTGAGCTCATTGCTTTTTCAGAGGTGAATAGTACCCCATCATGCCTTTTTTGTTTGTTTGTTTGTTTTTTCTATCAAGCTGCAATATATCTTTGCTCCCAATATCATCCACTCATCTTGTGAGCTACTTCTTAGACTTCCTCATTTCTAGCCACCCTCAAAAGACTTCTGTGATAAAAATAAAATGTGTGACCCAGGACCTACTTGACTTTCCTTCCAAACCGAGCATCCCAATTTATGGTAGTTATTGTCCTGCACCCTTGTACAACTGTGCTGGCATTTTTGTCTCTTTCATTGTTTCATTAGGCCATAGATTTCCAAAGACAAGGATGACATTTACCTCTGGAATCCCAAGGTCTTACACTGTACCAACAGAGAAAGCACCAAAAAACACCTAAACACATTGATGGACCATTATATGGATGGAAAATCATTGAGCTAAAGGGCTACTGAAGAACAATTTAGACTTTTTCTTGTTGCATGTATTTGGCGGTATGGTGTATGTGAGTGTGCTATAAAATGATTTCTATAATGAAAGCCATATACGTGCCCATTACTGCTTGAAGTTATCTTGCTGTGTTGTACATTCAAGTGTGCTTTTTACAGATTTCAAATGCACAAAGCAGAATTGTCAACTGTAGGTCTTCTGAGTCTATCTATCTGTCTTTGATGACCATTATTCACCCCTCAGCCTCTGAGAGTTACCATTCTATGCTCTGCTTTTCTGAGTTTTGCCTTTAGACTCTGCATATAAGAAACTCCATGCATATTTGTCTTTCTAAACTGGCCTCATTTCTCCTGGCATAATCCTGTCATTTTACTTACTTTACTAGAACAGGATGGATTCCCTTGTTTTAAAGGTAGAATGGTATGCTAGGGTGTGTGTGCGTGTGTGCCTATGTATATGTGTGTGTATATACCTGTGTGTACATGTGTGTATTCGTGTGTATGGATGTGTTTATTATATGTTTGTATGCATATATATGTGTCTTTCTGTGTGTGTGCATGTGCTATGTGTATGTGTGTGCCTGTGTATATGTGTGTGTGTGCCTTTGTGTATACGCATGTATGTGTGCCTGTGTGTATATGTGTATATACCTGTGTATATGTGTATGTGTATGAAAGAGAGAGAGACATGGAGACAGAGAGAGACACACAGAGAGAGAGCATATGTTCATGATGCTAGTGTTAATTTACTAAGCTTCTCTAGTTTATCAAATTAAGTTTTGCTAGATTCCGGGCTTCAAAAGGTTTATTCACGCTTTTCAGTTTGTCTGATTTGTTGTATAATTGTCCACTGAATTCTCTTATATTCCTTTCTATTTCAGGTGTAAGTTGTTACGTGTCCTTTTTGTTTATATATTTTTTTCACTTGTAGTGGTTAGCTTAGCTGAAAGCTTACAAATATTCTCTCTCTTCAGAGCAAAGAGCAAAATTCCATTTCCACTGATCTTTCCTACTACTATTCTAGTTCTTAGGACTCTGAAGAGCCAAGTAGGGCCAGAGCATGAAAGGGTCCCTGGGCTGGATAGCAGTGTTCTAGATGCAAGCATGTGTTACAGTGTCATTTTCAGAGAATTGTGGTAACAAAGTAGGGCTTTGGCAACAGAAATGCAACATGCTAGTTCCTGGGCAAGAAGCCTATCTCAGAGGTCAGAAGGCTGGTTTCTTCTGAGAGCTCTTAGGGAAAGAAACTTCCTGAACTCTCTGGCTTCTACCCAGACAGTATCTGCTCCCTGTGTTCCCAACCTTTCCTTTACATTGGGGATTTCTACATCCAAATTTCTTTTCAACAAGGACAGCAACAGTATCTGGCTGAGAGATTAATGTATTACAGAATTGTTTTCTTTGCCCTTACTTCCTATTGATATCATGTTTTGAAGTGCTGCCAGTTAGGGAGGAAAGCATATTTTAGGAGAACGCTATGTCAACCACATCAGATCTACTGAAGCTGGACACCTCCCAGAATTCATGTTTACAAGTGACCTGAGAATCTGAGTGCAGTAGAATCTTTGTTTTGACTAAGAGAAGCACAAAGCAGGTTTGTTGATTTACAAAGCAAACCATGTCCTACAGAAGGAGTTATATGAACTGGGCTGAGAGAGAGTCAAGGCTTAAAGACCAAAGGTCAGACCTTCAGAAAAAACAACAACAACAACAACAACAACAACAAAAAAAACAGATGACAGAGAAAAGGTTCAATTTAGCAATAGAGCACACTGGTTGTATATATCACTCTACTATTTGTGAAACAGGTGAACTCAAGACACTTCAGATCTCTTGCTGCATTCATTTCTAGTGAAGACAACAACTCCTCTTTCTAGGAACACATGGAAAACAGAAGAGTGATTGCATATAAAATATTAAACAAGTATCTGGCTCAAGCGAACAATAAGCAGAGCTATAACTCCCTAGATGCAGCCTGGATGAAGGGGCTGTTGTGTGGAGAATGCCCTATAGAGGGATGCCTATATGGGCCATCTGGAAACAGTCATTATGGTGATACAAAAAGAAAAGTTCTATGGTTCTCTCCAGACACTATCAGCTCTGAAAGAATGGTTTCCTGTGTTTGGGAGGATAAGGTGTGGACTGGCTATGAGCTCATGTCCTAAGGTAGCTGCTTCCTTTAAAAACTGAACAGTGATTCTTTTGACAAGTGTGTAGCCCTTTCTCACTTTTTTGGATTCAAAATACTCTGGGCATTCTATTGTTGTGACTGTTATCATAACAGGTAAAGGTAGCCTTCTCTCTAAAGACTGGTCCTGATGATGCTCTTGGTTTCAGACCTTTTATAAGGCAACATTTCACCATAGGTAAGATGCTATAGTCAACTGATTTCTCTGGAACCACACAAGGAGAGCAACAGAACCAGAAAATTTGAACACAGGGAACATCCCAGAGACTCATACTCCAACCAAGGACTATTCATGGAGATAACCTAGAACCTCTGCACAGATATAGCCCATGGCAGTTTAGTGTCCAAGTGGGTTCCATAGTAATGGGAAGAGGGCCTGCCTCTGACATAATCTGATTGGCCTGCTCTTTGATCACCTCCCCCTGAGGGGGGAGCAGCCTTACCAGGCCACAGAAGATGACAATGCAGCCACTCCTGATGTGATCTGATAGACCAAGATCAGAAGGAAGGAGAGGAGGACCTCCCCTATCAGTGGACTTGGGGAGGGGCATGAGTGAAGAAGGGGTTGGGAGGGTGGGATCAGGAGGGGAGGAGGGAGGGACTTATGGGGGATACAAAGTGAATAAAGTGTAATTAATAAAAATTTAAAAAGTAAAAAAAAAAAAAAGATAGGATAAACATACTGAAATCTGTACACCTAAAGAAGCTAAACAAGAAGGAGGTCCCGGGGTAAGATGATCAATCCTCACTTAGAAAGACAAATGGGATGGACATTAGAAGTAGGAAAAAACAAGCAACAAGACAGGAGCCTACCACAGAGGGCCTCAGAAAGACTCTTCCTAGCAGTGTATCAAAGTAGATGCTTATTTTGAGTGGCAAGTTCTTTAAACAATGGGGCATTACTCCTTCAATTTTATTTTTGATAAATTTACCCAATAAAAAATTTCCTGTCCTCCTGGGTGCTAAGCAGATTTCTGTGCTTCCTATGGCCCACAGTCCAGAGTCTGTCTTTGCATTGACAGCCTATGACTTCTCCAAGATCTGTCAATGAGAGTTGTTGTGAGACACCTCGTGTCTTCTCCATCATCACTGTGGAGAAAAAGACTCAGTTGAGAATCTCATTGGAAAAGCAACGAGGTCCTCTGAGGGCCTTGGAGCCAGAATACAATCAGCAGCAGCTCTACCTACTCCCTGCCCATCAGTTGACAGTTATACCAGACACAGAGAGTGGGTATAGTTAACAAGCAAGGTTGGCAGTCTCTGCAGAAGCTGGTCTCTGCCCTTGAAAACAGAACAAGAAGGCCTGGAAAAAAGATGCCCCTGAGACTAACTAGTTCCAATCTAGGGCAGTGGAGAGTAGCAACTTACCCATCATAATAATCACAATAACGGGAATAACAGCACAGACCTTTATGCATCCAGTTATGGAAATGACCTACAATGTAGGTAAGAATGAATATTGCTTTTTATAGGTTTTCTTAAAAAGCGTGCAGTTTCAGCTGACTTGATATTTTATGCAAATGTAGGGACAGGACAAAAAGTTATATTGATTGTAGTTTAACCTAAACTGTGTGATTTAAAGAACCATAATCCACAAAGTCAGTAAGTCAGTAGAAGTCACAGAGCAAAGTGTTTCACACTCATATCTGGGGAAAGAGCCTTGCCTACACTTGGAAGGTTTGTTCCCTCATCACTTGCTGTGATTTTGGGCCAACCAATAAATTCTGTTTCTTAGTGTTCTCATCCATGTAATGAAAATTGATTTATCTGTGAACCCTACAAATAATTTTTAAGTTCTCACTTTATCCCCACTGACGAAAATATTGGAGAAAACAAATGGTCAGATTTTGTGCTTCTGAACTTTACCTTCTGTGAACTTGGAGGGATGATGGGAAATTAATAATTTCATCTATAAATGATGTCACATGTTACATTTTAGCATATACTTTAGAGAAAAGTCAAGCATAAATGTGGATTATAATTGTAATGGAGAAGACTTGTGACATACACATTAATGGAGAGTGGAGAAGTCCTTACTGGGATGGTGATATCTGAGCAAAGAACTGAGAGACTATGGAGTTAGTCATAAAGATATTTGTGAGACTAACCTCCTGGTCACAGAGAACAGTAAACACCCAAGAACATGTCTGACACATTTGGAGACACTGAGGAAAGGGGAAGTCCTTGGAAAAGGAGATCAGGGAATATTGTTCCAAGCCTACTCAGTACTACAGTGGTGGACTTGTATGTGTGTAAGAGGAGACTGTTGGAATTTGGAAAGTCACTACTCTTTGGCATATTTTCAAATGGCTATTCTGGCTGTCAGGTGGAATGGAAAATATTCATAGTGATTACACTCAGGAGCAGATGCCCAAAGCCATGATTCAAGCAAGAGATATCTGGTTGGGAAGAGGTACTTACTGGTCAAATTTTGGATATAGCATGTTAGTTGAATGTTTTATATAGACTGTTACAAGAAAAAGGAATAAATTAATTACTCTTGTGTACACACTTCCAACAATGATTTGTTTTTTTTTTCCAGTCAGATCAAATTTCTTTATTTCTTTTTTTTCTTTATTAATTTCACTTTATTCACTTTGTAGTCCCCCTGTGGTTCCTTCTCTCCTCTGGTCCCAATCCGTCCCTTCCTCTACCCTCTGCATGCATGCCCCAAGTCCACTGATAGGGAAGGACTTCTTTTCCTTCTGATCCTTGTCTACTAAAATCTGTACACCTAAAGAAACTAATCAAGAGGGAGGATCTTGCTAAAATGCTCAATTAATATCCAGAAAGGCAAAGAGGCTGGACATCAGAAGAAGGAGAAAAGAGGGAACAAGTCAGGAGCCTGACACAGAGGACCTCTGAAAAGCTCTGCCCTGCAGACTATCAATGTAGATGCTGAGACTTATGGGCAACCTTTGGGCAGAGTGCAGGGAATCTTAGAAAAGAAGTGGGAAACAGTAAGATCTGGAGAGGACAGGAACTCCACAAGGAGAGCAACAGAACCAAAAAAACTGAGCACAGGGGTCTTTCCTGAGACTGCTATTCCAACCAAGGACTATGCATGGAGATAACCTAAGACCCCTGCACAGATGTAGCCCATGGCAGTTCAGTATCCAAGTGGGTTTCATTGTAATAGGAACAGGGACTGTCTCTGACATGAACTGATTAGCCTGCTCTTTAATTACCTCCGCCTCCATATTGTTACTAGCACATAGTATACATAAGTAGTATCAAACATATTTCCAGGTGTCCTTTGGCTCAGGATATAAAGGGGATCAGGATGGAAGCAACAGGGAGCAATAAAAGGTAAGTGACAGAGACTATCACAGCACAGAAAAACACAGCATACTGCTAAGGCTATAATCCAGTCATTAATTCAAACAAGGCTTCCTGGAGGAAGTGATGTTTAAACTTAACCTGTCACTGATCAAAAGTCACTCAGGAAAACTCCCAATTTCAGAACTTAAATAGGTTTCTCAATAACTTCAAGGCAAAATAATAACAGAAACAAGAATCCAGAGGCAAGAAAGAGCAAGATTCCATCAAAACCTGGAGCTGTAGAGAGTTACAGAGAATCCCTATGACAATAAGTTAATTCAACTCCTAAAATTAAGGAACTATTTGAAAGCCAAATTGCATCTTTCACAGTTCTTCCATATGGCCCCAGAAGGAGCTCATGATTATAGCACCTGTCTTTACTAATATCCCAATAATTATATCAATTAGGACGAGAGAAACAAATTTACCACTTGCTGCTAGACACCATACATCGCCTCCCCAACTACATCCTGCTTTCACTACTTTTCTTAATAGCATCAGTAGGTCTCAGTCTCTGATAGCTTCTTTGGATTCTCCCCCATGTGACAGTTAGTTTTAATTGTTAATTCGACACAATCTAGAATTACCTGGGTAGGGAATCTCAGAGGGACTATCTAATTTAGATTAGCAAGAGACTATGTCTGAAGGAGTTGTCTTGACTCTTTTTATTGAGACAAAAAGAAGTTCTCCCTATGAGTGGAGCCATTCTCTGGGTAGTGGGTGCTGGATTGTATCAAGGCAAAAAGAGCAAGCTCAGCACTAGCATCCACTTACTCAGTGTTCTCTACGTCTTCGTCATGAGTGCAGCATGGCCAGTTGTCTTGAGCTCCTGCCACTGTGACTTCACTGCAGTGATGGACTGTTATGAAACTGTGGGCTATAATGAACCTTTTCCTCCCTACATTGCTTTTCTCAGGTTATCTTAGCACAGCAATAGGAAACTGGCAAGCATATATCCTACCACAAGTAACTTTATGAAACCAGACATAATTATGTAATTATATTATTTCTGCTTCTGTTACTTACTATACCTTTTTAGTATTTATACTACTGCCATTTCTGACCTCACCTCACTACATGACTGTAGTAGGCATTCAACTCATCTCTCTTCATCTTCTGTTTCAAGTACAGGTCAGTGATTAGAGGACCAATGCTGTCAAATTCATTTATTTATTTTGTTTTGTTATTTGTTTCTTGAAACATGTTAAATTAGTCCAATCTAGTCTCAAGTTTATCATCTTCCTGCTTCAACCTTCTCTTGAGTACTAAGATTACAGTGGTATGCTACTACACACATGTAAGGTAAATCCTTAGAACCAATGTTGGCTACTTTTTTGTTAAGGATCAAATATATGTCAGGTTTTGCAGGCATTCCCTGAGGCCCCTTGTAGCTATTCACATCTGCACTGCAGTATAGAATCTGCAGACAAAAATCGACAAATGACTTTCGCTATGGTCCAATAACAGTGTTGATTAAAAAGGCAGAAGCCAGCTTTCAGACTTGGAATTTTTTGTTTGTTTGTTTTTGCTTATTTTTGTTGTTTTAATTTGATTTCCCTATCTATCTATCTATCTATCTATCTATCTATCTATCTATCTATCTATCTATCTATCTATCTTTATCTCTATCTCTCACTCACATACATGTGTGTGTTTATGTGTGTGTGTATACTACAGAGTCTGGTTTTTCCACAAATTTTTTACATGGTGACCTAAACTCATGTCCTCATGTTTTCAGGGCAGGTATTTTGCTCAATGATCCATTTCTCAAACCCTGTTTTGATTTTTTTTCACTATTGAGTGTTGCTGTGTAAATATAGCTGGTCTATCTAGTATTGGCTATATAGTCCAGGATGGACTTGGACACATGGGGACCCTCTTGTCTCTGTGTCTGGGTTTCTGGGATTATAGACATGAACCAAAAAGCCCAACTCAATTATGTTTTAAAATAAACCTCTTAACATTACTCTAGAACTGCTCCCCATGTCTTCCAGATGCTGGTTTTCGTCAACAATGAAACCACTTCAATATCACTTTTCACTTACAGCTTAAACACATTTCTTCTGGATCTGTCTGTGCCCTGACTGTACTTTCCAGATTCTTGCCTCCGTAAGTACTTTCTGTCTTCTATACATGTCCAGTTTGGGTGTTTCTGCTGTTAAAGTTGACTGATGTTTCAGGTCTGTCTCTAACATCAGCTCTACCTCACCAAGTTCCTCTTCACAGCAGAGCCTGTCTCCAGAGTCAGAGAGAAGAATTCTCTCTGATGACACTGAGATTTTTCTAGTAGAACTCATTATTGAAGATACTTGTCACTGTGACTGAGATTCTACCACCTTCTTTTTTCTTTTTTTTTTTTTTGGTTCAACCCTCACCATTTTACCCATTGAAAAGCTGGGTGACTTCATCCTCTTGAGTCTGGATAAACACTGTGATTATTCTCATCACAAGGTACAGCAAAAGCAAGTCTGTGTCAGTGCCCAACCTCAGACATACAGCATTTGCATCTTCCACTCTAGCCTCTTATGAAGGAGCTTTCTCAGAGGCCTAGTATTGGAAAAATGAAACTTTCTCGGATCCATCTGTCTCACCCAAGATGCAAGATGTTGGTGCACAAGTTAAGATCATTATCCCAGCATCCCATGCTCAACAAAGAACCAGCTATATTTATAAAGTAAATTTATCTCATATTGAAATACTTTCTTTACCTGCATAATCATGAGATAAAAAAATATTGTTTCAAAATGCTACAGGCCTTGGGACTAATCCATAACATGATGGTAAATGAGTAAAACACGTATTTTTTGGTGAGCAGACTGTCCACCTTAAGTCTTTCCTTCGCCAAGGTGGTGTTCCAGTTCAGATTTGTTTCAGTTACTATTTTTTTTTTGATACAACAAAATACTAGACAACAGCGACTTCAGGAAGGAAGGTTTTATTTGAGCCAAGTTTTTCCTTTATATTCAGTCTAAACCCCAAACTACGGAATGGTGTTCCTCACAGTTAGGGTGAGTCCTCCCACCTCTTTTACGCCAAGGTAGAAATTTGCTCACAGGTCTCCCTAAAGGGATACCTGCGGATATCTAAACGATACTCAATCACGGCCATTTGACAATCCATATTAACTACCACAGAATCTACTTTTCTGTTGTTCTTCCTTTTACACTTATATTAATACATCTTTACACTCTGCCCTTACTTCCCACAAGGATCCCTAATTTTTATTTCAGATTCTATATCAGATCTCCTGTGAAGCCTTTTTAAAATTGTTTGCAGTGACCATTCAATGATTCTTGAAGGTCTCCAAATACATAGCTCTTCTTCTCAGTGGGTGGCTTATTTTGAGAACTGCCTATTGGTGCACCTACCTTATCTAATAAACTGTGATTTCTCAGAGGCAGAAACTATTCTTTACTCATCTGTGCATGTCTAATATTGGTATGTTTGCTGACAATTAATAGTTACTAAAAAAACTCATTATTAGATGATTAAATATGACAGGTGAGATTTTTACTTTGATGATTGACAAATTAGATTTAAGTTATTGCAAGAAAGATGATAATTAATTGATAAACAGAATCAAAACTTTCTCATTCCTTACCTTTAAAAAAGGTAAGTTCAGATAATTCTCTACATACGTCATAAAACAGAGAAGGAAATGAGGCTGGATTTTCCAGTGCTAGTAAGTGAATCCTAACTTCCAGAGATGTAAGATAGCAAAGGTGTGCCTCTCACTCAGGCCCATCCTTAGCAGATTTGGCAGCATCCCTGGGGCCTTTCCTGCAGGTGATTCCACTCAAGCCTCTGTCCTACAGCCCTCCTACTGCTGAAGCACTTTCCTTCTCGGCAAAGAGGAGGGAGGGAGTATGTAGAATGTGCACACGCTGAATTCCTGGTACAGAGAGATTTATCATTTCTCACATTCCAATGGGTAAGCACTTAATTGCATGGCTTCCACCCAGAAGCAAAAGACACTGGAAAACATAGTCTTCCTGTGCATCCAAAGTATTTCATTTCCAGTAGAGGACAGCTAATCACTGGGCTCCACATGGCTGCTTTTGTAAGATAGAACAAGGATTTTATGTGGCATTTGAATATATGTTTATACTACACTCTCAAACTCTACTTGCTAAATGTATGTGGAGATCCAAAGCATGACAACACTTTATTGTTTGCAAAGAATAGTCATGTGAGTTTTAATGGTTCAGGTTCTGTGGTGATACAGTGTGCTAGAGTCCAAATCCTACCATTTTCAGGATTTTTTTTTCCAGCTTAGGGTAAATAGCATAAATGCTCTAAATACTCTGTCTCCACATCTGGAAACTGGGGGAAAAGTATGATAATATCACCTTATAGTGTCTGGAGGAAGATAAAACAAGGACAATACTTGTGTACTCTCAAGAAAACTGTAAGATCTCAAATATAGTGGATTAATTCCTGGAAGGGTGTGCAACTTGTATCATTTTTGTAAATGAGTCTGAGAGTTTGGAGTCTGAGGGTCCAAGCGATTAAAGTAAAAGAAATGTTTTGCTTATTCTCCCAAACTGCCTCAGATCTGAAATGAAAATATCAATGATAAGCTTATATTTTCTAGCTTCTGATGATGTATATGCTGATTCTCTTTCAAGGCCTTTGTGATTTCGAGGGAAGAATTTCTGTAGCACCACAGAGCCTGTCAGATGGATGAAAGGTAGATCTAAAGCTTTGTCACCTTTGAGGAATAGGTGTGTTCAGTGAGAGTTCTAGGGAAACTCTGTTGTACTAAATGCATGAAAAACTTTTGAGTGACTTGTGTATCAATGAAGTTGAGCTACTTTTGTCTTTTGTTTTCCCAGGATGAAACTCTAATGTGATGGTGATATGTTAATGAAACACAGACTAACAGGAAGTATGATTAGGAAAGAAAGGAAGTCAGGGAAAGCTGTTGAACAAAGTATGATATTTCAGTCCCTCAAATGTGGCCTTGGCTCAGTCCCACAAAGCAATCTTGGCAAGAGTGGAGGTTATGCTTGGTTTTAGTACCAGTGAAAGCGTTCTGGAGTAACTGTATTTTGCCACTTCCCATTGGCTCAGCCCAGGGGACAGGATGGCTTGCATTCCCATGGACAGTGTCTCATTATGCTGTTGTCATGTAGGAAGTTGGTATGAGGTCCTATGGGATCCTTCTCATTGATGTTGTTGGAACAAAGACATGCTGGAAGTGAAGAGACATTAAGGCAATGAAGAGGGGCTATGGCAACATCGGGAGAAAACGGAAACTGCCAGTGTTGTTCTTTCTGTGCTGACATCCCATTTCTGGGAAGAGTCAGGCCTAGCCTGGCCAGTGACGATGTAGGTCTCTCAATGCCAGCTTTGACTCTGGGTGTCAATCAGCAGATTCATTCTGCAGAATGATGTATAGCTATTGAATGTTTATATTAAAATTTACACCTGCCCCTAGAGGCACTGCAGGTGCGGCTGCTGTGTCACATGTGCCTCAGTAGTTGACAGAGAGGAGAGACGCTATGTCTACACTCAGTGGTCCGACCTATGAACACCGGAATGATTACTAGCCTAACATTCTCCAAAAAAGTAAACCTGAGGCAACCACCAGTCTGACTCCACATAGGCTTTGATGGACTCGCAGGACAGGGAGCAAACCAGAGACCAGAAGAACCCTGCCTGGGACTACAGGCCCTGGGCTGGAGTGAGGCTGAGACAGATGACCCTCTCAAGGGGCCATTTGGTTGAGACCAGCAAGGAGGGAGGCCAAGACAACCACTAGACCAGATGCCATGGGATCCTGACAGGGAGATACACTGAGGTGACCACCAGTCGGGCACCACAGACATGGGGGGCAGACCATACCTAAGATGACCCCTGCCCTGTGCCATAATTCATAAGCTGAGCACTATACTCCTGAGACAACTCTTGAGATGACCCCAGAAACTCAAAAACCATGGGCACTGCTAAGAGGAGCAAATGAGTAGTAGAGAAATAGAAGACAAAGGAAGACAGAAGAATGTGAACACAGTGAAGAGAGACAGAATTGAGAGGTAGTGAGAAACAGCTGGTGTTTCCCCTGAGACCTTGGTAGGGCAATGGTCTGTGCTACCACTCAGGGCTACGTCTAGGTCTGTGGCCCTGAAGCAGCAGGAGTCTGTTACCAATAAAGGGCAGGTGGGTATCGCTGGTCTGGACTGGCATCTGGAGACATGTTGATATCTGAGGGCTGTATAGAGCTGACCCCATCTTTCACCTGGGCATTTGTGGGAGAGCTGGTCCTGGGGTGTGACAACAGGAGAGCTGACTCCATTCCTAGCTAGCTGTAGTACTCTTGAGAGCAGGCTTGGCACACTGTGGGCGTTATAGGTGAGCATGTCTCAAGGGTATGAGCCTGGGCAATCTGGCCCTGCCACTCATCACCCATGAGGTAGCACAAAGAAGAGATATCCTCCTCCCCTCTCACCCCTCTTCATCTATGGCAGGTGGAAGACCTGTCCCTGGGGTCCTGAGAGCGGGAAAGCTGGTACTGCTCCTCGCCTGCTATAACACTGAGGAGAGCAGGCCCTGTACCTTACTTGGGCAGCACAGTAGAGTTGACCTTGATGGCAAGGGTACGTGGGAGCTAGCCTGAGGGTATGAGAATGGGAGAGCTGACCCTGTAACTTGTCTGCCTTGTGGCAGTGTGGGCAAAGGAGAGATGCCTTCCCCAGCCCTCTCACCTTGTCACCTCTGGCAGGCTGGAAAGCTGGTCTGGGGTCATGAAAGCAAGAGAACTGTCTCTTCCCCTCACCTGCTGCAACAGTCTGACAAGTGTACCCTGTACTTCACCTGTTTTACCAGCACAGTAGAGCTGGCCCTGGACATAGGGGTTTCAAGTGAGCTGGCCTCTAGGGCAGGACCTGTCTTTTGTCTGCTGAGTGCTAGCATAAATGAGGAAGAGACACCTTGCTCCCCTCCCTTGTCCTTCACCACCTGTCCCTCACCAGCAGCATCACCCTTAGCACAGGTCCTGACCTGACCCTGGTTGTGGGTGTTGCTCATAATCTAGCCTTGAGGGCATGAGAGCCAACTAATACATATCTCTCAGGCCCAGGTCCAGAGCTTTGGATCGTCTTACCCCAACAATGAACTTCAGGAGTGCATGAAGGAGCTGGTTTTATAGATAAAACTACTGAATCTCCATGACACAGGACAACAACAGGATATTCAAGATAAGCCCCAATGAGAATACAGTATTGATAGAGTAACAGAAGCCAAAAACGTCATGCCAGACCAAGGAGTCATTGAAATGAACATTTGCAAGCAAAGAGGTGTGGTCAGAAGGGTATACCATGGGACAAACTACAGCTTTCACGAAGAGATTTTTTTTTTTTCTCTGTTGGGAGACCGGGATGCAAGGGTGGAAGGTAGGTATGAGGAGAGGGAGAGATGAGTGAGATTGGAATGCATGATGTAAAATTCACAAAAAAACA
The DNA here is from genome assembly GCF_907164565.1 of Psammomys obesus. Taxonomy (NCBI): domain Eukaryota; kingdom Metazoa; phylum Chordata; class Mammalia; order Rodentia; family Muridae; genus Psammomys; species Psammomys obesus. The sequence goes on along the minus strand of NW_026596051.1, from coordinate 22,529,957 downwards.
ACAAAACCTTTAAAACATTGTCTTCCAAGAAATTGTGGACTTATAAATCAGAGAAGAAGAGGTTACATCATCTCTGGTTATAAACAACATGAATTTACACATGGAAAAACCTAATGATGCTTTCAGAAACCTCTTAGACCTAAAAATGAACTCAATAAGATTATGAAGTCTACATTTCAATGCAAAAACAGTTTTCTTTACATTTTTAAATTTCATTTATTTGTGTATATATCTGTGTTCATTGGTGTGGGTGCGCTACGGGTGAGTGTGGGGCAGAGGCCAACTTGCAGGAATGATGTCTTTCCTTCTGCCATAGGGACCTGAGGGTTGAATTCAGGTAATCAGACTTGTCATTAAGCGTTTTTAGGCTCAGCTGCTTTACAATACAACAATATCATTTTTTGAGAAATAAGCGAATAAAGTAACCTTTTCAAAATACCCACCCAAAATTGTGACACACCGTAGTATAAAATTTCCCAGGGAAGGAAATGTTTTCTTTTCTGAAATTTACAATACACTGAGTTAAAAAAAAATGGATGGGATACAGAAAATAGAATAACATCTTTTACTTATAGATTAGAAGACCTAAAATTTTAAGTCTATGTTATATAAAGTGGTCAACATAATATGTAACAATCCTCTCAAAACACCCATCATGGTCTCTACAGAAATGGAAAAACATGTTCAACATTTATGTGGAGCCATGAAAGATCCCAAATAACCAAAGCACTCCTAAGCAAAAACCCCAAACTCAGTGATTATATTACCTGACTTTAGGACATACAGCAGCATAATAGAGGCCCAAATGCATATTAGCAGCCTAAAAACTGATACATGGACCAATGGAACAAGACAGAGAACTCAGAGATAAACTCACATATTTAAAAGCAATTGTATTGTAGGCAAAATCAGCAAGAGCCACATTGAACAAAGAGAATTTTTTTTCAAAATGGTGTTTTGCTAGATCCCACTGGAAATTTTCAGGACCAGGTAGCATAAGAGTGGTAGTCCATTTACATTTGCATATTTCTGATGATTAGTGAGGTTAATCATGTCTGTCTAATGGCTCTTTCCAATTTTATTTTCTTTCTCTCAATTGCCTTATATTTTTTGCCTATTTTTCTATTGGATGGCTTGTTATTTCCATAGCATTTTTATATCATTTAAAGCTTTTTAAGTATGATAGATATCATTTTCTGTGTTACAAATATTCACTCCCATTAAGTTGTTTTTTAATTTGTTTCCTTTCTAGTAACTTGGTTAAAAACATACTGCCCAAAGAAAATTAAATAACTAATCTCCAAAATACAGTGGTTTTTTTTGTTGTTGTTTTATTTCTTTTCTTTTCTTTTTTATTTTTTTTTGTATACAGATGTTCATGTACCATAAAAACTAAGTCTCTGAAAGAACTCTGAAAGGAGAAAGAAAGAAAGAAAGAAAGAAAGAAAGAAAGAAAGAAAGAAAGAAAGAAAGAAAGAGAGAGAGAGAGAGAGAGAGAAAGAAAGAAAGAAAGAAAGAAAGAAAGAAAGAAAGAAAGAAAGAAAGAAAGAAAGAGGAAGAAGGAAGGAAGGAAGGAAGGAAGGAAGGAAGGAAGGAAGGAAGGAAGGAAGGAAGGAAGGAAGGAAGGAAAAATAAGCTCAAATGGAACAAAGACCTAAAACTAAGACCTGAAAACTCACTATACTTCATAAACATAAAACTACCAGGTACCAATCACAAATTTAAAGTATACTAAAATAAAGCATTACACTAATGGAAAATGTCTCCTAAAACTATAACGCAGGACTACTGTTGAGTTACATTCTCTAGGTCTTCTCTATGGGATTCAGTACCTCTAGCTACACAAAGCTTTGGCTTCTTATCCCTGGTCTGCACCATTTTGGTTGCAGAATCTTGAACAAATTACCAAAAAACCCTTGTCCTTCAGTGACCTCTTCTTTAAAACAGAGCCAATGATGTTTGCCCATGGGATCTGATAAGGTTTACATCTCATAGATATCAGTGTCCACACAAATCTGTCTACTGTTGTTATTCTTACTGCATACGAGAAAATTTAAGGCAGAATGATAAACGTGTCTGTCAAGTTGCTCTAAAAGAAATGGAGGCCATCTCTGCCATATGACTCTTCATTTAGCACGTTGGTTCTCAACCTTCCTAAGGCTGTGACCATTTAATACCGTTCACCGTGTTATGGTGACCCAGACCATAAAATTATTTTCATTGCTACGTCATAACTGCAAATTTTCAACTGCTATGAATTGTAATGTAAATATCTGTGTTTTCTGATGGTCTTAGGTTACTTCTGTGAAAACAGCCTTAGACCCTCCCCCCCAAAGGGGTTGCAAACCTCAGGTTAAGAATCGCTGCTCTACCATAGTGTCTAACACATTATTTCCCATTGAAGATATTGTGACCAGTGCACAGCTGTCATCTCAACACTCTGAGTATGGAGGCAATTAAAAGTCCCTATCACTTCATTGTTATTCTTCAAGCATTCTACTTTTCTAGCAGTTTGACATTAAGATATCTGCTCTCTGTGTCTCATTTCTCTCTACTGCAAAGCATGAGCATTGGGATTTCTGGCCATAGAGTGCCTCTAAGCTCTAACTACCAAGGTACCAGGAGACAGAGAGGAGAAATGCATTCTGGGCTCAGCAGTCTTCACTGCAACATAGTAATGGTGTACCATGGGCTTGTCTTGTTGCTGGCAATCAGACATAGCCTTGCTACAGGTTTGATGCTCTTCTCTCTAGTTTGTGCTTGGAAATGGATCTTATTTGTTTCTTTTGAAGGCCTTTTTCAACCATAAGACCTAGGTTTTGGTGATTGGTAACTAAGTTATAATTGTTATAATTCTAATGAAGGTTAGAGTACAGGGACTGAGCATGTGAGTGAAAAAGGAAAAGCAACCAAAGTAAAGTGGACTACCATGCAGCAAACCTCTCTTCCTAGGAGCTCCTGAAGGTTACAATGCCACCATTGAATGGCTCTTTGAAATACTTCACTAAATTACTCTGTTGGGTACCCCTTATTAAGCAGTCTGCTTCTAAAAGTTCTTTATTCTGCAGACTGGCAAAGCCTCACCATTTCATTATTCAGGGGGCTTGGTGCTATCTCTTTTGAGAGATTTGTCTGCCTGGCGAGTGGTCTGTATTACCTTCCTTGTTGGGCCTTGATAAGTGTCCCTGAATGAGAGAAAAACAATTTGTACAACTCTTGCAGTCAATTGGAGGCTGAACAGTGGGACTGAACAAAGCCCTGTTCCATCCCACAGTGCCAATTTGCCCTTATCAAGTGCAACAGAGAAAATGTGGTGGTGGTATGTGTTACCGTGAGAATAGGAAAGCACTCTGACAAAATGAGAAAACAGTTATTGGACTCGTTTTATCAACCAAGAGCTAGCTCTGTGGTAATTTTCATACAATTATTCTATGTTAGAATTGCCTTGCCATATGGCTAGGCATTGATCATTTTGCTGTGATGTTAATTTAATATGTAGTGTGAATATTTGCTTGTTTTGTTAATAAAATTTTCATTTTGGTGTTCCGATTCTATGATGGAATGTGTGAGCATTGACAGATTTTTTAATAAAAATCACAAGCATTTGTACAATAATCTATTGAATAAATCCAGTGTATTAGAACTTTCAAAAACTTGAGGAATCTCAAAGTGCCATTATCACATCCCACCAGCAGAAGAAATCACTGCGGCTGAGTGTTCCCTAATTTCGTGCTTTCTAAGGTCAAAGCATTAAGGTTAGTAACCAGTAGATCATCCATCATCTCAGGACCATTCTGTGCTGAAATGCAATCCCATGCAGGGACTCTGGCATTTCTCTAATAGAAATTTCCCTAGGGATTCTGTTGTGAACTACAGAACCCATACTCAGTATCTTTGCCAAGCCAATGGGGAACACCAGCTGTAGCTGTAAGCAAAAGCCCTGCCCATATTCTGAGGCCAGAAGCAAGTGCATATAAGAATAAGAAAGCCACCAATAATATGTAAAGCTGCCATAGTCAGCTAAGTCACATGCTGAGATATGTCGTTATTATATTATGCTTCTCAGAGCTTGCAGGAGTCTGTGTAAGTGTCTCAGAGTTCCTGTATGAGATGAGGGTACAGAAGTGTGAATCTTCATCCCTGGTCCTTACAAAACAGCTTCACCAACACCTGGCTTTAAATACTGGATTTTCATAAACAGTTTTCCCTCTGGCAAGTAAGCCTCTTTCAGGACATAATGTTTAAAGCAAAAGTCACACCCACTCCATTCTCTTTTTAAACATGCGAATCCCCAAACCTACAGAAGTCATACGGCCTGAACAAAAAGTAAAAAAGATCTTTATCCTATAGGTGCTTCTATCTTGTCTTTCTCAGTTCCATTGAGCTCTTCAACAAGAAAACCCCATACATAGGTGTTGTTATAGTTTAGGGGCACTTAGGCTCACATACCAGATGGGTTTGGAAGCTGAAGGTGTGTAGTAGATGCAAAATATATAATGTTTAATAAGACAAAAAGTATGGAGCTTTGGGGTAGGAGAGCTGAATGATGATATCTAAGTATTGGTAAAATTTCCAGATACATTCTTACTAACCTTTGAGTCTTTGATTATACTATTTGATAATTTAATCTCAAAACTTTCTGTTCATTCCAGTGCCTTCTGGAAAGTATATGACCATGTACCTATGAATTCATTGCAAGTGTGCTTACCTGTACAAAATCAAGCCAGTCAACATTCCTGCATGAAAATGGGGTAGGGCATTATGAGAGCCTACCTCTAGAAGCTCTTGGTAGTTGCTGTCTTTTGAGGGAGAGTCAGTTTTCTTTAAGGGTGTGATCCACAGTAAAATGGGCCCCTACCCATGACTATAAAAACTCCACAAATTGTATACTATAGTGTGTGTGTGTGTGTGTGTGTGTGTGTGTGTGTGTGTGTGTGTGTGT